>NC_136069.1:871839331-872464331 GCF_964261635.1 Lissotriton helveticus
CATATAATGAGCTAATGTGACTTCTGGCAGTGCGTCTCTGCCCTCATCCCCACCAACCAAATCTCTCAGAACTCTAAAACATCGCATGGTTTTCCTGTTTATAATTCAACAATCTGTTACATTTAAATCAACCAATCAATCAATCAATCAATGCATTTATATAGCGCACTACTCACCCGGAGGGTCTCAAGGCGCTGGGGAAGGGGGTCCGCTACTGCTCGAACAGCCAGGTCTTGAGCTGTTTCCTGAAGGCGAGGTGTTCTTGGGTCAGGCGGAGGTGAGTCGGAAGGGAGTTCCAAGTCTTGGCGGCCAGGTAGGAGAAGGACCTTCCTCCTGTGGTGGCTCTACGGATGCGGGGGACGGCGGCGAGGGCGTGGCTGGTCGATCGAAGCTGGCGTTTGGGAGCGTAGAAGTTGAGGCGGCTGTTGAGGTATCCTGGGCCTTGGTTGTGTAGGGCTTTGTGTGCGTGGGTGAGGAGCCGAAAGGTGATTCTCTTGTTGACCGGGAGCCAGTGCAGGTCTCTCAGGTGTCCGGAGATGTGGCTGCGACGGGGGATGTCCAGGATGAGTCGTGCTGAGGTGTTCTGGATCCGCTGGAGTCTCTTCTGGAGTTTGGCGGTGGTTCCGGTGTAGAGGGAGTTGCCGTAGTCCAGACGGCTGGTGACGAGGGCCTGGGTGACCGTCTTCCTGGTCTCGGTGGGGATCCATCGGAAGATTTTACGTAGCATGCGCAGGATGTTGAAGCACGACGAGGAGACAGCGTTGACTTGTCTGGTCATGGAGAGGGAGGAGTCCAGGATGAAGCCCAGGTTGCGTGCGTGGTCTGTTGGTTTGGGTGCGCTGCCCAGGGCGGGGGGCCACCAGGAGTCATCCCAGGCGGAGGGTGAGGATCCCAGGATGAGGACTTCCGTCTTGTCTGAGTTCAGTTTCAGGCGGCTGTTCGACATCCACTTGGCTACGTCTGTCATTCCTTCGTGCAGGTTGGCTCTGGCGGTGGCGGGGTCGTTGGTGAGGGAGAGGATCAGCTGGGTGTCGTCGGCGTAGGAGATGATGTTGAGGTTGTGCTGGCATGCGATGGCTGCGAGGGGGCTCATGTAGACGTTGAAGAGTGTTGGGCTGAGTGAGGAGCCCTGAGGGACGCCGCAGATGACTTCGGGGGCCTCCGAACTGAACGGGGGAGGCAGACTCTCTGTGTCCTTCCGGCGAGGAAGGAGATGATCCACTCCAGTGCCTTCTCCTGGATTCCGATGTTGCTGAGGCGCTGGATTAGGGTCCGGTGGCAGACAGTGTCGAACGCCGCGGAGAGGTCCAGGAGGATGAGGGCCGCTGTTTCTCCGTTGTCGAGCAGGGCTCAGATGTCATCGGTAGCTGCGATCAGGGCGGTCTCGGTGCTGTGGTTGGCCCGGAAGCCAGACTGCGAGGGGTCGAGGGAGCCGTTCGTCTCGAGGAAGGTGGCCAGTTGCTTGTTGACGGTCTTCTCGATGACTTTTGCCGGAAACGGGAGCAGCGAGATGGGGCGGTAGTTCTTGAGGTCGGTGGGGTCGGCTGATGGTTTCTTAAGTAGAGCGCTGAGTTCGGCGTGCTTCCAGCTCTCCGGGAAGGTGGCGGTGTCGAAGGAGGTGTTGATGATGTCCCGCAGGTGGGGTGCAATGACAGCGTCGGCCTTGTTGAAGACGTGGTGGGGCAGGGGTCGGTCGGAGATCCGGAGTGGATGGAGTTCATCGTGCGGACGGTGTCTTCGGTGCTGATCGGGGTCCAGGCGCGGAGGGTGGTGGTGGGGGGCGGTGGTTCGGTCATGGCGTGCGTCGGTTGAGTGCTGAAGCTGTTGTGTATGTCCGCGATCTTGTTGTGGAAGTAGGAGGTGAGGGAGTTGCAGAGGTCTTGTGACGGGGTGATGTCGTTGTTTCCGGCGTTGGGGTTGGAGAGCTCTTTCACGATGTTGAAGAGTTCCTTGCTGTTGTGTGCGTTGTTGTCCAGTCGTTCCTTGAATGTGGTTTTCTTGGTGGCGTGGATCAGTTGGTGGTGTTTTCGGGTGGCGAGCTTGAGGGCAGTCATGTTGTCCGGTGTTGGGTCTCTGCGCCAGGTTTTCTCGAGTGCTCTGCAGTTCTTCTTGGAGCTCTTGAGTTCGTCGTTAAACCATGGGGCTTTCTTGCTGCCGGGTCTGCTCGTCGGGGTCTTCAGAGGGGCGAGGTCGTCTGCGCAGTTGCTGATCCATTTCGTGAGGTCGGTGGCCGCTTGGCTGGGGTTCGTTGTGCTGGTAGGAGGGTTCTTGCTCAGGGAAGTGGCGAGCTGGTCTGCAGTGATCTTGTTCCAGCTTCTGCGTGCAGCCTGTTGTTGGTGATGGTGGATCGTGGTCCTTCTGAAGCTGAAGTGGACGCAGCTGTGGTCCGTCCAGTGGAGTCCCGTGGCGTGGCTGAAGGCAATGTCCTTGCTGGATGAGAAGACCGGGTTGAGTGTGTGTCCGGCGTAGTGGGTGGGGGTGGTCACCAGCTGCTTGAGTCCGAGGTTTGCAAGGTTGTCCAGCAGGGTGGTGGTGTTGCGGTCGTTGTTGTTCTCCAGGTGGAAGTTGAGGTCCCCGAGGAGGATGTAGTCAGCGGAGGAGAGGGCGTGCGGGCTGATGAAGTCGGCAATGTCCTCGCTGAATTGTGTGCGTGGTCCCGGGGGTCTGTAGATGAGGGTGCCTCTGAGGGTGGTCTTGGGGTTGATGTGGATCTGGAAGTGCAGGTGCTCGGCGGGTTTGAGGGTGTCGTCGGTGTTGGTTGTGATGCGGATGGTGTTCCTGTGGATAATGGCGATGCCTCCTCCAGTCTGGTTGATGCGGTCCCTCCGGATGATCTTGTAGCCATCCGGGATGGCTATGGCGATGTCGGGCGCTGAGGTGGCGTTCATCCAGGTTTCCGTGAGGAAGGCGACGTCTGGTGAGGTTGTGTCGAGCAGGTTCCAGAGTTCGACGGCGTGTCTGTGGACGGAGCGGGTGTTGAGCAGGATGCACTTCAGGTGGGTGGTGCTGGAGTTCGGCTTGGTGGGTGTTGGTGTGTGACAATACGATCTCAAACACTCCAGATGTAATGACCAATCATCAACCGATCCACGCATGGTTTTACACCAACCAACCTATCCCAGCGCAGCAAAAATCGACGTCATCTTAGCTCCTCGCAGCGGCTCACCTGCCTTTATAAGTTTTTTGTACGCATACGCATAATTTTTGCAATTGTCTGCCTTTCTAGAAGATCGATAGAATTCAATCACTCAAAGAACGCCCATTTGCTGTGAAACCTCAATCAGTGGGGAATCACCTGAATCAGTACAGTTTACCCTTTGCGCACAAGGTCTACTATACAATTCACATTTGTCCCATTCACACAAAAGTCCCTGTCTTAGGTGGAGCTGTTGACGACATCTCACAACAAACTCCTCAACTCTTTGGTCAGACAATCACTATCTTGGTGTCTTTTACACCATCAAATATCCCGGAATCTTAGGCCACTTCGGGGCCCGATAGCCATAAATCAACTCCTTGGATCACGTTGGACCCGAAAATCACATTCACTAAATTCTCCCAGTGACTCTGCAAGACATTCCACAATCAAACCTTCACCACAATATAACATGCTCCACACATACCCTAATAATACTCACTCCTTTGTTCGTCACTGCTTTCACCACACATCACCGTCCGCAGTCCTCACTGGTTTTCAATCATTAGGGCTCTGCCTAGGGATCATTGGATCATAACTCTAGACTATTCTATATTCAGGTTCTAAGTTCTCCCATCGCTTTATGTGCTAACCATCTGACTCTGTTACTAACTGAAGGAGCTGGCGTCCATCTGCCCAACTCAATCCAAAGTCTGATCTCCAATGGTTCTTTTAAGCTGCTAGAATGTGCAGCGGGAAGAAAAGATCATGGATCGCATGTAAAATAGTGTAACTCAACTGGCTACACAAGAACCCAAATCTACAACAAATTGATGGTTTGTTAGTTTATTACAATCCGGAATAGTTGGACATACACAAATCTTAGCATGAGCGTACAGAAGTACAAGGGAAAGGGAGAAAACTGAACCTCCTAAAAAGGTTCACCCAGTGGAGCATGAAAAGTTCTATGACGATTATGCATGAGTTGAGAAAACAAAAGTTCAAGTCTCCTTGCATCAGCAAATCTTCAGTACACCGCATTTAATTCTAACTATCTCTATTCTAACTCTAAAATGGCGTCCCTAAATTAGGATTCAAACAAAGGGCGTTTAAGAGAAAAAGTGTCAGTTGGCAAAGACTTCCTAAGTAGTCACTGTGCAACAGGATGGGTCTGGGCATGAATCCACAAGTAAAGGAAAGAAGATGCAGTAGCACTCAGGTGCTCTCTGTCAGGTCAGCAAGTGGGAATTGGGTGTCTGTCTCTCTTTACAATGCATCATATATTCAAATCATAATCCACAAATATCCCATGATGGTTTTCTTACACATATTTCGCAAAGGGCTCAGCCATGAACTTTTCCATGAGTCCGAAAGTACGACTCCTTTCTAGGCCTTCTCCAAACACGTCCCTCTGTAGCAGCTCGTCCTTGATCTTCTCTCCTCCCGAGTGAAAACACCTCCCTCCACCTTATCTTCTCAAATTCAAATTCAAAAAGCTTTATTCGATTTTTAAAGTTAAAATCATGAAAGCATACATTAAAAGTGCCAGAAACATTTATAGATTGTACAATTATAGCATTCACCAAGATTAAAAGTCTTATTATTCCAATAAAAACAAAAGGTCTAAAAATGAAGTTAGTTCTCATGGTTATTACATTGAATTTCTGAACTTGATTACTAGTTTTAAAAAGCTAGATACAGCGTGGATAACAGTGTCGTTTTCCAGCTGTTGCAGCCTAATAAATGCTAGTCTGCAAGTACGATGCCCCCACGCCCTTAAAATTGGTTTCAGGAAGGCCCCCCCTTGGTGCGGTATAAAATGTACAAAATAATATACAATGAATATTTGATTGAACAGAAATTTCATCGCATGGGCATGTTAGATTTTCCCTTGACCAATTATTACAATCTGGGAAAGTGGTCAAGCGGAAAAATATGCAAAGCCTGAAACGAGTCAATAACATGCGGTCGTAGCAGCTTGGTTGAGTTAGGAGATACCGTTGCGGCCCTTCATTGATAGTAATTTGCTGATAACCCATAACTGAGGTTTTAGCTTTTTCCAGGCCCCACCTCTTATTAACTAAATGGTCAAGGGCAATTTTTTTTAATGACTTTCTGGACACCACTTCCATGCTTAGTGGCCTCAAGAAGTATTCTGGGTGGCCAATCTCGGTCAGCATGTTCTTTACATAGGCTAGCCATTTAATGTTACTAGCTCCATCGAGTTTGAGACAATCGTGATTAAGTCTCTATTTAGCGATGTCTCAGTGGTGACCCATACCTTGTGCCATAATAATATAGGGGCAATTTTTATGGCATCTGAGATGTATGGTAGGCCCAGTTCAATGTGTGCAATATAAGTAGTTGTTGATTTGGGGGCCCCTAGTAAATATCGGAGGTAATGGTTCTCGCTTTGTTGGATCAGTTGTGCATTTTCAATCCCCCAAAGGCCTGAGCCATATATGGCTGTAGAAATGCATTTAGCCTTATAGATTAGAACCAATTCTTTCACAGGTCTTCCCCCTAATTTGGCCGCAAAATTATTCAGAGAGCCTACTGCCCGGGAGAAGGCTAAGTTTCTGGCACTCAGAGCTGCGTGCCAGTTACCCATCCTGTCGAAGTTTATTCCGAGGTAGGAGGATTGATCCGTAGTCTCAATCCTCCTGCCATCGAGAAAAGTTGGACAGGGTGCCCTCTTTGTCCCGGGGCCACATGCCATGGTGTAAGTTTTTGTGGTGTTGACTTTTAGCCCTCTGCCTCTCATGAAGTTGGTAAATTTCAAAACAGCCCTCTGTAGGCCGACCCTGGTTCGAGAAATAATAGCGGCATCATCAGCGTATACAAATAGTGGCACTGATGTTCCCATAATAGTTGGATAGTCATACTGTGACTCCATGAGGTGTTGGCCGATGGAGTTTATGTATAGGGTGAAGATGAGGGGTGCTAGAATGCACCCCTGTCTCACACCCCTCCTAATGGGGAAGTTACCTGAGCACTCTCCCATTCTGCCATAGCGTACCCGAGCGCCGGCACCCCTGTATAATTCTTTAATAAATAGAAGGATTTGGCCGTCTATGCCCATATCAGTTAGTGTGGACCATAATTTCTCATGGTCCACACAATCGAAGGCATAACTCAGGTCCACAAAGGTAACAAAAAGGTTACCCTTTTTGGCCTGGGTTTATTTGATTATAACTAAGGCCAAGTTTAATCCCTGCTGTATTGTGCCTTTGCCCGTTCTAAATCCATACTGTAAATTTGAGATGGCATCGGTCTCCTCTGCCCATGTTTGAATCCTGTTTAAAATTATTCGACCCGCTACCTTCATTAGTGCATCAAGGAGTGGAATTGGCCTGTAGCAGGAGGGGTCATTTCTGTCTCCTTTTTTAAAAATTGGAACAACGATTGCTTTGGACCAGGACGGTATGAACCCATGGTGATTTGCGTTGTTTAAAACATTGGTTAACATGGGAGCCCAAAGATCGATGTCAGTTTTGTAAGCGTCTAGTGGGACTCCGTCCGGGCCGGGGGCTTTACCTGAGGGGCTTTCTTTAATTGCCTTAATGACCTCCTCATAGTTAAAAGTGATACCTAGCGGGAATGCACTAGGTGGATTATTGTCATGATCAACGCCCAACTTCTCGGTCATAGAGTTGACAGGGTCTAGGGGATTCACTTTTTCATAAAGATGTTTAAAATGGTTCACCCAGGTTTCCCCATTGATAGCTATATCTATGACGTCTGTCTCTTTATTCTGCAAATAAGGGGCATTGACCGCTTTCCAAAAAGCGGTGTTATCCTTGCTTTTTGAAGCTGCAATCAAAGCCACCCAGGCCTCTTTCTTCAATGATAATTTCCTGGTTTTAACAGCCATTTGATACAGCTTTCTGGCTTGACGAATCTCCACAAGGGATATAGGTGTTGTGTGCAGAGCCATTTTCAGGGCTGTAAGTGCTATTGTACAGCTATTATCAAACCAGCCATGAGGTCGGTTTGAATCTGGTCGATATTCTTAGTTAATAGCTTTTTTTAGCTCTGCTTGAATATTTAAAAACAAACCCAGAATTTTTGATGGCTCCTCAGTTTGTGACAGACAAGTGTGCATATCTTTGTGTTTTTTGAACTAACTTTTTTATAAGTCCCACGGGTTCCACCTTGTCCCATTTGAGTGAATATCCATTTCTGGTTGCTAGGTTAATCACCGGTTGGTATAAAAATGTATCCCCCTTTAATTTTTACAATAAGAGAGATTGGGTAGTGGCCGCTAAAAACGGCGTCGAGTGTTTCCCATGATGATACTAACTGTGCATGAATTGTGGATAAAAGGGTAAAATCAATCGTTGAGTTACACCCCCTCCCGTGAAAAGTTGGCTGGAACGGGATGGTTGGGGTGCATAACTCATTAACGAAAGACAAGTTAAAATGAAAGATCATACTATTCAGCGTGTTGCCAAGTTTCGAGTGAGTGAAATGAGTAGGATTGTCGTCCTTGTGCTTGCCTAGGCCGCAAACGCCCGTCAAACCATAGGGACAGACAGTACAGTTAAAGTCACCCACCCAAAACAAAACCATCTCCCCTGCTATCTGATCCTTAAGAGTGGTGACACTATGCCTCAGTTTGTTAATTACATTTTCCAAGGTGTTTGTTGGCACATTGTTATGGAAATTTATTAAAGTCATGTTCTTTACATGGCCCCAGCTAAATGTTAAAATCTGATAAAACTCAGTGGTCGTGGACCTAAGTATTTTAATCCCCCCTGTAGTAGAGACATATATACACAGGCCCCCTTTGTTTCTCCCCTGGGGGTTTGCTACTGCCGTTGTGTGAAGGGTCTGAAACCCGAGTATGTGTACTTCATCTATAGTCCAAGTTTCCTGGAAGCAGAGGATATTATACTTGGTAACTATATCTAACCATGGTTGGTGGGTCACTTTGTTTATCAATCCTGCAACATTCCAGGAAAGGATATTATGAGTGGGTTTTAACCCCTAAGGTTAGGGTATTGTCAATATTATCTATGTCTTTCGCGACCCTGGTTAGAGGGGGGACTCTCTTAGTTTGATGTTCAGTTGAGGCCTATGATCAATGGGTGATTTATCAACTTCGTTCTGGCCCAGGTGATGTATTACCCCTTCTGCCGCTTTTTTCTTGTCCATATTTTTAATCCTAACTCTGCCTGGGACAACATTGCTTTGCAGGCTGATTAAATCCACTGGAGACAAAGGAACCTTTACTTGTAATTTCCCCTCCGAAGTATTCTTCTTCTCTCAATCTAATTCATCCAGGCCTGTTAATTCCTCATATCGATTGCCTAAAGGGATGGACCATTGTGGAGTAAAAACTGCATGTTGTTGTCTGCCATGATGGTAAAGAAAGGGCCTGTCTGCATGTGGTTGTGGTGGGTAGAAAGCTGCCCGTTGGTTAGGGAACCTGGGGCTATGAGCTGGAGGGATACGACTGAAAATCTTGATGGTCTCACAAGAAGATCTGGTGTCACAAGAGGACAGCAGAGATTGGGGGTAGAAGTAGCTCAGGTCACGAGTTGATATTCCTCCACCTCCTCTCTCTAGATACCAGTCTACTATGTGGGTGACTACCCTTCGGTCGCTAAAGTTAATAATTAGGATGTCCCCCTCAATGTCTTTGGGTATGTGGCCCACCCACGCTAGTCTTCTTACAAATACAATTTCCCCGTTTATGTTAGGGGGCAAAGGTCTGTTATTTCTCAGCCAATAGATTGCTTTGTTTTTAAGTTCTATATAGCCTTCCGTCTTCCCTTCAGCCAACTCTGGGACCCCGGTAAGTACAATGACATATAGGGCCGCCTCAGGTGGTAAATCTATATGCTGCCCGATACCTTTTATGTTCTTATCTGGAGAGTACATCCTCCTAGTGCTTACATTGTTGGTTTCTGGGATCTTCGCATGTCCTACTGGTCTCGCTTCCCTGATTGTCATTGGGACGCTTTCTTTGTTTGCGGGCACCGGTATAGTCTCTTTTGGTGACTATTGAGTATCCCCAATGGTGTTATTGTCAATAGGTTTCTGTCCGCAAGTAGTATGTAGCTGATTATGGGCTGTCAAGTCCTTTAGTAATTTACTGTTGGAACTAGTTGCTACCGATATCGTAGTCATTTATTCACTCAGCCTCTTTACTCTCTCAGTGAGGGGCAGTAATAGAGATTTTACTAGATGTTCTATGCTCTGTAGTATCCCTTCAGTGGAGATGGGCGCCGAGGGTTGTACATCATGCGTAATTTCTGGTACTGGAGTACCTTGGCCCTTTATGGGGCTTATGCGAGTTCTAAGTGTTTTAGCATGTCTACCCCTGTGGCAGTCCCCACCCCGCTTTCTCTTTGATGTAACCCCTTGCCCTGGGTGTTTATGTGGTATATGATTTTTCATATTCCTGGAATTGGAATTTAATGCCGGAATTGGTGAGGACTCCTCCAGGGTAGAATCTAAGGAAGGGTCCAAGTTAACAGTATTAATGTGTACCCCCCTCGAAAATTCTAATGTTGCCCGTCGGTCTTGTAAAAGTAAAGGGGTACCAGGGTCACTATTTAGGTTTACTTCTATGAGTTGTGTAGGCGGGGAGATTACTGATTGGATGGAACCCAGAGACAAACGTTTGTTGTGGTGAAGTTCTAGGGACATGCGATGTTCTGTGGCCACTATCTCATGATCTAATTTCGAGGCAGCCCTAGTTAGGAAGTGATCTAGAGTCCCTCTGATGGTCCCTCCCACCAGTGAGCTCCTGCCTTTGCTTAAACGTGTGGTCATCTTGTTGTAGTTTTGACCACACAACCGGTAACATGCAAGGTAGACAAGCAGTAGGATAAACCGTGGGCACTATAACTTCAGTCACAAGTCCCAATAGTGAGCCAAGTCTCTTACTTAAGACCAAGGAAACAAGTCACAATGATTACAATGATCAGTAGACATTCTAAGCTTTAATTACTGAATCTTACGTTGGGAAGCATTAATTCACAGAAACATATTAGTTGATTCACGATTCCCCTAACATCAAATTGCCTCATAACATTGAATAATATATGAGTGTGTTCTACAATGGTTACATTGCACTCCTAACGGGCACCCCATGTAGGATACAAATCTTCCACTCTATCGCTATTATCTCATCAAAGGTAGCTTAGATACACCAATAGCACTTTGCAGCTGATTCGAAAGGGGAGTCACTGTTTTTGTCTTTTTGAAGAGAAGGAATGTAATGAATTTCAGTGCTACATCTCCCTTATATTATGACAAACTTGCCTGCAGCAAGCACAAAGGTGTACAGTTTCCCATCCCACACATACCACCCAGACAGCACATCTTAAACAAAATCAGCAATTGCTTGATTTACAAATATGGCCCACTATCTTTTTCTACGAAGGATTATTTTGGTGACTGGGCTTATCTGCTTTCCCATGCTGACCCTGGACACAGGCATACTCAAGGCGTTAAATTGTGTACTGCCCATTCTCTTGGCTCTTAACTTTATCTGTTGGTGGTGCTGGTGCTTTCAGCACCACTCTACATAGTAAACTCATTATACTACTAACACCTTCTTCACTCAATGAGGTAGACAGAGCTGTCTTGGATTACCTCTGTTCCCTCTTCTTTGGGTGATCCAAGTTTTGATTTGTGAATAGACTAAGGCCTCTTCCTCCTTTCTGCAGTGCAGAGCAGCAGGAGTTTTATTCTGGATCAGGCTCTATTAAGCCTTTCTCTATGGTGCAAACAATGCGTTATAAAATAGAGATTGAAAGAGATTGATAGTGGTACCACAATTAAAGAATAGTGGTCCTGATGCCAGTCATGTCTTTGTAGGGGCAGTTGTTCTTTCTTAAATAAACTGGGATATTTATTGCTGGATTAATATTTGACCCAAGTCATTTGTGCACTAAGGTGAAAACTAACATTATTGTCCAAGGTGTACTTTCTATGTTCTGTGTCCATTAGGTATATAGATTTGCTGTCTATACCATGAGCATGTTTGATCTATGAACACCTGAAGGAAAGTGCTACTGTCTGAGTTGTAAGACCTGAATGATTGATGACTACTTAAGGCACATAGATGCTGTCTCGTAGGTAAGCCTCTGTGATCTTTCAACATTTGTCAACAGATATCCTGTCTTGGGTGAAAGCTTGTTATATGCAAGGAATTATGTGTAACGCCTTTAAATTACACTCCGAATGAATCTCTTTATCATCAATGATTACACCTCATCTATGTATACTTGAAAGATAGCTCTGATGTGATATATATATATATTCATACCCTTTTACCTTTAACTCTAATAGTTACCTATGAATTTATATTGGAATGTGTAGTACACTGTAGGCAAAACCTTTGCCACACATTACCAACGCCTGCCTAAAGCTGGCATTAATAAAACGCTGAACTTGTTTAAAATGTTTTTAAATAAAGTAGAAATCTTTAATTTGTAAAGGTAAGTAAAATTGTGTCTAGTTGCTAAGCAATAGATCTAGAAATGTTAGGGTGGGCCTATGTTCAAGAATGCCCCCAACCAATGTGGCCTTCATAAGCTAGCAATTTCAACAACATTGAAAAAATCGCCACTGAAGTAATAGTTCATACATACATTGTGAATGATAATAAAGTTGTTATAAAAGGGTGCTTTACTTTTTCTGCATGGTTGTTCCTAGAGCACTGCACCATGACATTCACTTTTGTGTGGCGTCATCAATGATGTCATTAAACATGTAATGAGTGATGTAATATGTGAGTTCACAAGCAATATCTGTCGGGGCACAAAGTATAGTTAGTTTAGTAAAATATAGCTTGTGAATTTCAATGCTTTTTTAAATGTAAGGTAAGCTCTTATCACCATAAATAATTATAAGGACACTTTAAACTTTAGTTTTTTCGGTGAAAGTCAATTTTTTTAATCATACAAACCCAATCCACCCCCTACTCTGAGTTTTTGACAGTGAACAGTAGAGTGTTAAATGCAGGGCCTGGCCTGTGGTCCAGCTCCACTCTGAAAGACCAATGCACCGTTGCTGGCCAACCCCGAATAGTTGTGAAAACGTCACGTAAACGTACTCCACATTTTTTATTCATTGATGTATTTATTTATTTTAGCAGTACTCCCGCTGTACCGTCGCTCAAGTGGCACATCAAAGTACCATAGGGCAGTGTAAGCTTCACTTTTTAACGCTTGAACAGAACTGCAGTACCCCATTGTACTCACGGACAAAACTGCACTGAGCCCTGTGGGCCCACACTGGAGTCCTCGTTAGGTCCTGCTGGGGATGCACATTGTTACAACGCATGCTTTTACCACGCATGCTGTAACAATGCAAGTTTTAAAACACATTCCATTACAACGCATTACACTGGGGGGTGCTGGATAGTGAATAGTTTAATTTACTATTCCAACACCAGTCCCCGTGGACACTAGGGAAGGTGTTAGATAGTAAATTAAAACTATTCCCTATCCTAGAGCGCCCCCAAGTGTAATGCGCTGTAATGGTTTTCGTTTTAAAGTCTGCGTTGTAATAGCACTGAGTGCTAAAAGTTGCGTTATAAAGGTTGTTCCCCCCTGCTGGAGTACCAACAATTTTTTTATTTTTGGCACCTGAAAGGAACCCCCGACAAGGGGGCTAGGAGGCCAGGGTAACCTAACCCTTCCCCCTTGCACCTTATATTTTTGTAAAACTCAGGGAACAGGGACTTAGTCCCTCAGTTCCACAACTTGTGCAGTCAGTCAGATAGATTGTTTATCTTCACCAGTCCTATGTTACCGAAGGGGAAGATGGGAAAAAATCCCTCTCAGCCAATCATAATACTCTATTTTTTAAACTGAAATCTCCTAACAGTGTCCCAAGGGGCGTCATTTAGAATAAACAATGTCTATCAGTCATGCAATACTATAGAGAAATGCACTGCACATATAAACTAATTACGGAAAAGTTATGGCCAGCAATAACCCATAAAGATATTATTTAATGTTTTTATAAATATATTTGCATATATACTCTATTAATGGCAGCATCAAGTATTCAATAACAAGGCCCCAATGTGCAAAATGAACATGCAGTGCTCATTAAATTAAAGTGGACGGCACAAAGTGATCAGGCATGGGCGGTAAATTCCGTTCCACCTTCGGAATTTGTGGAATTTGAGTATTTTCACGTTCCGAGGAGATCGCGGAATTGCCAAAAATTCCGTTATCCACGGTTTCGCTGAGTTTTTTGCTTGTTCGTGCTTTCAAAGTGCGTGTTCGTGGGATATATCCCCCGAGCACGCAAACAACGTTCGCGAACAGGAAAAAAGCATTGCGAATGGGCAGAACAAGCGATTCCGGGGTGTTCGCGGAACTCTGCATGCTCGCAGAGATTTTTTACAGTTTCACAGAGTTTTGCGTAGCACGACTACGCAAATTCCACCCACCCCTAAAAGTGATACACTCAAAAAACAGAAGGAATGACGAAAAAGAACAACAATCCAGCATTTTCCCTGAAAATAAATGGATGAAGGCATTCATATTTATATCATTGCACAATGAGCTTCTTTTAGAGCCGGATAACTGCTGACAGCTTTTCGGCCGTTCACAATTTATATGGTCATCATCAGGAAAAAAAGCAGCACAAGAATTGTGATTGCTGGCTAAACAGTACAAGAGATAAGAGAAATTAAACCAATGAGCAGGGTGAATTAATTAAAAGTAAAAAATAATCAAATATTTCAAAAACATTTTTTGAAAGGCACCATATTGTAAAATACTTGTCAATTTCCAAATAGTACTGTCTTCTAAGATAAATGAAAGGAGAAATTAATCAGTATTAAAAAAAACAGCAAGGACACAGTCAAAAGTGAGGGAGGTGCACCACTAGTGTCACAAAAGGGTGAAGAAATACATTTATGCTCACAGGTATGTTCAGCAATGTCCGCAAGTGATTGCAAAAGGAGTGGGGGAGGCCTCAAAATTAATCGTATTAAAAAATAACAAAGACATTGGTAGGCTGAACTGATGCATTTATGGACGAGGTAAATACTCACAATTAATGCAAAAAGGCAAAGGAGTCAATCAATTTGAATTAGGGTGAAAAATAGAGGGATAAGAAGATCTGAAAAGCACTTTCCAAACCAACCTATCAATGATTAATCTGTTTATCTTCTATTGGATATAAATTATCTTAATCCATCACCCTTGCTCACCTTTATTCATTTTTGGGTGACTTTTTTCACTTCCCATATCGGAATATTTCTATTTAATTTATTAATTGAATTGCACTCCCCTTCACCTCATTCCCTTCTCCAAGTATTGTGTTGCAGCTTTGTTGTAGCCATTCACTTAGCCTTTTATATCAGAGGTTTTTGCTGCTGTTCTTTGCATTGATAGGTGTGCGTACCAGCCTTTTTCAGGTACTGACTGCCCTTCACCACGGCACCCTCCGGAAGTTTGCTTTCTATCTCGACACTCCTCCCGTTTGCTCCTTCAGCAGAAGAGTGCCTATTCTATCCTGTGCATGCACTGGACGCTTTGCGTCATGGCGCCTACAAAATTTTTACTTCACTCATTTTCTCTAGTGACACACATTTTAGTTCTACCGTGATGACACCACTCATGGTTGAAGGATTTTTTTCTTCTAGTATGTCCTTTATGGCTTTTTAAAACCATGGCCTCTCCCGTCTCTCCCGCCATTTTAAGTTGGCAGACGATTTTTTAACTTCTTTCCCCTCTATTTTCCAGCCTAATTCAAATTGATATATTATGCTGAGTTATCTACGGCTGCCTTTGTATCCTTGCCATTAATTGTGAGTATTTACCTGGTCTGTAAATGCAATAGAGCAGCCTACCTTTTAATTTCTTTTTTTTACTACAATTAATTTTGAGCCAACCACTCCAGCCCTTTCTTTTGTAGGCATTACTGGACATCGCAATAACATTCTCGCTATGTAAACAAGCATTGGCATAGACAAAAGGTCTCGCTTTTGGGACCTTTTAAGTATTTAGTTATGCACCACAATATCCCTGGTGCAACCACATCAACTGTTGAATGGCTAAACACTTATAAGGTCCCAAAGGCGAGACCTATTGGCTATGCCAATGGTGGTGTGGTTGTGTGTGTGGTTGTGTGTGTAGATGTGTGTGGTTGTGCGTGTGGTTGTGTGTGTGTGTGGGGTTGTGTGTGTGTTTGGTTATGTGTGTGTGTGTGCGGTTGAGTGTGTGGTTGTGTGTTTGTTTGTGTGTGTGGGTGGGTGTGGGTGTGGTTGTGTGTGGGTGAGGTTGAGGGTGTAGGTGTGGTTGTGGGTGTGAGGTTGTGTGTGTGGATGTGTGTGTGGTTGTATGTGTGGTTGTGTGTGTGGTTGTGTGTGTGGTTGTGTGTGTGTGGTTGTGTGTGTGTGGCTGTGTGTGGGTGTGTGAGTGGTTGTGGTTGTGTGGTTGTGTGTGTGTGGTTGTGTGTGTGGTTGTGGTTGTGTGTGTGGATGTGTGTGTTTGTGTAGTTGTAGTTGTGTGTGGGTGCAGTTGTGGGTGCAGGTGTGGTTGTGGGTGTGGCTGGATGTGTGGTTGTGTGTGTGGTTGTATGTGTGGTTGTGTGTGTGGTTGTGTGTGTGGTTGTGTGTGTAGTTGTGTGTGTTGTTGTGTGTGTGGCTGTGTGTGTGGTTGTGTGTGTGGTCGTGTGTGTGTGGTTGTGGTTGTGTGTGTGTGGTTGTGTGTGTGGTTGTGTGTGTGGTTGTATGTGTGTGGTTGTGTGTGGTTGTATGTGTGCTTGTGTGTGTGGTTGTGTATGGTTGTGTGTGGTTGTGAGTGTGGTTGTGTGTGGTTGTGTGTGTGCTTGTGGTTGTATGTGTGTGGCTGTGGTTGTGTGTGGTTGTGTGTGTGTGGTTGTGTGTGTGGTTGTGTGTGTGGCTGTATGTATGCTTGTATGCGTGGTTGTGGTAGTGAGTGGTTGTGTGTGTGGTTGTGTGTGTGTGGTTGTGTGTGTGTGGTTGTGTGTGTGGCTGTGTGTGTGGTTGTGTGTGTGTGTGGTTGTGTGTGTGTGTGTGGTTGTGGTTGTGGGTGCGGTTGTTGTTTGTGTGTGTGTGGTTGTGTGTGTGGTTGTATGTGTGGTTGTGTGTGTGGTTGTGTGTGTGGTTGTGTGTGTGTGGTTGTGTGTGTGGTTGTGGTTGTGTGCGTGTTTGGATGTGTGTGGTTGTGGTTGTGCGTGTGGTTGTGTGTGTTTGTGTGGTTGTTGTTGTGTGTGGGTGCAGTTGTGGGTGCAGGTGTGGTTGTGTGTGTGTGTGGTCGTGTGAGTGGTTGTGTGTGTGGTTGTGGTTGTATGTGTGTGTGGTTGTGTGTGGTTGTATGTGTGCTTTTGTGTGGTTGTGTGTGGTTGCGGTTGTGTGTGGTTGTGTGTGTGTGGTTTAGTGTGTGTGTGGTTGTGCCTGTATGTGGTTGTGTGTGTGGTTGTGTGTGTGGTTGTGGTTGTGTGTGTTGTGGTTGTGTGTGTGGTTATGTGTGGTTGTGTGTGGTTGTGTGTGGTTGTGTGTGTGGTTGTGCGTGGTTGCGTGAGGTTGGCATTGTGCGTGGTTGCGTGAGGTTGGCATTGTGTGTGATTGTGTGTGTGTGGTTGTGTGTGTGTGTGTATTTGCGGTTGTGTGTGTGGTTGTGTGTGGTTGTGAGTGGTTGTGGTTGTGTGTGTTGTGGTTGTGGGTGTGGGTGGTTGTGTGTGTGCTTGTGGTTGTGTGTGTGTGTGTGGTTGTGTGTGTGGTTGTGTGTGTGATTGTGTGTGTGTGGATTTGGTAGTGTGTGTTATGTGTGAGGTTGTGTGTGTGTGGTTGTGTATGTGGTTGTGTATGTGTGTGGTTGTGTGTGTGGTTGTGTGTGTGGCGGTGTGTGTGTGGTTGTGTGTGTGGTTGAGTGTGTATGGTTGTGTGTGTGGTTATGTGTGTGGTTGTGTGTCTGTGGTTGTGTGTGTGGTTGTGTGTGGTTGTGCGTGGTTGTGTGTGTGGTTGTATGTGTGGTTGTATGTGTGGTTGGGTATGTGGTTGTCGGTGTGAGTGTAGTTGTGTGTGTGGTTGTGTGTGTGTGGTTGTGTGTGGTTGTGTGTGTGGTTCCGTGTGGTTGTATGTGTGCTTGTGTGTGTGCTTGTGTATGGTTGGGTGTGGCTGTGTGTGGTTGTGTGTGTGGTTGTGTGTGGTTGTGTGTGAGTGTGGTTGTGTGTGTGGTTGTGTGTGTGTGTGGTTGTGTGTGGTTGTATGTGTGCTTGTGTGTGTGGTTGAGTATGGTTGTGTGTTTGGTATGTGTGTTTGTGTGGGTGGTTGTGTTTGGTTGTGTGTGTGTGTGCTTGTGTGTGTGCTTGTGCTTGTGTGTGTGTGGTTGGGTGTGGTTGTGTGTGTGTGTGTTTGTGTTTGTGATTGTGGTTGTGTGTGGTTGTGTGTGGTTGTGTGTGTGCTTGTATGTGTGCTTGTATGTGTGGTTTTGTTAGTGTGTGGTTGTGTGTGTACGTGGTTTGTGTGTGTGGTTGTGTGTGTGTGGGTGTGTGTGGTTGTGTGTGGTTGTGTGTGGGTGTGGGTGCGGTTGTGGTTTGTGTGTGTGTGGGGATGTGTTTGTGGTTGTGTGTATGGTTGTGTGTGTGTGATTGTGTGTGTGTGGTTGTGTGTGTGTGTTTGTGTGTGTGTGGTTGTGTGTGTGGTTGTGGTTGTGTGTGGTTGTGTGTGTGGTTGTGGTTGTGTGTGTTTGTTTGGTTGTAGTTGTGTGTGGGTGCAGTTGTGGGTGCAGGTGTGGTTGTGGGTGTGTGTTTGGATTTGTGGTTGTGTGTGGGTATGTGTGGTTGGGTGTGTGTGGTCGTGTGTGTGTGTGGTTCTGTGTGTGGTTGTGGTTGTGTGTGTGGTTGTGTGTGTGTGGTTGTGTGTGTGGTTGTGTGTGTGGTTGTATGCTTGTGGTTGTATGTGTGCTTGTGTGTGATTGTGTATGGTTGGGTGTGGTTGGGTGTGGTTGGGTGTGTGGTTGTGTGTGTGGTTGTGGTTGTGTGTGGTCGTGTGTGTGTGTGGTCCTGTGTGTGGTTGTGTGTGGTTGTGTGTGTGGGTGTGTGTGTGTGGTTGTATGTGTGGTCGTGTATGTGTGGTTGTGTGTGTGGTTGTGTGTGGTTGTGGTTGTGTGTGGTTGTGGTTGTGTTTGGTTGGTGTTGTGTGTGATTGTGTGTGTGTGGTTGTGTTCATGTGTGTGGGTATGGTTGTGTGTGTGGTTTAGTGTGTTGTGGTTGTGTGTGTGTGTGTGGTTGTGTGTGTGCTTGTGGTTGTGTGTGTGTTGTTGTGTGTGTGTGGTTGTGTGTGTGGTTGTGGTTGTGTGTGTTGTGTGTGGTTATGAGTGAGGTTGTGTGTGTGGTTTTGTGTGTGGTTGTGTGTGTGGTTGTGTGTGTGTGGTTGTGTGCGTGGTGGTGTGTGTGTGGTTGTGTGTTTGGTTGTGTGTGTGGTTGTATGTGTGGTTGTATGTGTGGTTGGGTATGTGGTTGTGTGTGTGTGAGTGTGTTTGTGTGTGTGGTTGTGTGTGTGGTTGTGTGTGGTTGTGTGTGTGTGGTTGTGTGTGGTTGTGTGTGTGGTTGTTTGGGTGTTTTTGTGTGTGTGTGTGTGTGGTTGTATGTGAGGTTGTGTGTGTGAGGTTGTGGTTATAGTTGTGTGTGTGGTTGTGTGTGTGGTTGTGGTTGTGTGTGTGTGGTTGTGGTTGTGTGTGTGCGTTTGTGTATGTGTATGTGTGGTTGTGTGTGTAGTTGTGTGTGTGTGGTTGTGTGTGTGTGTTTGTATGTGTGGTTGTGTGTGTGGTTGTGTGTGTTTGGTTGAGTGTGTGTGTGTGGTTGTGGATGTGTGGTTGTGTGTGGGGTTGTGGGTGTGGTTTTGTGTGAGGTTGTGGTTGTGTGTGTTATGTTTGTGGTTGTGTGTGTGGTTGTCATTGTGTGTGGTTGTGTGTGTGTGGTTGTGTATGGTTGTGGTTGGGTGGGGTAGTGTGTGTGCTTCTGTGTGTGGTTGTGGTTGTCTGTGGTTGTGTGAGTGGTTGTGTGTGTGTGGTTGTGTGTGGTTGTGTGTGTGCTTGTGGTTGTGTGTGTGTGGTTGGGTGTGGTTGTGTGTGTGAATGGTTGTGTGTGTGGTTGTGGTTGTGTGTGGTCATTTGTGTGTGATTGTGTGTGTGGTTGTGTCTGTGTGGTTGTGTGTGTAGTTGTGTGTATATGTAGTTGTGTGTGGTTGTCGGTGTGGTTGTGTGTGTGGTTGTGTGTGTGGTTGAGTGTGTGTGTGGTTGTAGATGTATGTGCTTGTGTGTGTGGTTCTCTGTGTGATTGTGTGTGGGGTTGTGGTTGTGTGTTGTGTTCGTGGTTGTGTGTGTGGTTGTGTGTGGTTGTCAGTCATTGTGTGTGGTTGTGTGTGTGTGTGGTTGTGTGTGTGGTTGTGGTTGCTGTTGTGTGGGGTTGTATGTGTGGTTCTGTGTGGTTGTGGTTGTGTGTGTTGGACCTGGCCTGGTGGCGTGGTTCCCCCCGTTCCCCAGCACCCTGTTAGCATAGACATGCACCCCGAGTTCCCTGCACAGTACCCCGTTAGCGCAGCCAGCACCCCGGGTCGGCCGGCTCCCTGCCTGACCAGCCCCACTTATCCCGTCCCACTCCCTGCTCCGAGCGCCTAGAACCTGCATGCCCCACAAGGCCCAGCAGCCATTTTCCCTTCCCGAGATCCCTGACTCCCTGGGCCTAGCGTGACCCCGGCCCCAGCGAAACTCAGACTCCCAGGCGCGCCAGTCCTGGCTGGGGGGTAAAGGGCTCCCCGAGTGAGATAAGCCAGGGAGTTTCGGTCACACCTTTGGCCCTCCCCTGTGGGCCAGTTTCGTTCGCACCTCTGGCCTCCCCGAGTGCTGGCTCCAGACCTGCTGGGCGTTTGAGAAATCCCGGGCGCATCCTCAAAGGATCAAAGAACCAACCGCCGGACCTCGCCAATGACCAGCCCCCAAGGCCTGAGATCTCCGCCTGTGAGGGTCCGGACATCAAAGGGTCACTGGACTATATCAAGGCCCGCACAACAACTAGCGGGCAGTTGTATCCTGGACCTGAAAGCCCTGCTGATCTGATCGCGGCTGATCCTAAGAAGAACTCAACCTTGCATCGCTGAACCCTGCTGATGCTGTCGCGGCTCCTTCTTCGCAACACGGAACTGAACCCCCTGAGCCCTGCTGACGCTGTCGCGGCTCGACCTTGCAAAGACCTCGAAGCCCTGCTGATGCTGTCGCGGCTCGAGCTTGAACTCGTAACCATCTGAGCCCTGCTGACGCTGTCGCGGCTCGACCTTGCAAAGACCTCGGAGCCCTGCTGACGCTGTCGCGGCTCGAGCTTGAACTCGTAACCATCTGAGCCCTGCTGACGCTGTCGCGGCTCCTCAAGAACTTCGCCGGATCAAGCCCTGCTGACCTCGTCGCGGCTCGAGGAGTACTCTGGTCCGGCTGGACCATCGACGCTACCGTCCCGACCTGAGCCGACTCGACGTGAGTGAAGCAGCCAGTACGACCAGCATCTCCCGTATCCCCCGGATCGAGGATTGAGAGCTGTGCGCAGGGTACGCATCGTACTGGCCCAAAGGCCAAAGACTGTCCCGCTTCCCTCTTCCCGAATCCTCAAAGACTTTGCGATCCCTCGATCCTTTGTACATAAGAGTGCTGCTTCCTTTTTATTGTTTATAAAGAACTTGTTGTTGAAAACCCACGGTGCGGTGTGGTGTCCGTTCGTAAGTGTGGTGTGAGTTCAGTGTGTATGATCCTAGACTCGAAGTCCTCCCCGGTGGGGACCTCACGATAAGACTCAACAGTATCTGTGGGAGAGGTGGGTCCTGGGGTGGTCGGGTGAGCACAACCTGGCCCTCCGAGATTGCCCCTTCTAACAGTGTGGTTGTGTGTAAGCTTGTGTGTGTGCTTGTGGTTGTGTGTGTGTGCTTGGGTGTGGTTGTGTGTTTGGTTGTGGTTGTGTGTGGTTGTGTGTGTGGTTGTGTATGTGGTTGTGTGTGTGGTTGTATGTGTGGTTGTATGTGTGGTTTTAGTTGTGTGTGGTTTTGTGCGTGGTTGTGTGTGTGTGGTTTTGTGTGCAGTTGTGTGTGTGTGGTTGTGTATGGTTGTATGTGTGGTTGTGTGTGTGGTTGTGTGTGTGGTGGTGTGTGTGTGGTTGTGTGTGTGTGGTTGTGTGTGTGGTTGTGTGGGTGTGGTTGTGTATGGTGTTGTGTGTGTGGTTGTGTGTGTGGTTGTGTGTGGTTGTATGTGTGTGTGTGTGTGTGTGGTTGTATGTGAGGTTGTGTGTGTGTGTGTGGTTATAGTTTTGTGTGTGTGTGGTTGTGTGTGTGTGTGGTTGTGGTTGTGTGTGTGTGGTTGAGTGTGTGTGTTTGTATGTGTGGTTGTGTGTGTGGTTGTGTGTGTGTGGTTGAGTGTGTGCGTGTGGTTGTGGATGTGTGGTTGTGTGTGTGGGTTGTGGGTGTGGTTTTGCGTGTGGTTGTCGTTGTGTGTGTTATGTTTGTGGTTGTGTGTGTGGTTGTCATTGTGTGTTGTGTGTGTGTGGTTGTGTGTGGTTGCGGTTGTGTGGGGTAGTATGTGTGCTTCTGTGTGTGGTTGTGTGTGGTTGTGGTTGTGTGTCTGGTTGTGTGTGTGTGGTTGTATGTGTGCTTGTGTGTGTGCTTTTGGTTGTGTGTGTGGTTGTGTGTGGTTGTGTGTGTGAGTGGTTGTTTTTGTGGTTGTGGTTGTGTGTGGTCATGTGTGTGTGATTGTGTGTGGTTGTGTGTGTGGTTTTGTGTGTGTGTGTGGTTGTATGTGTGGTTGTGTGTATGTGTGGTTGTGTGTGTGGTTGTGTGTGGGTGTGTGTGTGGTTGAGTGTGTGTGGTTGCAGATGTGTGTGCTTGTGTGTGTGGTTCTATGTGTAATTGTGTGTGGGGTTGTTTTTATGGTTGTGTGTGTGGTTGTGGTTGTGTGTTGTGTTGGTGGTTGTGTGTGTGGTTGTCAGTCATTGTGTGTGGTGTGTGTGTGTGGTTGTGTGTGTGGTTGTGGTTGCAGTTGTGAGGGGTTGTATGTGTGGTTCTGTGTGGTTGTGGTTGTTTGTGTTGTGGTTGTGTGTGTGGTTGTGTGTGTGTGCTTGGGTGTGGGCTTGTAGTTGTGTGTGGTTGTGTGTGTGGTTGCATGTGTGGTTGTATGTGTGGTTGTGTTTGGTTTTGTGCGTGGTTGTGTGTGTATGTGGTTTTGTGTGTGCAGTTGTGTGTGTGTGGTTGTGTATGGTTGTATGTGTGGTTGTATGTGTGATTGTTGTTATGGTTGTGTGTGTGGTTGTGTGTGTGGTTGTGTGTGGTTGTTTGTGTGTGGTATTGTGTGTGTGGAGTGTGTGGTTTTGTATGTGTCGTTGTGTGTGGTTGTGTGTGTGGTTGTGTTTGTGGTTGTATGTGTGTGGTTGTGTGTGTGTGGTTGTGTGTGTGGTTGTGTTTGGTTGTGTGTGGTTGTGTGTGTGTGCTCATGTGTGTGCTGGTGTGTTTGTGCTTGGGTGTTTTTGTGTGTGTGTGGTTGTGTGTGTTTTTGTGTGGTTGCGGTTGTGTGTGGTTGTGTGTGGTTGTTGTTGTGTGTGTACTGGTTGTATGTGTGTTGTTGTTTGTTTGCTTGTGTGTGTCCTTTTGGTTGTGTGTGTGTGGTTGGGCATGGCTGTGTGTGTGTGTGTTGCTGTGGGTGTGTGTGTGGTTGTATGTGTGGTTGTATGTGTGGTTGTGGTTGTGTGTGTGTGTGGTTGTGTGCGTGTATGGTTGTGTGTGTTTGTGTGTGGTTGTGTTTGGTTGTGTGTGTATGTGGTTGTGTGTGTGCTTGAGTTTGTGCTTGTATGTGTGTGGTTGGGTGTCGTTCGGTGTGGTAGTGTGCATGTTTGTGTAGGTACGGTTGTGTGTGGTTGTGTGTGTGGTTGTGTGTGATTGTGGTTGTGTGTGGTTGTGATGGTGTATGTTGTGGTTGTGGTTGTGTGTGTAGTGGTTGTGTGTGTGGTTGTGTGTGGTTTTGTGTGTGTGTTGTTGTGTGTTTGCTTGTGTGTGTGCTTGTGGTTGTGTGTGTGTGGTGGGCATGGCTGTGTGTGTGTGGTTGTGTGTTGTGTGTGTGTGTGGTTGTGTGCGTGGTTGTATGTGTGATTGTATGTGTGGTTGTGGTTGTATGTGTGGTTGTGTGTGGTTGTGTGTGTGTGTATGGTTTATCTGTTGTTGTGTGTGGTTGTGTTTCATTGTGTGTGTATGTGGTTGTGTGTGTGGTTGTGTGTGTGGTTGAGGGTGTGGTAGGGTGTGATTGTGTGTGGTTGTGTGTGTGTTTGTGTGGTTACGATTGTGTGTGGTTATGTGTGTGGTTGTGTGTGGTTGTGTGTGGTTGTGGTGATGTGTGTTGTGGTTGTGTGTGTGTGGTTGGGTGTGGTTGTGTGTGTGTGTGGTTGTCTGTGTGCTTGTGTGTGTGCTTGTGTGTGCATGGTTGTGTGTGGTTGTGTGTGCTTGTGTGTGGTAGTATGTGTGATTGTGTGTGTGTGTGGTTGTGTGTGTGGTTGTGTGTGGTTGTGTGTGTGTGGTTGTGTTTTTGTGTGTGGTTGTGTGTTTGGTTGTGTGTGTATGGTTGCGTGTGTGGTTGTGTGTGTGGTTGTGTGGTTGTGTGTGTGGTTGTGGTTGTGGTTGTGTGTGTTTGTGTTTGTGGTTGTGTGTGGTTGTGTGTGTGTGTGTGGTTGTGTGTGTGGTTGTATGTGCAGTTGTACATGTGGTTGTGTGTGTGGTTTTGTGTGTCCTTGTGTGTGTGTGGTTGTGTGTATGGTTGTGGTTGTGTGGTTGTGTGTGTGTGGCTGTGTCTGTGTGTGGTTGTATGTGTGGTTGTGTATGGCTGTGTGTGTGGGTGTGTGTGGTTGTGTGTGTGTGTGTTGTGTGTGTGTGTAGTTTTGTGTGTGGTTGTGGTTGCGTGTCTGTGGTTGTGTGTGTGGTTGTGGTTGTGTGTGTGGTTGTGGTTGTGTGTGTGGTTCTGTGTGGGTGTGGTTGTGGGTGCAGGTGTGGGTGCAGGTATGGTTGTGGATGTGTGTTTGGGTGTGGTCCCTGTAGCTTAACCGGACCTTTTGTTTCCCTCAGCCATGCTCACCAGGGTACTCGCGCACATCGCGCCCATCGCCTGCAGTCTTCTTCCGGTCTCCCCCGCCGCCGCTGCACTCCACCACCCATGCGTGGCCGCCGAGGGGGGACACCACAACACCCAGCAATCCCAGCGGCTGATCCCACCCACCACAGGATTTGGCACCAGGCGGCGCATCATAAGGAGCGCGGAGCTGCTGTGGAGCGGGTGCTCCCTGTAGCTTAAAAGGACCTTTTGTTTCCCTCAGCCCTGCACACCTGGGTCCTCGCGCACATCGCGCCTATCGCCTGCAGTCTTCTTCCGGTCTCCCCCGCCGCCTCTGCACTCCACCACCCGTGCGCGGCCGCCGAGGGGGGAGACCTCAACATCCAGCAATCCCTGCAGCTGATCCCGACCACCACAGGATTTGGCGCCAGGCGGCGCATCATAAGGAGCGCGGAGTTCCCGCGTCGCGGGACACGCGCGGGTGACGCCGGGCTAAGCCCGGGCAAAGGGCAGGCTGTCTGTGGCCATCCGGGGCCGTCCGAGGCTGGGCTGGGCCATTACTCTTGGTTGGACATTAGCAATTGTACATCAGAAGACATAATTGTGGTAAATCATTAGGCTCTGATTATTGCACTTGTGTGTTCGGTATTAGTTCTCTGGTGTAAAGTAAGTTACCGTAGGTGGTACTAGTTATCTGTTTATTAGTTATTTTAGTATTTGGAAAATATGGGTAAAAATACCCCTGTACAATCGCGTCCTATTACCAGACAGAAAACAGTTTCTACTACCCCTCTTCCAAGCTTAACTACCATAGACAAGATGCTGCAGAAAACCATAGGGGTAGTTGTTACAGCCATAGAGAACACTGACAGACGTCTCTCACTCCCCTTAGGTACGTCCCTAACTCCACAGCCTGAAAATGCATCTGTATCTCTGGCTAACTCCTTTGACTCAATGCTCATGGCCTCATATGTGGGGTTTCCTGATGCTGCGAGTCACGAGACTATCCCAATACAGCAAAATTTGCCCCCTGATTTTCCCCCTCTGCTTAGTAGGCTTTCATTAACACCAACTATGCATTTGCCACACATAAGTGAGGAGCCTCCTCTCTTAATTAATGATTCAATAGAGTCAGAGGGACCTGATGGTGCTTTAATAACTGACCCAGATTTAACAGATGGGGTAATTGTGGAAAGCCCCCCAGTAAAAACGTGAGGGCAAAAAGCCAAAAGTAAACAAAATCATACTTCCAAAGAGCAGCCTACAAACAAGCATAAGGGGAAAAATAGCCGCAAATCCCGGAAAACGGTACTCAATCCATCAGGACATAAAGGGGATCAGTGCGAGGATCAGTCGAGGGATGCTGGTATACACTCTAGTGAGGGGAAGATCAAGGTGGGGGAAACAGGTTTTTGGGGAAGAATGGAAACATTGTATTCTACATTATTGGGGCCTATTGCACTGAAGATTTCTAATATTGAAGTTAGGGTAGGCTCAATTGAGGACCAAATTGCAAAAATTACGCATCTGACCAAAATTCCATGTACAGAGATACGGATGCCTCCACTTCCCTCAACTTCAATTGGGCCAGTGCTCAATCCTGACCAACATACAAACAAGAAGGCAAGGGACAAGTCAGACCCTATTCATTTGGGGTGCACTGTTGTAAGTAACCGATCTAAGACAAGGGATAACACCGGTAGTCATAGTAAAGTAGCGACACAAGATATACAAGATAAATTACCTAAGGATAACAGTGTAACTTTACCGGAAGGAAATGAAAAATCAGGGGGGTCCCAAATTGAACAGACGAAGGGTTCACGTCTCCCTCAAACCAAAAAAGGCTAATGACATACCGCCAGTTATAGATTTACCACCAGCATGTGGTGCTTATGTCACAGTTTTATACAATGTACCTAAGTTGCAGGAGGGGCAATTAGAAACACACGCTGCCCTTAAAAACAAAACCCTGTACTGGTTAACAAAACATTGTGGTTCCCCAATATCAAGCGCAGATCAGATAATACGCACACAAAGGGTGGGATGGATAGGCAGTGCACCACATATATTTGATGGGGACTGTGTGATAATTAATTTTAGGTCACCAAATTGGACACGTGAAACTTTACTTAATGCCCCCCCACCTTCAAGTTGGGAATTCAATGCAACTCTATTACCTCTGGGGTTTTTCTACAAACATCTACTGACAAATAATTTAGCCCCAGAATATACGATTTCCCACTCCGACATTAACTGGATACCCAAACCATCAGCAGTACACCCAATGCGTTTCCCTATCCCTTTGTATAACCGGTTTCAGTGCTTGTCTAGGTTGGAGGAAAATGATTGACACATTAGATCAGAAGGGGTGCCCTTTTTACATGAGTTAGAACCGATGGTAACTCATAGACCAATTAATAGGGGAGATAATTTAAGCTATACCGAACTCCAACATAGGGAATCTAATACGGTATATGAGAGCTCTGTAAATGATGAGACAGACAATATAATTTTAAATAAATCCGTGCATTTAACGGACAAAGTAGATCTCCTAAATCTAAATTCAAATGATAGCCAAGGCACAGGAATTATAATGCAGGAAGGGTATACATTAACTACTTGGAATATAGCAGGCCTTGCGAATAAATTAGATACGCCTTTCTGGCAGGATTTTATTACTCATAGAAGTGACATTATCTGTATTCAGGAAACTTGGTGTACAGATGTAGTTGCAGTGGAAGGTTATACATCACATTGCTTAAATGCTGTACCTTCGCCATCAGGTAGAGCAAAGGGTGGCTTACTGTTGCTTATATCCACCAAATTAATTGGGTGTAAAATTATTAGTTATTCATCCATAGGCGACCATGGACAAATTGTTAGGTTAATGCTTCCAAAGGGGAAGGATTTGATTTTAATCAATTATTATAATAACAATTTCAACAAGGACAGAGATGCACCGCTAGATCTATTAGAAAAGGAGATAGACAGGGTTTTGAAATCATCTAGTAAACTTGCAGTTATCCTGTGGGCTGGAGATTTTAACATCCTGGTCTGTCTAGCGACCCTAACCAATTCATGTGGATACATGACGGCCCACATTACTCCTAATGGGACTGATGATGATTTTTTACATTTCCCACATTGTGGATACGGCATGGCCTTAAATATACTAATGGCAAAATTTGATCTTGATCTGCTAGATTGTTCCATGAAACAGGGCCATATTAAATGCCCAACTTTCACTGGGAGAAATGCGAATAGCAATATAGATCATATTTTAATCTCGAAGGCTAGCTTTTATTCTGACCTTTGGATTTCTGAGCAGGTGGTTCGTGACCATAACAGTATCTCTAGGGTACTATTAGATTGGGGTAACAAATTAACTAATACTGGGGGCCAACTCACGGATATTATCCCTGTTAGACCTAACGGGATGAGAATAAAGTGGGACGGTGTAGACCCCCTTAAGATACAAAGTGAAGTGGTCACCAGAGGCAGGGAAGCGATTGATTACTGTCTCGGTGAAGAGGTCACCCCTGAAAATTTACTAACTACATTTTCTGATATAAATAATATAATTAAGAATGTGTTAACTAGGAATTCCAAAGGTTCGAAACAAGCTGGTAGGAGGTGGTTTGACTCTAAATGTACCAAAACATTACACAAATTGAAATTGGCACTGGGGACAAAGCCTCGTAACCAACTACTAGTTCATGAGCTTCGAGTGGAATAAAAGCAAGCTATGTTGATGCATAAAAAAGAGTTGAGATCAGAAGCTTGGGATAAATTAATTATGGCCGCCGATACAAATAATAGTAAACTCTTTTGGGAACTTGTTAATAGTCCCTTTTTAAAGGATAACTGCTTTTCTAATATTTTTAACCCAGATAGGTTGTGTTTAACTTTTTTTTTAACCGATGATTTTACATGACCTATTTTACCATTATTGATTGATGTTGAAGAGGTGGAGGAAGGGTTGTCAAATAGAAAAGGGGGAAAGGCACCGGGGCCAGACGGCGTCCCGATCGATTTATACAAGGATTTAATGGACCTATGGGCACCGATTCTCACAAGAATTTTCAACACTGCAGCTATGGGGTATTTCCCAACATCATGGGCCCAATCACTAATCGTCCCAATATATAAAAAAGGTTTGCGGACCAAAGCTTGTAATTACAGACCGATATCGCTACTGGATTCTTCCTAAAGGTGTTGAGTAGGGTCCTTTTAAAAAGACTGGAAACCTGGGCCTCAGATTTTAAAGTCCTAACTCCAGTTCAATATGGATTTAGGAAAGGTCTAGGTACCATTGAACAATGTATAAATTTGGACCTACTCATAAATAAATATACAGTAGCTAAAGAGGGTAATTTGTTTTTGTGCTTCGCTGATTTGAGCAGCGCATTCGATTTAGTGGATCATTCCCTTCTTTGGAAGGTGCTGCTGGAATCTGGGGCCCCAAAAGAGATAGTGTTTTTTTTAGCCCGAGTCTATGATAAATTATCCTGTAGTGTACGATACAGGCCAACTGGCGAGCGGACCCCTTTTTTCCCTGTAAAAAGAGGAATCAGGCAAAGGTGCGTATTGGCCCCTCTTTTATTTTCCCTCTTTATAAATCAAATAGCTATGGTTTTAAACAATATTCCGGCAGATGCACCCAAAATTGGAGGTACGGTTTCATCGGTATTATGATATGCCGACGATGCTGTTTTAATTTCCTGCACCTCAATAGGCCTCCAACGACTTATTGATGAATTCACTGTTTTTATTACGAGTAGGAAACTTTTAATAAATAAGTCTAAGACATATACCATGATAAGCGGGAAGAAATTGAAGTCATCAAGGTCATTTTTTTTGGATGGTTCTAAATTACAAACTGTTAATACCTTCTGTTATTTATAAGCATGGGTGGATTTTGCGGATTCGTAATCCGCGAATCTGCGGATTTGCGAATTTGCGGATTGCGAAAATCCGCAAAATCCGCGAATTCTCGCGGATTTTGCGGATTTTTTTTCGGTGTGTGTTCGCACGGGTTTCTGCAAGTTTGCGAGGGTTTTGTACAATTTCGCAAACTGCGAACTTACTTGTCGGGTCGCCAGTTTTGCGAACTTGTTGTTTCTACGTGCCTAGCCTGTTTGCAAGGCTTTCTTCATCACTGCCACCCTCTGTCACCACTGGCACTCTCTTTGTTCACCCATGCCACCCTCTGGCTCACCCATGTCACCCTCTGTGTCATCACAGCACCCTCTGGTTCACCAGTGTACATTATTGGGGCAAAGCAAAGCACTGCCATCCTCTGTCAACACTGGCACTCTGGTTCACCCATGCCACCCTCTGGCTGGCACACCCATGCCACCCTCGGTGTCATCACAGCACCCTCTGATTGACCAGTGAGTGTACATTATTGTGGCAAAGCAAAGCACACCTGCTAAGTGCTTTAAGTTTTGCAAACAACAACACCTGCCCTGCCCCAACTGACATTAATGAAGGCTGGCACCTGCTTGTCTGCTCCCTTTCCTTTTTGTTGCAATGTAACTTTTTTTTAACAGGATGCAATGGCATACTTCTAACTATTCTGTGACTGTCAAAGCAGGGTCACACAATAGTTGCAAGTAGGCAACCGGATTCTGGAGGGCCCCTTCAGGAAGCACTACAGGGAAATGGTTACAAATGATGAGCTTGAACTTTTGCACCTGCTTGTTGGTTTTGCTTTTTCAAAACTCTTTTTTCGGTAATTTCGCCCTATTCGCGAGGCGCGGCGTCGTGCAAACTCGACCGTGGAAGCCGCGAACTCGTGCGAGTTACCCCAAGGTTGAGTATGGGCGCCGCCATTTTGTTTACGTGACGTATTTCCGTTTCCGCCCGCTATGTGTAATCTCGCAGAATGAGCGCATTGCGAATGCAAGTTCACACGAGTTCGCGAGAGAAATCGCGTGCGAACTTACTTACGCGCACGTGAGCGGGCCGCCATCTTGTTTTTCATTCATTCCTATGTGTCTGGGCATGGTGTTTCTATCCTCTTTATATCTCTGCCATCCTTTGCTTGTTTTAATATTGTTTTGATCTATTTAACTTATTTTCTATCCCTCTATTTTTCTAGGTCTATATTTTTGTGTTTTAGGCTACTTTTGTTTACTTTTCAACTACTTTTTTAAACTTTTATTTTCTTCTTCCCTAATCTTCTTCTTTTTCATTTTGTCTCCTTGCTGCTAACACCTGCCCAGACCATGGTGAAGACAGCTGTGAAGCTGCCCAAGACGGCCCCCGCAGCCCGTGCCCGGCTCCCGTGTGGCCGTTTGAGGGCAGAAATGGTGGTGCCCAGGGTGATCTTCAGCCCTGAGGAGGTGGGCGCACTCGTTTTTTATGTACAGCGCCGCCTCCCCCGGACCATCGCGGCAGGCGGCAGGATCGCTGGTGGCTACACCAACCGCCAGGAGCGACAGAAGCGGTGGGAGCAGGTGTGCCGGGCCATGTTTGACATCTCGGGGGTCCAGCGCACCTACAATCAGGTGACCCACCGCTGGACCGATATCCTGGACCGGGAGCGCGACCTGCTCGACCTGCTGGGAGTGGAGGTCCCCGGGCTTGGTGAGTAGTATTAGCAAATTTTTCATCACTCACTACTCTGTTTTTTCTCCTGCTCTGTGTGTTATATTGCAAATGTTTGCTTTAACTTTTTTACAAAGAGCAATAATGCTGCCGATTACATTGATAGGAGAGGTAAATTAATATTTCAAAATCTTCTGTGCATTTCAGGTGAACTGCTCTCCTTCTCTGTGGCGGTGCCACTGCTTATTTGTTTTCTATTTTGTGTTCATTTAATTGGGCTGAGTAATGTATGAGTGTACTTTACAGAACTGCGTAATGCTAGACACAAAGGGGCAGATTTACAAGCCCCTTGCGCCACGTTTACGCTGCCTTACGTGGCGCATCCCTGCGAGTCATTTACAACGTGATGCATCTAAGGAGATGCGCCACGTTAAGGCCTGTGCCTGCGCCACAATGGGTGCGTTCCCACGCAGGGGGGTGGGGGGGTGGGTGGCGGTCAGGCAGCTGTGCGCCTCGCAAAAGTGCCTGCGTGAAATCTACAAGATTTAACGCAGGCACTTCCGCGACGCTGCTACGTCAATTCTTTATGCCTGCTTGCTTGAAGCAGGTGTAAGGACTGATGCGGTATGTTGAGTATTGGGCAGCCCTGAGCATTGCTAGAGTTGCATCGCGCCTGCGACGCGACTCTAGAGATGCCCCCTCTTTCGTCACGGGATGCGTCACGCATCTGCCTACCCTTGCGCCAGGGTTTGCCGCATTGTAATTGCGGCGCATCTGCCGTGACGCAAGGTTAGTTTTGCGTTACGCATTTGTTCTGGTGCACCTCTGAGTAGAGGCTCAGGTGCAGTTCTTCCTTTGTAGCCCTCTTTTTGGCTGAAATAGTTGGTTCTTGTTCTTTCTAAATGTTTGATTTGGTTGACAAGGACATCGACAAGCAGCAATCATCAATGTTTTCTGTTCTTTTTTTCATGTTGTACGTCAGGTCCGCCCAGGGGCAAGCGGACGGAAAAAGAGGATGCTGTGGCTCCAAAGGAGGAGGATGCAGGCCAGGGCGGCAAGTGCTCCTTTGCTGGCCCCAGTAAGTTTTCATTTAAATATAGAGGACCTATTGTTGTCCAAGCGTTCCTAATTTAATTTTTTCGAAATAGTGTTTAGATAGGAGCAAAATCCATAATACTACTGTTGCAGGGACAATTCTCCACAAACCGAACTATGGACACCAAAGACCAGAGTAATAATATTTCAGAGTGGCGTGTTTGGCACACTGTATAAACCTGGTAGTGTCAGTGGCACGGACTCCTCCTTGCAAAAATTGCAAAACCTTTCGCTCAGTCACTCTAGTCTGGAGGACCAAAAACCACAGAGTCTATTCAAGTTTAATAGCTTTATTAAAAGTTAAAGTAAACACATATAATAAAATAAAGTTAGCTGGGAAATGGAAAAGTGCTTGGTGCTGAGTTGATGAGTAATGGAACACATTTCTTGTGGTCGAGCCGAGCTTTCACCTGGTTTGAAGTTGATGTTGCTCTTGTCCTTAGAAGTCCAGCTTCTGTCTGTTCAGAGAAAAATGGTGTGTGTTAAAATTAAGCAAGCATTCATCAATTGTGACAAAAAAGTGCAGCAAGACAACAGCCTTCCCTGGAAGGAGGGACATTTTTACTTTAGACTAGAGTAGACAGTCAATTACTTTTTCTGGTGTTTTCACATTTCTTCATTCCTAGACCAAATACTAGTGAGTGGTGTAATCTAACATTCTTAAATCTACTTTGTAGGTGGAACATCTGGTGGCGGGGCCAGCTCGGATGAGGTGGTGGTGATAGACTCCGATGACAGCTCTGGGGAGGAGGCGGCGCAAGAACAGACTGTGAGGAAGCAGACAGTGGTGGTGGCGGGTACAGGTAAGCTGGATCATGGTACTATCTGACTCTTAGATAGCATATGATGTGTATCTACAGAGAGTAGACGGTCACTGGATGAACTACGAACATACTATGAAATGTTTCCAGGGGGGGGTGCAACATCATCACCATCTCCAGTCCTGAGTCCTACTCCTGACATGATTGAGCACAAGTATTAAATACATTTTTTTTTAAATCTAACACGACATAGAGCTTAAATAAACAAAGAACCCCATAGGGAGAAGAGAAAAATCTTGTGCAGCACCACAGCAGACGACCTGGCAACTAAATTAAAACAGAGGGAAAAACCTAAAATGCCAGAAAAAAAAAATTCAATCTAAATCAGGAGGATGTGGTTATAGAGCATGGGTCCTCACAAACTTTCTCTCGGGGCCAAATTGATAGTGTGGTTTGTGGCCAAGGGCCGCACCGAAGGGGGCAGGGTCAGTGGGGGAGGGGGTGGATCTAGAGCAACAAAAAAAAATATGACCATGAAATTGAACTCATGCCCCTGCAGCGGATGCCTTCGTCCACTGAGCCACCAGACCTGGCATACACATTACACACATCTTTCTTTCTCTCTCCCCTTCCCTCTCTCTCTGTCTCCCTCCCTCATCCTCCCTCTGTCACCCTCTGGCTCCCTCCCTCTCTCTCTTTCTCCTTCTGTCTTCCTCTCTCTCTGTCTCTGCCTCTATCTGTCTGTCGGTCCCAGCCTGCTGTAATTACCATATTGTAATTTGTCACTGGGCCAGCACTGGATGGACCTGCGATCCAGGGGGGGGGCAATCGCGCCCTCTCTTGCCCATCCCTGCGGACGCCCATGATATTGGCCTGAATAGTTTCTTTTGTACTGCGCTGGCTAGTTGCTAGTTGTACTGTGACACAACTTCCTGCTGAATCATTTTGTGTTAATCATATTCTTAAAGAGCATTGGTTACAGATTATGTCTTTCTTTCTTCATTTAGTTGGTCATACTAAAACAACAAAACCCACAAGGAGTATGCAGGCTGTACTGGCCCGGCAACGGAGGCTGGATGCAACTGTTGCCCAATATCGGCGGCTGGTGGAACTGGAGGGGGACGACACGCAGTCCAGTACTTCGAATGTGACATCTGCATCCTCCTCCGTGACCCCACGTTCTGCCGGTCAGCGCAGTGCTCCAGCCAAACGGAGCCGTGCTGGCAGACGCCACCGCCGAGCAGCAAAGGCTGCACCTCACAGTACTGTAAAGGCTCGCTTGCGCCGTGCAAACCGCAGAGTGTCGGACCTGGAGGCGGAGGTCCGGAAATGGAAAGAGTACCAAAATTTGTTGGAGGTCCTCCGTTTAGATCACGCCACCCTCCGGGAGCAGTATGATGCCCTGGCCCTAAGGCATGATGCCCTGGAGGCCAAAGTCAACACCATGCATCCCTAGAGTGTCCCTTGCCCCTTTTTTAGAGACTTTTGGGGGGTGGGAATTGGGAGTTGGGTTTTTTGGGGACTTTTGAGGGACTATTTATTTGTTGGGGTTAGGGAGGGTCTTGCGGGAGATTATTTTGTTAGGGATATAAAAATATACTTTTTCAAACTTTATCTGAGCATATCTTTTTTTTTACTACTTTTGAGCCTGGTGGGTGGTGGTTTTGCAGTAAGTTCGTTTTACTGAACACTGTCATCGTGTTGGTTCACGTGTAATTGGCCAAATGTTTTCCAAAGTAAATGCCTGTCACAGAGTTTGTTAATTGAAGAGTCCTAGGACTTTACTACTAGTACCACTGTCACTCCCTCACCTCTCCTAATACTCCATTATACTACCTCCCATCCAAACGCTTATCTTACCTGTAATTTGTGTTTGAGGGCTGGCTCCACCTGGAATTCACAGTGTCCTAAAGCGTTCTGCAGCAGGGCCCCAACTGGAGTTTCCCGGCGTGGATTTTCTGCAAAACAAAAGCAATCAACATTAGAAATATGGCAGCGGTGCTCACAGACCTCAAAATCCTAGAAGCCCCACAGACAGCACCCCTAAGACAGGCAAGCGAGCAATAATAACGCCTAAACGTTCATGTGTAATAGGCCAAATGTTTTCCAAAGTAAATGCCTAACCAATTTTATCCCTTAATAGACCTTGCCAGCAATAGCCCAGCCAAGACCCGTAAACCCAAACGCAAAAAAGTCACACTTAGCAAAATGTATTTAAATGAGGACTCACTACTTCCAGACAGTTCCTCTTTAGGGGACTCGTCAACGTAAGTTTCTTCATTGTGCAGAATCCAGGCATCAGCATTACGGGAAATGGATAGGGTGAGTCTGGAGAGGAGGATAGACGACCAGGACTGAGTTCTTGTCAACTAACTGTTGTGAACCTGAGGAATGCTGCGGCATCAAAATCAAGACAGTTCTGTTGATGGGTTTGTTGTTTGATTGGGTGATTACAGTTTTGTTGTGAATGTGATGAAGCACTTGCTAAAAAAAGAAAGACAGACACACAGGAATAAAAGTGAATAAGGACTAATATTAAAGTTAATGAATCATTGACTCATTTTCAGAACTCGCTGTCAGGGAAGCAGAGCTCGCCCTCAAACTCTGCAAATTGAGTCGGTAGTACTTCTGGTAACTGAGGAGAACTTTCCTCAGGTAGGTCGGTGTCCTCTTCTTCCTGCGTGCATTCTCGTACTTTGTAATCTGGTGGTATGAAGTGCTGGCTCATCTTTATCATGGTGAGCTGCTCCCCATTTGCGGGCAAGAGGCGGGACCTTTTGCAAGTCACAATGCCACCAGTAGAACTAAAAACACGTTCTGGAGACACGCTTGCGAGTGGGCAAGACAAGTAATTGATAGCCAGGTTGGTGAGCTCTCGCCATATGTTTCTTTTCCCATGCCAATACGCCAATGGGTCCTCAGTAATATTGACCGCTGTTGAGTCATCCAGATAGGCCTGCACCATTGAAAGAATGTCCTCCCGGATTCCTGTACTTTGCACTTCTGTGTCCTTTCTGGGACAAGGAAACCCTAGCTCACTTAGCCAATCCGCTTCAGACATATCGCCTGGGCCTGGTGCAGATGATACGGTTGCTGGTGTGGTTAACGGCTCAGAGGAAAAGTCACTCACTTCTGCCACAGGCACAGATGCAGCAGTGTTTTTTTGGGACGCCTGATGGCCTGCTGATTCACTAGTAGTACTGTCTTCTCCTACAGTTTCCTTCCGCTCTCTTTCAAAACGAATGGCTGACTGAGCTAGCCAACCTTTGTACTCTGTAACATCTGATGTTTCAAAAGGAATTATTACTTTGCCAAACAATGGCTTTTTGTAACGTGGATCCAGAATAGTAGCACAAATGTAGTGCTGTTGTTTCTTGATATTTACAAGCCGTTTATTGCTAACTAGGCGTTGTAATAATCTCTGCGCCAACTCATATGCTTCATTCTTTCCAGCATCTTTTAATTCTGAAGACACCACCTTGACTTGGTGCTCGAGCTTCAGCAACAATGGGATAGCTTTGCTCAAAGAACAGTCCTCCCTGCTGACGTCACGCGTGAAGACCTCAAAAGGACGAAGCATGTCTGTCAGGCTTTTAACTAGCTGCCATTGCTCCACCGCTAGCATCATTTCTGTCGTATCACCACCCAGGTTGTAGAAATACTCATTGACTACTGGAAACAGCTCATGCAGACGCTCAAGCATGTAGAAGGTTGAGTTCCAACGTGTTGCCACCTCCTGGATAAGTGCTTTCACTGGCATTCTACGTACATTTTGCTGGCGCCTCAGCTCCTTCCGGGCCTTAAAAGAATGGTTGAAATGTGTGCATATTCTTCTGCAGATGATCAGTATTTTGTCGACTGCAAGTTCTTTTTTCAAGAACTTTTGCACGACAAGGTTCATACAGTGCGCCAAACACGGCACTCTGAAATAGTAACCGTTCTCCATGGCCTTAACTACATTGCTGCCATTATCAGTAGAAACATAACCAACCTTGCAATTTCTTGGGGGCAGCCATTGCGAGACCTTTTTGTTAAAGTCATCCAAAATGTTGGCTGCAGTATGACTTTTCTCCATGCCAAACATGGCTAATGTTGCATGTTTATGAGCACCCTTAAAAATCTCGACCAAGTCACCACCTGCATTTATCTGTTTTGCAACCCCTGAAAAAGAGAGACCCAGTGTGCAGTGATGCACATGTAATCAAGGGCTTGGCAACTGGTCCACATGTATGTTGTCAGGTGTATAGTGTGAACAGCACTCTTCTGCAAAGCTGCCCCAACCAACTCAAGCACCTCTTTATGTAGTGCTGGAACAGCAACCCTGGCAAAATAGAACCGGCTAGGAACCTTCCATTTAGGGGCCAGTGTTGCCACGAGTTCAAGAAAACCCACACCTTCGACAAACGAAAAAGGGAGAAGGTCCACCGCTAGCATTTTAGCCAGCTTAGTGTTATACAGGCGTACAATTGGGTGGTTGCGTTGAAATTGCGCATCTGAGGAGAACATGGCTGAAATGGTGCGCTGGACAAATTTACTGGATGATGCTGATGCCTTCTTCGACCCACTTCTGCTCAGTGTTGACATTTTCCGCATTGGTGTGTCTCCCAGACTCTCAGTGTGCCTCCTATGTGTTCCGGAGGGTGTGGTGCTGCCAGGGGTACTGGGTGCAACCGGACAAATGTCTGACGCTTCTTCTACCTCCCCGTCATCTTCAGATGAAACACCTAGTATGGGTATATTTTGGCCACTTGCCCTTTGGGATTGCTTTCCCTTGATGTTTGCTAGGTGCGCAAACCATTCGACAGCGTGCCTTCTTTGAAGATGACCTATCTGGCCTCCAGTTCCATAGTTGGTACCAGTCTTACCACGGCTAACTCTAGTCTTACAAATGCAACAAACGGCTATGTTATCATACTTTGCATGGACACTAAAAAAGTTCCAAACTGGGGACTGGAAACTTCTGGTTTTGCCGCACGAGATGATACTGCCAATGCCAGATGAAGCAGTGGTGGATGAGCCTTGCAGACATCTACTGGGTTGTGCAATTATTGCAGCAACCCTACTTGAGGGAGTCGAGCTGGATGGAGTCCCCCCTCTGGGGAGAAAATATGGGAGCTGTAGGTTTTGTTGAACTTGTTGTACTACTTGACTGCGTTGGTGGTGCTACCAGTGCCACGTCGCCAGGGTCACACTCAGCATGACGTCGGGATAGGGTATAAATGTCTGTCTGCTGCATGGCCGGTGTGGCTGGAATGACGTGTGTGATGACTAGGTCATTGCTGTCATCCTGTTCAACAACATCAGAATGCACCACTTCATCAAGTCCGACGTTCGGATCCATAAGTATGAGCTTTCCGGGGCCCTTCCTTTTAACATTTGATACCTTTCGCAGCTCATGGTGTGCCTCCCTCTCAGACGTCGGAGATGGTTGCCAATCTAGATCCAGATCATCATCTGATGGAGCGGGGCTTGAAGAGGAACTTCTACACACCCTCCTTGATCTTTTCCTTGGTGGGGAGCTGGGAGAAAATGAATCATCAGGAGGAATGCCTTCGTCTTCCTGACATGATACCCCGGCTCCAAAGTCAATTTCCTTCTGTGCCCCTACTTCTGGAAGAACAACCATTGTGGGCACTTGCACCGCTCCATGCGCCGCTACATGGGCCTCTTCACTGACCTCTACTTGCAACTCTAAATGGACCTGTCCTTCTCGGCCTTCTCCTTCTCGGCCTTCTCCTTCTCGGCCTTCTCCTTCTCGGCCTTCTCCTTCTCGGCCAGCTCCTTCTCGGCCAGCTCCTTCTCGGCCAGCTCCTTCTCGGCCAGCTCCTTCTCGGCCTTCTCCTTCTCGGCCTTCTCCTTCTCGGCCAGCTCCTTCTCGACCAGCTCCTTCTCGGCCAGCTCCTTCTCGGCCAGCTCCTTGCGCATGTACTTGTGCTTGTACTAGTAGCCCATGCAGTTGTTGTTGCGGCTTTGGTTGTTGAATAGTACTTGTGAGATGAGTTACAACCTGTGTTGATGGTGTGCTGCTACTTTCTTGCGATGAGCCAACATCACTGGTCGTTGGTGATTGAACCACTAAACAGGCTACCTGTGCAGCACTCATGGTGGGCCTTTGTTTTTTCCACAAAAATTTAGTGGTCGAGCCACCAGTCTCCTTGGTAAGTGGTGCCACTTGCTTCTTCTTCTCCTTAGTAGAGACATCTTTCTTGCAAGAGGAGCTACGGGCACCTCTTTTTGGAGCCATCTTCTTCAGATGTCGGAACAACAGGCCGCAGCAGGACTTCTTCCTGGCATTGATGCTCAACGATGATGCGGAGCTATTGACTTTGTGCACCTAAAAGCAAACGAAGACAGAGGAACATCAGTAAATATATGTTGCATATGTAGCGCTTCAATAAATAGTTTGCAAGTAGGCATTTATGAATACACACGTGCACACCACACAATATGGAAATTTCAAAATTAGGAATTGCTAAATTTTTGGGAAACAGGAATTTAACATTGATCCAAGAGAGCACACACAGAGAGGGTTATAGTTTCATGTACCACTGACTCCCCCTGGGCACAATGGGTGAAAGCAAGGCAAAATGAGTGCAGGCCTATGGCACAAAGCTCACTGCCTGCCTTCAAAATGGCCGCTTGACCCCCATCCACATGGCCAGGACCATGCCTCAAAATGGCCCTGTTGGACCCGGCCTCATGGCGTGGTCCTACCCCTCCCGCATGGTGGGCCCAGGACGACATCAGCCCTCCTCCGGACCTCGGGTGGCCCCTTCGGCCCGACCCTGCACGCCCCACCACCACAGATCCGGCTACCATCCCGGATCCCCATCATCGGCCTGGCCCCAGCGGAGGCCCATCACGACCTAAGCACGAGGCCGTGCCCGACTCCATCTTGGGCCCACCACGTCACGACCACGTGGCCTCGGCCCCAGCCTCGGCCCCAGCGAAGCCCAGACATCGGGGCACCAAGATCCACCCAGGTGGTCGAGTGGCCACTCGACAGATCCCGGAGGAAGAGAAGTTTCGATGGCCCTCCAGCCGTCCCCGGACGCCTGGTATCGATCGCCCTCCGGCCTCCCTGGGCGCTGGCTCCGCCCCCCTGCTGGGTGTCTGGACACCCTCATCCCAGCCCCTCTGGCCCCCAGGCGCGAGGGTCCGGACATCAAAGGACCTCCGTCCTATATCTGGGCCAGCCCCGGAGTAGGACGCCAGTTGTATCCTGGACTGGAAGCCCTGCTGACGCTGTCACGGCCGACACCAGACGAACTCATCCTTCCTGTAACCCGAAGCCATCTGAGAGCCTGCTGGCGCTGCCGCGGCCTACCTTGCTGAACCACCTGAGAGCCTGCTGGCGCTGCCGCGGCCTACCTTGCTGAACCATCTGAGAGCCTGCTGGCGCTGCCGCGGCCTACCTTGCTGAACCATCTGAGAGCCTGCTGGCGCTGCCGCGGCCTACCTTGCTGAACTACCTGAGAGCCTGCTGGCGCTGCCGCGGCCTACCTTGCTGAACCATCTGAGAGCCTGCTGGCGCTGCCGCGGCCTACCTTGCTGAACCATCTGAGAGCCTGCTGGCGCTGCCGCGGCCTACCTTGCTGAACCACCTGAGAGCCTGCTGGCGCTGCCGCGGCCTACCTTGCTGAACCATCTGAGAGCCTGCTGGCGCTGCCGCGGCCTACCGTGCTGAACCACCTTGCAAGCCTGCTGGCGCTGCCGCGGCTCGCATCTCTCGGAACCCCCCAGCTCGAGGATTGAGAGCTGTGCGTAGGGTATCCCTTCCTCCGCCCAGAGTAAGACTGTCCCGCTACCTTACCCTCCTTGTCCGAGACTTTACGGATCCCGCGATCCAACTGTATATACTGCCAAGAACCCGCAACCGTTATTTCTTATAAAAGCTTGAGAACTTGACCTCCTGTGTGGTGTCCGTTCGTAGTGTGTGATTACTCTGCTGTACGATCCTAGGAGAGGGCCCTCATTCAGGAGGCCTCTCGGTAACGCTTGGCTACTTCTCGACGGAGGGGCGGACCCAGGGGTGGTCAGTCAGACATCTTCTGCCTCCCCCGGGTCGCCTTTCTAACACTGGTGGCAAGCGCTGGGATCCGAGCCCACGCAGATCGTACAGAGAGTGATTCACTCGCTACCCAGAAAAACCCACTGCGACCATGAGCACAGAATTCCAGAAGGAGAAAATGGAAGACTACAGTCACAAGGAGCTGAAGCAATTCTGCAAAGATCTAGGCATCGCTACCACTGGCTTAAGCACCAAAGAAGATTTCAAATCGGCCCTGAAGGCCTGGGTGGACGCCGGTGAGGTGCCACCTCCGAGTGAAGATAACCCGGGCCCGAACGGAGGCCCGGAGGCTCAGCTGAACCCAGCGGGAGAGAGACCCGCAAACCCAATCACGGGCCTCTCCCACGAAGACACCCGAGAACGAGAGAGGAACCGGCTCCACGAGTTGGAGCTCGCTCGACTCAGACAAGAAGGAGAGATCCAACTGGCAGAAAGGAAGCTAGCCCTCGAGCAGCTACGGCAAGAAGGAGACCTAGAAGAAAAGCGGAGACAAAGAGACCTCGAGGAGAAGAAACTCCTGCTCGAGCACGAGCGCGTCCTCAAAGAACTAGAATTTAAAGCCAAGACAAACAAGACTGCCACCTCCGGGGGTAAGACCTCACCTCCCCCGGTGGACACGAAGGTGCACATACCCAAGGATGTCGTCAAAGAGTACTATAAGAACGACGACATCCAGCAGTGGTTCAAAGCTTACGAGGTCGCCATGGCCGCCCATCGAGTACCCCTCAAGGACTGGGGTGCCGGCCTGTGTGGGAAGTTTATCAACGAAGGGAGAGACGCCCTGCTGGAGCTCCCTGATACCGAGAGGACCTCGTACGAGCACATGAAGACCGCCCTCCTCACTCGCTACGGACTCACCCCCGAGATGTACCGGCAGCGATTCCGAGACTGCAAAAAAATCCCCGGTACCACGTGGGTGGAGTACGTGAACTATTACAGCCGAGCCTTCGAGGGGTGGATTCACCTGTCCAATAACTGTTTCGTCGAACTCCGGCAGCACCTCCTCGACAGCAAATTGACTAAGCCACGAAAACTCGCTGTCGAGGCAGACCGATGGGCCAGCACCCGAGTTCCCCGGAACACGATGCGAGATTACGGCCGGGGGTCCCCGGGGAACCACCGACCACGAGGTGGCGGAGTAGGCCAGAACCGGGGTCATCTCCTACCTCCACGTCGCCATCCCTGGGCCGGAGAGGGGGCCCCCCAGCCAGGCCGGGGCCCCGCCCGAACGTTACGTGCCACAGATGCCAGCGACAGGGTCATTATGCGAATGACCCCCTCTGCCCGATGAACCAGCGACCCGGCACCACCGGGCCCCCAGCCCGCCAGATCGCGGCAGCTGCCCTAGGTGAAGAAAGAAGTGAGGAAGAGGACGGCGACCACGAGCAGGCCAAGTGGGAGCCCGCCGCCATGACCTTAGCCTGCCTGGGTACTCACGACATGATCCCCCGAGGGCCGATCCCCGGCAACACCCAGAAGTACCGCCAGTGGGTCACCATCAATGGTCGCCGGACAGAAGCCCTCCGTGACACTGGGGCCAGCGTGACAGCGGTCCGCTGCCATCTGGTGACCCCGGAACAGATCCTTCCTAACGTCCTGTGCCCAGTCCGATCCGCAGATAACTCCGAAACTTTGTGTCACATGGCCCGCATCCCCTTCGAGTGGGGGGGAGTGTCGGGCGTGCTGAAAGTGACTGTCCGCGACGATGCCCCTGTGGACTGCCTCCTTGGAAACGACCTGGAAAGTTCCCCATGGGCTGGCGTCGAACGAAGAGAGCACCTGGGGATGCTATGCCTTCCCGAGTGGGTATGTGCGACCACCCGCTCCATGTCCGCCCGCGCCTCCGCCCCAGCGGGGGAAGCTCCAACAGAGGAGCCAGAATGGCGCGCACCTCCGCCACCCGTCGTCCCCGAGGACGCCGACACCGAGCCCGGCCCCCAAGGGCCCGACCAAGACGATCTCACCGAGCTCAACCACCTCCCAGAACTCGCTCAATGGCGCCAAGAAGGTGGCCCCACCCGCGAACAGTTCCGGCAGGAACAGAAAACCTGCCCCTCCCTCGAGGGGATGCGACAGCAAGCCGCTACGCAAGCCGCTGGAGACCCCGCGGGGTCCCACTGGGTTTACTGGGACAACAACCTCCTTTACAGTGAGCAGAAGATTGCCGAGCTAGGGGCCGGCCGGGTGCTGGTTGTACCCCTCCGGTTCAGAGACTTCCTCCTGAACTTAGCACATGATGTGCCCCTCGCCGGGCACCTGGGGCAGGACAAAACGTACAGCCGCCTGGTGACCCATTTCTACTGGCCCAAGATGCGCACTGATGTCCAGAACCACTGCAGGACCTGCCCGACCTGTCAAGCCAGCGGGAAGAGCGGGGGGAAAGTCAAAGCCCCGCTCCAGCCGTTTCCTGTGGTAACCACCCCCTTCGAGCGAGTGGGAATAGACATCATAGGGCCCCTGGACCCTCGCACCTCGCAGGGGCACCGCTTCATCCTCGTCCTGGTGGAGCATGCCACCCGCTATCCTGAGGCCATCCCTCTCCGAGCCATCACGGCCCCCGTGGTGGGCCGAGCCCTCATGAGCATCTTCTCCCGAGTCGGCTTCCCCGAGAAGTCGTGAGTGATCGGGGGTCCAACTTCATCTCGAAGCATATGCGGTCCCTATGGCAACAGTGCGGGGTCGCATATAAGTTCACCACCCCGCATCATCCCCAGGGAAATGGACTAGTGGAACGCTTTAACAGGACACTGAAGGGAATGATCAAGGGCCTAGAAGAGCCCCTCCGGCGCAAATGGGATGTCCTGCTGCCCTGCCTCCTGTTTGCCTACTGAGAGGTACCCCAGAAATCCCTGGGGTTCAGCCCGTTCGAACTCTTGTACGGACACCCGGTTCGAGGCCCCCTTAGCCTGGTCAAGGAAGGCTGGGAGACAGCAGTTCGAGATGCCCCACCGGATGTCTACTGGTACCTCCGGACACTCCGCAATCAGACTCGGAAGTTCAGGGAACTTGCCGAGGCCAACCTGGAGGCCAGTCAGGAGGAAATGAAACGCTGGTATGACCAGAACGCCTCGTCCATCGAGTTCGAGCCGGGCCAGCAAGTCTGGGTCATGTCCCCGGTTGAACCGTGTGCCCTCCAAGACAAGTGGACGGGGCCCTTCAAGGTGGTGGAGCGCAAGAGCCCCGTCACCTACCTGGTAGACATGGAGTCCCCCAGGAACCCCCTCCGGGTTCTACACGCCAACCGGCTCAAGCCGCACTTTGCACGCACCGAACTGAGCCTGCTGCTGGCGACCGATGACGGAACTGAAGACGACTCCGAGCCACTACCAGATCTCCTCAGCACCACCGAGAAAGACGGCTCCTTCGAAGGGGTCCGGCTCTCCTCTACCCTGACCCCAGAGCAGCAACAAGACTGCCGGAAGCTGCTGGGGCAGTTTGCGGATTTGTTTTCCCTCACGCCGGGGGTCACCCGGTGGTGCGTCCACGATGTGGACACAGGAGACAGCCCCCCTGTGAAACAACGAGCTTTTCGAGTGCCCGACCGGGTTCGGGCCTGCATCCAATCCGAGGTGGCCAAGATGTTGGCCCTGGGGGTAGTCGAACCCTCCAACAGTCCCTGGGCCAGTCCCGTTGTCCTGGTCCCGAAAGCCGCTTCCCCCGGAACAGCGCCCGAGCTCCGGTTCTGTGTGGACTACCGGGGACTGAATGCAGTCACCAGGACCGACGCACATCCCATCCCCAGGGCGGATGAACTAATCGATCGCCTAGGTGCCGCCAGATACCTCAGCACCTTCGATCTCACGGCGGGGTATTGGCAGATCGGCCTTACCCCTGGCGCACAAGAGCGATCGGCCTTCTCGACGCCCGATGGCCACTATCACTTCAAAGTGATGCCCTTCGGCATGAAAAATGCGCCGGCCACCTTCCAGAGGCTAGTGAATCAGGTGCTGGCCGGACTAGAAGAATACAGCGCCGCCTATCTAGATGACCTTGCGGTGTACAGCCTTCACTGGGATGAGCACCTGTCCCACCTCTGGGAAGTCCTGACGGCCCTCCGGGGGGCCGGACTAACCATCAAAGCCAGCAAATGCCAGATCGGCCAAGGGTCCGTGACCTATCTAGGACACCAAGTAGGGAGCGGTCAAGTAGCTCCCCTCCAACCAAAGGTGGACGCCATCCAGGCCTGGGAGCCCCCGGTCACCCAGACCGCCGTCCGAGCCTTCCTGGGGCTCACCAGATACTATCGGCGATTTATAAAAGACTACGGGAGCATCGTGGGGCCCCTCACCGAACTGACCTCAAAGAAATACCCCAGAAGGTGCACTGGACCCCTGCGTGCCAGACAGCCTTTGAGACTTTAAAGACTGCCATGTGCACCGCCCCTGTGCTCCAGGCCCCTGACTACAGCAGAGAGTTTGTAGTCCAAACCGACGCCTCGGAGCACGGCATCGGGGCGGTCCTGTCCCAAGTTAACCCCGAAGGAATCGACCGGCCTGTGGCCTTCATCAGCCGACGCCTCCTGGCGAGAGAACAGCGGTGGAGCACCATCGAGAGGGAAGCCTTTGCCGTGGTGTGGGCACTCAAGAAGCTCCGGCCCTACCTCTTCGGCACCCACTTCCGAGTCCAGACCGACCACCAGCCCCTGCGTTGGTTGATGCAGATGCGGGGAGAAAACCCAAAACTGCTGCGCTGGTCCATTTCTCTGCAGGGGATGGATTTCACTGTGGAGCATCGCCCCGGCAACGACCACGCCAATGTCGACGGCCTGTCTAGATTCTTCCGCCTCGGCGAGGAGAATCCCCAAGAAAATGGGTGACTCTCCCCTGCCTTCAGCTGGGGGGGACGCGTGTTGGACCCGGCCTCATGGCGTGGTCCTACCCCTCCCGCATGGTGGGCCCGGGACGACATCAGCCCTCCTCCGGACCTCGGGCGGCCCCTTCGGCCTGACCCTGCACGCCCCACCACCACAGATCCGGCTACCATCCCGGATCCCCATCATCGGCCTGGCCCCAGCGGAGGCCCATCACGACCTAAGCACGAGGCCGTGCCCGACTCCATCTTGGGCCCACCACGTCACGACCACGTGGACTCGGTCCCAGCCTCGGCCCCAGCGAAGCCCAGACATCGGGGCACCAAGATCCACCCAGGTGGTCGAGTGGCCACTCGACAGATCCCGGAGGAAGAGAAGTTTCGATGGCCCTCCAGCCTTCCCCGGACGCCTGGTATCGATCGCCCTCCGGCCTCCCTGGGCGCTGGCTCCGCCCCCCTGCTGGGTGTCTGGACACCATCATCCCAGCCCCTCTGGCCCCCAGGCGCGAGGGTCCGGACATCAAAGGACCTCCGTCCTATATCTGGGCCAGCCCCGGAGTAGGACGCCAGTTGTATCCTGGACTGGAAGCCCTGCTGACGCTGTCACGGCCGACACCAGACGAACTCATCCTTCCTGTAACCCGAAGCCATCTGAGAGCCTGCTGGCGCTGCCACGGCCTACCTTGCTGAACCACCTGAGAGCCTGCTGGCGCTGCCGCGGCCTACCTTGCTGAACCATCTGAGAGCCTGCTGGCGCTGCCGCGGCCTACCTTGCTGAACCACCTGAGAGCCTGCTGGCGCTGCCGCGGCCTACCTTGCTGAACCATCTGAGAGCCTGCTGGCGCTGCCGCGGCCTACCTTGCTGAACCATCTGAGAGCCTGCTGGCGCTGCCGCGGCCTACCTTGCTGAACCACCTGAGAGCCTGCTGGCGCTGCCGCGGCCTACCTTGCTGAACCATCTGAGAGCCTGCTGGCGCTGCCGCGGCCTACCGTGCTGAACCACCTTGCAAGCCTGCTAGCGCTGTCGCGGCTCGCATCTCTCGGAACCCCGCAGCTCGAGGATTGAGAGCTGTAGGTAGGGTATCCCTTCCTCCGCCCAGAGTAAGACTGTCCCGCTACCTTACCCTCCTTGTCCGAGACTTTACGGATCCCGCGATCCAACTGTATATACTGCCAAGAACCCGCAACCGTTATTTCTTATAAAAGCTTGAGAACTTGACCTCCTGTGTGGTGTCCGTTCGTAGTGTGTGATTACTCTGCTGTACGATCCTAGGAGAGGGCCCTCATTCAGGAGGCCTCTCGGTAACGCTCGGCTACTTCTCGACGGAGGGGTGGACCTAGGGGTGGTCAGTCAGACATCTTCTGCCTCCCCCGGGTCGCCTTTCTAACAGGCCCCCACCAACATAGCCAGCCCCCAACCCCTACTCCAAAAAGTCAAAAAACACAACACCAATCAAATCACCACAATCCAATGCCATCCATCAAGTTTCAGAAGGTTTAGGCTGCCTGCTGGTGGTTTTCTGGTGCAGAATTGCAATTTTTGCAATTTCGCGAGATTGTTGCTTCACGACGCGAACGTGGCGAAAAACCAGCAAATTCCGCTAACAGACGGATTCTGGGCCCCCTGGGCATGATAAAATCACAGCACACTGGGTGCAGGCCTATGGCACAAAGCACACAAACTGCCTTAAAAATGGCCCCTAGACCCCCACCCACACGGGACCAGGCAATAAACTGGCCCCCACCCACATAGCAAGCCCCCAACACCACCCCAAAAAGTCGTAAAACACACAAAAATCACAACAATCCAATGCCATCCATGCCCTGGCCAGATTAATGTTAAAATTAAAAAACACAGTTGTATCATGCATGCACCCATAACTAAGCCTGGTAGTTTTCAATTCATGTGCAGAATTGTAATTTTTACAATTTCGCGAGTGCGAGATTGTTGCTGCGCGGGACGCGAGCAGTGCGAACACAGGCAATTTTTTTTTAATAAAATCCGATTTTCGGGTAATCCGCAGGAGTTCGAGGCCCCCTGGGCATAATGAAAGCAATCAGAGCAGACTGGGTGGGCATAGGGCACAAAGAACACTGCCTGACTTCAAAATGGCCGATTGACCCCATCCACATGGCCAGGACCTGCAGGACCATGCCTCAAAATGGCCTCCCACACATAGCCAGCCCCCAAACCCACCCCAAAAAGTCGAAAAACACGCACAAAAATCACCACAAACAAACAACATCAACTTATCAACTTACTTGTAAATCAAATTTCTAATCAAAAAGTAATCCAAAAGGCCTCAAAGCCAAATCTCCAGCAGCATCCACAAAAAGTAATCCTTCCCAGTCAAGATCGAATTCAAAGTGGCCAGGAAATCGACTAAGCAATGGGAGGAGCTTGCTGGACAGGAAGAGGAAGTTGGAGACTCGGTCACTTCCTTCACCCCTCCCCAATTGTCATTTTTGTAATTTCGCGAGTGCAAGATTGTTGATGCCCGCGCCGCGGCCCGCGAGCAGTGCGAACACAAGCAAAAAATCCTGCGCGCGCGGATTTGCGTATTTTCGCCACATCCGCGAGAGTTCACGGATTGCGGATTTACCAAAAATCAGAAAAATACGCGAGCGGAACAGATTTTGCGCCCATGCTTAGTTATTTAGGCATCACTTTTGAAGGTAATGGCAAATGGGCGGGCGAGCAGGAAAATATTAGATACAAATGGTGTTAGGAAGGCGACCCCAGGGGAGACAGAAGATGTCTGACTGACTACCCTGAGACCCACCAATCCTTATGGAATAGGCCGAGCGCCGTCGAGAGGCCTCCTTGGCGAGGTTCCTCTCGTACAATCGTACCTGACGAGCAAACACACCACTACAAAGGGACACCACATGAGAGTAGATACTTAAGAGTCTTTATCTAAAGAATAAAGGCAAGTTCTCGCAGCAATAGGTACAAAGGGATCGAGGGATCCTTAAAGTCTCGGTATCAGGGAAAAAGGGGTAGCGGGACAGACTGGGTACCAGCTGGTACTAGGATACCCTGCGCACAGCTCTCAATCCTCGAGCTGGGGGGTGCAAGGAGCCGCGACAGCGTCAGCAGGGCTCCGAGGGTGGTTCAGCGATGTCGGGCCGCGACAGCGTCAGCAGGGCTCCGAGGATGGTTCAGCGATGTCGGGCCGCGACAGCGTCATAGGGCTCCGAGGGTGGTTCAGCGATATCGGGCAGCGTCAGCAGGGCTCCGAGGATGGTTCAGCGATGTCGGGCCGTGACGAGGTCAGCAGGGCGTCAACTCCAGTATACAACTGCTGTCCCAATCCAGGCCTTGCCCAGATATAGGACTGGAGTCCTTTGATGTCCGGACCCTCGCGCCTGGGGGTCAGAGGGGCCGGGATGAGTGTGTCCAGACACCCAGCAGGGGGGTGGAGCCAGCGCCCAGGGATGCCGGAGGGCGATCGATACCAGGCGTCCGGGGACGGCTGGAGGGCCATCGAAGCTCCCCTCCTCCTAGATCCGTCGAGTGGCCACTCTACCACCTGGGGGGATCTTGGTGCCTCGATGTCGGGCTCCGCTGAGGCCATGGCCGGGGTCGGGCCGAGGCCACGTGCTCGGGACGTGATGGGCCCAAGATGGAGTCGGGCCTGAAAGGGGGGTCCGGGGTGGTAGCCGGAACTGCAGAGTTGGGGGCGAGTAGGGTTCGCCGGGTTCCAGGGGGGAGAGCCGTGGGTTGATGCTAGAAAGGCGATTCCAGGGGAGGCAGAAGATGTCTGACTGCTGCCCCGAAACCCACCCTTCTGTATGGAATAGGCCGAGCGCTGTCGAGAGGCCTCCTTGGCGAGGCTCCTCTCCTACTATCGTAACAGCCGAGCAATCACACCACTACAGAGAGACACCACACAAGAGTAGATTTAAGAGTCTTTATATAAAGAATAAAGGCAAGGTTCTGCAGTAATCGGTACAGGGGGGATCGTGGGATCCCAACAAAGTCTCAATGTCCGGGGAAGGGGGTAGCGGGACAGTCTTGGTACCAGCGGGTACTAGGAAACCCTGCGCACAGCTCTCAATCCTCGAGCTGGGGGGGGCCGGGAGCCGCGACAGCGTCAGCAGGGCTCTGAAGATGGTTCACTTGGTAGAGCCGCGACAGCGTCAGCAGGGCTCGGCGGATGGTTCAGCTTGGTAGAGCCGCGACAGCGTCAGCAGGGCTCGGCGGATGGTTCAGCTTGGTAGAGCCGCGACAGCGTCAGCAGGGCTCGGCGGATGGTTCAGCTTGGTAGAGCCGCGACAGCATCAGCAGGGCTCGGCGGATGGTTCAGCTTGGTAGAGCCGCGACAGCGTCAGCAGGGCTCGGCGGAGGGTTCAGCTTGGTAGAGCCGCGACAGCGTCAGCAGGGCTCGGCGGATGGTTCAGCTTGGTAGAGCCGCGACAGCGTCAGCAGGGCTCGGCGGATGGTTCAGCTTGGTAGAGCCGCAACAGCGTCAGCAGGGCTCGGCAGATGGTTCAGCTTAGTGGAGCCGCGACAGCGTCAGCAGGGCTCAGAGGTTCCAGGTTCCAGGCACAAGAGTTCTTCTCAGGATCAGCCGCGACGAGGTCAGCAGGGCTTCGACTCCCAGATACAACTGCTTTCCTGATCTAGGGCTGGCCCAGATATGGGTCTGGAGTCCTTTGATGTCCGGACCCTCTCGCCTGGGGGTCAGAGGGACCGGGATGAAGGGGTCCAGACACCCAGCAGGGGGGTGGAGCCAGCGCCCAGGGAGGCCGGAGGGCGATCGATACCAGGCGTACGGGGACGGCTGGAGGGCCATCGAAACTCCTCTCCTCCGGGCTCCGTCAAGTGGCCACTTTACCACCTGGGTTGATCTTGGTGCCACGATGTCGGGGCTTCGCTGGATCCGCGGCCGGGGTCGGGCCGAGGCCACGTGCTCGGGACGTGGTGGGCCCAAGATGGAGTCGGGCCTGGGAGGGTGGCCCGGGGTGGTGACCGGATCTGCAGAGTTGGGGCGAACCGGGTTCGCCGGGTTCCAAAGGGGGAGAGCCGGGGTTCTGCCTGGGGCGGCTCTCGTCGAGAGTTTGTTGAGGGTGGTGTCCGGAGGGGCGACAGCGGGTCGATGGAGGGCCGATGTCGTCCCGGGTCTGCCATGTGGGAGGGGTAGGACCACACCACGAGGCCGGGTCCAACACACGTACCCTCCAGCTGAAGGCGGGGAGAGTCACCCATCTTCTTGGGGATTCTCCTAGTCGAGGCGGAAGAAGCGGGACAAGCCGTCAGCGTTGGTGTGGTCGTTGCCGGGGCGATGTTCCACAGTGAAGTCCATCCCCTGCAGGGAGATGGACCATCGCAGCAGCTTCGGGTTCTCGCCACGCATCTGCATCAGCCACCGCAGGGGCCGGTGGTCGGTCTGGACCCGGAAGTGGGTGCCGAAGAGGTAGGGCCGGAGTTTCTTGAGGGCCCATACAACGGCGAAGGCTTCTCTTTCTATGGTGCTCCATCGCTGTTCTCGAGCCAGCAGCCGCGGGCTGATGAAGGCCACAGGTTGGTCAACCCTCTCGGGGTTGACTTGCGACAGGACCGCCCGATGCCGTGCTCCGAGGCGTCAGTTTGGACCACAAACTCTCGGCTGTAGTCGGGGGCCTGGAGCACAGGGGCGGTGCACATGGCATTCTTTAGAGTCTCGAAGGCCGTCTGACACTCGGGGGTCCAGTGTACTTTCTGTGGTTGCCTTTTGGAGGTCAGTTCTGTGAGGGGCCCCACAATGCTTCCATAGTCTTTTATGAAGCGCCGATAATATCCAGTGAGCCCCAGGAAGGGTCGGACGGCTGTCTGGGTGACCGGGGGCTCCCAGGCCACGATAGCGTCAATCTTGGGTTGGAGAGGAGCCACCTGGCCGCTCCCCACTTGGTGCCCCAGATAGGTCACGGACCCTGGCCTATCTGGCACTTGCTGGCTTTCACGGTTAGTCCGGCCCACCGGAGGGCCGTCAGGACCTCCCAGAGGTGTCTCAAGTGTTCGTTCCAGTGGAGGCTGTACACCGCAATATCGTCCAGGTATGCGGCACTGAACTCTTCGAGCCCCGCCAGCATTCGGTTCACTAGTCTCTGGAAGGTGGCGGGGGCGTTTTTCATGCCGAAGGGCATCACCTTGAATTGGAAGTGGCCATCGGGGGTCGAGAAGGCGGATCGTTCTTGGGCCCCGGGGGGTGAGGCCGATCTGCCAATACCCGGCCGTGAGGTCGAAGGTGCTGAGGTATCTGGCGGCCCCTAGGCGATCGATCAGTTCATCCGCCCGGGGGATGGGGTGAGCGTCGGTCCTGGTAACGGCATTCAGTCCCCGGTAGTCGACACAAAACCGGAGCTCTGGAGGGGCGCCGGGGGCGGCGGCTTTAGGGACCAGGACAACTGGACTGGCCCAGGGACTGTCTGAGGGTTCGACCACTCCCAGGGCTAGCATCTTGGCAACCTCGGACTGGATGCAGGCCCGGACTCGGTCAGGAACTCGGTAGGCCCGGTGCCGCACAGGCGGGCTGTCCCCTGTGTCGACATCGTGGACACACCACTGTGTGATCCCAGGAGTGAGCGAAAACAGGTCTGCAAACTGCCATAACAGCTCTTGGCAGTCTTGGCGCTGTTCGGGGGTCAGGGCGGAGGAGAGGGGAACTCCCTTGACTGAGCCATCTTTTTCAGAGTACTTCAGGAGGTCGGGCAGGGGCTCAGAGTCGTCTTCGACCCCGTCATCGGTGGCTAGCAGCAGGCTCAGCTCCGTGCGGGCAAAGTGAGGCTTGAGCCGGTTGGCGTGCAGGACCCGGAGGGGGTTCCTGGGGGACTCCATGTCTACCAGATAGGTGACGGGGCTCTTGCGCTACACCACTTTGAAGGGCCCCATCCATTTGTCCTGGAGGGCACAGGGTTCGACCGGGGACATGACCCAGACTTGTTGGCCCGGCTCGAACTCGATGGACGAGGCGTTCTGGTCATACCAGCGTTTCATCTCCTCCTGACTGGCCTCAAGGTTGGCCTCGGCAAGTTCCCGGAACTTCCGAGTCTGGTTCCGGAGAGTCAGGAGGTACCGGTAGACATCTGGCGGGGCATCTCGGACTGTATTCTCCCAGCCTTCTTTGACCAGGCTGAGGGGACCTCGGACAGGGTGTCCATATAATAGTTCAAAGGGGCTGAACCCCAGGGACTTTTGAGGCGCCTCCCGATAGGCAAACAGGAGGCATGGTAGTAGGATGTCCCATTTGCGGCGTAGGGGTTCTTCTAGGCTCTTGATCATCCCCTTGAGTGTTCTGTTAAACCGCTCCACCAGTCCATTCCCTTGAGGGTGATACGGGGTGGTGAACTTATATGTGACCCCGCATTGTTGCCACAGGGACCGGGTGGCGGAGGCGCGGGCCATTCCTGTTCTTCGGTCGGGGCGGCCTCTGCCGGCGCTGGGGCCCGGGCTGCCATGTATCGGGTCGTCACACAAACCCACTCGGGCAGTCCCAGCATCCCCAGATGCTCTCTCCCCTCGACTTGGGCCCAGGGGGAACTCTTGAGGTCGTTTCCGAGAAGGCAGTCCACGGGGGCGTCGTCCTGGACGGTTACCTTTAGCATGCCCGACACCCCTCCCCACTCGAAGGGGATGCGGGCGATCTGGCACAGGGTCTCGGAATTGTCGGCGGCCAGCACGGGGCACAGCACATTCGGTAGGATCTGTTCAGGGGTCACCAGGTGGCAGCGGACGGCTGTCACGCTGGCTCCGGTGTCACGGAGTGCTTCGGTCCGGCGCCCATTAATGTTGACCCACTGCCGGTACTTTTGGGTGTTGCTCGGGATCGGGGCCCGAGGAACCATGTCTCTCTCGCCCAGACAGACTAGGTCCATGGCGGCTGGCTCCCACTCGGTCTGGTCCTCGTTGTAGACCTCTTCTTCTTCCTCCCCTCCTTCTCCCAGGGCTGCGGCAGCGATCTGGCGGTTCGGAGGTCCGGCAACGCCGGTGCGCTGGTTCATCGGGCATTGGGGGTCACTGGCGAAGTGACCAGGCCGCTGGCATCTGTGGCAGGTAAGGTGCGGGCGGGGCCCCGGTCGTGCTGGGGGGGCCCCTCGTCGGGTCAGGGACGGTGAAGTGTGGTTCTGGGGCGACCCCCGGGGTGGACTCCGGGGCGGCGCAGGCGGGAAGTCTCGGCTCCGGTTCTGGCCTCCTCCGCCGCCTCGCTGGCGGGGGTGCCCTTGCGTGTTCCGTCCGGACTCTCCTATCGGGGTCCGGGGGACCCGGGTGCTCACCCATCGATCGGCCTCGACGGCGAGTTTCCGTGGCTCGGTCAGCTTGCTGTCGAGTAGATGCTGTCTGAGCTCGACAAAGCAGTTGTTGGAGAGGTGCTCCCACACGATGAGGTCGAACAGCTGCTCGTAGGTGGACACTTTGCTGCCCTTTATCCATCCTTCTAGCGCCCTGCTGTAAAAGTTCACGTACTCCACCCATGTAGTACCGGGGATCTTTTTGCAGTCTCTGAATCTTTGCCGGTACATCTCAGGGGTGAGTCCATACCGGGTGAGCAGGGCGTCCTTCATGTGATCATAGGAGGACATCATGTCGTCGGCCAGGTCCAGCAGGGTGTCTCTTCCTTCGCTGACGAACTTCCCCCATAAGCCGGCACCCCAATATTTTCGTGGTATGCGGTGCGCGGTCATGGCGACTTCGTAGGCCTTAAACCACTGCTGGATGTCGTCATTTTTATAGTACTCTTTGATGACATCCTTGGGAATGTGGACCTTCGTGTCGGTAGGAGGTGGGGGGCTTCGGTTCGCAGCGGCGCCAGCTTCTTCGCTCTTGGCCTTGATCTCCAGTTCTTTGAGGCCACGCTCGTGCTCGAACGTGAGTTTCTTTTCTTCCAATTCTCTCTGTCTTCGTCTCTCCTCCACGTCTCCTTGCAGCCGGAGTTGCTCGATGGCCATTTTCTTTTCTGCTAGTTGGAGTTCTCCGTCCAGCCGGAGTCGGGCGAGCTCCAACTCATGGAGTCGGCTTCTCTCTCGCTCTTGGGCGTCTTCGTGGGAGAGGCCCGGGTCTCTGTTGGTGGTTCTTTCTACCACTGGGGTTGTTATGGTTCCCGGGGGCACGTCTGGGACCGTGTCACCTTCAGTTCGGGGTGGCGTTGCTTCAGCCTCCACCCAGGTTTGTAGCGCTTCTTTAAAATCTTCTTTGGTGCTTAGTCCGGTGGTAGCGATACCTAAGTCTTTGCAAAATTGTTTGAGTTCTTTACGGGTGTACTCCTCCAATAGTTCCTTTTGGAACTGTAGGGATGTTCCGGCTTCTTTAGTGGTCATAGTTGCTGTGGGTCTTTGTTAGTAGTGGGTGAGTTACTCGCTGTACGATTTGCGTCGGCTCGGATCCCGTCGCCTGCCACCAATGTTAGGAAGGCGACCCCAGGGGAGACAGAAGATGTCTGACTGACTACCCTGAGACCCACCAATCCTTATGGAATAGGCCGAGCGCCGTCGGGAGGCCTCCTTGGCGAGGTTCCTCTCGTACAATCGTACCTGACGAGCAAACACACCACTACAAAGGGACACCACACGAGAGTAGATACTTAAGAGTCTTTATCTAAAGAATAAAGGCAAGTTCTTGCAGCAATAGGTACAAAGGGATCGAGGGATCCTTAAAGTCTCGGTATCAGGGAAAAAGGGGTAGCGGGACAGTCTGGGTACCAGCTGGTACTAGGATACCCTGCGCACAGCTCTCAATCCTCGAGCTGGGGGGTGCAAGGAGCCGCAACAGCGTCAGCAGGGCTCCGAGGGTGGTTCAGCGATGTCGGGCCGCGACAGCGTCAGCAGGGCTCCGAGGATGGTTCAGCGATGTCGGGCCGCGACAGCGTCAATAGGGCTCCGAGGAGGGTTCAGCGATATCGGGCCGCGACAGCGTCAGCAGGGCTCCGAGGGTGGTTCAGCGATATCGGGCCGCGACAGCATCAGCAGGGCTCCGAGGATGGTTCAGCGATGTCGGGCCGCGACGAGGTCAGCAGGGCGTCAACTCCAGGATACAACTGCTGTTCCAATCCAGGCCTTGCCCAGATATAGGACTGGAGTCCTTTGATGTCCGGACCCTCACGCCTGGGGGTCAGAGGGGCCGGGATGAGTGTGTCCAGACACCCAGCAGGGGGGTGGAGCCAGCGCACAGGGAGGCCGGAGGGCGATCAATACCAGGTGTTCGGGGACGGCTGGAGGGCCATCGAAACTCCCCTCCTCCTAGATCCGTTGAGTGGCCACTCTACCACCTGGGGGGATCTTGGTGCCTCGATGTCGGGCTCCGCTGAGGCCGTGGCCGGGGTCGGGCCGAGGCCACATGCTCGGGACGTGATGGGCCGAAGATGGAGTCAGGCCTGAAAGGGGGGTCCGGGTTGGTAGCCGGAACTGCAGAGTTGGGGGCGAGTAGGGTTTGCCGGTTTCCAGGGGGGAGAGCCGTGGGTTGTCAGGGTGGCTGCTCTTGTCGAGAGTTCGTGGAGAGTAGTGCCAGGGGTGGCGACAGCGGGTCGATGGAGGGCCGATGTCGTCCCGGGCCCGCCATGCGGGAGGGGTAGGACCACGCCACGAGGCCGGGTCCAACAAATGGACAAGGAATACTAATGGAATTTTCCGCTTTGCAACCAAATTAGGAGATCGTAGAATAAGGGACATGGCTACCAAATACAACGCAAGATGTGTTTCCTCAGCCCTGTATGGAGCTGGACTATGGGGTGATTCATCTACAGTTCAACTCCAAAGGGATGAAAACAGTTTCCTTAAACGGTTGTTGTGTGCTCCGGTCTCAGCTTCCATTGATTTAATTCATCAGGAAACTGGCCTTAACTATATATCCGATTTGGCAGCCTTACGCCCCTTACTCTTATGGCGATCCATTTGGCATAAGAGTGAAACTGAATTCACACAATCCATTATTAGAGACTGCCTTAAACTAGATCATTATGCACGCATCCCATTGTTGGGCTATATAATCCAGTGGTAAAGGACATTATTTGATTTTAATATTCTTGAGGAGTCTGAATTTGTAATACCTTTCACGAAGAAAGAAAGAAAAGATTTGTTTTTGTTATACAAGAGGGAAGAACGAAACAAGCTGACTAGGATTCAAAAGACTTCCGTTTTTTATAGGCAACTTGAAATGAAAAGCGGGTTTCAAGCATATTTGACGGATGTGTCCAGACCCTCACATTGATTTGTTTTAATATGCTTAAGGCTGGGCATTGTTCACCACCTCGTATCCTTCCCCGTAATAGGGGCAGGCTCTACTATGAAATGCCCCTGTGATGATATATCCAAGCAGAGTTGTTGCCATGTCCTACTTTTTTGTAAATTTTATGTATTTATAAGGACATTTTATTTGAAGGCTATCCTTTTAAAATATAATGTTCATTTAACTGTAGATGCTATGGATTTAATTTGCTCCCTTGAGAGTCCAGATATCTGTTTTCATGTTGCACTTTATTTACTGAAATGTAGGGCACCTAGAAAATCAATAATATCATGATATTACATTTACTGTTCGGTTATATTTGCATGTTTGCACTTATGCATATGCCACTTTAAAAAGTGCTACTAAAAGTTTACTTGTGTGGAGGAATATGTCAGAGCTGCTATTAAGAAATGCACTTTATGTGAAAATCCTGTTCTAGGGTTACATTTGTATTTATGCATATGCCACTTTAGAATGTGCTGCTAATAGTGTACTAATGTGTAGGATCACAACAGAGCTGCTAGTAAGAAATGCACTTTATGAAAAAACCTTCTTTAGGGTTAATTTTGTATTTATGCATAAGTCACTTTAATTTTTGGTAAAGATAACCATCTGACGTTTATGGTCTTGTATATCTGGAATTTTATATATGTTACCTTTTTGCACTATGCACTTTAATATGATGTATTTATTGTAACTATCTTTTTAAACTATTTATATACTAGTGTTCTCCTGCACGGTGTTAAAGTTAATATGAGAGTCGACCTATGGAAAATAATTTTTTATACACTGTCTTGTAAGCGGAGCGTGATATACCCATCCTGTGATGCTCCTTTTTTTAATATGCATGGATATTTTTACTTATTTGTTTTAAATGTGTTCAGCTTATATGGTTCTGTGAAACAAACCGAATAAAGCTTTTTTGAACTTGAACTGAACTGGGTGTGGCTGGGTGTGTGGTTGTGTGAGGGGTTGTGGTTGTGTTTGCGTTTGTGTGTGTATGGTTGTGTGTGTGGTTGTGTGTGTGGTTGTGTGGTAGGTTGTGGTTGTGGTTGTGTGTATGTGTGGGTGTGGTTGTGTGTGTGTGGTTGTGGTTGTGTGTGTGGTTGTGTGTGTCTGGTTGTGGTTGTGTGTGTGGTTGTGTGTGTGATTGTGTGTGTTAGTGTGTTGGTGTGTGTGGTTGTGTGTGGTTGTGTGTGTGTGGTTGTGTGTGTGGTTGTGGTTGTGTGTGTGGTTGGGTGGTAGGGTGTGGTTGTGTGTGTGTGGTTGTGTGTGTATGGTTGTATATGTATGGTTGTGTGTGTGGTTGTGGCGGTTGTGGTTGTGTGTGGCTGGGGTTGTGTGTATGTGTGTGGTTGTGGTTGTGTGTGTTGTTGGGTGGTTGTGTGTGGTTGTGTGTGTGTGTGGTTGTTTGTGTATGGTTGTGTGTGGTGTGTGTGGTTGTGTGTGTGGGTATGTGTGTGGTTATGTGGGTGGTTGTGAGTGTGGTTGTGTATGTAGTTGTGTGTTGTTGTGTGTGTGGTTGTGTGTGGTTGTGTGTGTTTATGTGTTTGTGGTTGTGAGTGTGGTTGTGGGTGTGGTTATGTGGGTGGGTTTGGTTGTGTGTGTGATTGTGGGTGTTGTTGTGTGTGTGTGGTTGTGTGAATGGGTGTGTGTGGTTGTGTGTGTGTGGTTGTCTATGTGTGTGTGGTTGTGTGTGTGGTTTGGTGTGGTTGTGTATTGTTGTGTGTGGTTTTGGTTGTGTGTGTGTGGTTGTGGTTGGGTGTGGTTGGGTGGTTGAGTGTGGTTCTGTTTGTGGTTGTGTGTGTGTGTGGTTGTGTGGTTGTGGTTGTGTGTGTGGTTGTTGCTGTGTGTGTGGTTGTGTGTGTGTGGTTGTGTGTGTGGGTGTGTGGTTGTGGCTGTATGTGTGGTTGTTGTTGTGTGTGTGGTTGTGGTTGTGTTTATGGTTGTGTGTGGATGTGGTTTTGTGTGTGTGGGATTGTTTGTGTTTTTGTGTGGTTGTGTGAGTGTGGTGGTGTGGTTGTGTGTGTGTTTGGCTGTGTGTGTGGTTGTGTGTATGTGTGTTGTGCGTGTGTGGTTGTGTTTATGTGGGTGTGGTTGTGGCTGTGGGGCTGTGTGTGTGGTTGTGTGTGGTTGTGGTTAGTGTGTGTGTGGTTGTGTGTGTGGTTCTGTGTGTATGGTTGTGTGTATGCGTGTGGTTGTGTGTGTGTTTGTATGTGTGGGGTTGTGTGTGGTTGTGTGTGTGTGGTTGTGTGTGTGGTTGGGTGGGTGGGTATGGTTGTGTGAATGTTTGGTTCTGTGTGTATTGTTGTGTGTGTGTGGTTGTGTGTGTGGTTATGTGGTTGTGTGTGTGGTTGTGGTTGCATGTGTGCTTGTGTGTGTGGTTGTGGCTGTGTGTGTTTGTGTGTGTGGTTGTGTGTGTGTGTGGTTGTATGTGTGGTTGTATGTGCAGTTGTGCGTGTGGTTCTGTGTGTGATATTGTGTGTCGTTGTGGCTATGTCTGTGTGTGGTTGTGTGTATGGTAGTGGTTGTGTGTTTGTGGCTGTGTGTGTGGTTGTGTGTGTGTGTTTGTGTGCTTTTTATGACTGTGTGGTTGTGTGTGTGGTGGTGTGTTTGGTTGTGTATGGCTGTGTGTGTGTGCGTGTGTGGTTGTGTGTGTGTGTTGTATGTGTGTGGTTGTGGTTGTGTGTCTGTGGTTGTGTGCGGTTGTGGTTGTGTGCGTGGTTCTGTGTGGGTGTGGGTGCAGGTATGGTTGTGGATGTGTGTTTGGGTGTGGCTGGGTGTGTGGTTGAGTGTGTGGTTGTGGTCGTGTTTGCGGTTGTGTGTATAGTTGTGTTTGTGGTTGTGTGGTAGGGTGTGGTTATGGTTGTATGTATGTGTGGTTGTGGGTGTGGTTGTGTGTGTGTTGCTGTATGTGGTTGTGTGTGTGTGTGGTTGTGTGTGTGGTTGCGTGTTTGTGTGTGGTTGTGTGTGTGTGGTTGTGTGTGTGGTTGTGGGTGTGGTTGTGTGTGTGTGCATGTGGTTGTGTGTGTGTGTGGTTGTGTGTGTGTGTGGTTGTGTGTGTGTGTAGTTGTGTGTGAGATTGTGTGTGTGTGGTTGTGTGTGCATGGTTGTGTGTTTGTGTGTTTGTGTGTGGTTGTGTGTTTAGTTGTGTGTGTGGTTGTGTGTGTGTGTGGTTGTGTGTGAGGTTGTGTGTGTGTGGTTGTGGTTGTGTATGTGTGTGTGGTTGTGTGTGTGTGGTTGTATGTGTGTGTGGTTGTGTGTATGTGGTTGTGTGTGTTTGTGTGTGTGGTTGTGTGTGGTGGTGTGTGTGGTTGTGTGTGTGGTTGTGGTTGGGTGTGTGGTTGGGTGGTTGGGTGTTAGGGTGTGGTTTTGTGTGTGTGGTTGTGTGTATGGTTGTGTGTGTGGTTGTGTGTGTGGTTGTGTGTGGTTGTGTGTGTACGTGTGGTTGTGTGTTTGTGGTTGGGTGTGGTTGTATGTGTGGTTGTGGTTTTTTGTGGTTTTGTGCATGGTTGTGTGTGTGTGTGTGGTTTGTGTGTGAGGTTGTGTGTGTGTGGTTGTGTATGGTTGTATATGTGCTTGAGTGTGTGGTTGTGTGTGGTTGTTTGTGTTTGTGTTTGTGGTTGTGTGTGGTTGTGTGTGTGGTATTTCGTGAGTGTGTGGTTGTGTGTGGTTGTGTGTGTGGTTGTGTGTGTGGTTGTGTATATGGTTGTATGTGTGTGTGGTTGTGTGTGTGGTTGTGCTTGGTCGTGTGTGTGTGGTTGTGTGTGTGTGTGCGTGGGTGTGTTTGTTTGTGTGTGTGTGGTTGTGTGTGTGTTTGTGTGGTTGCAGTTGTGTGTGGTTGTGTGTGGTTGTTGTTGTGTGTTTAGTGGTTGTGTGTGTGGTTGTGTGTGTATTTTGTTGTGTGTTTGCTTGTGTTTCTGCTTGTGGTTGTGTGTGTGTGGTGGGTGTGGCTGTGTGTGTGTGTGTTGTTGTGTATGTGTGTGGTTATGTGTGAGGTTGTATGTGTACTTGTATGTGTGGTTGTGGTTGTGTGTGTGGTTGTGTGTGTGTGTGGTTGTGTGTGTGGTTGTGTGTGGTTGTGTGTGTATGTGGTTGTGTGTGTGGTTGTGTGTGTGGTTGTGTGTGTGTGTGGTTGTATGTGTGGTTGTATGTGCAGTAGTGCGTGTTGTTGTTTGTGTGATATTGTGTGTCCTTGTTATGTGTGTGTGTGGTTGTGTGTATGGTTGTGGTTGTGTGTGTGGCTGTGTGTGTGTGTGTGTGTGTGTGTGTGGTTGTGTGTGTGTGTGTGTGCTTTTTATGACTGTGTGGTTATGTGTGTGGTGGTGTGTGTGGTTGTGTGTGGCTGTGTGTGTGGGTGTGTGTGGTTGTGTGTGTTGTGTGTGTGTGTGGTTTTGTGTGTGGTTGTGGTTGTGTGTCTGTGGTTGTGTGTGGTTGTGGTTGTGTGTGTGGTTCTGTGTGGGTGTGGTTGTGGGTGCAGGTGTGGGTGCAGGTATGGTTGCTGATGTGTGTTTGGGTGTGGCTAGGTGTGTGGTTGTGTGTGTGGTTGTGGTTGTGTTTGCGGTTGTGTGTGTATGGTTGTGTGTATGGTTGTGTGGTAGGGTGTGGTTGTGGTTGTATGTATATGTGGTTGTGGGTGTGGTTGTGTGTGTGTTGCTGTGTGTTGTTGTGTGTGTGTGTGTGGTTGTGTGTGTGTGATTGTGTGTTTGTTGGTGGTTGTGTGTGTGGTTGTGGGTGTGGTTGTGGGTGTGTGTGTGCGTGTGGTTGTGTGTGTGTGTGGTTGTGTGTGTGTAGTTGTGTGCGAGATTGTGTGTGTGTGGTTGTGTGTGCATGATTGTGTGTTTGTGTGTAGTTGTGTGTTTAGTTGTGTGTGTGTGTGGTTGTGTGTGTGGTTATGTGTGAGGTTGTGTGTGTGTGGTTGTGGTTGTGTATGTGTGTGTGGTTGTGTGTGTGTGTGGTTGTATGTGTGTGTGGTTGTGTGTATGTGGTTGTGTGTGTTTGTGTGTGTGGTTGGGTGTGGTGGTGTGTGTGTGGTTGTGGTTGGTTGTGTGGGTGGGTGGTTGGGTGTTAGTGTGTGGTTTTGTGTATGTGGTTGTGTGTATGGTTGTGTGTGGTTGTGTGTGTGGTTGTGTGTGTGGTTGTGTGTGGTTGTGTGTGTACGTGTGGTTGTGTGTGTGTGGTTGTATGTGTGGTTGTGGTTGTTTGTGGTTTTGTGAGTGGTTGTGTGTGTGTGTGTGGTTTTGTGTGTGCGGTTGTGTGTGTGGTTGTGTATGGTTGTATATGTGGTTGAGTGTGTGGTTGTGTGTGGTTGTGTTTGTGGTTGTGTGTGGTTGTGTGTGTGTGGTTGTGTGTGAGGTTGTGTGTGTGGTTGTGTGTGTGGTTGTATGTGTGTGTGGTTGTGTGTGTGGTTGTGTTTGGTTGTGTTTGTTCTTGTGTGTGTGTCGTTGTGTGTGATGTGCTTGGGTGTGTTTGTGTGTGTGTTTGTGTGTGTGTGGTTGTGTGTGTGTGGTTGCGGTTGTGTGTGGTTGTTGTTGTGTGAGTAGTGGTTGTGTGTGTGGTTGTGTGTGCATGTTGTTGTGCGTTTGCTTGTGTTTCTGCTTGTGGTTGTGTGTGTGTGGTGGGTGTGGCTGTGTGTGTGTGCTGTTGTGTGTGTGTGTGGTTATGTGTGTGGTTGTATGTGTGCTTGTATGTGTGGTTGTGGTTGTGTGTGTGGTTGTGTGTGTGTGTGGTTGTGTATGTATGTGGTTGTGTGTGTGCTTGTGCATTTGTGCTTGTGTGTGTGCTTGTGTGTACGTGTGGTTGTGTGTGGGTGTGTGCGTGTTTGTGTGGCTACAGTTGTGTGTGGTTGTGTGTGTGATTGTGTTTGGTTGTGTGTGGTTGTGATGGTGTGTGTTGTGGTTGTTTGTGGTTGTGGTTGTGTGTGTAGTGGTTGTGTGTGTGATTGTGTGTGTGTGTTGTTGTGTGTTTGCTTGTATGTGTGCTTGTGGTTGTGTGTGTGTGGTTGGGCGTGGCTGTGTGTGTGTGTGTGGTTGTGTGTGTTGTTGTGTGTGTGGTTATGTGTGTGGTTGTATGTGTGCTTGTATGTGTGCTTGTGGTTGTGTATGTGGTTGTGAGTGTGTGGTTGTGTGTTTATGGTTTTGTGTGTGATTGTGTGTGGTTGTGTTTGGTTGTTTGTGTATGTGGTTGTCTGTGTGGTTGTGTGTGCTTGTGTGTGTGCTTGTGTATGTGTGGTTGTGTGTGGTTGTGTGTGTGGTTGTGTGGTTACGGTTGTGTGGGGTTGTGTGTGTAGTTGTGTGTGGTTGTGGTGGTGTGTGTTGTGGTTGTGTGTGTGGTTGTGTGTGGTTGTGTGTGTGTGTGTGTGTGTGTGGTTGTCTGTGTGCTTGTGTGTGTGCCTGTGGTTGTGTGTGTGGTTGTGTTTGGTTGTGTCTGTGGTTGTGTGTGTGTGGTTGTTTGTGTGGTTGTGTGTGGTTGTGTGTGTGGATGTGTTTGTGTGTGTGTGTGGTTGTGTGTGTGGTTGTGTATGTGGTTGTGGGGTTGTGTGTGGTTGTGTGTGTGTGTTGTTGTGGGTGTGCTTGTGTGTGTGTGATTGTGGTTGTGTGTGTGGTTGTGTGTGTGGCTGTGTGTGTTTGTATGTGTTGGTGTGTGTGGTTGTGTGTGTGGCTGGGGTTGTGTGTGTTGTTGTGGTTGTATGTGTTTATGTGTGGTTTTGTGTGTGTGGTTGTGTGTGGGGTTGTGTGTGTGGTTGTGTGTGGTTATGTGTGTACTTGTGTTTCTGTGTGTGTGGTTGTGTGTGCAGTTGTGTGCTTTTATGTGTGTGTCATTGTGTGTGTGTGATTGTGTGTGGTTGTGGTGGTGGGTGTGGTTGTGTATGTGGCTGTGTGTGGTTGTTTGTGTGTGTGTGTGTGGTTGTGTGTTTGTTTGTGTGTGTTTGTGTGTTTGTTTGCTTGGTTGTGTGTGTGGTTGTGGGTATGGTTGTGAGTGTGTGTGTGTGGTTGTGTGTGGGTGTGCGGTTGTGTGTGTGTGTGTGTTTGTGTATTTGTGTATTTGTAAGTGGTTGTGTGTTTGTGTGTGGTTGTGTGTGTGGGTGTGTGTGTGGTTGTGTATTCGTGTGTGGTTGTGTGTGTGTGTGGTTGTGTGTGAGGTTGTGTGTGAGTGTGGTTGTGGTTGTATGAGTGGTTGTGTGGGTGGTTGTGTGTGTGTGGTTGTGTGGGTGGTCGTTTGTCTGTGTGGTTTTGTGTGTGTGGTTGAGTGGGTGGTTGTTTCTGTGTTGTTTTGTGTGTGGTTGTGTGTGTGGTTGTGTCTGTGTGTGGTTTTGTATGGTTGTATGTGTGGTTGTGTGTGTGGTTGTGGTTGTGTTTGTGGTTGTGTGTAGTTGTGTGTGGTTGTGGCTGTGGTTGTGGCTGTGGGGTTGTTTGGTTGTGTGTGGTTGTGTGTGGTTGTGGGTATGGCTGTGTGTGTGGTTGTGTATGTGTGTATGTGGTTGTGTGTGTGTTTGTGTGTGGTTGTGCGTGTGGTTGTGTGTGTGGTTGTGTGTGAGGCTGTGTGTGGTTGCGTATGTGTGTGTGGTTGTGTGTGTGTGGTTGTGTGTGAGGTTGTGTGTGTGTGGTTTTGTGTGGTTGTGTGTGTTGTTGACTGTATGGTTGTGTGAGTGTGGTTGAGTGGGTGGTTGTGCCTGTGTGGGTTTGTGTGTGGTTGTGTGTGTGGTTGTGTGTGGATGTGGTTTTGTGTGTGGGGGATTGTTTGTGTTTTTGTGTGGTTGTGTGAGTGTGGTGGTGTGGTTGTGTGTGTGTTTGGCTGTGTGTGTGGTTGTGTGTATGTGTGTTGTGCATGTGTGGTTGTGTTTATGTGGGTGTGGTTTTGGCTGTGGGGCTGTGTGTGTGGTTGTGTGTGGTTGTGGTTAGTGTGTGTGTGGTTGTGTGTGTGGTTCTGTGTGTATGGTTGTGTGTATGCGTGTGGTTGTGTGTGTGTTTGTATGTGTGGGGTTGTGTGTGGTTGTGTGTGTGGTTGTGTGTGTGGTTGGGTGGGTGGGTATGGTTGTGTGAATGTTTGGTTCTGTGTGTATTGTTGTGTGTGTGTGGTTGTGTGTGTGGTTATGTGGTTGTGTGTGTGGTTGTGGTTGCATGTGTGCTTGTGTGTGTGGTTGTGGCTGTGTGTGTTTGTGTGTGTGGTTGTGTGTGTGGTTGTGTGTGTGTGTGGTTGTATGTGTGGTTGTATGTGCAGTTGTGCGTGTGGTTCTGTGTGTGATATTGTGTGTCGTTGTGGCTATGTCTGTGTGTGGTTGTGTGTATGGTTGTGGTTGTGTGTTTGTGGCTGTGTGTGTGGTTGTGTGTGTGTGTTTGTGTGCTTTTTATGACTGTGTGGTTGTGTGTGTGGTTGTGTGTGGTTGTGTATGGCTGTGTGTGTGGGTGTGTGTGGTTGTGTGTGTGTTTTGTATATGTGTGGTTTTGTGTGTGGTTGTGGTTGTGTGTCTGTGGTTGTGTGCGGTTGTGGTTGTGTGCGTGGTTCTGTGTGGGTGTGGTTGTGGGTGCAGGTGTGGGTGCAGGTATGGTTGTGGATGTGTGTTTGGGTGTGGCTGGGTGTGTGGTTGTGTGTGTGGTTGTGGTCTTGTTTGCGGTTGTGTGTATGGTTGTGTGTGTGGTTGTGTGGTAGGGTGTGGTTATGGTTGTATGTATGTGTGGTTGTGGGTGTGGTTGTGTGTGTGTTGCTGTATATGGTTGTGTGTGTGTGTGGTTGTGTGTGTGTGATTGTGTGTTTGTGTGTGGTTGTGTGTGTGTGGTTGTGGGTGTGGTTGTGTGTGTGTGTGCGTGTGGTTGTATGTGTGGTTGTGTGTGTGTGTAGTTGTGTGTGAGATTGTGTGTGTGTGTGGTTGTGTGTGCATGGTTGTGTGTTTGTGTGTTTGTGTGTGGTTGTGTGTTTAGTTGTGTGTGTGGTTGTGTGTGTGTGTGGTTGTGTGTGAGGTTGTGTGTGTGTGGTTGTGGTTATGTATGTGTGTGTGGTTGTGTGTGTGTGTGTGGTTGTATGTGTGTGTGGTTGTGTGTTTGTGGTTGTGTGTGTTTGTGTGTGTGGTTGTGTGTGGTGGTGTGTGTGTGGTTGTGTGTGTGGTTGTGGTTGGGTGTGTGGTTGGGTGGTTCGGTGGTTGTGTGTGGTTGTGTGTGTGGTTGTGTGTGTGGTTGTGTGTGGTTGTGTGTGTACGTGTGGTTGTGTGTGTGTGGTTGGGTGTGGTTGTATGTGTGGTTGTGGTTTTTTGTGGTTTTGTGCATGGTTGTGTGTGTGTGTGTGGTTTGTGTGTGAGGTTGTGTGTGTGTGGTTGTGTATGGTTGTATATGTGGTTGAGTGTGTGGTTGTGTGTGGTTGTTTGTGTTTGTGTTTGTGGTTGTGTGTGGTTGTGTGTGTGGTATTTCGTGAGTGTGTGGTTGTGTGTGGTTGTGTGTGTGGTTGTGTGTGTGGTTGTGTATATGGTTGTATGTGTGTGTGGTTGTGTGTGTGGTTGTGTTTGGCTGTGTGTGTGCTTGTGTGTGTGTGGTTGTGTGTGTGTGTGCGTGGGTGTGTTTGTTTGTGTGTGTGTGTGTGTTTGTGTGGTTGCAGTTGTGTGTGGTTGTGTGTGGTTGTTGTTGTGTGTTTAGTGGTTGTGTGTGTGGTTGTGTGTGTATTTTGTTGTGTGTTTGCTTGTGTTTCTGCTTGTGGTTGTGTGTGTGTGGTGGGCGTGGCTGTGTGTGTGTGTGTTGTTGTGTATGTGTGTGGTTATGTGTGAGGTTGTATGTGTGCTTGTATGTGTGGTTGTGGTTGTGTGTGTGGTTGTGTGCGTGTGTGGTTGTGTGTGTAGTTGTGTGTGGTTGTGTGTGTATGTGGTTGTGTGTGTGGTTGTTGTTAGAAAGGCGACCCGGGGGAGGCAGAAGATGTCTGACTGACCACCCCTGGGTCCGCCCCTCCGTCGAGAAGTAGCCGAGCGTTACCGAGAGGCCTCCTGAATGAGGGCCCTCTCCTAGGATCGTACAGCAGAGTAATCACAACACTACAAACGGACACCACACAGGAGGTCAAGTTCTCAAGCTTTTATAAGTAATAACGGTTGCGGGTTCTTGGCAGAATATACAGCTGGATCGAGGGATCCGTAAAGTCTCGGACAAGGAGGGTAAGGTAGCGGGACAGTCTTACTCTGGGCAGAGGAAGGGATACCCTACGCACAGCTCTCAATCCTCGAGCTGGGGGGTTCCGAGAGGTTCGAGCCGCGGCAGCGCCAGCAGGCTTGCAAGGTGGTTTAACGAGGTAGGCCGCGGCAGCGCCAACAGGCTCTCAGATGGTTCAGCAAGGTAGGCCGCGGCAGCGCCAGCAGGCTCTCAGATGGTTCAGCAAGGTAGGCCGCGGCAGCGCCAGCAGGCTCTCGGATGGTTCAGCAAGGTAGGCCGCGGCAGCGCCAGCAGGCTCTCGGATGGACGTCGGTTACAGGAAGGATGAGTCGTCTGGTGTCGGCCGTGACAGCGTCAGCAGGGCTTCCAGTCCAGGATACAACTGGCGTCCTACTCCGGGGCGGGCCCAGATATAGGACGGAGGTCCTTTGATGTCCGGACCCTCGCGCCTGGGGGCCAGAGGGGCCGAGATGATGGTGTCCAGACACCCAGCAGGGGGGTGGAGCCAGCGCCCAGGGAGGCCGGAGGGCGATCGATACCAGGCGTCCGGGGACGGCTGGAGGGCCATCGAAACTCCTCTCCCTCCGGGATCTGTCGAGTGGCCACTCGACCACCTGGGTGGATCTTGGTGCCTCGATGTCTGGGCTTCGCTGGGGCCGAGGCTGGGGCCGAGGCCACGTGGTCGTGACGTGGTGGGCCCAAGATGGAGTTGGGCCCGGCCTCGTGCTTAGGTCGTGAGGGGCCTACGCTGGGGCCAGGCTGATGATGGGGATCCGGGATGGTAGCCGGATCTGTGGTGTTGGGGCGTGCAGGGTCGGGCAGAAGGGGCCGCCCGAGGTCCGGAGGAGGGCTGATGTCGTCCTGGGCCCGCCATGCGGGAGGGGTAGGACCACGCCATGAGGCCGGGTCCAACACACGTCCCCCCCAGCTGAAGGCAGGGGAGAGTCACCCATTTTCTTGGGGATTCTCCTCGCCGAGGCAGAAGAATCTGGACAGGCCGTCGGCATTGGCGTGGTCGTTGCCGGGGCGATGCTCCACAGTGAAATCCATCCCCTGTAGAGAAATGGACCAGCGCAGCAGTTTCGGGTTTTCTCCCCGCATCTGCATCAACCAACGCAGGGGCTGGTGGTCGGTCTGGACTCGGAAGTGGGTGCCGAAGAGGTAGGGCCGTAGCTTCTTGAGTGCCCACACCACGGCAAAGGCTTCCCTCTCGATGGTGCTCCACCGCTGTTCTCTTGCCAGGAGGCGTCGGCTGATGAAGGCCACAGGCCGGTCGATTCCTTCGGGGTTAACTTGGGACAGGACCGCCCCGATGCCATGCTCCGAGGCGTCGGTTTGGACTACAAACTCTCTGCTGTAGTCGGGGGCCTGGAGCACAGGGGCGGTGCACAAGGCAGTCTTTAAAGTCTCAAAGGCTGTCTGGCATGCGGGGGTCCAGTGCACCTTCTGGGGTAATTTCTTTGAGGTCAGTTCGGTGAGGGGCCCCACAATCCTCCCGTAGTCTTTTATAAATCGCCGATAGTATCCGGTGAGCCCCAGGAAGGCTCGGACGGCGGTCTGGGTGACCGGGGGCTCCCAGGCCCGGATGGCGTCTACCTTTGGTTGGAGGGGAGCTACTTGACCGCTCCCTGCTTGGTGTCCTAGATAGGTCACGGACCCTTGGCCTATCTGGCATTTGCTGGCTTTGATGGTTAGTCCGGCCCGCCGGAGGGCCGTCAGGACTTCCCAGAGGTGGGACAGGTGCTCATCCCAGTGAAGGCTGTACACCGCAATGTCATCTAGATAGGCGGCGCTATATTCTTCTAGTCCGGCCAGCACCTGATTCACTAGCCGCTGGAAGGTGGCCGGCGCATTTTTCATGCCGAAGGGCATCACTTTGAAGTGATAGTGGCCATCTGGCGTCGAGAAGGCCGATCGCTCTTGTGCGCCAGGAGTAAGGCCGATCTGCCAATACCCCGCCGTGAGATCGAAGGTGCTGAGGTATCTGGCGGCCCCTAGGCGATCGATCAGTTCATCCGCCCTGGGGATGGGATGTGCGTTGGTCCTGGTGACGGCATTCAGTCCCCGGTAGTCAACACAGAACCGGAGCTCGGGCGCTGTTCCGGGGGAAGCGGCTTTCGGGACCAGGACAACGGGACTGGCCCAGGGACTGTTGGAGGGTTCGACTACCCCCAGGGCCAACATCTTGGCCACCTCGGATTGGATGCAGGCCCGAACCCGGTCGGGCACTCGAAAAGCTCGTTGTTTCACAGGGGGGCTGTCTCCGGTGTCCACATCGTGGACACACCACCGGGTGACCCCCGTCGTGAGGGAAAACAGATCCGCAAACTGCCCCAGCAGCTTCCGACAGTCTTGTTGCTGCTCTGGGGTCAGGGTAGAGGAGAGCCGGACCCCTTCGAAGGAGCCGTCTTTCTCGGTGGTGCTGAGGAGATCTGGTAGTGGCTCGGAGTCGTCTTCAGCTCCGTCATCGGTCGCCAGCAGCAGACTCAGTTCAGTGCGTGCAAAGTGCGGCTTGAGCCGGTTAGCGTGTAGAACCCGGAGGGGGTTCCTGGGGGACTTCATGTCTACCAGGTAGGTGACGGGGCTCTTGCGCTCCACCACCTTGAAGGGCCCCGTCCATTTGTCCTGGAGGGCACACGGTTCAACCGGGGACATGACCCAGACTTGCTGGCCCGGCTCGAACTCGATGGACGAGGCGTTCTGGTCATACCAGCGTTTCATCTCCTCCTGACTGGCCTCCAGGTTGGCCTCGGCAAGTTCCCTGAACTTCCGAGTCTGATTGCGGAGTGTCAGGAGGTACCGGTAGACATCTGGTGGGGCATCTCGAACTGCTGTCTCCCAGCCTTCCTTGACCAGGCTAAGGGGGCCTCGAACCGGGTGTCCGTACAAGAGTTCGAACGGGCTGAACCCCAGGGATTTCTGGGGTACCTCTCGGTAGGCGAACAGGAGGCAGGGCAGCAGGACATCCCATTTGCGCCGGAGGGGCTCTTCTAGGCCCTTGATCATTCCCTTCAGTGTCCTGTTAAAGCGTTCCACTAGTCCATTTCCCTGGGGATGATACGGGGTGGTGAACTTATATGCGACCCCGCACTGTTGCCATAGGGACCGCATATGCTTCGAGATGAAGTTGGACCCCCGATCACTCACGACTTCTCGGGGGAAGCCGACTCGGGAGAAGATGCTCATGAGGGCTCGGCCCACCACGGGGGCTGTGATGGTTCGGAGAGGGATGGCCTCAGGATAGCGGGTGGCATGGTCCACCAGGACGAGGATGAAACGGTGCCCCTGCGAGGTGCGAGGGTCCAGGGGCCTTATGATGTCTATTCCCACTCGCTCGAAGGGGGTGGTTACCACAGGGAACGGCTGGAGCGGGGCTTTGACTTTCCCCCCGCTCTTCCCGCTGGCTTGACAGGTCGGGCAGGTCCTGCAGTGGTTCTGTACATCAGTGCGCATTTTTGGCCAGTAGAAATGGGTCACCAGGTGGCTGTAAGTTTTGTCCTGCCCCAGGTGCCCGGCGAGGGGCACATCATGTGCTAAGTTCAGGAGGAAGTCTCTGAACCGGAGGGGTACAACCAGCACCCGGCCGGCCCCTAGCTCGGCAATCTTCTGCTCACTGTAAAGGAGGTCGTTGTCCCAGTAGACCCAGTGGGACCCCGCGGGGTCTCCAGCGGCTTGCGTAGCGGCTTGCTGTCGCATCCCCTCGAGGGAGGGGCAGGTTTTCTGTTCCTGCCGGAACTGTTCGCGGGTGGGGCCACCTTCTTGGCGCCATTGAGCGAGTTCCGGGAGGTGGTTGAGCTCGGTGAGATCTTCTTGGTCGGGCCCTTGGGGGCCGGGCTCGGTGTCGGCGTCCTCGGGGACGATGGGTGGCGGAGGTGCGGGCCATTCTGGCTCCTCTGTTGGAGCTTCCCCCGCTGGGGCGGAGGCTCGGGCGGACATGGAGCGGGTGGTCCCACAGACCCACTCGGGAAGGCCTAGCATCCCCAGGTGCTCTCTTCGTTCGACGCCAGCCCATGGGGAACTTTCCAGGTCGTTCCCAAGGAGGCAGTCCATGGGGGCATCGTCGCGGACAGTCACTTTCAGCACGCCCGACACTCCCCCCACTCGAAGGGGATGCGGGCCATCTGACACATAGTTTCGGAGTTATCTGCGGATCGGACTGGGCACAGGACGTTAGGAAGGATCTGTTCCGGGGTCACCAGATGGCAGCGGACCGCTGTCACGCTGGCCCCAGTGTCACGGAGGGCTTCGGTCCGGCGACCATTGATGGTGACCCACTGGCGGTACTTCTGGGTGTTGCCGGGGATCGACCCTCGGGGGATCATGTTGTGAGTACCCAGGCAGGCTAAGGTCATGGCGGCGGGCTCCCCCTCGGCCTGCTCGTGGTCGTCGTCCTCTTCCTCACTTCTTTCTTCACCTAGGGCAGCTGCCGCGATCTGGCGGGCTGGGGGCCCGGTGGTGCCGGGTCGCTGGTTCATCGGGCAGAGGGGGTCATTCGCATAATGACCCTGTCGCTGGCATCTTTGGCATGTAACATTCGGGCGGGGCCCCGGCCTGGCTGGGGGGCCCCCTCTCCGGCCCAGGGATGGCGACGTGGGGGTAGGGGATGACCCCTGGGGGGCGTCTCGACCCCAGCTCTGGCCTACTCCGCCACCTCATGGTCGGTGGTTCCCCGGGGACCCCCGGCCGTAATCTCCCATCGTGTTCCGGGGAACTCGGGTGCTGGCCCATCGGTCTGCCTCGACAGCGAGTTTTCGTGGCTCAGTCAATTTGCTGTCGAGGAGGTGCTGCCGGAGTTCGACGAAACAGTTATTGGACAGGTGTTCCCATAGAATGAGGTCGACCAACTGCTGGTAGGTGGTGACCTGGCAGCCCCGAGTCCACCCCTCGAAGGCTCTACTGTAATAGTTCACGTATTCTACCCACGTGGTACCTGGGATTTTTTTGCAGTCTCGGAATCGCTGCCGGTACATCTCGGGGGTGAGTCCGTAGCGAGTGAGGAGGGCGGTCTTCATGTGCTCGTACGAGGTCCTCTCGGTATCAGGGAGCTCCAGCAGGGCGTCTCTCCCTTCGTTGATAAACTTCCCCCACAGGCCGGCACCCCAGTCCCTGAGGGGTACTCGATGGGCGGCCATGGCGACCTCGTAAGCTTTGAACCACTGCTGGATGTCGTCGTTCTTATAGTACTCTTTGACGACATCCTTGGGTATGTGCACCTTCGTGTCCACCGGGGGAGGTGATGTCTTACCCCCGGAGGTGGTAGTCTCGCCTGCCTTGGCTTTAAATTCTAGTTCTTTGAGGACGCACTCGTGCTCGAGCATGAGTTTCTTCTCCTCGAGGTCTCTTTGTCTTCGCTTTTCTTCTAGGTCTCCTTCTAGCCGTAGCTGCTCGAGGGCTAGCTTCCTTTCTGCCAATTGGATCTCTACTTCTTGTTTGAGTCGAGCAAGCTCCAACTCGTGGAGCCGGTTCCTCTCTCGTTCTCGGGCGTCTTCGTGGGAGAGGCCCGTGTTTGGGTTTGCGGGTCTCTCTCCCGCTGGGTTCAGCTGAGCCTCCGGGCCTCCGTTCGGGCCCGGGTTATCTTCACTCGGGGGTGGCGCCTCCCCGGCATCCACCCAGGCCTGCAGGGCCGATTTGAAATCTTCTTTGGTGCTTAAGCCAGTGGTAGCGATGCCTAGATCTTTGCAGAATTGCTTCAGCTCCTTGTGACTGTAGTCTTCCATTTTCTCCTTCTGGAATTCTGTGCTCATGGTCGCAGTGGGTTTTTCTGGGTAGCGAGTGAATCACTCTCTGTACGATCTGCGTGGGCTCGGATCCCAGCGCTTGCCACCAATGTTAGGAAGGCGACCCGGGGGAGGCAGAAGATGTCTGACTGACCACCCCTGGGTCCGCCCCTCCGTCGAGAAGTAGCCGAGCGTTACCGAGAGGCCTCCTGAATGAGGGCCCTCTCCTAGGATCGTACAGCAGAGTAATCACAACACTACAAACGGACACCACACAGGAGGTCAAGTTCTCAAGCTTTTATAAGTAATAACGGTTGCGGGTTCTTGGCAGTATATACAGCTGGATCGAGGGATCCGTAAAGTCTCGGACAAGGAGGGTAAGGTAGCGGGACAGTCTTACTCTGGGCGGAGGAAGGGATACCCTACGCACAGCTCTCAATCCTCGAGCTGGGGGGTTCCGAGAGGTTCGAGCCGCGGCAGCGCCAGCAGGCTTGCAAGGTGGTTTAACGAGGTAGGCCGCGGCAGCGCCAGCAGGCTCTCAGATGGTTCAGCAAGGTAGGCCGCGGCAGTGCCAGCAGGCTCTCAGATGGTTCAGCAAGGTAGGCCGCGGCAGCGCCAGCAGGCTCTCGGATGGTTCAGCAAGGTAGGCAGCGGCAGCGCCAGCAGGCTCTCGGATGGACGTCGGTTACAGGAAGGATGAGTCGTCTGGTGTCGGCCGTGACAGCGTCAGCAGGGCTTCCAGTCCAGGATACAACTGGCGTCTTACTCCGGGGCGGGCCCAGATATAGGACGGAGGTCCTTTGATGTCCGGACCCTCGTGCCTGGGGGCCAGAGGGGCCGAGATGATGGTGTCCAGACACCCAGCAGGGGGGTGGAGCCAGCGCCCAGGGAGGCCGGAGGGCGATCGATACCAGGCATCCGGGGACATCTGGAGGGCCATCGAAACTCCTCTCCCTCCGGGATCTGTCGAGTGGCCACTCGACCACCTGGGTGGATCTTGGTGCCTCGATGTCTGGGCTTCGCTGGGGCCGAGGCTGGGGCCGAGGCCACGTGGTCGTGACGTGGTGGGCCCAAGATGGAGTCGGGCCTGGCCTCGTGCTTAGGTCGTGAGGGGCCTATGCTGGGGCCAGGCTGATGATGGGGATCCGGGATGGTAGCCGGATCTGTGGTGTTGGGGCATGCAGGGTCGGGCAGAAGGGGCCGCCCGAGGTCCGGAGGAGGGCTGATGTCATCCTGGGCCCGCCATGCGGGAGGGGTAGGACCACGCCATGAGGCCGGGTCCAACAGTTGTGTGTGTGGTTGTGTGTGTGTGTGGTTGTATGTGTGGTTGTATGTGCAGTAGTGTGTGTGGTTGTTTGTGTGATATTGTGTGTCCTTGTTATGTGTGTGTGTGTGGTTGTGTGTATGGTTGTGGTTGTGTGTGTGGCTGTGTGTGTGTGTGTGTGTGTGGTTGTGTGTGTGTGTGTGTGCTTTTTATGACTGTGTGGTTATGTGTGTGGTGGTGTGTGTGGTTGTGTGTGGCTGTGTGTGTGGGTGTGTGGTTGTGTGTGGTTGTGGTTGTGTGTGTGGTTCTGTGTGGGTGTGGTTGTGGGTGCAGGTGTGGGTGCAGGTATGGTTGCGGATGTGTGTTTGGGTGTGGCTGGGTGTGTGGTTGTGTGTGTGGTTGTGGTTGTGGTTGTGTTTGCGGTTGTGTGTGTATGGTTGTGTGTATGGTTGTGTGGTAGGGTGTGGTTGTGGTTGTATGTATATGTGGTTGTGGGTGTGGTTGTGTGTGTGTTGCTGTGTGTTGTTGTGTGTGTGTGTGGTTGTGTGTGTGTGATTGTGTGTTTGTTTGTGGTTGTGTGTGTGGTTGTGGGTGTGGTTGTGGGTGTGGTTGTGGGTGTGTGTGTGCGTGTGGTTGTGTGTGTGTGGGTGGTTGTGTGTGTGTAGTTGTGTGTGAGATTGTGTGTGTGTGTGTGTGGTTGTGAGTGCATGATTGTGTGTTTGTGTGTAGTTGTGTGTTTAGTTGTGTGTGTGTGGTTGTGGTTGTGTATGTGTGTGTGGTTGTGTGTGTGTGTGGTTGTATGTGTGTGTGGTTGTGTGTATGTGGTTGTGTGTGTTTGTGTGTGTGGTTGTGTGTGGTGGTGTGTGTGTGGTTGTGGTTGGTTGTGTGGGTGGGTGGTTGAGTGTTAGTGTGTGGTTTTGTGTGTGTGATTGTGTGTATGGTTTTGTGTGGTTGTGTGTGTGGTTGTGTGTGGTTGTGTGTGTACGTGTGGTTGTGTGTTTGTGGTTGTATGTGTGGTTGTGGTTGTTTGTGGTTTTGTGCGTGGTTGTGTGTGTGTGTGTGGTTTTGTGTGTGCGGTTGTGTGTGTGGTTGTGTATGGTTGTATATGTGGTTGAGTGTGTGGTTGTGTGTGGTTGTTTGTGGTTGTGTTTGTGGTTGGGTGTGGTTGTGTGTGTGTGTGTTGTATTTTGTGAGTGTGTGGTTGTGTGAGTGTGGTTGTGTGTGAGGTTGTGTGTGTGTGTGGTTGTGTGTGTGGTTGTATGTGTGTGTGGTTGTGTGTGTGGTTGTGTTTGGTTGTGTTTGTGCTTGTGTGTGTGTGGTTGTGTGTGTGTGTGCTTGGGTGTGTTTGTGTGTGTGTGTGGTTGGGTGTGTGTGTGGTTGCGGTTGTGTGTGGTTGTTGTTGTGTGTGTAGTGGTTGTGTGTGTGGTTGTGTGTGCATGTTGTTGTGTGTTTGCTTGTGTTTCTGCTTGTGGTTGTGTGTGTGTGGTAGGTGTGGCTGTGTGTGTGTGCTGTTGTGTGTGTGTGTGGTTATGTGTGTGGTTGTATGTGTGCTTGTATGTGTGGTTGTGGTTGTGTGTGTGGTTGTGTGTGTGTGTGGTTGTGTGTGTATGTGGTTGTGTGCGTGCTTGTGCGTGTGTGCTTGTGTGTGTGGTTGTGTGTACGTGGGGTTTTGTGTGGTTGTGTGTGGGTGTGTGCGTGTTTGTGTGGCTACAGTTGTGTGTGGTTGTGTGTGTGATTGTGTGTGGTTGTGATGGTGTGTGTTGTGGTTGTGTGTGGTTGTGGTTGTGATTATGTGTGTGTATTGTTGTGTGTTTGCTTGTATGTGTGCTTGTGGTTGTGTGTGTGTGGTTGGGCGTGGCTGTGTGTGTGTGTGTGGTTGTGTGTGTTGTTGTGTGTGTGGTTATGTGTGTGGTTGTATGTGTGCTTGTATGTGTGGTTGTGGTTGTGTATGTGGTTGTGTGTGTGTGGTTGTGTGTTTATGGTTTTGTGTGTGATTGTGTGTGGTTGTGTTTGGTTGTTTGTGTATGTGGTTGTCTGTGTGGTTGTGTGTGCTTGCGTGTGTGCTTGTGTATGTGTGGTTGTGTGTGGTTGTGTGTGTGGTTGTGTGGTTACGGTTGTGTGGGGTTGTGTGTAGTTGTGTGTGGTTGTGGTGGTGTGTGTTGTGGTTGTGTGTGTGGTTGTGTGTGGTTGTGTGTGTGTGTGTGTGTGTGGTTGTCTGTGTGCTTGTGTGTGTGCCTGTGGTTGTGTGTGTGGTTGTGTTTGGTTGTGTGTGTGGTTGTGTGTATGTGGTTGTTTGTGTGGTTGTGTGTGGTTGTGTGTGTGGATGTGTTTGTGTGTGTGTGTGGTTGTGTGTGTGGTTGTGTATGTGGCTGTGGGGTTGTGTGTGGTTGTGTGTGTGTGTTGTTGTGGGTGTGCTTGTGTGTGTGTGGTTGTGGTTGTGTGTGTGGTTGTGTGTGGCTGTGTGTGTTTGTATGTGTTGGTGTGTGTGGTTGTGTGTGTGGCTGGGGTTGTGTGTGTTGTTGTGGTTGTATATGTTTATGTGTGGTTTTGTTTGTGTGGTTGTGTGTGGGGTTGTGTGTGTGGTTGTGTGTGGTTATGTGTGTACTTGTGTTTCTGTGTGTGTGGTTGTGTGTGCAGTTGTGTGCTTTTATGTGTGTGTCATTGTGTGTGTGTGATTGTGTGTGGTTGTGGTGGTGGGTGTGGTTGTGTATGTGGCTGTGTGTGGTTGTTTGTGTGTGTGTGTGTTTGTTTGTGTGTGTTTGTGTGTTTGTTTGCTTGGTTGTGTGTGGTTGTGGGTATGGTTGTGAGTGTGTGTGTGTGTGGTTGTGTGTGTGTGTGCGCGGTTGTGTGTGTGTGTGTGTTTGTGTATTTGTGAGTGGTTGTGTGTTTGTGTGTGGTTGTGTGTGTGGGTGTGTGTGTGTTGTGTATTTGTGTGTGGTTGTGTGCGTGTGTGGTTGTGTGTGAGGTTGTGTGTGAGTGTGGTTGTGGTTGTGTGTGTGTGGTTGTGTGGGTGGTCGTTTGTCTGTGTGGTTTTGTGTGTGTGGTTGAGTGGGTGGTTGTTTCTGTGTTGTTTTGTGTGTGGTTGTGTGTGTGGTTGTATGTGTGGTTGTGTGTGTGTGGTTGTGTCTGTGTGTGGTTTTGTATGGTTGTATGTGTGGTTGTGTGTGTGGTTGTGGTTGTGTTTGTGTGTAGTTGTGTGTGTAGTTGTGGCTGTGGTTTTGGCTGTGGGGTTGTTTGGTTGTGTGTGGTTGTGTGTGGTTGTGGGTATGGCTGTGTGTGTGGTTGTGTATGTGTGTATGTGGTTGTGTGTGTGTTTGTGTGTGGTTGTGTGTGTGGTTGTGTGTGGTTGTGTGTGTGTGGTTGTGTGTGAGGCTGTGTGTGGTTGTGTATGTGTGTGTGGTTGTGTGTGTGGTTGTGTGTGAGGTTGTGTGTGTGTGGTTTTGTGTGGTTGTGTGTGTTGTTGACTGTATGGTTGTGTGAGTGTGGTTGAGTGGGTGGTTGTGCCTGTGTGGTTTTGTGTGTGGTTGTGTGTGTGGTTGTATGTGTGGTTGTGTTTGTGTGTGGTTTTGTGTGTGGTTGTGTGTGTGTGGTTTTGTGTATGTGTGTTTGGTTGTGTATGGTTGTCTTTGAGGTTCTGTGTGTGGTTGTGGTTGTGTTTGTGGATGTGTGTGGTTGTGTGTGTGGTTGTGTGTGTGGTTGTGGGCGTGGTTGTGACTGTGGGGTTGTGTGGTTGTGGTTGTGTGTGTGTGGTTGTGGGTGTGGTTGCGTGTGTTTGGTTGTGTGGGTGGTTGTTTGTGTGTGTGGTTGTGTGTGTGTGTGTGGTTGTGTGTATGGTTGTGGTTGTGTGTGTGTGGTCGTGTGTGTGTGGCTGTGTGTGTGTGTGGTTTTGTGTGTGTTTGTGTGGTTTTGCTTTCTGTGTCCCATCCCCATCGCCCATTGGCTGCCCCGCTCCGCCTCCCAGCAGCTCCTCCCTCCCTCTTGGCCTCCTATGTAGGACGCCGCGTGGCAGTGAGTGTGACCCTTGACCCTGATCTCGGGTCAGGTCGCTCCCAACACCGCACGGCTCCTCCTGTGCACCCGTGACTACTGTGACTCTGCCCCACTGCTGCCACTGCCAGGAGTTCGCCGCAGGTGTTTTCCCGCGGTCTAGTGACTGTCTCGTTTTCTTTTTTCCTGTACTGTGCTGCTAATTCTTATTGCATTTGTATTCTGTATTTTATCTTCCATTGTAGTCGGTCCCTTTGCGCCCCTTGTCCGGCCCTGCCCTCCCCGCTCCCCGCTTCCCGCTGCTTCTCCCCTGCGGCCCAGCCCCTTTGCTTTGTGTCCCGTCCCCATTGGCCGCCCCGCTCCCGCCTCCCAGCTGCTCCTCCCTCCCACTTGGCCTCTTACGGAGGATGCCGCGCGGCAGTGAATGTGACCCTTGACCCTGATCTCGGGTCAGGTCGCTCCCCACGCCGCACGGCCCCTCCTGTACACCTGTGACTCCCGTGACTCTGCCCCACTGCTGCCGCTGCCAGGAGTTCACCGCTGGTGTGCTCCCGCGGTCTGGTGACTGTCCTGTCTTCTTTTTTCCTGTACTGTGCCGCTAATTCTTATTGCACTTGTATTCTCTATTTTTTCTTCCATTGTAGTCGGTCCCTTTGCGCCCCTTGCCCTCCGTGCCCAACCCGCTCCCCGCTTTCCGCCGCTGATCCCCTGCGGCCTGCCCCTTTGGTTTCTGTGTCCCGTCCCCATCGCCAATTGGCCATCCCACTCCCAGCTGCTCCTCCCTCCCACTTCGCCTCTTATGCAGGATGCCGCACAGAGCGCAGCAGACGCGCACAGCAGGAGCGCCGCTGGTGCACCAAAGGCAAGCCCGTCTGCGCCCATCCGCACCTGGACCGCGCCCTGCGCCAGAACCCCTGGACCCCGAGGCTGCCACAACACCAGACTGCACTACGACTCCAGCACCCTCCACATACTCAACCCAGGACGAGACCACCCCTGCCACCAGGCCATCCTGAAGCACACCCAAGGGCCCTTCACCTGCCGGAACTGCAGCTTCACCAGCATCCAGCCTGCCAAACCACCATCCAGAGAACCTAACCTCCTCCGTTGCATCCTCCTCAACACCAGATCCACTCGCAAGCACGCCATCGAACTTTGGGACCTCCTAGACTCTACCGCCCCCGACGTCGCCTTCCTGACGGAGACCTGGCTGAACGCCACCTCAGCGCCAGACATTGCCATAGCCATCCCACAGGGCTACAAGATCTCCCACAGAGACCGCACCAACGGATCTAGAGGGGGAATCGCCATCATCCACAAAGACACCCTCAGAGTCTCGACCAACACCGACGAAACCCTCACCACTGCCGAGCACGTGCACTTTCAGATCCACACCGACCCCAACACGACTCTCAGAGGAACACTCGTCTACAGACCACCCGGACCCCGACCACAGTTCAGCGACACCATCGCTGACCTAGTCAGCACCCACGCCCTCACCTCCACGGACTACATCCTCCTCAGGGACCTGAACTTCCACCTAGAGAACAACAACGACGCCAACTCCACTGCCCTGATCGACAACCTCGCCAACCTCGGACTCAAACAGCTCGTGACGACACCCACCCAAGCCGCTGGACACACGCTTGACCCCATCTTCTCCGCAAGCTCCCACGTCTCCTTCAACCACACCACCGAACCCCACTGGACCGACCACAGATGCGTCCACTTCACCTTCAGGAAACCCACCACACACCACCGCACCCAACAGCTGCCACGCCGCTGCTGGGGCAAGGTCACCAAGGACCAACTGACCACCACACTCGCCCTGAGACCACCCGCCGACCCCACCGACCCGAAAACCGCTGCTACCAACCTCAAACAGTAGATTAACGACTGCCCCAACACCCTTGCCCATCTCAAGACCTCCACCACCAACCACACCAACAAGAAAGCCGCCTGGTTCACCGAAGACCTCCGAACCTCCAAGCACACCTGTCGGAAACTGGAGAAGAAATGGTTGCGCGACCAAACACCAGAAAGCCACACAGCCCACAAGAACGCCACCTGCAGGCACCACCAACTCATTAGGACCACCAAGAGAACCGCCTTCATGGACCGCCTACACAACAACGCACGCAACACCAAAGAGCTCTTCAGCATCGTAAAAGAACTCTCCAACCCCTGCTCCAACACCAACGACATTCCACCATCACAAGACCTGTGCGACTCACTGGCCACCTTCTTTCACCGCAAGATCACGGACATCCATGACAGCTTCAACTCCGACACCCCCGCACCCACCACCAAGACCACCACCCCTGCGACCTCCACCCGCACCAGTCGCCTGACCACCTGGTCCAGCACCAGCGAAGAAGACACCATCAAAACCATGAACTCCATCCACTCCGGATCCCCATCCGACCCTTGCCCTCACCACGTGTTCAACAAAGCCAGCTCAGCCATCGCGCCCCACCTCCGGAAAACAATCAACATCTCTTTCGAGACAGCAACCTTCCCAGAAAGCTGGAAGCACGCCGAGATCAACACCCTACTAACGAAACCCAAGGCGGACCCCAAAGACCTCAAGAACTTCCGGCCCATCTCCCTGCTTCCGTTCCCGGCGAAAGTCACAGAGAAGATTGTCAACAAACAGCTAACCCGCTACCTCGAAGATAACAACAACCTGGACCCCTACCAATCCGGCTTCTGCAGCAACCACAGCACTGAGACCGCCCTCATAGCCACCACCGACGACATCAGGATCCTGATGGACGAAGGAGAAACAGCCGCCCTCCTCCTCCTGGACCTGTCAGCAGCCTTCGACACGGTCTGCCACCGCACCCTATCAGCACGCCTCCATGACACCAGAATCCAAGAAAAGGCCCTGGCCTGGACCACATCCTTCCTCTCCGGCAAAACTCAGAGCATCCGCCTCCCACCCTTCGGCTCTAAAACCACCGAGAGCATCTGCGGCGTCCCACAGGGATCCTCCCTCAGCCCGATGCTTTTCAATATCTACATGGTACCCCTCGCCCACGTCGCACGACAACATAACTTCAACAGCATCTCCTATGCCAACGACACCCAGCTGATCATATCCCTCACGAAGACCCCTACCCCGCCAAAGCCAACCTCCACAGAGGAATAAAGCCCGTCGCCGAATGGATGAAGGACAGCAGGCTGAAGCTAAACTCAGACAAGATGGAGGTCCTCATCCTCGGGTCCACCCCATCAGCCTGGGACGACTCCTGGTGGACCACATTGCTAGGCACAGCCCCGGAACCCACCGACCACCCACACAACCTGGGGGGTCATCCTCGACTCCGCCCTCTCCATGACAAAACAAGTCAACGCCGTCTCCGCGTCCTGCTTCAACACCCTCCGAATGCTCCGCAGGATCTTCAAATGGATCCCCTCTGACACGAGAAGAACCGTCACCCAGGCCCTCGTCACCAGCAGACTCGACTACGGGAACGCCCTCTACTCAAGAACAACAGCCAAGCTCCTGAGACGAATACAACGAATCCAGAACGCCTTTGCACGACTGATCCTCGACATCCCCCGACGCAGCCACATCACACCCCACCTGAGAGGCCTGCACTGGCTCCCAGTCAACAAGAGGATCACCTTCAAACTCCTCATCCACGCACACAAAACCCTTCACAATGCCGGACCAGCATACCTCAATGACCGACTCAGCTTCTACACCCCCACCCACTGCCTCCACTCTGCCAACCTCGCCCTCGCCACAGTTCCCCATATCCGGAAAACCACCGCCGGCGGCAGATCCTTCTCCTACCTCGCCGCCAAGACATGGAACACTCTCCCTAACAACCTATGACAGACCCAGGACCTGCTGGCCTTCAGAAAACTCCTCAAGACCTGGCTCTTCGACCACTAGCAGCTCCCCCCAGCGCCTTGAGACCCTCACGGGTATGTAGTGTGCTGTATAAATGCATTGATTGATTGATTGATTGTGGCTGTGGTTGTGGTTGTGTATGTGGTTGTGTGTGTGGTTGCGTGTGGTTGTGTGTGTGAGTGTGTGGTTGTGTGTCTGTGGTTGTGTGTGTGGTTGTGGTTGTGCGTGTGGTTCTGTGTGGGTGTTGTTGTGGGCGCAGGTGTGGGTGCAGGTATGGTTGTGGATGTGTGGTTGGGTGTGGCTGGGTGTGTGGTTGTGTGTGCGGTTGTGTGTGTATGGATGTGTGTGTGTGGTTGTGTGTGTGGTTGTGTGTGTGGTTGTGTGGTAGGGTGTGGTTGTGGTTGTGTGTATGTGTGGTTGTGTGTATGTGTGGTTGTGTGTGTGTGGTTGTGTGTGTGTGGTTGTGTGTGTGGTGATGTGTGTAGTTGTGTGTGTGGTTGTGTGTGGTTGTGTGTGGTTGTGTGTGTGGTTGTGGGTGTGGTTGTATGTGTGGTTGTGTGTGGTTGGGTATGGTTGTGTGTGTGTGGTTTTGGGTGTGGTTGTGTGTGTGTGTGGTTGTGTGTGTGGTTGTGTGTGTGTGGGTGTGTGTGGTTGTGTGTGTTTGGTTGTCTGTGTGTTTGTATGGCTGTGAGTGTTTGTGTGTGTGGTTGTGTGTGTGGTTTTGGTTCTGTGTGTGTGGTTGTGGTCGGGTGTGTTTGTGTGGTTGAGTGTGGTTGTGTGTGTGGGGGGGGTTGTGTGTGTGGTTGTGTGTGTGTTGTTGTGTGTGTGGTTGTGTGTGGTTGTGGTTGTGTGTGTGGTTGTGGTTGTGTGGTTGGTTGTGGTTGTGTGTGTGTGTGGTTGTGTGTGTGGTTGTGGTTGTGTATGGGATTGAGTGAGTGTGGCTGCGTGTATGGTTTTGTGGTTGTGTGTGGCTGTGGGTGTGATTGTGTGTTTGGTTGTGTGTGTGGTTGTGTGTATGTGTGTTGTGCATGTGTGGTTGTGTGTGTGTCGGTGTGGTTGTGGTGTTGTGTGTGTGGTTGTGTGGTTTTACGTGGTTGTAGTTGTGTGTGTGTGTGATTGTGGGTGTGGTTGTGTGTATGTTGGTGGTTGTGTGTGTGGTTGTGTGTGGTTGTGTGTGTGATTGTGTGTGTATGTAGTTGTGGGTGTGTTTGTGTGTGTGGTTGTGTGTGTGATTGTGTGTGTGGTTGTGATTGTGTGTGTGTGGTTGGTTGTGTGTGTGGTTGTGTGTGTATGGTTGTGTGTGTGGTTGTGTGTTTTTTTTGTGTGTGGTTATGTGTGTGGTTGTGTGTGTGGTTGTGTTTGTGGTTGTGTGTGTGTGTGGTTGTGTGTGTGGGATTGTGGCTGTGGTTGTGTGTGGTTGTGTGGCTGTATGTGTGGTTGTGGTTGTGGTTGTGGTTGTGTGTGTGTGGTTGTGTGTGTGGTTGTGGTTGTGTGGGTGTTGTTGTGTGTGGGATTGTGCGTGGTTGTGTGAGTGTGGCTGTGTGTGGGGTTGTGTGTGTGGCTGTGTGTATGGTTGTGGTTGTGTGTGTGATTGTGTGTCTATGTGTGGTTGTTTTTGTGGTTGTGTGTGGTTATGGTTGTGTGTGTGTGTGTGGTTGTGTGTGTGATTGTGTGTGTGTGGTTGTGTGTGGGGTTGTGTGTGTGGTTATGTGTGGTTATATGTGTGTGGTTTTGTATGTGGTTGTGTGTGTGTGTGTGTCGCTGTGGGTGTGGTCGTGTGTGTGGTTATGTGTGTGTGTGTGTGGTTGTGTGTGTGGTTGTGTGGGTGCGGTTGTGGTTGTGTGTGTGTTTGTTTGTGTGTGTCTTTGTGTGTGTGTGGTTGTTTGTGTGGTTGTTTGTGTGGTTGTGTGTGTGGTTGTGGTTGTGTGTGTGACAGTAAAACTAAAAGCATCTCAAAATAAAGGAACACAAACATCAAGTTTGTGGAAAGAGAAAGCTCATTGTAAGTCAAACGGGCAGCAGCAACGCATTAAAACAACATGTTCTTTGATGTTTGATGTTCTTTGAACGAGAACATCAAAAGGGCACCGCAAAAGTGATCGCGGGCAAAAGTGAAAGTGATCGGGGCGCTTAATGAGCATGACGAGGTGCCTCTGCTCCTTAGCGCGCTAGTGCACATGCACTGCAAGCTGTAGAATTTTTTGAAGCCCTTCTTACTTAAGGTCTGGCCAGGGCAGCGCAAGCGGTGGGTCAGGCGAGACCTAAAAAAATCTTTTTCTGGTGTGACACTAGCAGGGGCGGCTCCTCTATTATGGGTTAGGGTGTTGCTCCCCTGAAGCAATCTCCATGTACAATAACATTTTCATATGTCAATAAATTGCCTTGCAGTGTCCATCATGCCCGAGCATCTTTCAGGCTATGGGTGGGGCTATTCTTACTGATTGGCAGCAGCTGCAGGGAAGAATAATGGCCAAAAGTTTGAAGTGTGCATGTCAGATTGGGCGGCTTTCTAATAATGCACTGGGTTAGCCTACTCCAACCAATCTTAGCCCTCCTTTCATGCTGCTTACTGCCATAAACAGCATGAAAGCAGCACAATGATTGGTTAAGTTATTTGCCCCATGACCCCGTCCTTGGTCCTTGACGTATCACTCGAGAATGAACCGTCTGCCCTCCAGCAAACCAGGAACGAGGGCCAAGGTCGATGGTAGAGTCCAGTTGGAGCTGGAAGTGGATTGCAGATCTTGCTGGTGAAGTCTGTGGCATTGCCACAACACTTCCCCTCCACACTCGAAGAGAAAAAGGTGTTGGGCTCAACAGTTTGATGAAATATTAAACAAATGTTATGTTGCATCAGGTTATAATCCAAATATTTGCTGATCGTTAGAGATGATTTATCATTCATAACGCACACAGTCTGAGCCTCCCCATTCAGGTTTAAAAGGTCTTACAGTGCATGAAATAATAAGGAGGAGCAAGGTTTTGCATAAAAGTAAGTGCCATGATCAGTAATATATAAAAAATATATCTGAGTAATGTGATCAGAAGGGAGAACATTGAGTTCTCTAGGTGTTCACACCACATTAGCTAACCTGGAAAGGCTGGTGGTGGATTAGGATTAAATTTTACTAATCGGACTGACAAGTTTGCTGCCCACTAAGAATGAAAGCAGAGTCAGATCGTTGTCAGTCCCTCTGATTAAAAAAAAAACATGCAGCCTGCTCTGCAAGCTGAGATATGTTCCATCCTCCTCCATTCTCATTATTAAGTGCATTTCTCAAATGTTTATTGTCACCCTCCCAGCTGTCAAAAGAATCACCCTTGCCCCTTCACATCATGGTCATAATAGCAGAGAGGAGAAACAGAATGGTTTGATAACCTCTTTCCCTGGAGAGAGCACTATTATTATTTTGAGTACAATCTGTGTGTAATAAAGTATTTATGTTATATTCCCTGGTGCCCTGCTTTGAACACCTTCATTGCCCAGTGTGCATTCAAACTGGCATGCTTCGCTCACTAGTCCATCATACTCATCAACAACCTTTACACCTCACCACTTTTAACCCCTTTCCATGCGTCTGACGTCACGGTGGGCGTCTGCGGAGGACGGCCGGGGGCCGTCCGAACCACGCCCCCGCCGTAAATCACCCGCCACGCGGCAGAATTTTCGCCGTGGTCAAGGGGTTAAAAGTCACCAACCACAACTGGACACTAGTTGTGCACCTTCCTCACATTTGACTGTGTCCTTTTTTTTAATGCTGATCCAGTTTTCCTTTATTTTTTCTTCCAACTCAGAACCGTTTGGAATATCGCCAGGTACATTATGACATTGCTACTTTCACAAAACGTTTTTGGGAGATATTTGATTATTTTTGACTCCTTGATTAATCTCCCATCCCATATGATTTTGTTTCTCTTATCCCTTGTTCTGTTTAAGTTATATGTTGATTTTATTCCTAGATTGTTCTGTGATTGATGAATTGCGTGTGTGTATTTTTTCGTGTCTTATTTTAAGATGTGTTTAAATAAAACATTAATTTCCTATTATGGAAGGAGAGGAAATTCCTCCAGAAGACTTGCCTGCCCATGAAATAATGCTGAATTCAGGTTTCCATTTGTATATGTTGTTAAGAGAATGGAATGAGATTATGTCCATTAACAAAAATACTCAATTTTCTTCCGAGGGCACCCTCAATCTGAGAAAGCTTGATTATTTGAGATGAAAGATGCTTAAGAGAAAGCCTAAGCCTAGACCAGTGCAGTTTGAGGCGTTGAAGAATGGGATTGTGTTACAATTGAGAAGGAATGAAAAAGAATGAAAAGCTAGGTTAAAAATGCTGTGAGGCATTGGCGAGAATCAAAATGGGACATGTAGAAGAGGGCATGAATAAGGATACATTGCTTTATGTGGGTGTGTTTCCTGCTATAGTGAGTGATAATGACAAAAAGAAAAAAGATAAACATTTGAATTTAAAAAAGAAAAGCAAAATATTGGGAACACTTCAGATGAGAAGGATACATTTCTAGATGATTTGTTGAATAAAAGAACTAACCTAACCCATATAATGATGCCATTCAATGATTGAGATTCATAGAGCAGGGAAAAGCAGAAGATCTGGGTGCAGGTGGCACAGGTAAGCGTACATTGTGATTAACTCCAACAGTATATGGGAATGGAGTAGCATGGCTAAGTGGGAGTGATCCTACTAGTACTGCCAATGTTCCTTATGTGTCTACTGTGTTCACTGCTGTTAAAATGTGTAATATCCACGTTCCAGATACTGCTGCTACTGCAGTATAACCAAAAGAACCAGCAAGAAGAGAAATTCATATTTACAAATCTGAAAACTGCATATTGAGAAATTATGTTGGTATTATTAACTAGAAAGACTAGTTCTCTATAAAGTAGATGAATTGAATTTTCAGAGTAGGGAAGCAGCTTAGTATGCATATGAATAATTTAAAGAGATGGAAGAAGAATGTGGAATTGATTTGACCAAGAAGATGTGCTTGTACAAAACCTATTGAATGTATATGAGCGAGAATCTGATGATATGGGTTTACTGTACCTAAAGGCTCATATTGAACATGATGATGAAGGAGTTAGCAATGTTTTCTCTGGAATGGATTAACGCAAAGAAATACAGAGACAAATGGGGACTGAAACCTAAGGGCAATGCAAAGCACCAAAGACAGATGCAGAGAAAGAAACAAATGTGAATGAGCCTGAAAAAGAAATGGCAGTGACTAAGTTACCTTTGTAAGAAGAGCAGGAAGGTCTCTATATCCATGCTATTTAGCAGAGGTCTGCTCTCCTTGCATTTACAATCGACTTTCCAAAGCTTAGCATTGAACCAGAAAAGTAGTGTACACCAGTGGACAGATTAGTGACAATTTTAAATGTGCTTTAGGTTAATTTGAATACATTGAAGTTGTGATTGTGAAAGATCTGTGGGCAGAAATGAAAGCATCCATAAATTAGCCAAAACAGGAGCTTCCGAGTGTGCTTCTTGGTAATACCCCAGCTGGTTTGGTCATGGATAAATACTGTAGTGATTGCACATTTGATCAAAAGGTCCCAAACAAAGAGGTGAATTGGTCAATGATTGTGAGAGCCACCCAAGAGCCATTAGAATAAGTGCATTCATATAATGAAAGCCTTATGCTGATTTATAGAACGTTCAATAGAGCCAAAGACTCCACAAAGAAAAGCAGTGGTTTTGTGTCAGCTTTTTTATTGGATTTGCATCCGGAGCTCAGTTCTCATCTTTAGCAGGGTGTGATGTATTGACAGGCTATGAGTATTGGTGAAATACTGAAGTAAGCTGTGATTGTTTTGAGGCGGAGCTGAAGGAGAAACTAATGATTGCTTATGTGAAGAATTTTCAGAGTGGTGTTACAAATCAGCAAATGGATTTGGACGATTTTGGTTCTACTCATGGTGCAAATTCTGATGTGACTCCCGACATGCCAGATGTGATTAAGCATGGAAGTGGTGTTCAGAATGTACACGTTGTTCCTCAAAGTGAAGGTAGGTGTTTTGTGGAAGGCTCAAATGGAGTGAATGTAAAAAATTACCATGTTGAAAAAGACTAACGCCTGTCATTATTGTGGTTTTCTTGGCCGCTGGAAATGTAGATTGAATCCAGATCATATTATGAATTATTTTGTTACCCAAATGCAGCAGAGTTCAAATCAGTCAGCAAAGTGTGGATCACAACATTCTCAGACAATTGTCCCAGCCCAACTTGCTCATTTGCAAAACATACACAATCAATACAGATCTACCTGTAGCTCCAGGTATACAGTAGAATACCAAAAATAAAATGCAATCAACACAGCAAACTCCTCTATCAGTTAGTGATGATGAATTTTAACAGATTCGGCTAATGTGACTAATTCACAATGACGTAGCCTGAAGGTTGAGAAGGATTGCATACTGGTGCAGTCCTAGAGGTAGACCAGAGTGGCCTATATGTAGATGATGAGATGAATCGCCACCCTGTATTATTCCTGATTGATACACGGTTTGTCCAATGGAGGTTCCAAACTTGCCCCTCTTGGGAAAACAAATCCAAGTTTTGGCATTAGTAATAGAAAAATATCAAATCCAGTGTCAACTAATGTCCCTGTGAAAACTGGCCAACTTGAGAAGGGCCACAAGTTCATAATATTAGAGTCCTGCAAAGTATTAGGTAGGGATATTCTGTGCAAAATGAATTGTGTGATTTATTGTTCCCCGAATGGTGTCGCAATTCAAACCAAAGATGAAGAATTACCCTTCAAAATTAAATCAGAAGATTATAATGCACACTCACGAAAGATGATTTACTTCATGATTCAAAACACATAGTGAAAGAAAAGGTATGGTATTTCACAGGTAAAGGGATAAGACTAATCAAAAGTGCAGAGCCTGTAAAAATTACAGGTAAATCAGATGCAGTTTATCCTCAAACTCCTCAATACAAGCTTACACAGGAAGCAGAAGAGGGAATGAAGCCTGTTATTGAGAAACTAATAGAACCAGGAATTCTAAAATAAGTGCTTGGCAGTCTGTGCGATTCCATTTTAATGCACTTTAAAAAACTGAGCTGAAAGTGGAGGGTGGTTAAAGATCTTTGAAATATTCATAACATTGCAGTTTCATATTATCCTGTGGTACTGATTCCTGCTGTGATTTTGATTCAGATTCCTGCAGATGCAGAATGGTACACATAATGTCATTAAAAACAAGAGAAATCTAAATGCCTGTGTGAACCTGGGTATTTAATTGTATGAAGAGCAGTGGTTCGCATGGAACTCATTCAAAATTTTAATATGCATACAATGCAGTAAAATGTCTGTTAGCAATGAAGGCAAGAACATTTACTATACAGATTCTAGTTATAAGAAATGGTGTATTAATAGAGCAAACCACACTACTCTGTAGATATCACGAAGAAAGAGGTGTAAAGTGACCTGAGTACAAAGGACCACATCTAAAGCTCAGAGAACCAATAGTACAAGTGTATACAATAGTGCGCTGGCACACAAATAACTGAACAGGTCCTAATCCATTATAACAGGTCCACAGCTTCCTGCATACATGTGTGTTATGGGATGGCAACAAGGTTGTTTGTATCAAATGTCGATGACGTTTCATGGAAGGGTCTTATCAGGATGTAAGTGTACCTAGAGGATACCTGCTGTAGCCCAGAGTTTTAGTGGGAACCCTTGAACAAGGCTATAGAATACAGCATTCAGAGTCCAATGCGGGTTAGTCACCACAGTGTCTATAATAATATATACTCATGGGTACAATGACCTGTATAGTATTTGAAATAACTGCACAAAGGAGCTCTTGAGGCATGGACATGTGTTACCCAATCGTTTGTGAATTGTTACCATTGAGCATTACAATTTACACTAAGAGCCAGTAGGGTTTTGGCAAGCAGTACGGTTTTGGCATGGTCGATGATATTAGTCAGTTATGGCTACAAAGGAGTTTTATAACTTCACCTGGAAGTCCAATTCGAAATGGGACATTTGTTCTAAATTTGCTAAAATCGTTGCAGTTGTCTAAAGAAATCCCTGTGATGAATTGTTCAACTCAAAAACCAGGATTTGATATGATTACTCTTGTTAATAGATATCCTAACAAAGTTACAAATTATTGTGTGTTCAAATCAGCTATGATCAATTCAAATGTACAAGAACAATGTATAACTGAAAACAAGAAAGTGAACTGTTTTCTGTTGGTACCAATTCAGACACTGAGTGAGCTAAAAGAATTCCAGGATGAAGCACCAGATACTGAGAGAATGAGGTGGGAAATGGCAAATTGTTCAAAAGGCCAGAATTATATTTGGCTCACAAGCTAACAAATTGCAATCTCCCTGAATCTATGGTGTTTTCTATGAATAGTCAGATTGATGGTCTAACTAATGTGAAGCAATGGCAAGATTGTTTAATAAATATTGGCATTAGACTAAAATTAAATTTGCTTCTAAAGATTAATTTTTCACCCGTCTACCTCCTGCTTCCATTTGATGGTGGTTTGCAAGTGCTTTTTAGCAATTTGAGAATATTTAGTACATTTAAATAAAGAAACACAAATACAAATTTGCTTTTAAAAAAATCGGTAAAAGGTATTGCTATGCATTTTACACAAATTCTTAAATTACACATTTTAGTAAATTGCTAAACCCTAAAATACTGTTTACAAACTGATTCGTGTAGAGTCTTGATTCTATGAGCATTAGGACCCTTGTGGTTATGAGAGGACTCCAAACAGGAATTACGTAAGCTGCTAGGAAGTGTTAAGATGTGGTTACAAAAATCATGACATAATGCGTACCATTAGGGAGTTGTGTGATTGTACGCTGACGAATAAAGACGTCTCTTACAGAGCTACGTGTGTGGCGTGTCTCATTTACGTGCTCCTGAGCTGGGAGGTATGTGACAAATGGCGACGAGTAGGGGATACGTGCCCACAAGAAACAAGACTGCTCTACTTGAGAGTTTGCAATGATATAGCAAACTGCTTGTGCGTGCCACGTGTGCCCGAGGTCAATGTGAAGCAGTCTAAGGTAATGTTTTTGGAGTCAACGCACTACTGCATCCTATACATGCCCCTCGGAGTGTGATGTATTCCTATAGGTTCAGAATCGATCCCCCTATTCCTGACCCTATTCTGGTTAGCAAACTAACAAGTTAACTAGTAATCAGCCCATGAGGCAGAAAATCCCCATGATGCAGATACCGTTATCTGACGCAGTCACACTACGGCACAGGAACGTGTTATCTGATTAGGTCATAACGCTTGCGATCTAATTAGACAAGCGATATTCCTCCAGCCCCTGATAAGGCATACGGAGTTCTCATAACAAATCAAACCTATGACAACCTGGGCAAAACCCTGCGGCCATTGTTTTGATTTCACCGAGAACTTCAGTAAAAGAATGTGCTAACGAGCAAGTCGTATGACATCCTTATTGACGTATCTATGTCCATCCTTACGTCAATCTCGGCACCTTAAAGGTATAAATATTACCGATCTTGCCCTATGCAAACACACGCGTGGTGACGAGACGGAGCAGCCATACTTGCCGAAGCGAAGAGCAGAGCAGACCCCGCTGGCGCAGCCCCGCCTTCCTGACGCGCTGAGAGACGCGCTGCTTTCTCCTGCCGAGAAATCCAGCACCGGCGTTTCTGGGCAGCCCTCGCAGGCAGCCTGGAATATCAAGACCAGAGAGAGAGATACCATCCCTCATTCATCCTAACTTCCAGGTACAGAACTGAATAACCCCTCACACAGAATTCTTTAGTTATTCACTTGGCAAAAACAAACTTAACTTAAACTGTAACTTTCTATTCCCGCCCACGTATTAGGCTTAGGTCAGGTACACGGGGTAGGCGTATTTAGAAACACCAGTTGAGTACGTTTAGTCAAATGTATATGTGTATGTAATATATTTTATTCATTTAAAACATCTTATGGCTTAGAAACCATATCAATGTTTTTACAGTATTATTTTATACTATTGCTTTTAATGTATGCACTTTACTTAACTATAAGTATTGCAATAATATCGATCCATTTCTCTTGTATGAGAAAAGAGACTGATCAATAAATAACACCTTTTTATTGAACACGCCCGTCTCTTCCTTTTCTCTACATTCTGATGAGACTAAGAATGCACGTACTGACTGAGTAAAATAAATTGCCTTTTGTTCACACGACTCTCGAGATATACTCTTGATTAGGGGAGAGCAAAGTTGTCATGTTCTATGGTTGTCAGAAACTAAATCCCTTCTTGTCTAATCAGGGAAGTTAAGTCCTCCTTGAACATTCGAGAAAGTTTCTAGTGAACTCTGAGCTAAGCTGGCAAACCCAAAACTTTAAGTCTAGTATCGACAGTAGTAGACCTAGTTAACGTCTGGTCTAGGCCTTTACTGCTGTAGGTATTATTCCAATGCGCAGAGCCTATTGGGATGATAGGAACTACACTACATGGCGCCCAACGCGTTTGGAAAGGGCGATAAAACTAACGTAAGACATTTAGAGTAACTCAGTCGTGCTTTCTCACTCAGACCCCTTTTCCCAAATACTCCAAAGACGTCTGGAGTGGGCGAAAGGTTATATCCGCCAGACCTCGCAGGAGGGAACTCCTATGTATGGTTCTTGGTATAGTCAACGTTGAAGGATAAAAACAGTTCCAAAATATTGTGCATCTAATCTTTGTTTCCATAAGAAACCTGATCTGCAAACAAACAAAAATAACCTTTTGGACAGTAAAATGTCAGACAATGAGGATGAAAGAGAGGCAGTTAGATTAGCAACTGAACTCGCAGCAGCTGATGCCACCATGCAGGCAGCAGACGAGGATATAATACTCATCCCGGTCATCAAAAGGAGATCTATAACTCTAAAACTTATAGAAAAGGGACTGACACCTAGAGGTGGCACAGTCATATTCGTAATTGAGGCACACGAATATCGGCAGACAGAGGTATACTATTCATGGATACATTTTCCAGCAGCAAATGCTGTAACAAAGTACTTCCACTATTACAAAATAGAGGAACCTCCTGAAATGTACACTCCTTTCGAGGAAGTGGAAGTACCACTTAAATTTCAAGAGCATTTGCTCTTATTTTATGGCGCCCTAAAACATAACAATCACATCACCAGGCTCGGTCCTTTAGGTAGACCAGGAGCAACGTGGCCGGTCCTAGCCGGATACACACCACATCCAGACATCGAAGGGATGTCTGCAGCAGAGCTGTTAACACAGCTAAAACAATTAATAAAAATACATAGACAATTAGTCCAATATGTGATGCGGACTTCAACAATTCAGCCAGCGATTAAACTTCCACAGCTGACCCCTCACCAGGGGAACACAAATAAAATTACACCACAGAACATCCAGTCCTGCCTAGGTAAAGTACCGGCTAAACGGGAACAAATACCATTCTGGTTGGCACAGAAAATCACCCAAATAGAGGCGGTGTTTCCTGACACCACCCCATTAGAAAAACACAGGATTCTGACTATCTGTCTTCCAATGGGAATCGCACCACACATTGAGGACTGTGACACTTGGGGTACAGTCTTTGCTTCCATCTACACAAAAACGCACGGTGTTCCATCCATTTCGGTAATACCAGATGTGCTAAAACAAATTCAAGATGAATATGGTCCGGAACCCGCTTTAACTCTTGGTATGAAATTACTAAAAGACTTCAAGCAGGCCTCGGCTATACTATTAGCCAACATAAAAGGAGAAGCAGCAAACGTGGCAATCCGCCAGAGGTTAAAAGAGACAGATATAGCAGACCAACCAGCTGAAATTGCCAGAATCATAGAAAAATCCTATGAGGAACTAGGCAGAGATAGTTTAGGTGGGATACCAGTAAAACCGCAACTAATTGAAAGTCCTGAAAAAATATTTTATAATAATAAATCTACATCACCAAAAAAGAACTGGGATGGAAACAAACAATCCAATCCTAAAGAAAAGAAATTCCAGTCCAGAGGAAGGTCTCCTAGGCGAAGAGAAAAATCTCCGAACCAAAGACACAGGTCACCCCAGAGTGACCCCTCTGGGAATAGATATAACCTTAGAAATAGGGATAATATAAAAAAGCCTGATAGATATCAAGACATTGATACACGTCCCTCTCAATCTTTTCAGACTTCCTCGCAGAAATCGGAAAGAAGAGGACGATCAGAACAAAGAGAAGAGCACGCCAAGTCCAAAGACAAGGAACCTGCTCAGCTAAAAAAGAAATTACAATTTCCAAAAAAGAAGGTAGCCAGTATCAAGGTAGTTAACAATGCCGAGAATACTGAGGACACAACTGAAAAACGGGGAATGGGCTCAGACAATGCTAGACAGCGCAGCAGAAGTGAGCATAGCTCGCAAAGTCCTTATGAATCATCTGGAGACAGTGGACACGAATGAATATCTTCAAGTGGAAACTGCGGACACCAGAGTTAGCAAACCTCACAAAATATACGAAATAACATTACGTATAGAGGGAGATAAGACTAGGAAAATAAGGGGACTATTTTGGGATAATCTCTCCAAGGGCTATGATATCCTTCTAGCTGAAAAAGACTGGCCACCAGAGTTTGTCAGGGAGTGCCCTCATGGCGAAGAAATAATCATGCCTGCCTTCTCAAATCAAATTCCAATACATAAAAAATACACACTTGCTAGAAAGTGGGCAGTGGCTCTAGCTCCTGCTTTATATAAAAATCACGTGGGATGGGATGAGGACTCTCCTCCTCACAAAATCCAGTTAAAATCACAACCTACTGCACAAAGGCAGTACCCAATTAAGCAAGAAGCTAAAAAAACAGGTAAATGAGATACTAGATCAGCTAGAATACCAGGGGGTGATTGAAACTTGCACCTCACAAATGAACAACCCTTTGTTTCCGGTCTCCAAACCAGACAATTCATATCGTCTAGTTTTGGATTACCGACACCTTAACACATGTTGCAAAACTTTTGCAGTGCAAAACTCACACAGTGCTGCACTAATGAATAACATAGTGCGCAAAAAATACAAAACAACATTAGACATTTCTAATGGATTCTTTTGTCAAAACATAGCACCAGAGAGCAGATATTTGTCTGCATTCTCAATAAATGGCACTCAAAAACAATTCTGTCGGTTAGCCCAGGGGTACAAGAACAGCCCGGGAGTATTCTCAGCGAGAGTAACAGAATTACTACAAATATATGATGATGAAGCATTATCTTATGTCGACGACATTTACTTAACAGATGATGACTTGGATACTCACTTGAAGAGAGTGAACACCATAATACTTGGGTTCGCAGCAGAGGGTTACAAATTCAACTTTAAAAAATCCCGAATTGCCCATCTGACAGTCCTGTTCTTAGGATATGAATTATCAAGTGTAGCCTGGCTGACGATTTTCTAGAACTAGAAGAATTAAAAAATCTAGAATATGAAAGAACATTCCCTCTGCCAATCGACATTCTGCCATTACGACAGTACGCCTGTGTAATTTATACAGACGGACATGCTCAACCCTCCGTTTGGGGAGAACAAGCATACAACCCAACATGTGAGATTACAAAAGAAGTGTGGCGCGGAGGTAAACTAAAACCTCTATTAACAAAAACACACTCAGTAGAAACTAATTCAGAACAACAGACTGAAATAATAGCATTGAAAATGGCGCTAGATAATGCGGATCGCGAATTCCCGACACTTATAGTGTCAGATTCATATTACTGCGTCAAATCATATAACAAGGATCTGCAGACATGGATTCAAAACGGTTACAAAGATGACACAGATGCACCAATAAAGCAAAAACTGCTCTGGGAACAAATAGCTCTTTTACAGAAAGAGCTACCAAAGACTCACGTGACACACTCACTGAGTCATCAGCGTGATGGCGTTCACGTTGCAGGGAATTCATTGGCTGAGACAGCCACAGCGGCAGCCACTAAATCGGCTCCCGTAGTTCGAAAAAAGCGTACATTAAAATACATTGACGGTGAAACAGTGCTGGCGGTGAAAACGTCATCAAAAAGCGACTGCTCAGCGTTACCGATCAACTATCCACTCAATTATACATACATAATCGATGCAAACTCCGTCCCTTTTGCTCGAATCCCTGGAGTGGGGGATAGAGTGATTCCAAACATGGACAGGAGAAACTTGTTAATCGCAGACGCACATATAGGCGAGGGTCTCAGACACCTCAAACTAAAAGATTCTCTGGAAGAATTACAATCACGGTACTGGTGGCCAGGCATGAGCCTGCGTCACACCATGTTTGTAAAAAACTGCCCAAACTGCAACAGAGATCGCAGTGGGGAGAGAAACAGCTTAATACCTCGTCGTTTTACTCCAGAAAAGATCAAGAGTAAAAAGGAAGGCTTGCGATTAACATATACAGGCTAGTTCCACTTATAATGTAGATCACCAGCACTCGGCTGACGTCTGGACTGTTATACAAAGATTTGCGAGTCTAAATGGCATATACGCTAAGAGCATGCTACGTTTGACCATTGTTTTCACTCTAGCCCTCCAGCCTGAGGGGAAACATGACCAAATGAGCATAGCCCAGCGGGAATCTTCTCACTTCCTTCCTGAGGGTACGGGATGGTGTAAAGAAAAACCAAGGCATAAAGCAATCTATAACGGAAAGGATATTAGGTTCGGGAGCTGGGTGGGTCAAACATCTAATAAGTGTCCAACGTAGTCTAAATAACTTGCCAAGAAATTCTCTGAAGGGATTCAGTGCGTACGAATTATTATTTGGAACTAGGATGATGATCTCTGACATTGATAGTCAGACTTCAGTGGTGAAAGAAAAAAGCTTTGATATCAAAGACCGTTTGGCTATTTTGCAGGACTTAAACAAAACAAGAAAAGACCTGAGCAACATAAAGTTGAAACAACAGCCAACAACCACTGAAGAACCACCACCTGTCCCAGCAAGACCTGTCTGGATTCCAAAAGTCGGGGATCTAGTCAGGGAAAAGATCGCGGTAAAGAAGGAATTTGGGCCTTCTTACAGAAAAGCAGTTCCTGTCTTGTCTGTCAACGGGACAAGATCAGTTGCATTACCGCCGCTTGCTGGTAAAAAGGAGAACCGAGTTGTATCCATCGACCTGGTAAAACCACAACATGTGGCCGATAACAAACAGTAGGCCAAGTGGACTCCCCATGAGTAGCAGAACGCCAAGGTTTGCTACCAGTACAGAGGTCCTAACGAAGAGGCTCATCACATTCGAAACGCCTACAGAAGAACAAGAAGGACTATGCAACAATGCAATAGAACTCAGACCTCTGAAAACCCAAATAAAAACATTTAGCAGAGACACACCAATCTACAATGAAGTACCAAGTGAAAATGCAAGAAACAAAAATACTGAACCAATTGGAACAATTGACAGAACTGCATCCGGCTACTTCATAAACTTCGATGATTCCTCTGAAGGCTTCAGTGAATCAAAGACACAGCCATCATCAAAAACCTTTAAAGATAAAGCTAAAGAACTTTTGAAACAACTAAAAGAAACATATCTGATTTCTCCATGGATTGAATTTTGGGTGGGTTTTGGTGCATTTATCCTCATACTTTGGCTCATCATGGTACTTACTTTGGGACGCTTCATTGAGGGAAAATATGCTAAAATGGACACAGCAAGTCAGAAAATCAACTTGATCCTCAAACCACACACATCTTCACACGTCGAGAAAAGAGAACTTTCTTCAGTCAACTTCACAGCCAATCTGATACCTGGTGGGGTAGCCTGGGACAACACTGACTATGAAATTTATGGTCCGGTCGAGATCCTGAAATATCCACACCAAATTAAGATCTCTTTGAGTGACTTTATAAAACCAAACTCCTTTGCTGATGATTGGGACTTCGAAAGCATTAATAATATGATGTCTGACTTAGTAATGTCTGCTAAATTTACCAAACATGATTATTTGCAGGGTTCTACGAATTATGATAGTATGTACTGTTATAACCACTATGGTAACCATTTTCTACATAAATCTGCACAACCTAGAAATGTTTTAAATTATAATCAATGGGAACATTGTGCAACACCTCCAAAAGGGAGCTCAAGAACCATCTATGACAAATATTCATACTTTTCAGGTTTTAACACAAGTAATGCTGAAGCATTCTATTTTAAATTGTCAAACAAGACAGGAACTAAAACAATGATAACCAACACAAAATTGATATATTCAGACTCATTCTTTGAAAAAATGAATACTTTTGGTTTTGATTATTGGGACAAAAATGTTGAATTGAAAAGTGTTTGGGGCACAAAAGATTGGCAAGTACAGGGTATAGAAGCTTTGTTTAGAGCCTGCATGATCCCAGAACAAATGATATTTTTAAATGACACTGTTCAACAAACCACCTGTCTTGGTCTAGCCAAAATCAAAGATTTAAATGAACCGTCTATTCCAAAGCCAACAATGTTTAGCAACACTTCTGCAGATGAAGAGATAGACGTAAACCATATATTAAACCAAAACAGAACACATCCTGATTGGAAACAATGGTTGATCTGGCCCACAGATACTAATAACTGTCAAGACAGATTCCTGAACAAAACACAGGGGTTCAAAATGAGCAGGCCAGACCCTAGATATCCCCAAAGACATCACCCAGGGATAATAACAACCTACAGTGTGGGCAAATTATGCCTTCAGTGGCTACAGACTTCCACACTGACAGAAATTAAGCAACACCTAACTTTACTTACTGATGGTGCTGACTTGCGTGATTTCATTATGGGACCGCGCAAACAGCGTCAAAAACGTTTCATAGTAGCCTCTGTATATGCAGCATACAATGAGGCCTGGAAGGTTACCCAAATTGAGACAGCAGAGAGAATACGGGAAATTGACCGTATTAATTTGGAAAAATCACTTTCTGTAGTGGACAATGGGTTAATGACTCTGTCCTCCAGAATTTTTTCTTTGTACAGCATTGTGTCTCCAGCAATCGACATATTATCGCAGGACTTACTGTTACTACAACACGGTCAGTCACAATTGCGTTCTATTGTACAGCTTGGCTGGATGTTACAAAATCTGCGTTCAGGCTATGTGCCTTGGCGTTTAATCAACACAACGTCACTATTCCAAATCTCTAACCTTACTGATAGACAAATCAGTATGGCGCAAAGGAGTGCTGATTATACAATCTTGAGCATTGAAAAACTAGAAAGATTACCAGTGACAATGTCAGAACGACCTGTCAGTGAATGGATAATACATGGGATAATAAATATTCCAATCTCAACCTTCAGGTTTCAATACTGCCAGAAATATATACAGGCTGGCATGTACGAGAAATTGGGAAAGGGGTACATTAAAACAACATGGAACCTGCCCTATTCACATGCATGTGTCAGTAATAAAGGACAGAAAGTGTTTCTTAGTGGCAACAATTGTGCGATGTCACTAAGTGGCACACTTCTGTGTAACGGAATTAGTTTGCATGGAGCCTGTGAAGGGAATTCATACAACCTTTCATGTCACCAGCAAGGCGCACCTGCAACCGAAATAGAACCATTCTTTCAAAGACTCTATAATGGGAGTTACATTCTAATTGTAGACCGCAGATGTTGTAGTCTTATGCCCGGGACTCCTTATCTAGTAACTACGACTGCGAAGGTCAAGTGCTGTGGACGCTCATTGTTCCCCAGCTCCTTCCCAGACAGGGAGGCAAGGGCATGGCCCAATTTGAAAATTACTTCTATTCGAATAGATACTTTAAGCAGAATGAAAACAGTGCTTCTTCAGACGCCTACCAGGCTCTCGTCATCAAAAGAAACATATGATCTACAAGTCGCAAGGACGACTGCAGAGATACATTCATTGTTATCAACTAATTCCCCCATACATTTCGCGGAAATTCTAAATGAAATCTTAAATATTTCTGATACCAATGGGGTCTCAAAGGCATTTAAGACAGTATTTTCGATGGCATTAACACCATTCAAAGCCATACTGGGTATTTTTCCAGATTTCGTCCATTCGATTTTTGGCGGACTTCCCCTGATCCTGGGACTAATTGCAGGAATCCTATTCTTAGTCCTTATTTTTCGTTATGGCAACCCATGTCACAGACAAAACTCTTGCGACAAGGGAAGAAACAATCCTAGCCATTGGATACCGGGACCGGATATCAAAAATCCTGGGACTCTCCCGGCTTAGAGACCTGAACATGACTTGGTTTCTATCATTTCGACCAATGTGGCAAAGATGTGTTTTACCTGTATTAAGGTGTCTGCTATGTGGAGAAGAATGCGTGTTAGACACCTGTCTGACGCTACAATCGGATGCGCCAATGGATGCAGAAACATTGTTGAGCCCGATCAAGGTTCACGCTTTGTGCTGCCCTCAAAGGCTACCAATCCTGATGACGGCATTCGTGGAAGCTTCACCACTACGATTGATTGGTAGTGAAGTTCAAGATGAAAGCAGCATCGATCAGGTACGACCTTCTGTCAGCAATGCGAATCAGAATGTCAATGGAGACAATCATGCGCACGAATGCATGATTACACCTATTTCCGAGTTAGTGGAACTTTCCCAGGAAGCTGTTGACAGTTTTTTCGAAAGCCTAAATGATATGATGTTCTCTCCAGAACAGAAATAGAGACTTTTGAGCAAGCTCGCACACGGCGTTCCCTGAATTCGGCCTTCAACTTTAAAAATAAAGTCACATGAACAATTTTTACATCCAGTTCACGGACAGCAATTTTTCCAGCAGCCTCAAATATTTTTACACATTTTCGGGACACTTATCTTCTGCTTAAAGTAAGAACTATTCTTAAAGAACTAAAATTTCTATATTTTAGATAGCTTATAGACATTAGCTGCCCGCTGGTATGTTCACAAATATTTTATTATGTGATGGAATGGTCTCGAACTTTTTTTCTGTATTAAGAGCCATTTCATGTGTAATTTCTCATATACCAAATAAGCAATAATGTATACAAATGCGTGATTACTTTAGCATTATTCCATAGCTTGAGTGCATACAATACATATGACTGCAATTTTTCCGTATATTTGAAAATTTCAATATGCATTTATGTATTTTGGGGTGGTAAGGTATACACTATACTCTATAGTATGTTGTACTATGTTATACTATGCATAGATTAGTAAATATGACCATAGTTAGCGTGGAGTGGGTGTGATGTATTCCTATAGATTCTGAATCGATCCCCCTATTCCTGACCCTATTCTGGTTAGCAAACTAACAAGTTAACTAGTAATCAGCCCATGAGGCAGAAAATCCCCATGATGCAGATACCGTTATCTGACGCAGTCACACTACGGCACAGGAACGTGTTATCTGATTAGGTCATAACGCTTGCGATCTAATTAGACAAGCGATATTCCTCCAGCCCCTGATAAGGCATACGGAGTTCTCATAACAAATCAAACCTATGACAACCTGGGCAAAACCCTGCGGCCATTGTTTTAATTTCACCGAGAACTTCAGTAAAAGAATGTGCTAACGAGCAAGTCGTATGACATCCTTATTGACGTATCTATGTCCATCCTTACGTCAATCTCGGCACCTTAAAGGTATAAATATTACCGATCTTGCCCTATGCAAACACACGCGTGGTGACGAGACGGAGCAGCCATACTTGCCGAAGCGAAGAGCAGAGCAGACCCCGCTGGCGCAGCCCCGCCTTCCTGACGCGCTGAGAGACGCGCTGCTTTCTCCTGCCGAGAAATCCAGCACCGGCGTTTCTGGGCAGCCCTCGCAGGCAGCCTGGAATATCGAGACCAGAGAGAGAGATACCATCCCTCATTCATCCTAACTTCCAGGTACAGAACTGAATAACCCCTCACAGAGAATTCTTTAGTTATTCACTTGGCAAAAACAAACTTAACTTAAACTGTAACTTTCTATTCCCGCCCACGTATTAGGCTTAGGTCAGGTACACGGGGTAGGCGTATTTAGAAACACCAGTTGAGTACGTTTAGTCAAATGTATATGTGTATGTAATATATTTTATTCATTTAAAACATCTTATGGCTTAGAAACCATATCAATGTTTTTACAGTATTATTTTATACTATTGCTTTTAATGTATGCACTTTACTTAACTATAAGTATTGCAATAATATCGATCCATTTCTCTTGTATGAGAAAAGAGACTGATCAATAAATAACACCTTTTTATTGAACACTCTTCCTTTTCTCTACATTCTGATGAGACTAAGAATGCACGTACTGACTGAGTAAAATAAATTGCCTTTTGTTCACACGACTCTCGAGATATACTCTTGATTAGGGGAGAGCAAAGTTGTCATGTTCTATGGTTGTCAGAAACTAAATCCCTTCTTGTCTAATCAGGGAAGTTAAGTCCTCCTTGAACATTCGAGAAAGTTTCTAGTGAACTCTGAGCTAAGCTGGCAAACCCAAAACTTTAAGTCTAGTATCGACAGTAGTAGACCTAGTTAACGTCTGGTCTAGGCCTTTACTGCTGTAGGTATTATTCCAATGCGCAGAGCCTATTGGGATGATAGGAACTACACTACAGGAGAATTTGAAGGCGTGACAGAGGAGCACATTAGGAAAGGCCTCCTAAATCTGCAGGTAAGTCCAAGAGAAGAGATATTGCACTGCACCAGAACACAGAGCTATGATCCATGCAAAGCAAATGCTAAATTCAGTGACAACCAGGCACGAAAGCAAAAATCTACTTGCCGGCATAAGCGAGTGAAGTACCATACGACCTCCGATCGGACAAGGAGACACAAGCTCAAACACACAGGTTGTGTTTGTAGGTGTTGCAAGGTGTATACCCATCTTGATTGCCTGAACGCCATGTACCAGCACAATGTCGTCAGAGTGAACGCGAAATATACAGATGCTGCGCTCCTGAAACCACCTCTGCCATTTGACATGGGTAAGAAACAGAACATTGGTGCCAGATGGGCTGCATGTACAGAAACATTTAATGACTTCATAGATGCACTAAAAGAAGAAGATGAAAAGAAAATCATCAAATACTTTAAACACCCTGCAGGTGAAGGAGTGAATGAAGCATTAAAGAAAATTTCCCAAACTGAAGCAAAATAGTACCAAAAATTAAAAGAAGCTCTGGAAGTCAAGTTCAACCGAATGCCGAACATCGACCATGAAAGATACATCTTCAGCCAAGCACACCAATAGGTTGGTGAAATGACGGGTGAGTTTGTTGAGAGACTTGAGACACTCATTAAAAATTGCAAGCTCTGTGTTTTCACCAATGAAGAAGCCATGCAACTAAATATAATCAATGGAGAAGGCGAGTTGGGCATTGTGTGGGCCTGCGCACATTTTCATGTTTTTCTGTATGGAAAACATTTCACCATCATCACAGATCATCATGCATTGCTCATCATCTTTAGAGTCCTGAAGGCAACGATGCCTCCTTGCATTGAGAGATGGGGATTGCAGCTGCAATAATATGATTACAAAATTGTACACAAGCTGGGGAAATATCATAACCCTGCTTATTACTATTCACGAGTGCCAGTACTGCACCAAATTTCAGCATCCAAAGTGGTTGAAGAGTATGCTAACTTCATTGTGAAGTCGAGACACAAGCAGCTATATCACTTGAACAGATTATTACTGCTACCAACACAGAAAGGAACATGCTCATACTCAAAGACATAATTTTCAACTCACTTGTGGAAGAAAAGTGTTTGACTATTTGCTGATGATGTTGAATTTCTGAAATTTAAGAAGTAAATGTACTGAGAGGCTCGAGAATCATCATACCTAAGAGCCTAAGACAACAAGTTATTGAGCTCGTCCATGAAGGACATTGTCGCAGTGCAGCCAACAAAAGGGCCCTGTGGGCTTCCTCACCTCGAGAAACGAAATGGGAAAGAACTGAAATAATGTTGTCTGTGTAACTGCTAATCTCCCAAAGAGACACAGCATCTATTGACCATATCTGACCTACCTGCACATGCCTGAGAGAGAGTCGCAGTTGCTTTGTTTGGACCCCTGGAGAATGTACATCATCTTATGCAGATCATTGAACAATACTCATGTTTTCCTTTGTTGGAAGACTTATCATTGACAGCCCATGATAATGTCATCCAGTGCCTTGATAACATCTCTGCAGCATGGGGTATACCCACTATTCTCAAAACAGACAATGGTCGGTCTTTTAACAGCAAGGAGTCAAAGAGTTTCTGAGTTACCTCAACATCAAGCAACAAAAGAGCACACTGCTCTGGTCTCATGCCAACAGTGTTGGCAACCAATGTATGTGCACCCTCAATAGGATAATTTAGCGAGAGTCATTGGAGAAAATTGATCTGAAACAATTCATGCATCAAGCTCTTTACGTCTATTGGACTGCTCTTCACTTCATCACTGGTGAGAGTCCTGCCACCTTGCTGTGAGGGAGAGCCATAGGAATTAAGCTACCTCAGTGGACATCAGACTGATCAACAAACTCTGGCATGGTTCATGTCACGGACACTTCACAAAAGTGCAAATTCAACACCTATGCTGATAGGCGCCCACACACTCAGGAAACATTCTTCAACAGAGGGGACTGTGTACTCATCAAACAGAAACTAAAGTGGAAAGCGGACACTCCGTTTGCTGTTGACCCACTGAGTGTTGTAAAAACTAAAGGACATATGGTGACTGCAAGTCGTCCCAGAAAGCCCATCACAAGGGACTCATCACACTTTAGACATTTGACTCAGTGTTCATTTACTCCTGAGAGCGTGAGCGAGGACAAACCCGCCTGAACGTTCAGATCAAACATCTGAGCCTTTGTCATTGGCGAATAGTCCATGTAGCACTAAGTTACCTCATACTAGTCGATCTGGCAGACGAGTGCAAATGCCTCGACGATTCATTGAGGAAATAGGATGATGATTGTGTGGGTACTTTTTATTTAAGAAAGGGGGAGATATAGATTCTTGATGTTATGCGCATTAGGCCCTGGTGGTTCTGAGAGGACTTCAAACAGAAAGTCCATAAGCTGCTAGGAGGTGTTTTGGTGTGGTTATTAAAATCATGATGTAATGCATACTGTTAGGAAGTTGCGTTATCATACGCTGAAGAATAAAGACGTCTGTCACAGAGCTCCATGTGTCGCGAGTTTCATTTATGTGCACCTGGGCTGGGGAGGAAGAAACAGTTTACAACTGGTGAATGAATCAGTATTTTTTCATACATAAGCCCCAAGGACCAGATGTACATAGCTTTAGGATTTCAATTTCTAAATAGCGATACTGAATTGTTGTTTGGTAATCGCTATTCTTAATGTACAAAACTTCGCATTTTAAATTAGTGATTCCTAATTGGTTGTAAATTGACCGACCTCATGAATATTAATGAAGTTGGTCACTGTTTGCGACCCACTAGACATGACAGCCATTACTGTGATGGGGGCCTACTGGGGTCAGTAGACCGTCATGTCAGTGATAGCTTTTAAATAAAGCAATCTTTTTTTCTTTGAAATGCAGGCAGTTTTCCTCAAAGGAAAGCAGGATGCATTTCAAAAGAAAATAACTTAAAATGTTAACCCCTTGGGTGCTCATGACGAGCTGGACTCGTCATGGCACACAGTGGTCGTGTGCTCATGACGAGTTCAGCTCGTCATGACACCCAGCACCGGAAATTCCTCTAGTACAGGCACCAGAGGGATTCCCTTTTCTCCCCTAAAGCCTCGGAAGCTGGGGAAGAGCTTCCCCAGCTCTCGAGCCCCCCCTCGGTTTCCCTGAAATGACGATTGGCGCGCACGTCGCGCTGATGTCATTTCAGTGAAACCGAAACTGAAATGAGCCAAGAGGCTCATTTCAGTTTCAGTTTCTACGGGCTCAGGGGGCTATCTCATCCCCCTGAGCACATAGAAACTCAGGAGAGGTATCGTTGGAAAGGGGAGAATCTCTCCTTTCCAATGGTATCCCTCCCTAGTGGATCCCAGTTTGGGGATTACCCCAGGAGGGCGATCCCCAAGCAGGGATCCACACACTAGGCACCAGGGAGGGGGGAGCGGCCCCTGGGGCAAGGGCCTTTTCTCCCCCATAATAATATTGGCATAATTAGTCATTCTGCCCCCTATGGGGGTAGATGGGGGTAGGAGCCCCCAATCTGCCCCCACGGGGGGGTAGAAACCCTCTTGACAACAGGGATTTTTTGAGGGATCTTTATTAGGGGTGGAGGCTGCCGAAAATGGGCATGCCGATGCCCCCACCCCGGCCACAAAATGACAGTCTTTCTGCCCCCCTCTGGGGGAAATATGAGGCAGTAGATCCCAATCTGCCCCCCTCGGGGCAGAAAGCCCACTAAACGCCAGGGATTTTGTTTTTGCACCACTTTTTTTTAGGGTGGGGGCTGCCCGAAATAGGCACGCCAATGCCCCCCTCCACCATAACAGCCTTTCTGCCCCTCTGGGGGGCTTATGGGGGCAGTGGTCCCCAATCTGCCCCCCAGGGGGGGGCAGAAAGCCCACTTGATGCCAGGGATATTTTTTGCGCAATTTATTTAAGGTGGGGCTGCCTGAAACAGGTACGCCAATGCCCCCACCACCATTACAGTCTTTCTGCCCCCCTGGGGGGTAGATGGGGGCAGCATCCCGCAATCGCCCCCCGGGGGGGTAAAAAGCCCACTAAACGCCGGGGTTATTTTGGGGCAATTCTGACTTAGAGAGGGGTCTGCCCAAAATGGGCAAGCCCATGCCCCCACCCCCTCCCAAACACAAGTTACAGCCTTCCTGCCCCCCGGGGGCAGATGGAGAAGGAGCCCCCAATCTGCCCCCTGGGGGGCAAAAAGCCCACTAGACAACAGGGATTTTTTGGGGCAAATTTTTATTAGGGTGGGGGCATTGGCATGCCTGTTTTTGGCAACCCACACCCTAATTAAAATTTGCTCAAAAAAATCCCTGGCATCTAGTAGGCTTTCTGCTCCCCCTGGGAGGCAGATGGGGGCAATAGCCCCAAATCTGCAACCCGGGGTGGCAGAAAGCCCACTAAACGCCAGGGATTTAGTTTTTGCACCACTTTTTTTTAGAGTGGGGCTGCCTGAAACAGGCACGCCAATGCTCCCACCCCCCACCACCATTACAGCCTTTCTGCCCCCCCTGGGGGGTAGATGGGGGCAGTAGCCCTCAATCGCCCCCTGGGGGGGTAAAAAGCCCACTAAACGCCAGGGTTATTTTTGGGCAACTCTGAATTAGGGTGGGAGCCGCCCAAAATGGGTATGCCCATGCCCCCACCCCCTCCCCGCACAAATTAGAGCCTTCCTACCCCCCCCCTCCCAGGGGCAGATGGAGAAGGAGCCCCAAATCTGGCCCCGGGGGTGCAAAAATCCCACTAGACGCCAAAACATTCACCCCCAATCACAGATCTGGGTTTAATCCATCGTTATTTTGCTCACCAAGCCACCCCAGTTCAGACATGGCCATATGCAAATCATTCTTGACCCTGTGCCTCATGGGAACAGCCCAGCCCAAACTGCCAAACCATGTCTTCCCTGGACCGGAATCAAGCATCCTAGGACCGGTGTCTGTCTATCAGCCGTCATCAGCCAGGATAGCTTGATTCCAATGGCGTAGTGAGCACGGATGAAGAAAACATTCTCTCCCGTGTGTCGAAAACAGAACGTGATTTCAATGTTCGAAATAATTTGATACCTCCAGAGGACGGCGCAACCACGCATTACACAGGTATTAGATAAGCTATTCATTCCATACAACTATCATTTGTTGATAACATTGAACACGTACCGCATACCTAAAGTCTCAAATGTAAAAATCACTGATTTTACTTTCTGTCCAATCAGCAGCCCGTATTCAGGCTCTAATCCAATCAAAAGGCTCGTGATGTTATACACTTTGGTTTTAGAAGATGACCCATACTTAGCGATACAACACGAAAGTCCATTGACTTCTCAGGGGCCAATCAGCGCTCTCGATCTGGGTTCTCACCCAATAACAAAGCCCCTATGGCGGAGAAAACTATTTCTCTCGTATGTATAACACAGAACGATGATTCGGTGTTTTGAAGTATTCTGACACTGACAGAAGACGGCTTTATGAAATATCAATGAGCAGGATCTCGTGTGAACATTATGAACAACCAGAAAAGGGATTGTTGCCAGGCCTTACAACATTCAAAACTACAACCCGACCCTTCAACATTCAAACAGGGATCTGATTGGTCTTTAGAGGGCCAATAATAAGTATTGGTTTGTCCCACTCGCAGTTACTTCTCTAATAACTGCAGTTTCCAACATGGTCCACTGGTCATATGAGCTAGCACGGCCAGACGATTGGTCGAAATTGGATATATCAACTACGAAGACAAGTCCAGTCGGCACCTCCCCCCGAGCCTCAGGACAAGGCTAGAGGTACCGACGGACAGGTAAGGAGCAACAGTGCGCTGCATTACTCTGCTCTTTCTCTTTGCTTCTGATATCCAATTTTGGTCCAGGACAAAAATTGTGGAGAAGTGTGGCTCACTGGTTAGAGGCGGCAGACCCGTAAGCAGAGAACGGCCCGGGACCAGGGTTCGATTCCCGACGCGGCAGGGTTGTGGACCAGGGTCAGCGGACTCGATAATTCTCGCCTCGGTGCCTACTCTAGTCAGAAACCACACTCGGCAACTCTGGGCATTAGCTTGCCTCATCTTCACAACGGCCCCCCCAGACCGCCGGGGATGCTTGGTCGCACCTTAGAGATACCCATCAGGGACCATCTCTCAGGGTGAGCCAGGACGGGTTCCCCAGCGGTCGAAGCGTGGAGATACTCCTCCGGGAGTCAATTCCTAGCGCTATATAAACCCACAATTAAATTTAAATTAAACCCACTAAATTAAAACATAAGAATAACCATTCAGTTAACCTGTGAAATGAGATTTATTAAATCATGCTATTTAAAATGATTTTGTATTTAATTTTTTTAGTAGATGATAAAAACTGTCTCACTAATATTGAGTGTTAGGACACAGACATCTGTTTTTTCGTTTTTTTGACATTTACCTTGAATTTCTCAGCCTCCTCTAAACTAAAAGTGACTTAATACTAATGTTGTCTATGTGCCTCCCTGTGGTGGCACATATAGTGGTCAATTTATATGAAGGGTGATACCTTTGTGGACACCACTTATATATATAAAATTTCTCCCCACTAATACAGAGCGGGGCCTCTATTTCCTGAGCTGTGGCCAGGAGAGGTGAGGCTTACTCCCAAGAATCATTGGGTGAGTAAAAATTATTCCTTTCTAAATTAATGTTACCCATTATCACTGCTAAAGTAGATTTTGAAGCGCAACCAACATGGTTTGAACTACAGGCATTTTGTGCATGTGTTAGATACTGTTATATATATGTGTTTTGAATTTTTTCAGGAAAGAATCCTTTGAAAAACAGGAAGTACAGACGCAGTGAGTAACTAGCGGGCGGCGCAACACCCAGTATTATAATTTGGTAACAATTATTTTTGATTCTTTGATCATATGTACGTTATTGCAGTAGTGTATCCTAATTTGGTCCTGATGAAAGCCCAGTAGGGGAGATGCCCCTGCACAGCAGAAACATGTTGACCATGATACCAACTATATAGGACAGTCATTATTTCAGACTGTTATACACTTTCTTCTTTTTAATCTTGACACCATGGTTTACCCCGAATAAAGGTTTCCCTATATCATGGTAGCCAATTTTAACTAACACTTGTTCCTGATTTTGATCACACTTTTTTCACTGGAATTTGTTTTCTCACACCATAATACCCACGCATAGTACTCTGGGTTGGATCCATCTCGGGCGGTCTTGGAGAATTGGAGAAAAACACACACAATATCACAAGGTGTGTCTCCTTATCTGGACCTTGACCTCATTCAATCCCAGATGATGAGACTCCGCCATATGGGTGGGCTGATGGGATTCATTTCCTTCCATTCATACACCGATAGGTTCTAACTTTCATACACTTGCTTTTACAATAAAAAAAAAAAATGTTTTTGCTCAATCTTCAGGGTTTAATACAGACCGCTCGCTACCAGTCTTTATTTCTTGTGAGTAGTGAGCACGGACCCCACATCTGGGCATACCGTTCCCACATAGGGTGAACAGCAAAACACACAAGATGATGGACAGAATGTTGCACAATCGCAAAACGTTCACCCCCAGTCACAGATCTGGGTTTAATCCATTGTTATTTTGCTCACCAAGCCACCCCAGTTCAGACATGGCCATACGCAAATCACTCTTGACCCTGTGCCTCATGGGAACAGTCCAGCCCGAACTGCCAAACCATGTCTTGCCTGGACCGGAATCAAGCATCCTAGGACCGGTTTCTGGCTATCAGCCGTCATCAGCAAGGATAGCCGCCCAAAACAAACATGCCCATGCCACCACCCTCTCCCCCGCAAAAATTACAGCCTTCCTGCCCCCCATGGGAGGCAGATGGGGGCATTAGCCCCCAATCTGCCCCCCCGGGGGGCAACAAGCCCAGTAGACACCAGGGATTTTTGGGCACATTTTAATTAGGGTGGCATGCCTGTTTTGGGCAGCCCCCATCCGAATTAAAAATTTGCCCAAAAAACTCTCTGGCATCTAGTAGACTTTCAGACCCCCTGGGGGGCAGATGGAGGCATTAGCCCCCAATCTGCCCTGATGGGGGTGCCAAAAAACACTCTAGATGCCAGGTTTTTTTTGGAGCAAAATTGAATTAGAGAGGGGAAGCCCAAAATGGGCATGCCCATGACCCCACCCCCTCTCCTGCAAAGATTACAGCCTTCCTGCCCCCGGGGGGCAGATGGGGAAGTAGCCCCCAATCTGCCCCCCGGGGGAGCAAAAAGCCCACTAGACGCCAGGCATTTTTTTGCCAAATGTTTATTACGGCGGGGGCATTGGCATGACACTTTTTGGTGTCTAGTAGGCTTTCTGATGGGGCATAAGCCTCAATCTGTACCCCTGGGGGGGGGGCAAAAAGCCCACTAGTCACCAGGGATTTTTTTGGGAAAAATTTGAATTAGGTCGGGGGCTGCCCAAAACGGGCATGTCCATGCACCCAGCCCCTCCCCCACAAAAATGATGGCCTTCCCACCCCCCCCTGGGGGGCAGATGGGAGCAATACCCCCAATCTGCCCCCCCGGGGGGCTAAAAGCCCACTAGGTGCCAGGGATTTTTTTGGACACATTTAAATTAGGGTGGGGGCTGCCCAAAACAGGCATGCCAATGTCCCACCCCCACCCAACATAATTACAGCCTTTCTGCCACCCCGGGGCAAAGATGGGGGCAGTAGCCCCCAATCTGCACCCTGGGGGTAAAAAGCCCACTAGACGCCAACGATTTCTCTGGCTTTTTTATGTGTGGGGGTGGGGGCTGCCTGGAATGGGTATACCAATGCCCCATCCCCAAACAAATAGCCATAATCTTTCTTCCCCCTTTGGGGGCATATCAGGGCAACCCCACCCCCCGATATCCCCCAGGGCGGCAGAAAGCAGACTAGGCACGGATTTATTTTTAGCAATAAGCCTACCTGTCGATTTTGGGCCCTAGTGCAGCCGGCACATAGGGAAACCTAGCAAACCTGTACATTTTTACAAACTAGACACCCAGGGTAATCCAGGATGGGGTAACTTGACTGACTCTCACCAGGTTCTGTTACCCAGAATCCCTTGAAAACCTAAAAATGTGTAAAAAAAAACAAATTTTCCTCACATTTCTGTGGTGGAACATTCTGGAATCTGTGTGGATCCACATAATTCCACCCACCCCGCGTTCTCCAAAGTCTTCCAAGAAAAATGGTACATCACTTGCATGGGTAGGCCAGTGCCCGCGACAGGAAACGGCCCAAAAGGCAACGTGGACATAGCACATTTTCACAGTAAAAACTCACCCTTTTTTTGCAAAATGCCTAGCTGTAGATTTTGAATCCTAGCTCCGCCGGCACCTAGGGAAATCTAGCAAACCTATAAATTTTTTTAAACTAGACACCCAGGGGAATCAAGGATGGGGTGACTTGACTTACTCTCACCAGGTTCTGTTACCCAGAATCCCTTGCAAACCTAAACATTTGTACAAAAAAACAAATTTTCCTCACATTTCTGTCGTGGAAAGTTCCAGAATCTGCGTGGATCCACAAAATTCGACCCACCCCATGTTCCCCAAAGCCTTCTGATAAACACAGTGCCTCATGTGGGAGGCCCCAGTACCCGCGACAGGCAGGGGCCCAAAACGTACTGAGGCGACATCAAAATTGCCTATCACCAAACAACCTGATTTAGCAAGGGTGGTCAACTGGGTTTTTGAACCGTGTTCGGCGGCCATCTAGGGAAACCTACAAAACCCACAAATTTCTGAAAACTAGACATCTGGGGGATTCCAGGGAGGTAGGGCTTGCGTGGATCTCCCAATGTTTCCTTACCCAGAATCCCGTGCAAACCTCAATTTTAGCTGAAAAAATCACCTTTTCAAACGTTTTTGTGTGGGAAAGTTGTGGCATCAATGGGCTGACACAAATTTCCTACCACCCAGCATTCCCCCGGGTCTCCTGATAAAAATAGTGTCTCACTCGTGTGGGAGCCCCAAGTACTCGCAATAGGCAGGGGCACAAAACGTATTGAGGCAACATCAAAATTGCCTATTACCAAACAAGTGGAGTCCCCTGGGTTTTTGGTCCCTTACTTGGCGTCCATCTAGGGAAACTTATCAAACCCACACATTTCTGAAAACTAGACACCCGGGGAATTCCAGGGAGATATGGCTTGCGTGGATCCCCCAACGTTTCCTTACCCAGAATCCCCCGCAAACCTCAATTTTAGCAGAAAAAATCACTTGTTTCAAACATTTCTGTGGGAGAAAGTTGTGGCATCACTGGTCGCCGCCGAGCACCGGGCCAAAAACCCAGGGTACCCCCTTGCAAAATCAGGTTGTTTTGAGATAGGCAATTTCGATGTCGCCTCACTTCGTTTTGGGCCCTTGCCTGACACGGGTACTTGGGCCTCCCTCACGAGTGAGGCACTGTTTTTATCATGAGACCTGGGGGAATGCTGGGTGGGTGGAAATTTGTGGATCCACACATGTTCCAGAAGTTTCCACCACAGAAATATGAGGAAAAAGGGATTCTGGGTAACTGAACCTGGTGGGAGGCAGTCAAGTCACCCATCCTGGATTTCCCTGGGTGTCTAGTTTTCAAAAATATATAGGTTTGCTAGGTTTTCCTAGGTGTCGGCAGAGCTATGGTTCAAAAACTACAGCTAGGCACTTTGCCAAAAAAGGGTCATTTTTCATTGCAAAATTGAGGTATGTCCACGTTGCATTTTGCGCAGATCCAGTCACGGGCACTAGGCTGACCCACACAAGTGAGGTACCATTTTACTTGGAAGACTTTGGGGAACGTGGAGTGGGTGGAAATTTGTGGATCCACGCGGATTCCAGAACTTTGCACCACTGAAATGTGGAAAAATGTGTTTTTTTGGACAATTTTTTAGGTTTGCAAGGGATTCTGGGTAACAGAACCTGGTGGAAGGCAGTCAAGTCACCCCATCCTTTATTTCCCTGGATGTCTAGTTTTAAAAAATGTACAGATTTGCTAGGTTTCCCTAGGTGCCGGCAGAGCTATGGTTCAAAAACTACAGCTAGGCCCTTTGCCAAAAACGGGTAATTTTTCACTGCAAAATTGAGGTGTGTCCACGTTGCGTTTTGCACCATTTCCTGTTGTGGGCACTAGGCCGACCCACACAAGCAAGGTACCATTTTTCTCGGAAGTCTTTGGGGAATGCGGGCAGGGTGAAAATTTGTGGATCCATGCCGATTCCAGAGCTTTCCACCACAGAAAGGTGGGAAAAATGTGTTTTCTTTTACAATTCTTTAGGTTTGCAAGGCATTCTGGGTAACAGGACCTGGTGGGAGGCAGTCAAGTCACCCCATCCTGGATTTCCCTGTGTGTCTAGTTTTCAAAAATGTATAGGTTTGCTGCGTTTCCCTATGTGCCAGCAGAGCTATGGTTCAAAAACTACAGCTAGATACTGTGCCAAAAAAGGGTAATTTTTCATTGTGAAATTGAGGTGTGTCCACGTTGCTTTTGTGCCGTTTCCTGTCACGGGCACTAAGCCGACCCACACAAGTGAGGTACCATTTCTCTTGGTAGACTTTGGGGAATGCGGGGTGGGTGGAAATTTGTGGATCTACGCAGAATCCAGAACTTTCCACCACAGAAATGTGGGGGAAATGTGTTTTTTTAACACTTTTTAGGTTTGCAAGGGATTCTGGGTAACAGGACCTGATGGGAGGCAGTCAAGGCACCCCAGCCTAGATTCCCCTAGGTGTCTAGTTTAAAAAAATGTATAGGTTTGCTAGGCTTCCCTAGTTGCCGGCAGAGCTATGGTTAAAAAACTACAGCTAGGCACTTTGCTAAAAAAGGGTCATTTTTCACTGCGAAATTGAGGTGTGTCCATGTTGCATGTTGAGCCATTTCCTGTCACGGGCACTAAGCCGACCCACACATGCGAGGTACCATTTTTATCAGAAGACTTTGGGGGACGCGGGGTGGGTAGAAATTTGTGGAGCCAGGCAGATTCCAGAACTTTCCACCACAGAAATGTGGGGAAAATGTGTTTTTTTGACAATTATTTAGGTTTGCAAGGGATTCTGAGTAACATAACCTGGTGGGAGGCAGTTAAGTCACCCCATACAGGATTCCCCTTGTTGTCTAATTCTCAAAAATGTATAGGTTTGCTAGGTTTCCCTAGGTGCCGGCAGAGTTATGGTTCAAAAACTACAGCTAGGCACTTTGCCAACAAATTGTCATTTTTCAATGCAAAATTGAGGTGCGTCCACGTTGCCTTTTGCGCCGTTTCCTGTCACGGGCACTAAGCCGATCCACACATGTGAGGTACCATTTTTGTCAGAAGACGTTGGGGAACGCGGGGAGGGTGGACATTTGTGGATCCACAAATATTCCAGAACTTTCCACCACAGAAATGTGGGCACAACGGGTTTTCTTGGCAATTCTTTATGTATGCAAGGGATTCTGGGTAACAGAACCTGGTGGGAGGCAGTCAAGTCACCCCATCCTGGATTTCCCTGGGTGTCTAGTTTTCAAAAATATATAGGTTTGCTAGGTTTTCCTAGGTGCCGGCAGAGCTAGGGTTCAAAAACTACAGCTAGCCACTTAGCAAAAAAGGGTAATTTTTCATTGTGAAAATGTGGTGTGTGTTAACGTTGGGTTTTGAAACATTTCCTGTTGTGGGCACCATGCCTACCCACACAAGTGAGGTACCATTTTTATTGGGAGACTAATTCAGAATTGTAAAGCAACTGTTATTACCAATTGACTTTCGATGCATTTCTGCCTTCCAAATGAAAGTCACTGTGTAAAAAAGGAGTAATTTTGAAAAATGATCGATAATTCTCAAGCTAGTATGAGTATTCCCAATTTCGAAAATGAGCAAATACCTACTGTTTCTAAACTCTATATTTGTTCCCATTTCAGAAATACATAGGTGTCTTTCATACAGATTTTTCCATGTATACATTTTCCCACAATATTTGCTACATACCCGGTACATAATGAAAAACGATTACAAGACACTGCTCAGTTATTGGCTCTGGGTTCGTCGGGTTCTTGGTGAACCTACAAGTCCTAAATATCCGTACAACCAGACAGGTCCTGTGGGTGTAACACTATATTGCTTTTAAACAGTTTTCACAATTAGAAGAAGTTACAGGTGAAAATGTTGGCACGAATGGCTGTTTTTTTCAACTAATTTTCAATTTTTCCTTTATTTAATGGTTGTATGTCAATACAACGCGGGCTTTTACCCTACATGCCATTACAACGCGGGGATTACAACGAAAGTCGTTACAACGACTTTCGCTGTAGGGCGCTGGATAGTGGAATAGTTTAATTTTCTATTCCAACTCCAGCCCAATTTGACAGTAGGGAAGGTGTTGGATAGAAAATTAAACTATTCCCTATCCAACACCGCCCTCCAGCTAAAGTTGTTGTAACGACTTTCGTTGTAATCCCCGCGTTGTAATGGCAGTGCGAGGTAATACCCGCGCTGTTATGGCTGTTCTCCATATTTAACTGTTAGTTTCTTTAAAGAAACATTGAAGGATCTACACAAATTACCCCTTGCTGAATTTAGAATTGTATCTACTTTTCTAAAATGTATAGCTTTCCAGGATCCATTATTGCTTTTCTACCCATTTCTACCATTAACTGGAAGGAGGTTAAAAGCACAAAAAATAGCAGAAATAGGCTATGTCCCAGAAAAATGCCAAAACTGTGTAAAAAAATTTGGTTTTCTGACAATAGTCTGTCATTCCCTAAAAGCTGTGAAATGGTGATTTAAGCCCCACAAACCCTTTTTGGCTACCATTTGCAGGGAAAACCCCAGACGCTTTCATTTGCAGCCCTTTCCCTCCCCCAAAAAAACAAAATGTAGCTGTATTTTGGCTAATTTCTGGGACCCCTCTAGGGGAATCCACAAACACTAGGTACCTTTAGAATCTCCATGATGTTGGAAGAAAAGGACGCAAATTTGGCGTGGATACCTTATGTCGTCAAAAAGTTACAGGGGCCTAAGCACGGACTACCCCAAATAGCCAAAAAAATGCTTAGCACAGTGGGGGAAAAGGCCTAGCAGCGAAGGGGTTTAAAATCATTTTTCAAGAGTAGGCATTGTTTTTTTCAATATTCTCAAAGGGAAAGGGGCACCTTGGGGACCTCATGCCATTTGAAAATAGTTACCACTACCTTTCAGCAGTCAGTAAAAAATGTATGTTTTGCGACCTTAATCTGGTCGCAAGATATTAATACGAACTACTGTGAATAGGTATTGCCCTAAGCACGCCCCTTCCAAATACCGAATTGCAAACCCAATTGCAATTCGGTTACAAGTTACCAAATCGCAGTTTTACTTTTGTGTATTGAAAAAACTTTTTCTGCGGTTAAAAAAGGACTGATTCTGTGAAATGAGCCATTTGCGACCTCATAAAAGCTTTGTACATTTGACCTCAACTGCGTTTGCAGTTCTTTCAGGTGCCCTCCACCCTACTCAGCGCAGAATAAAATTAGCCTTTAAAAATCGGTCACAATATTTAAGTCAAAACTATTTAGGAATCACGGTTTACTTTCGTGAGAAACTAGAAACTTTTGACCACCAGTTAGAAACATCCAGTTTCCAATGTCTGATATAATGTTTCATGAGTTTAAAAAAAGTTGACCTAGGTAAACGCACGTCAAACTGTCATTCTTTCTTTTGTCTTCATAAAAATCCATTGAGCAATGTGGTCTGGTATGTTTGGCACTCTTTTTAGTTTTTGTGGAAATACTATTCTCTGGAGTACTTTTTAGCTTAGATCAGACATCTATTTTCTTCATTTTCATAGAATCATTCCAGGAGTCCCTGCTGTCCAGTTAAATAGGGTGAACCCAGGGTCAGAGTGCTTGACGAACAGCAGCATCTGATGATGAATGCAGCACATACTTTACAATATGCGTTCCAAACTACCGATATTTATGGATAAGTGAGGCATGGGAAATGTTATTCTTTGAGATATGGCCCCCTTGTGAAATGATACTGTTTACCACACAAATCATGAAAAGAAAAAGAAAAATTGGATAATTGTTTCAGCCCTCTGGCTAGCTTGTTTACCTTTGGCTGGTGACAGCTTGATGAATAGAAGAAAATGAATGTACGTGTAAGTCCGTCGGCATTTTTTGATAAGCTCAGCAGGCCGCTTTGAAAATAGAGGGCTGTCTCTAATAGAAATATACAATGAGCTGTAATTTATGCAAGTCAAAGCTAAGATAAGGTTCACTTGAACATCATGAATTAAAAGTAGGGGAGCGTTAGCTCACATTTTCCACTACGGAGTTAAATGCTGACATCCATCAAGCCATTGCACGATTTGTACTTAATGACTGTACATGTTTGCTGTGAGGTGGGGGAAGGGGAGAAGAAGCGGTGCATCTGACTCATTCGATAGGATTTGCCGCAGACATAGAAAAGGGTACCACTTGATGGAGCATCCTGTAGGCAGGGTGCAGTGGAACCTTCTACCGCCATACAAGCATGGCAGAACCTATATAACTGCTTGAAATTGATTTTAAAATTGCAGGGCTTGATTCACAAAGGTAAATCTACATTCAGAAATCACATGTGGCTTCCCACCTATGACTGGGTGGAGATCTTCCCCTTGTTAGCATTCACTAATTCTGGGGGGAAACCTCCAACCAGCAGTAGTATCCATGAGTCTCTATCTCCTTACACGAGCTCAGACGGAAAAGGGGGGCCATCGTCGGCCCTGCCGCAGGTATGGCGGGGCACCGACCCCTTCCCCCCTTGCCTGCTCTCCCGGGTGCGGCGCGCCTCGCCGTGTCATCATGAAGCGGTGGACGCGCCGCATCAGGGATTGGATCAAAGGGGCTCCACTTTGACCCGGAAGCGATTGAGCCGCTTCCGGGTCAAGGGGGAGCAGGCGTCAGGCCGGTTAGAACCGGCCTGGCCAGTATTGAGGGTTAAAAGGCCGGGGAGCGCGGAAGTCGGTCTCTTTTTCCCGCACCCCCAGGTCTGCCTCACCCAGCCTCTAGGAGGCTGTAATCTTTTTCTTCTTGCTTTTTCCTTTTTGCAGGTCGTGACGAGACGCAGGGACCGGACGATTCGTTTCAGGAGGTCCGGAGGAAGAGCGTGTTACCAGAGCAGGCTAGGATGGCTGCCGGCTTCTTTTTGTATTCACCCTGCAGGTTCCGTCATGCGGTGCGGTATTAAATAGGACCAGGAGCGGAGCCAGGGAGCCAGCTCAACAGTGCGCCGGGAGCGGAGCTGGCGTGTTTTTTCTTTCGTCCCTCGGTCGGGGAGCGGTGCAGCAAGAGTTGGGTTAGGTGCGCGAACGTGCCTCAGGTACTTGGGGGAAATCGGGCGTGCTGCGGGAGGGAGGCAGATTGCCGCGAAACTGTGGCGTTATTAACAAGGTGGGGGAATTTGGAGTGATAACGCTCACCCCCGCAGCACCGCTGGTGTGCCATTTCTTGCTGGTTATAGACTTCCCTGAACAGCAGGATTTAACCGCCATCGCCAGTCCCAGTTTCTGTTGTGTAGTATTCAAGGTGCCATATATTTTGTTGAACGGTGTAAATTGAACCTGATTTTGTTGTAGGAGGGGGCCCATTCGTAGTGCAGCACCACGGTTGCTACTAATGTGAAGTAGCTGCTGCAATTTGTTCCCCATCCTTTTTGAATTTTTAGCAACAACACGGACATCTTGTGTTTCTGGGCAAATCACTGAGTATCTCCAGTGCATACTATAATACTGGGTGTAAATCAAGGGGGGGGCTTTGTAAAAAGTGCAGGGACAATTTGGGAGTAGTTCACTCCAAATATCTAACTTTAACGTATGTTTTAAGGAAAGGTGTTCACTTTGGTGTGCCCAGAGCATATGGTAACCTGGGAACATTTTATTTTAGCAGTGCACACAGGGGTACTCACCACGCGAGGTCAGCGGGAGGCAACACGGAGGACATCGCTTTTAGGGGGCACAGACAGGCCTGCATTTCACTGCCTTCTTTGAATTAAAGAGGAGCCCCTTTAACACCCAGTGGGATCAGGACACTTTAATAGTAGAACAAAAGGAAAATCCCGTGGGGTAACCTATTCTGTGCGTCAAGATAAGAGAAAAATTCTCCGGCTGGCGCCTTGTTATGTATCTCATTCACTTTCTTCTCTCACTCTTCATCCTATGGTAAGTTCTTGTGCCACATATAATAGAAGGGCAATTTACACCACATATAATTCAAAGGCAACTGTATAGATTGGATATAATATCACATTTATTTCATTACAAAAAACAGGTAAAATCATCTATCTAAAAGAACTCTATCTTCAGTTCAACATATTAAAATCAAAATATGATAAAGACAGTTACATTTTATGACAAAACTCCTGGTAAAAACACAATATAGCAGCAAAATAGAGTTTCAAAAACAGACCAAGCTAGTTAGTCTTGTAGTTTAACACATCTATTCAAAAAAGGGGGTGTAACTCGCATTGCCAGGTGGCTAATACATTTTCCTCCTTTCTCCGACAATGCTGAGTAGATAGATTGTGTATATAGCATTTCACTGCTTCTGTGGGCCGCAGGGCTAGAGTTACTCACCAAACACCCAGGCTAGCTGGGTGGCGCGGTCCCAGTTGTGTGGTGCTCATGGCCAGTTTGTGTATCCCAAACGTGCGCAGGTAAGGACCTGGAGAGATCCCATTTAGGTAACAAATAACATTGTTCTCGTGGTGTTATTGCTGATCAGTGCCTAAGTTACCTTGCAATTGTTGGCTCAGGAAATATGGCTAGTAAACGTGGTGCAAAGCGTTCCTGCATGGAACATATGTTGGAATCAATGATACGTAGGATGGCGACAATGGATAGGAGATGGGGAAAGGTAGAGCAAATGGTGCATAGCCTGGCGGAGCTCAGACAGAAGGTATATGGGCAGAATGGCCCAGCAGGCAGGCCCAGGCTTACAATCGTGCCCCCGAAACCCAGAGGAGAATTGGACCCACTCCCCAGGCGGGCTAGACCCAGGAAGGGGAAGAATCAAGATCCCACACCAAGGCAGCCTTTAGGGGAGAATCCTTAAGGGGAGGGTCCCTCAGGAGTTCCAATGACACCAGTGAAACCCTATACCTATACCTGAGTTACTGGCAAGTGTCCCATTGATCCCTGGCCTTCCCTGCCTGTGCCTACGCCAAGTTCGGTGCCTCCTGCATCAATACCAGTGGTCCCAATGATAATACCGGTGGTGGCCACACCTGGCCCCACACCATTCCCGGGGGTTCTTGTCCTGAATCCATTGGCCCCCACCCCGGTCTTAGCACCATCAGAGGTTAGTCTGGTACCGCCTGAGTTAGCGGCTCAGATAGCGGCATTTCTCCCTTGGTTAGGAAAGGGGGGAATGTTAGAATCTTCAGTGGGCACAAAGGATGTAGGGGAGGACCCATTGGCAGAGGCGCAGAGGATGGTGGCGAAGATTATGGCTGCCCCTAGCGGGGTGCCAGGCCCAGGGCCAAGTACTTCTAGTTTACCCAATCAGTGCAACAGGAGAGCAGCACTGAAAAAGACAAGATGGCAGAGCCAGGGGGAGATGGGGCAATAGGTAAGGAGGTGGCATTACCATTGCTGGGCACGGGTGCACTACCCTCTAGGAGGGAGCATTTGGCAAGGCATGTAACACAGGAGGTGAAGGAATTGACATGGTCTGATGCTTATGTCAATATGTTTTCTTTACTTGTGGATAACAGGGAAATGGAGTATGCCAGGAACCAGAAGGATTGGATGCTTCCCAGTGAATGATGTGTTGAAATGTTGAAATTCAGAGTGGAGGAGACCCTGAACAACTGGATTAGGGCTTTCTCAGTATTTATGGCCATAATAGCTGAACGTTCACCTAATCTGCAAGCAGAAATGGTGTGTTACCAGAGCAGGGTTGCTATGACTCATGATAAATATGGGGGTGTAGGTTGGAAAGAATATGACATGAATTTCAGGAAGGCTAAGGAATTTGACCCATCACTTACCTAGGACCTGGTTGACTCAATCTCGTGGTTCGACCAGTTTGGCCCTGGACAGTCAGGCAATGCAGTGCAAAACTGAACAAGGGGCACACTTCCCAAACACCTCAGCCCTTTCGGCCACCACAAACCGGGGGCATGGCCCCCTGTCCAGGGAACGGGGGGGATGAAAAGGAGTATGCTGGGATTTTAATAGACGGACATGCACCAGGGCCCAAGGCACTTGTAAATTCAGACACGCATGCTCCATACGTAATCACCCCTCTCACCCAGAATCAAAATGCCTCAGGAAAGGGAACTCATTCTCAGGAAATAGAGGGAGGAAGAAACAGGAGTAAGGAAAAGGTAACTCATTCACCCATTGACGTTCTGGCTAGGACTCCTTAATTAAACAGGTCCCCAGACTGTGCCACGGCTAGGATGTTACAAGAAGGTTTTTTGTATGGCTTTAGGATTCCGGCAGTTGACTACACAGGGACACCAGAGTGTAAAAACCAGCTCTCAGTAAGGTCCAACCCGGGGGTGGCAGCAGTTAAAATTGTAAAAAAAACTGCGCCTGGGTAGAATAGCAGGTCCTTTTGATCACATCCCTGTACACAACGTTGTCTGCTCGCCCCTGGGGGTGGTCCAAAAGAAAGAGGAAGGGGAGTTCAGGTTGATTCATAATCTGTCAGCACCTAGAGGCAATTCATTAAATGATGCCATCAACGAAGAACTCTGTAGCATGAAATATGCCTCTTTTGACCAGGAAGTTGACATGCTAAGGGTTCTGGGACCAGGGGCCTTGCTAGCCAAATCAGATGTTGAATCCACCTTCTGGCTGCTGCCTGTTCATCCTTTAGATGATCACCTTTTAGGCTTTTCATTTCAGGGAAAATTCTACATGGATATGTGCATGCCCATGGGTTGTTCTGTTTCCTGCACTTACTTTGAAAAATTCCGTTCATTTTTGGAATGGGTTTTGAGACAGGCAACGGGGCATCAATATGTCATGCATTATCTGGATGATTTTCTCTTTCTGGCGTCGGCGGGCTACCGGGAATGCCCTTGGGCATTGCAGGAATTTTGCGTGCTCGTGTGTGCTTTTGGGGTCCATCTGGCACCAGGGAAGACAGTGGGTCCAGCAACCACAATAGAATGTTTAGGCATTGAGTTGGACTCTGTACAGGGATGTTTTAGGTTACCTAAAGAGAAAACATTGAAATTTAGAGCAGCGCTCCAGAGATAAAGGAACCTTACACCAGCTAAAATAGGCAGTTGGCCAGTTGAACTTTGCACTGAGGGTAATACCTATGGCACGACTATTCTCCCGTTCCATCTCACAAGCCATGACAGGCCTGCAAGAAAAACAACTGTCGTCTAAGGTTCGCCAGGACATGCGGATTTGAATCGCATTTCTGGAGGGTTTCAACGGCAGGGTAGTGTGCACAGAGAATATGCAGGAATTTACAAGATGCACACGAGTACAACAGAACAACAAAATCCATCCGCCAAAATGATGTAACGAGTCATTGGTGGAATGCAGAAGTATAACCTATATACCTATACTGCATTACTACATTATGTATCTAATAATACAATATATATTAGTACATACCACCCATATTATGCTTAGCCAGTAAGCCATGAAATTCCTGCCATCGATATGTAATTTACCATATATAGAATTGTAATATATGCTTGGGTTCACAGTTATATTTCAAACGCCTGGTCCTTTATATTTCAAGTATGTCCGACCCAGTAGGTGTTACCTAATAAATTAACAAAATTCCTACAAAAGTTCACTAAAAATGAGAACATTTTTAAAGAAAAAAAACAAAACGTTGAAGTAAGAGAAAGAGGCATACAGGGAAAGATAGCGTAGTCTCCATCAGGCATATTTTGACAAACTGGATCATAGTATAAATTATAATCTCATCAAAACATTGATGGATCGTGAATTTTATTTGAGTTCACCTTTTAATACAAAAATTAGGTTTTATCTTAACAGGCTTCACTTTAATTCGCTACACTTATTAGTGGCCTTTTCCAGGGATGTTGATTGGAATACAATCTTTGCCATGTTGCCCTGTGACCATACATCCAATCATAGCCCTATGTACTTTATCCTTTTCTGCCATTGATATTCTCACCCCTGGAAGTGTTTTTGAGCCCACTTTTATGTTAGTCTAAGATTAGAATGCATAGAGGGGAGTTCATTTTTTTATAAAAATTGTGTGACTCAGATCTCTGTGTAGCAATGTTAAACTTTGCTTGTTGTGCAATGAGAATTTGAAATCAGTAAGGGGCTATGTAATGAATTTGTTGTATGTTCTTTTGTTGTTTCTATATAATGTGGCTCTGGCTCCACTTTAATACTGTCTCTTTCTAATCTCAATTTATGAAGTTTTATGGCTGTGTTGTTTTATCTTCTGCTTTTATAGCTTGAGATTAGCTAAATAAAGAATATTTGACTTACTGACTGACTAGCCATCTACTGACAGTTCCTTCTGAACCCATGCTTGCAAATGTATCAGTTGGATAATTGCTAACAGGGCAGGGGGTATCTCACAGGCTCTTAATGTCTCCCAAAGGGACAGTGTTTCAACCAAGCCATCCAAATGCTGCTTTGAATTTAACAAAGAAGCAAAATAGGGAACAAATATTTACAATTTACTTTTCTGCTTCCTTCAAAAGGATAAACACTGATTCATTGTGGAATTACTGCTCTGAAGCACAGTTTCTTCTAATGGAATTACACTTTGCTCTTAAACTGAATTTGGATTCTATTTATTTAAAACTAATTCACTAACTATTTCAGCATCATATCCATAAGAGATTTTAACCATTAACAGGCTGGCTCACGTTTTAATCAATTTTAAAAAACGGTATGACTATCACTCCACTTCATAAAAATGGAATCTTACCATTGGTAAGTATCCATTTATAAACGAGGAAACGTTGGCCGACTCACCATGAACGATTTAGAACAAAGATAGTTGCTGGAAGGTTGACTGGTCCAGCAGCCCAATACATTAATTGATGTATTTGCTTTCAAGATATGCTCAAAGATTATGGACTCCAGAATTGGTAAATCAACTAGGCATATGTGATAATGTGTGTTAAAATCGATCTTACTCGGCCTTTACACCATCCCCAGTGAGCTAGGCCTTCATTGCCTGGTGAAGTTACTTAGGATAGTCCAGAGGGCTTTGGAGGCCCACCTTCCTATCTCAGAAGCAGGTAGTACCTAGTATCCTAGGCATAGAAACATATGCCCTCTCAGCTGCCATACTACCAGTTGTATTTACAAATTCAGCATCTGAGAAGTAACTGCTACAAAAGTGGCCAGCGGTGGCCTCTTTGACGCGACCGCTGAAATCTCGTAATTGCATCCTAATATTTGACATTTTACGTACCCAACAATTCGAAATTAAACCAATTGTTTAAACTAAACTGCTTGCTAATGGAAACTTATGTAGCTGAACCGACGAAGCAGTAAAATAACTGGCTGCTAAAGGTGCCAGGATTGAAAGCAAACTAGATAAAGTCATGCTACATTGTGGGCAGTATAAACATTGGAATCACGCCAAGGGATATTCTACCCTGCTGGACAAGGCAGCAGTCCAAGCCCAAGGACCACTTCTTATCCATGCTAACCCCCTTTCTGCAGGAGCCATGACCCTCAAGGTAAAAGAGGTAGAGATTGATATAGAGGCAGGGACCCTGTTGGAGTTCCTGTTGTGGGTTTACAGGACTCATGTCTATGGGTAGAAACAGAAATTGAAAGCAGAGAAAGTGCGGCAGGACAGAAAGTGGAAACAGAGAACGACCCAATCAGCTTGCAGTTAGTACCTAGGCCCACTCTATAATAATTCAATGCCTACGTCTAGTACTAAGTCACCCATAGCAACAAAAAAAAGTATAGCTTTCAAATGACAGGGAATACTGCTAAATTAGTAGTTTCTGTTCAAGTTTGACGCTAATGTATTCTCTCGACAGGATCACGTACTAATAAATTTGGACACGCGCATGCCTTCGTCCATATGTCACGATGATAATGTTTTCCGGTGTCTCATTTTGTTGCTACTCATGTTGCTTCTCCTTGTGAGTCGTTTGTTGTCCTTTGAGCAGTCAAATCCAAACTTAATGTATCTTTTTGCAGTAGAAATGAAAAGTGTTTATTAAAAAACCGGATGGTGGTATTTTTCCCCCTTCAGGTATTATTAGAATATCTTTAGAATTCCAAAGCTTGGTGCGTTGCTGTGGAGTCGGGGGTATTGTGCGATCATTGCCCCTGCCTGCTCACACCTGTAATCTTCAAAAGGTAAAATGATTCCCTCTCTAGCAGCGATGTTTGTTGATAATGCCTATATCTACTAGCAAATTAAGCCCAGGTTTGTAGATAAAATGCTATTGTGCAAGCAAATCTAATCTCAATATTGGAAAAGTGATCTTTTTCCAACACCTGAAGTGAGCGAGGGATAAAGCGTTTTATCCCCAGGGCACTCAAAGAATAAAAGAATGCGTCTTATCTTGTTATAACTATAGCTTCAAAGCCCGGCTTTAGTCCACGGCTGAAGGACAACAGAGTAAAACCGAGCCCGGATTATACAGCCGGCTCAGAGAACTGTGGCGAATGCCACATCCAGGAATAAAAAATACGTTTTATTCCGTCCTTTTGTGTCCCTGTGAGGGTATGGAACCCGTGACTGCTGCAGTCTCATCACACCGTTCTGAAGGGAATTAAGTTGCCAGCCTGAATGCACTTTTCTATCAAAGAGCGGGCAAATTGCAGGATGTCGGAGCCCAAAGGTCATTGTATATCTCCATATCAGAAACAGCGGAGTGGCAGGGAGGGCGGGGGCCGTGAAATCCATCACAGGCAAGCCGGGTTCTTGCCTCCAGATCTCACCGAAAATACACATTCGTGATTCCACTTCTAACTTTTCAATCAGGCCCTCTTTTTCTTGAAATTTACATTTTAAAAACATACAATTTCCAGCCAACGGTCGTGTTACTGAAAAACGCAATCTTTTATTACCGTGATTTTACTGTCACATTCGAGAGTTTATTTAGGTGTTTTTATGATGGATAACAGGAGGGTGAACGGGTGGGGGTTGATGGAGGAGAGAAGATAGGCGAAAAGGGCAAGAACACTACTTCTTGACTCAGGAAAGAGATTTCAGGTATTGCTATTTTAGATTCTCATATGGGCTCCGGAGATATTAAAAACGCAACAATAAGGAGTTTCTAGTAGAATGTGGAATGGAAGGGTGTCCTTCCAGCCCCCAGTCTGCTATTCTCATTCATGCAAGTCCAAACGAGGCACATGGTAGATGCACCTAGCTACTTTTTTCTTCGACATGCAGCACTCCCCAAGAGTGCATGTGTTTCTAGGTCGTCTTCCTCCTGGTCCCTTTCTTTTTTGCTGTTGCTTTCACATGCTGTTTGTTCCCTTCTATCCTGTTCCCTTCCACACTTCGGTTTCTCACCATGTTGTTGTGTGCTCCCTGACACCCTCTTGTCTCTCTGCATTATTGATTGCTCCCTCCCACCCTCCTGTCCCACCGTGCTGTTGAGTTCCCCTTCTCATCCTCCCGTCCCCGCGTGTTGTTGAGTGCTCCCTCCTATCCTCCTGAGTTGTCTTTTGCATTGCTGATCATAATATATGCAAACTCAAGAACTGTTAACTATTTGAGTGGCAGCCCCCTTGTCATTCATTATTCACTTAGAAGTCCCTCTGGTGTTGCTGCTTGCACTCTCCCACCCTCACGTTCCTCCATGGTGTTACTGCTTACACCCTCCCATGCTTCCGTGTGTCCCTCTGTGTTAATGCTTGCACCCTTCCACTCTTCTATTCATCTGTGTTGCTGCATGTTCCCTCCCATCCTCCTGTTCCTCCATGTGGCTGTGTGCTCCCATCCATTTTGCTGCATGCTTTCTCCACCCTCCCCATTCCTTCCCTTTGTGATGTTGCGTTCCCACTCCCTAGTTATCTCTTGTGTTGCTTGCCATTATATGTGTAAACTTATGGACTGTGCTCAATTTGAGTGACTTCCTGCTTTTCATTCATTATTCCCGTAATAGTATTTCAGTGATGTTGCTGCTTGCAACGTCTCACCCTGCCATTCCTCAGTGGTCTAGCTTTTTGCACTCTCCATGTGTCTTCTTGCATCCTCCCATCCTCCGGTCCCTCCGTGTTGCTGCTTGCTCACTCTTTCCTGTCCCTCTGTGTCGCTGTGTGCTCCCTCCCACCCTCCTCTTCCTCTGTGTTATAGTGAGCTCCTTCTCACTCTCCTGTCTCTTCATGTTGCTGTGTGGTGACTCCTACCCTCCTATCTTTCCATGTTGTTGCAGGTTCCCTCCCACCTTTACGTGCCTCCGTGGTGCTGTGTGTACCCTACAAATAATAGTGGAGGGTCAGAAGATATGGAATTCACAAGAGACGACTATGTGATGGAACTAGTAACAATAGTCCACTAGACAGGGTACATCATTCATGGTTTTTGAAAAATACCCATCAGTAGCTCTTCCTAGGCGCCCTTTTCATCATGTGGGTTCCTTCTAACCATGAAGGATAGGAAAAGAGTTTGGTCATAAATGACAACATAGGAACCAGTGGTGATATATCTGGGTCGCAGGGGGCTACTGAAAAGCAGTGCGAGGGAATGTGAAAAGGTGCAAAGGTGCAAGGTAGTGATATTTAAAATTAGATAGCTCTGAGGGAAGTAATTATTTATTGGAGACCTCAGAGTCTCTAAAACTTAAAAAGAGCGAAATTGGTAGTTTCAACTAATAGCTACCAACAGGTTGGTCGACATGTTTCAGCAGGAATTACGGATCACACTGGTATCCACTGCATTCTTCAGGACCTGTGTCGCTACTGCTAGTGTTGTGTAAAGAATATATAAAGAAAAGGAAAAGGTATCACCTGGGTATTAGTGAAGGATCATTCTCCCAGCTGTGAAGTCCGAAGGAGAGCAAACATAGTCGAAAACAAGGGAAAAACATATAATTAGTATACCTACGGTATCCAAAACACTTTCATGGTATACCATATCTATGAAGAGAATTTATGAAGCAATCCTCTTGGTAGTGCTTTAATTACTACATATACCTACAATACCTACATATGATATGTAGTAGGACTCTCACTTACCATATTGTGCAGGAGAGTACTGCCTCACCTCACCTGGCAAACAGCTCAGGTAATTGAAGCACCGCTCTAGTGGAAAAAGAGACATACAGAGACACGTCAGCAAGCAGCTGACTTCACACTTAATCACAACTTATACTGGTGTAAGTAGTAGGTCAAAAATGCCAAAAAGCCCTGGCTTAGGCTATGGCCGCAGTTAAACATATGGCAAGGATCAGACCCTCGGTGGCCTGAAAATGTGTTCAAATGACAATTATGCCTGTATAAAGAACAAACATATCTGTACCCAAAAAAATGAGAGGTTCGCCTGCACCTCATTTTGTAATTTCTCATGCGTGTTTCGCTAAATCATTGAAGAACTGCCACTGGTAGACGTCATGACAGGATCCCCGCTCTTGAGGCTGTATTTTAAACAAAGGGGATACTAGCGTTTACACTCCAGCACTTACACTAGAGCGCGTCTAGTTCACAGTTCTACAATCCGGGCGGTATAAAGTTAATGTGTAAACAAAGCGCTGGTAAAAACCACCCGCAATGCCGCTTTGTCAACAATGCTCGCGTGTGGGTTTGCAACCTCTTAATCAGCGGCCCACAGCGAGAAACCAAATAATTAATGCAGAGCTCTGGTGCGCCGTGGTCATGGCAGTGAGGCAAATATCTCTTACCGCGTTGTAGGATTCAACTACACAGAGGCAGCAGCGCTGCAGAATTCATCTACACAGAGGCAGCAGCGCTCGATAAAAACACAGACAGAGCTCTCTGAACGAACAGTGCGCACACTGGTGGCGAGCGCGCACAATGGCAGCCTACTACTAAGATTGCTGACAGACAGGCAAGAAGAGCGTGTCTCTCACCTGTCCGTCGGTACTTCCAGCGTCCCTCTGGCTGTACGGGGAGGTAACGCGCGGAGTCAGACAGTGCAATTTTACTTCCTCAACTGGGCGTTTCAATTTGCATCACATGACCACCAAGGATTCTGGGATATGTAGTCCTATTGAGAGAATGGACGCTCCCAGGCAACTTAACAGTTATAAATGCTCACATATTTAGTAATAATAAAATACCAGAAACATAGGCATGTATATGTATGTATATAGGAGGGGCATCCAATTGAATAGGTCTTTAGAAGTACTGTTAATTACAAAAACTACCGGGTAAAACACACTGGCAGATCTAGATATTGGTATGGCTTCCAATGCTACAGGGCTCTATTATTTACAGTAGGCCCAGCAGTACCGCGCCAAACTGTGGAGCTGTAAAAATAAAGGTCCACTCAAATATTTAGGCAGGTGAGCACTTGCTGGTTAGGCAGAGGGGCTCCAGTATCTTTAGATATATGTTGACGAAGGCAGAGGGGTGATTATGCCCGTCAGTGGCGTCAAAATAACGTATGAGGCTACACAATCAAAATGAATGGAAGATTATAGTGAATCCTGGTTTAGACCTCACAGGATGTGGCGAAGTATGGAGAAAAGCAACCGTAGCCTATTGACTGGTCAGAATCAGTGCCAAACCCCATGTAAATGTTCAGATGACTAGAGACCACACCAATGTACTAAAGGGGTGCATCTCACAGAGACATCCACGGGATGTCATCGTTCAACCCGCCCTTAGCTGAGTTGAGAGTGTACACCCATTTTTGTTCCTTTTTGAACAGAAACTTACTGATGTCTGTCACATGGTTGGGTATCAACGGCTGTTCCAGAATGGTCCATCGAAATTCATCAGGGCCATGTCCCACCTCCAAGAAATGATTAATCATTTTGGTGGACTGTTTCCGACAGCGGATGGTACTCCTATGCTCGGAAATTCGCGTCTTGACCTTCCTGGTCGTCATACCCACGTATTTGTATTCACAAGGGCAGACTATCAAGTAAATGACATTGAGGCTGTTGCAGTTGGTGAAGCGCCTTTGTTCCCAAAGACGCCCGCCTCCAATGTCAATGGTTGTAGATTTGGCAGTCTGAGGGCAAGCAGCGCAATTCCCACATGGATGGTGACCTGTCACGGCTGGCATACCCCAGAGTTTACCTACTGCTCTCGGAGTCGCTACTCTGGGCCTAGTGTGGACAAGTTGGTCTTTAAGGTTCCTACCCCTTTTGAAGGCAAATAGAGGCGGGGGCAGATTATCATTACCCGTGTTCAAGATACCCCAATGTTTCTTGATGATCTTCTGGATCTGATTGGAACGAGTGCCAAACGTGTTGACACAGGTGATCCGAGATTCTTTAGCTTTTGGGGATGTAGGCTCCAGAAGGCTTTCACGGTTGTTATTAAACGCCCTCTTTTTTGACCGTCGTATAAGTTGCTTGGGGTACTTTTTCTCAAGCAGATTGTTCTCTAGCATTTTGGCATGGTGAAAGAAGCCCTCCCTAGTGGAACAATTCCTCTGAATTCTCAGGAATTGCCCATAGGGCAGGTTGTCCCTAAGAGCTTTCGGATGGCAACTATCGTAGCTCAACAGGGAGTTCCTTGCCATAGGTTTCCGAAAGAGCTCAGATTGAAGACCAGTCGGAGTTACATTAATCTTGAGGTCTAGAAAAGCCAGATGTGTATTACTGTGCTCAACAGTGAAACGGAGGAATGCATTCCTGCTATTCAACCAAATGTGGAAAATTTGTAGCTCGTCCACAGTCCCACGCCACACCACGAGGACGTCATCGATGTAACGTTTCCATAGGCGGAGCGAGGCGAGAAAAGGGTTAGTATCGGTGAGGATGATTTCTTCTTCGAACCGATGGACGTAAAGGTTCGCCAGGCTCGGGGCAAAAACGCTGCCCATGCTGGTCCCAGAGACCTGTAGGTACATGGAATCCTCGAATTGGAAATAATTCTCGGTCATCGCAAGATTAGCCAAAGTCATAATGAAAGAAACCGGAGTGATGGAATCTAAATCATGTGCTCTTAGTAGGGTCTCGATCACATCAAGAGTCTCTCTTTGTGGGATTGACGTGTAGAGAGATTCTACGTCGAAGGATACCAGTAGATCTATGTTGGCATCAAACTCGACCTCAGGTAAAATCTTCAGGACATCCTTAGTGTCTTGTAGATATGTAGGCATCTTGTGGACCATAGGTCTCAAAAAATGGTCTACGAAAGTTGAGAGGGGTTCAAGAAGAGACCCAATGCCTGATATTATTGGGCGTCCAGGAGGTGGCCGCTGCGGTTTGTGCACTTTGGGAAGCACGTAGAAGTAAGGGACAATGGGGTGTGCCAATTGCAAATACAATGCCTCCTTCGATGTTATCCATCCCTCGGATAATGCCTCTTCAACGTGTTGTTTGATGGCCAATGATAGTCTCTCTGTAGGGTCCTCAGTGAGTTTCCGATATGACTTCACGTCACTGAGTTGTCGAATGCATTCTTCACGGTATGTAGTTGTATCTAGGACAACTATAGCACCGCCTTTGTCGGCAGGTTTGATCACTACCGAAGAGTCCTCTGCTAGTTTTTTCAAAGCTAACCGTTCTCTCTTTGGGAAATTGATGAATGGCTTACTGGGTTGTTGTAATAAATTCGTTATATCGCAATCCACCGCCTCCTCAAAGGCCAAAACCTTCGCTGGCAGTCCGGTAGTGGGTGGATTGAAGGTAGAGGGTCGTTTCAGACCAGTATTCTGGTCACCCAGTGTATGATCACTCCCACCTTCATTCTCCTTTGCAAAAAGGAAGTGCAAGCGGATTTTCCTGAAAAATTTCCCCATTTCAATGTTAGTCTGGAACGGGTCACCCATGTTCGTAGCCACAAATCCCAAACCTCTGTTGAGCATATTCAATTCCATCTCTGAAAGTATTCTAGAACTGAGGTTAATCACGAGGTCGTCCCTGATGTCGACGCTGTTGTTTGATCCTGAGGTATCTGTTTGCCACTCCGTAGGCCCATCGACTGGGGCGCCAAGTTCCACTGTACTTGGTTCTGCTGTTGGCCTCTCCTCCTCCCCCTCTGTCTCCCCCTGCCCTGTCCTAAAAAAGCCGGGGAGTTGAAGTCAGGGTAAAACTGATGAGGACCAAAGGGCATCATCTGTTGGGGGAAAGGGGCTCCCTGGGACCACGGGTTAGGTTGCCACCATGGTGGAAACTGAGGTTGGACATAATTCTGACCAGGGCCTCTCCAGTTTCTACGGTTGCCTCTCCCTCTGCCCTTGTTATTGGTATTGCTACCTAGGCTAGATGAGTCTGAATCACTAGACCCATCGCCGGAGCTGGAAGTACCATACGTCGAACCACCTTTATGACCCTTGTTGTTATAAGTTGGAGGGACGAAAGTGTCGCTTGTGTATGGATAAATCTTTTCAGTTGCAAATTTTTCAATATCTTTTTTGCATTTCTCTAATTTCTTGAATAGGATCGAATCTCTGAATTCTTTATTGGCCTTATTATTTTCATCCAGATTTTTCGGGAAAATTTTGCTCGAGAGTGTAGTTCTGATCTGACCCTCAAGTAGCTGAATTTCGACCAAGATTTTATCAGCCGCCTTTTTAGCTGTTTTTATTATGAGCACCAGCCAGTCGCGGGTGCATTTCCACGCGATTAGGTACCAATTATTCAAGAATTCTTTATCGTCCAAGAAAAGTCTAGGGACATTGGTTACAATTAGTCCACTCGGAGCGCAATTGCCGCGTAGATACTCTGCCATTACCAGACCATGGACGCAAATCCGTGATTGGCTTTTTTTAATAGTGAGAATTGTGAGACACTTTCGTCCCTCCAACTTATAACAACAAGGGTCATAAAGGTGGTTCGACGTATGGTACTTCCAGCTCCGGCGATGGGTCTAGTGATTCAGACTCATCTAGCCTAGGTAGCAATACCAATAACAAGGGCAGAGGGAGAGGCAACCGTAGAAACTGGAGAGGCCCTGGTCAGAATTATGTCCAACCTCAGTTTCCACCATGGTGGCAACCTAACCCGTGGTCCCAGGGAGCCCCTTTCCCCCAACAGATGATGCCCTTTGGTCCTCATCAGTTTTACCCTGACTTCAACTCCCCGGCTTTTTTAGGACAGGGCAGGGGGAGACAGAGGGGGAGGAGGAGAGGCCAACAGCAGAACCAAGTACAGTGGAACTTGGCGCCCCAGTCGATGGGCCTACGGAGTGGCAAACAGATACCTCAGGATCAAACAACAGCGTCGACATCAGGGACGACCTCGTGATTAACCTCAGTTCTAGAATACTTTCAGAGATGGAATTGAATATGCTCAACAGAGGTTTGGGATTTGTGGCTACGAACATGGGTGACCCGTTCCAGACTAACATTGAAATGGGGAAATTTTTCAGGAAAATCCGCTTGCACTTCCTTTTTGCAAAGGAGAATGAAGGTGGGAGTGATCATACACTGGGTGACCAGAATACTGGTCTGAAACGACCCTCTACCTTCAATCCACCCACTACCGGACTGCCAGCGAAGGTTTTGGCCTTTGAGGAGGCGGTGGATTGCGATATAACGAATTTATTACAACAACCCAGTAAGCCATTCATCAATTTCCCAAAGAGAGAACGGTTAGCTTTGAAAAAACTAGCAGAGGACTCTTCGGTAGTGATCAAACCTGCCGACAAAGGCGGTGCTATAGTTGTCCTAGATACAACTACATACCGTGAAGAATGCATTCGACAACTCAGTGACGTGAAGTCATATCGGAAACTCACTGAGGACCCTACAGAGAGACTATCATTGGCCATCAAACAACACGTTGAAGAGGCATTATCCGAGGGATGGATAACATCGAAGGAGGCATTGTATTTGCAATTGGCACACCCCATTGTCCCTTACTTCTACGTGCTTCCCAAAGTGCACAAACCGCAGCGGCCACCTCCTGGACGCCCAATAATATCAGGCATTGGGTCTCTTCTTGAACCCCTCTCAACTTTCGTAGACCATTTTTTGAGACCTATGGTCCACAAGATGCCTACATATCTACAAGACACTAAGGATGTCCTGAAGATTTTACCTGAGGTCGAGTTTGATGCCAACATAGATCTACTGGTATCCTTCGACGTAGAATCTCTCTACACGTCAATCCCACAAAGAGAGACTCTTGATGTGATCGAGACCCTACTAAGAGCACATGATTTAGATTCCATCACTCCGGTTTCTTTCATTATGACTTTGGCTAATCTTGCGATGACCGAGAATTATTTCCAATTCGAGGATTCCATGTACCTACAGGTCTCTGGGACCAGCATGGGCAGCGTTTTTGCCCCGAGCCTGGCGAACCTTTACGTCCATCGGTTCGAAGAAGAAATCATCCTCACCGATACTAACCCTTTTCTCGCCTCGCTCCGCCTATGGAAACGTTACATCGATGACGTCCTCGTGGTGTGGCGTGGGACTGTGGACGAGCTACAAATTTTCCACATTTGGTTGAATAGCAGGAATGCATTCCTCCGTTTCACTGTTGAGCACAGTAATACACATCTGGCTTTTCTAGACCTCAAGATTAATGTAACTCCGACTGGTCTTCAATCTGAGCTCTTTCGGAAACCTATGGCAAGGAACTCCCTGTTGAGCTACGATAGTTGCCATCCGAAAGCTCTTAGGGACAACCTACCCTATGGGCAATTCCTGAGAATTCAGAGGAATTGTTCCACTAGGGAGGGCTTCTTTCACCATGCCAAAATGCTAGAGAACAATCTGCTTGAGAAAAAGTACCCCAAGCAACTTATACGACGGTCAAAAAAGAGGGCGTTTAATAACAACCGTGAAAGCCTTCTGGAGCCTACATCCCCAAAAGCTAAAGAATCTCGGATCACCTGTGTCAACACGTTTGGCACTCGTTCCAATCAGATCCAGAAGATCATCAAGAAACATTGGGGTATCTTGAACACGGGTAATGATAATCTGCCCCCGCCTCTATTTGCCTTCAAAAGGGGTAGGAACCTTAAAGACCAACTTGTCCACACTAGGCCCAGAGTAGCGACTCCGAGAGCAGTAGGTACACTCTGGGGTATGCCAGCCGTGACAGGTCACCATCCATGTGGGAATTGCGCTGCTTGCCCTCAGACTGCCAAATCTACAACCATTGACATTGGAGGCGGGCGTCTTTGGGAACAAAGGCGCTTCACCAACTGCAACAGCCTCAATGTCATTTACTTGATAGTCTGCCCTTGTGAATACAAATACGTGGGTATGACGACCAGGAAGGTCAAGACGCGAATTTCCGAGCATAGGAGTACCATCCGCTGTCGGAAACAGTCCACCAAAATGATTAATCGTTTCTTGGAGGTGGGACATAGCCCTGATGAATTTCGATGGACCATTCTGGAACAGCCGTTGATACCCAACCATGTGACAGACATCAGTAAGTTTCTGTTCAAAAAGGAACAAAAATGGGTGTACACTCTCAACTCAGCTAAGGACGGGTTGAACAATGACATCCCGTGGATGTCTCTGTGAGATGCACCCCTTTAGTACATTGGTGTGGTCTCTAGTCATCTGAACATTTACATGGGGTTTGGCACTGATTCTGACCAGTCAATAGGCTACGGTTGCTTTTCTCCATACTTCGCCACATCCTGTGAGGTCTAAACCAGGATTCACTATAATCTTCCATTCATTTTGATTGTGTAGCCTCATACATTATTTTGACGCCACTGACGGGCATAATCACCCCTCTGCCTTCGTCAACATATATCTAAAGATACTGGAGCCCCTCTGCCTAACCAGCAAGTGCTCACCTGCCTAAATATTTGAGTGGACCTTTATTTTTACAGCTCCACAGTTTGGCGCGGTACTGCTGGGCCTACTGTAAATAATAGAGCCCTGTAGCATTGGAAGCCACACCAATATCTAGATCTGCCAGTGTGTTTTACCCGGTAGTTTTTGTAATTAACAGTACTTCTAAAGACCTATTCAATTGGATGCCCCTCCTATATACATACATATACATGCCTATGTTTCTGGTATTTTATTATTACTAAATATGTGAGCATTTATAACTGTTAAGTTGCCTGGGAGCGTCCATTCTCTCAATAGGACTACATATCCCAGAATCCTTGGTGGTCATGTGATGCAAATTGAAACGCCCAGTTGAGGAAGTAAAATTGCACTGTCTGACTCCGCGCGTTACCTCCCCGTACAGCCAGAGGGACGCTGGAAGTACCGACGGACAGGTGAGAGACACGCTCTTCTTGCCTGTCTGTCAGCAATCTTAGTAGTAGGCTGCCATTGTGCGCGCTCGCCACCAGTGTGCGCACTGTTCGTTCAGAGAGCTCTGTCTGTGTTTTTATCGAGCGCTGCTGCCTCTGTGTAGATGAATTCTGCAGCGCTGCTGCCTCTGTGTAGTTGAATCCTACAACGCGTTAAGAGATATTTGCCTCACTGCCATGACCACGGCGCACCAGAGCTCTGCATTAATTATTTGGTTTCTCGCTGTGGGCCGCTGATTAAGAGGTTACAAACCCACACGCGAGCATTGTTGACAAAGCGGCATTGCGGGTGGTTTTTACCAGCGCTTTGTTTACACATTAACTTTATACCGCCCGGATTGTAGAACTGTGAACTAGACGCGCTCTAGTGTAAGGGCTGGAGTGTAAACGCTAGTATCCCCTTTGTTTAAAATACAGCCTCAAGAGCGGGGATCCTGTCACGACGTCTACCAGTGGCAGTTCTTCAATGATTTAGCGAAACACGCATGAGAAATTACAAAATGAGGTGCAGGCGAACCTCTCATTTTTTTGGGTACAGATATGTTTGTTCTTTATACAGGCATAATTGTCATTTGAACACATTTTCAGGCCACCGAGGGTCTGATCCTTGCCATATGTTTAACTGCGGCCATAGCCTAAGCCAGGGCTTTTTGGCATTTTTGACCTACTACTTACACCAGTATAAGTTGTGATTAAGTGTGAAGTCAGCTGCTTGCTGACGTGTCTCTGTATGTCTCTTTTTCCACTAGAGCGGTGCTTCAATTACCTGAGCTGTTTGCCAGGTGAGGTGAGGCAGTACTCTCCTGCACAATATGGTAAGTGAGAGTCCTACTACATATCATATGTAGGTATTGTAGGTATATGTAGTAATTAAAGCACTACCAAGAGGATTGCTTCATAAATTCTCTTCATAGATATGGTATACCATGAAAGTGTTTTGGATACCGTAGGTATACTAATTATATGTTTTTCCCTTGTTTTCGACTATGTTTGCTCTCCTTCGGACTTCACAGCTGGGAGAATGATCCTTCACTAATACCCAGGTGATACCTTTTCCTTTTCTTTATATATTCTTTACACAACACTAGCAGTAGCGACACAGGTCCTGAAGAATGCAGTGGATACCAGTGTGATCCGTAATTCCTGCTGAAACATGTCGACCAACCTGTTGGTAGCTATTAGTTGAAACTACCAATTTCGCTCTTTTTAAGTTTTAGAGACTCTGAGGTCTCCAATAAATAATTACTTCCCTCAGAGCTATCTAATTTTAAATATCACTACCTTGCACCTTTGCACCTTTTCACATTCCCTCGCACTGCTTTTCAGTAGCCCCCTGCGACCCAGATATATCACCACTGGTTCCTATGTTGTCATTTATGACCAAACTCTTTTCCTATCCTTCATGGTTAGAAGGAACCCACATGATGAAAAGGGCGCCTAGGAAGAGCTACTGATGGGTATTTTTCAAAAACCATGAATGATGTACCCTGTCTAGTGGACTATTGTTACTAGTTCCATCACATAGTCGTCTCTTGTGAATTCCATATCTTCTGACCCTCCACTATTATTTGTATTGTGTCTAGTTACCTTCGGGGAGTATAGTGCTGAGTGGTCATTAAAATTTATCCCTGAGACCCAAACCCATTCTTATTTGTTTGATGCTGTGTGTACCCTCCCACCCTTCCATCCCTCCATGTTGTTGCAAGCTCCCTCCCACCCTCCTGTCACTCCAACAATCCCCCGTGTTGTTGTTGCTTGCATCCTCCCATCCTCCCACCCTCCTGTCCCCGTGTTATTGCCTGCTCCCTCATACACTCCTGTCCCAGCAGAAGAAAGCACTGACAAAGGCAATATATCTTGACTACAAGAGAGCTATTGGCTTTTGCTTAATGGTGAAGTTTGAAACACTCAAAAGGTGATGGGAGGAATGCTTGCAATTAGTTGGGATAGCATACATCCCAACATTCTTTACTCATCATGCCAGCTCAGTTTGGAACCAGCCATATGCAAATCCGTCTTGGCCCTGCGCTTCATGGGAACAGTCCAGCCCAAACTGCCAGGCCAGGTTCTCCCTGAATCAGATCACAAGCAACCCAAGACCGTTTATACTCTAGTTAGGGACTCAGCAGCTGGGTACAGCTTGGTTCCAGTGACACAGTGAGCATGGGGCCCACGTCTGGGCATGCCCATGCCACTTAGAGCGGTACCTGAAAGACACAAAAGGTGATGGGAGGAATGATTGCAATTTGCCAGGATAGCAATTACTCGGGATAGCATCCTAACCCATCGTTCTTTTGCTGACCATGCCAGCTCAGTTTGGAAGTGGCCATATGCAAATCAGTCTTGGCCCTGCTTCTCGTGGGGACAGTCCAGCCCAAACTGCCAGGCCAGGTCCTTCATGAACCGGAAAACAAGCAACCCAGGACTGGTTTTGCCCTAGTTATGGGCTCACCAGACAAGTGTAGCTTGGCTCCAGTGACACAGAGAGCATGGGACCCACTTATGGACATACCCATGCTACTTAGGAAGGTACATGAAACACACAAAAGTGATGGGTGGAATGCTTGCAATTTGTCTAACCACTGGCAGTCGCTCAGGTAGCATCCCAACCCATCTTTCCTTTGCTCACCATGCCACCTCAGTCTGGAACCAGCTAACCAGTGGTTAGACAAATTGCAAGCATTCCTAGGGCCTACCTTAGGGGTGTCTTATATACAATAAAGGGGGAATTTAAGGGTTAGCAATGGGTTTTAAATGCTAAGTGTACCTCCCACCAGTTCAGGGACGGTATTCTGAAAATGGTCCTTCAACACAGGGCCTCTACCCTTAGGCTGAACAGGAGTCAAGAGGTGAGTCCTTCCTCTCCTGTCCCTCCACCTTGGCTTCTGTACCATCTGTTTGGGAATGGTATGCCCAGATGGCTAAGCTGTCAGTGCTCCCTGGGCAGCCACCTCTCCTAGCTCTTCTATCACAGATGACAATTAATGCCCCAGAATGTAGTCAATGGGTATCTGGGTACTAACTATGACCCTCCTCTGGTTCACCTCCCCACCCCATTCCAGGGATACTAGGGTCATAGGGTGGACACAGTTCTGCCCCTGTTCCTAAGTTGCCCTACACACCTGACCGGTGTACTGCTCAGAGACTCTATTCACTTTGACCTGGTGGAAGTGACGACTTCCACCCCAGGGATCTCCAGTGTACACTCTGAGTTCACCCCTCAACTAAAGAAGATTAGGGCTTGATCTATCTCCTGAGGACTACTTCGCCCTCAGTTCACATGGGACACTCCTGTGGAGTTCCCACCAGTGGATGGTTTCTTTGGAAAGACAGAGTCACCCTGCATGTGTCCTAGCCAGCAACAATCAAAGCAACAGGGTTGGAAATGAGGAGGCCTGGGCCACCACCCAACTGAACCTCCCCCTTCTTCTCAGAAGGGACATGGGATCCCTTTCCTTGCCCATTAACCTGATACTAGTCTGGGTCTCACTTGACCTCGCCATCACTCTGTTGGGGAGAACCTGAACCACCCTTCTTGGGGTCTCTCTGTGATACCTTCTTGGACACTCTGGTGCTGACCCAGGGGTCTGCCTCCTCCGCACGCTTCCTGGGATCACTCAGTTTGCTATCAAGCAGGTGCTGGCGCAGCTCTGGAAAACAAATATCAACCAAGTGCTTCTTCATGATTATGTTGTGCAGTCCAGTGAAATCATTTACCTTCCTGCCCCTCACCAGTTCTTCAGTGCCTTGCTGGAATAATCTAGAAAGCCCACCGAGGCCTGTGTGGGAAGTTTATGGCTGCTCCTGAACTTCTGTCTATACCTCTCAGGGGTTAACCCAAACATATTTATATGTATGGCCTTCATGGCGGTGTTATATGGCTTGTCCCCTACCTCTAGTGTTAGGAGTATGACAATCTCCACTGTGGGCATGCACCTCCACACGCTACTGAGTACTCCTCAGGGACCTTGTGGACACTTAGAGCCACTTCATATGATGAGAACCACTTATCCATGGCATCGCTCACCACACGATTGGGTACCAAATCCTTTGGGATACAGTCCTTCCCTTCTCCAGTGGACAATCCAGGTATCCTGAAATGAAATGAAAGTAAGATTTATAACGCACAGTACTACCCGACGGTGTCTAGGCACGGTGTTACTGCTGAATTGTCTAACCACAGAGTGAGTGTGGGATAAGTAAGTTTGGGCTAGATCTTAAAGAGCCACGTTTGTAAGAGTTTGCGGAATGCCAGAAGATTGCTTTCCTTCTTAAGTGTCAGAGGAAGAGAGTCCACAGGCTAGCAGTGCCTGCCGCAAAACTTCCCCCCCCGTGAGGCAGTTTTAGCCCAAGGAATTACCAGATTGGTGGAGGCCATTGACCGCAACTGCCTCTCTGGGATATACCATCTGAAACTCTGTGAGAAGTAATCTGGGCCAAGCCCATGTAGTGCTTTAAAGGCAATACAGAGGGACTTGAATTTGATTTGTCTTTTAACTTTTAGCCAGTGCAGAGATGAAAGGGCATGGGTAACCGACTGATGTTTCGGAATAGCAAGCAGCAGATGAGCTGCTGCATTTTGGAGGACCTGCAGTTTGTTACGATACTGTGATTGTATATTGAGAAAATGTCCATTACAGTAGAGCTGCCACCATTACTGCTGGACTCTACTTGCATGGCACTTATACCCAGCTCTCTGAGCCTTGACTTATGGGTCATTTGCCTTTCCTCTATGGCTAGTCTCTTCTGCTCCAAAGCTTTCTCATTTTCCATTTTCAATTTAGCTCCTGCACTGTCTTCCAGCTACTCTGGGTATAGGCCTCTGGATGACAAACTGCTTCCTGTCCAGGATGGAATCTCTAATCCTGGAAGGATGTTCCCACCCTCCTCCACAGGTAGCAGTCAAAGACCCTCCTGTGAGTCTTGGTCCGGTTCTTCCCCATCATTCAACTTCTCCTCTTTTTCATTGTCTGTGCGGGACTGATGGGTCTCTGTCCATGCCCTTAAAGCATTTTACAGCCCTGCCTTCTTAGTGCTCCTCTGGACAGGCAACCCCTTCTCCTGGCAAAACTCCTTGAGCTGGGCCACAGTGTACCTCTCCAGGTTGACCAGCCCAAACTCAATTTTTATAGGCGAGATCACAAATCTGACAGGTAGATTGAGAAAGAATACATTTGGAAAAATCAAAAATGCCTGTCATGTAGAATTGACTCGAATTGGTCTTAGGTATGTGTCTTGGTAGCGTACACCCTATTACTGTATGGCACTGCACAAACACAAGTCCAATCTCATTGCTAATTACCTGCATGAGAAGTTGGGTTTCTGGTTGGCAGAGGTATGCACCTTGTCCAAGCAGGAACCACATTTCTAGTCAGGGTAAGTTACAAACATACCCTAAATTAACCTATGCTCACTCCCTGATAGCTACTAAAAGAAGAATACAAAAAGAACAATTGATGGACAGAATGCAGAACAATGTCATACATTCACCCCAGTACAGAGATCTGGACCTAAATTCATCATTTTTTTGCTCATCTTGCCATTCCAGTTTGGACCCAGCCATATGCAAATCAACCTTGACCCTGCACCCAATGGAAACAGTCCAGCCCGAACTACCAGGCCAGGTCCTCCCTGGACTGGAAACAGCATACTAGGACCGGTTTCGGGCTTTCAGCCCTCATCAGCCAGGATAGCTTGACTCCAGTGGCATGGAGAGCACGGGACCCACGTCTGGGCATACCCGTCCCACTCGGGGTGATAAATACAAAAAGAACAATTGATGGACAGAATGCAGAACAATGTCAGACATTCACCCCAGTACAGAGATCCGGGCCTAAATCCATCATTTGTTGCTCACCATGCCATTCCAGTTTGGACCCAGCCATATGAAAATCAGCCTTGACCTTGCTCACAATGCCATTACAGTATGGACCCAGCCATAAGCAATATCCATCATCCCCTTTGGTTTTGCCCTGGTAGCTTGGCACTGGGTAGTCAGGCTTAACTTAATATGGGATATGTAAAGTATTTGTGCAAGTCTTTAAATAGTAAAACAGTGAAAACACTCATGAAAAGCTACCACACCTAGTTAGAGAAATAGAGCTTAATATAATAAACAAAATAAGACCAAAACAACAAAAATTCAAGAAGTAGAACTTGAGTTATGAATTTTTAAAGAGTGAACTGGCATAAAGTCTTACTAGCATAAAGCTTCATCGGGCTATCTGGTCACGCTAGTCTGGGTCAAATCCAAAAGTTCAGTAAGACTGCAATGGAATGTGGGTCTGTCCCAGTTCCAGCTAAGTCCAGCTGAAGTTTTACCTTCTCAAGAATTGTGCCAATCTTAAGGAAGAAGTTCCCTGGGAGCAAGGAGAGCGTTGTTGGTCCGAAGGGGCGTGAAGAGCTGCTGGGTGTTGCCGATGGATAGACAGGAACCTCATGCTCACCAGCGGGGATACATTCTATGTGAAGAAACAAACTTGCACCCGCTCATGCTGGATCTTTGTGTGCAACAAAGTTCTGGAGTGAACGGGTCTGTTCGCGAAGAGTCAGAAAGCTTGAGTTAAGGAACAGAAAGAGCACTTCCAAGGGCCCATGACCTGAAACGTGCCTCTTGGGCATCAGGAGCTCTTTGAAGACTGGTCCAGGAGCTGGGGGGAGCCTGTCACATCCGTGAGGTGCAGGTAAGCAGGCCAGCAGGCTCAAGGTGGTTAACTGACTAAATAAGAGTACGTCAAGTCCCTACAAATGATTGAGTAAGTCATGCGCTTAGAGTGAAAACATTAATCAATTAGATGCACTCATGAATCAATGCTAAGACTGGTGAAAATAATGTAGGACGACCGTGCAGGTTCGAAATATTAAAAAAGTGCAGCAAACTCTACAAGTGACTACAACGTGAAAATATGTGAAATCAAACGCGTACCTCCAAGCAAAAACGTGTTCAGTCACAAAGTCCTTAGACTCCTTTCTACATATCAAAGGAAAACACAAGAGTAAGCATATGGCAAAGCATGGAGACGTTTTTACAACAAATGTGGTAGTCAGAAACCAATGCTTGCTAATGCAATGTTGGGCCACAGGCCCACATCACTATGTAGGACCGACACTGACACATAGATATATGGGTAGTAACTGGCCACGAGCACGTGCACCTGGGCCCTTTTATTGGTGGGGCTACGTCACTCATGACACCCGTGATGGATGGGTGTGGGGGTGCAAGTGTGTCCAGCCCTCGAGGGAGTGGCTGGAAGAACGGCTTCCTGCGGAGCACTAGAACGTGTCCCACAGGACACTACATTCCTTGCCAACTTTATTGAAGAACAAACAAAATGTTAGTCCAACCTGTGGGGACAAAAACAATTAACTAAAACACCACAGGGTCCATCAGTCTTCTGAGACAGGTGGCAGGAAGACATCAGACATGGGCTGATGACTCTGCCTGCATCAGAACCTTCTCGGTTGGCACACGTAGTTTAACATGAAGGGTTCAGAATACGACTGCTGACTTGGAGGTGTCCGCTGCATAGCGTCAGTTCACTTGTGATGACATGTCTTGCATGGCTTCCCTTTTGTTGACGTCGGTGATGGTCTGTGGTGGATTCAAACAGTTATTTCAATGGGATGCGTCATGAGTATGGATGGAGTTCATGGTGACTGTTTTGGAGGTGTTGCCTGATCACTTGTCTCTGTGGACCCTTTTGTCTGCAACCGATGACCCGTCGGTGGGGCAAAGTCTCTTTTCACTCTCCCGCCTAGAGAGGCCCGCTGCCCGGGTTGCTGAGGGACTGCAGGAAGGCTACGCTGGGGCTGCTTGTGTGCCGACTGGGGGCAGCTGCAGGACCACCGAGGAGCCATTACTTGGTCACATGCACAACCCTCTAGGGTGGAGATGTCTTGGTCTATGCTTGCTCCCGCTACCCCGGATCAGTGGTGTGCCCGGTTCACAGGTAGCCTCTGGTCTGGTTTCTCGGCTTGTGTGGCAACATCGTGGGACTCCAGTCCATCGATACTCTGGGAGTGGTGCTGATGGCTGGTGTGATGGCGGTTGCCAGCCATGGGGTGACTCGGGATGACAGGTGGTGGTCACTTGCTGGGAGAGTTGGATGTCAGGAGTTCAAGTTCAAGTTCGGGCCTTTATATAGCGCACTACTCACCCAGAGGGTCTCAAGGCGCTAGAGGGAGGGGTTCACTATTTGTCGAATAGCCAGGTTTTAAGTTCTTTTCTGAAGGAGATGTGGTTCTGAGTAAGGCGGAGGTGGGTGGGGAGTGAGTTCCATGTCTTGGCAGCCAGGAAGGAGAATGATCTGCCACCCATGGTGGTTTTTCGGATGCGCGGGACTGCAGCGAGGGCTTGATTGGATGATCTTAGTTGGCGGGTGGGAATGTAGAAGGACAGTCGGGTGTTGAGGCATTCGGGTCCCAGATTATAAAGGGCCTTGTGTGCGTGGGTAAGAAGCCGGAAAGTAATTCTCTTGTTGACGGGAAGACAGTGGAGGTTTTTTAGGTGTCCGGTGATGTGTTCTTGGCGCGGGATGTCTAATATGAGTCTCGCTGACGCGTTTTGGATACACTGGAGCTTTTTCTGCAATTTTGTTGTAATTCCGGCGTAAAGTGTGTTGCCATAGTCTAGTCGACTCGTGACCAGTGCATGGGTGACAGTCTTTCTTGTCTCGAGGGGGATCCAGCGGAAGATCTTTTTGAGGATGCGAAGGACGTTGAAGCAGGAGGACGATACGGCGTTGACTTGTCTGGACATTGAGAGAGAGGAGTCTAGAATGAAGCCAAGGTTACGTGCATGGTCTGTGGGTGTGGGTGCTGATCCCAAGGCGGAAGGCCACCAAGAGTCGTCCCAAGCTGAGGGGGAGGATCCTAGGATGAGCACCTCCGTTTTGTCTGAGTTGAGTTTTAGACGGCTCTGTTTCATCCATTCGGCTACTTCTTTCATACCTTCGTGAAGATTGGTTTTGGCGGTGTTGGGGTCTTTGGTGAGGGAAAGGATTAGCTGGGTGTCGTCGGCGTAGGAGATGATGTTGAGGTTGTGTTGACGTGCGATGGAGGCGAGAGGACTCATGTAGACGTTGAAGAGGGTGGGACTGAGTGAGGAACCTTGAGGTACGCCGCAGATGACTTCGGTGGGCTCAGAGTAGAATGGGGGGAGTCGGACTCTCTGGGTTCTCCCAGCTAGGAAAGAGATGATCCAGTCCAAGGCTTTTCCTTGAATGCCGATGTTGTTGAGGCGTTGTATGAGGGTGCTGTGACAGACAGTGTCGAAGGCGGCGGAGAGGTCGAGTAGAATGAGGGCCACTGTTTCTCCGTTGTCTAGGAGTGCTCGGATGTCGTCGGTCGCCGCAATGAGGGCGGTTTCGGTTCTGTGTTTGGCTCGAAAGCCGTTCTGTGAGGGATCCAGGGAGTTGTTGGATTCAAGGAAGGCGGCGAGTTGGCTGTTGACGGCTTTCTCGATGACTTTGGCCGGGAAAGGGGGGAGGGATATGGGTCGGTAGTTTTTCAGTTCTGAGGGGTCTGCTGTGGGTTTTTTCAGAAGGGCGCTGAGTTCGGCGTGTTTCCAGATTTCTGGAAAGGTGGCAGAGTTGAAAGAGCAGTTGATGACATCGCGGAGTTGGGGAGCGATGATGGAGTCAGCTTTGTTGAAGATGTAGTGGGGACAGGGGTCAGAAGGCGAGCCAGAGTGGATTGAGTTCATGAGGCGAATGGTATCTTCAGTGGTGATTGCGTTCCAGGAGCTGAGGTTGTTAGTTGGAGGGGTGGGATCTGGAGGGGGTGGGGCGGGTTGGTCACTGGGAGTATTCTTGAAGCTGTTGTGGATGTCGGCAATTTTGTTGTAGAAGAAGGAGGATAGCGCATCGCAGAGGTCTTGGGAGTTAGTGATGTCGTTGGATGCTGCGGAAGGGTTGGTGAATTCTTTGACGATATTGAAGAGTTCCTTGCTGTTATGAGAATTGTTGTCGAGACGGTCCTTGAATGCTGATTTCTTGGCGGATCGAATCAGTTGGTGGTGTTTGCGGGTGGCTGTCTTGAGGGAGGCCATGTTGTCTGGGGTTGGTTCTTTTCTCCAATTCTTCTCCAGGGTGCGGCATGTCTTCTTGGATTTTTTAAGGTCATAATTGAACCAGGGAGCCTTTTTGCTGGATGATTTCAACTGGTGTTTTTTCAGGGGTGCTAGCTCGTCCGCACTGTGGGTAATCCATTGCCTGAGGTTGGTGGCCGCTTGGTCTGGGTCCATTGCTAGGGTGGGAGGGTTTTGGTTGAGTGATGTGAGGAGTTGGTCGGTGGTGATTTTATTCCATTTTCTCCGGGGAATGGGTTGTGGGCGGTTGTGGGATAGGGTGGTTTTGTAGTTGAAGTGAACACAGCTGTGATCCGTCCAGTGGAGAGCTGTAGTGCGATCGAAGGAGATGTGCTTGCTGGAGGTGAAGATAGGGTCGAGTGTGTGTCCGGCTGTGTGAGTGGGGGTGTCAACAAGTTGTTTGAGTCCGAGATTGGACAGGTTGTCCAGAAGGGTGGTGGTGTTGTTGTCGAGTATGTTTTCAAGGTGGTAGTTGAGGTCTCCTAGAAGAATGTAGTTCTCGGAGGCGAGGGCGTGCGGGCTGACGAAGTCTGTGATGTCGTCGCTGAATTGAGATCGGGTGCCTGGAGGCCTGTATATGAGGGTGCCTCTAAGGGTGGTCCTGGGGTCGGTGTGGATCTGAAAATGGAGATGTTCGGCGGTTACAAGATTGTCGTCAGAGCTGGTTGTGATTTTGATGGTGTTTCTATGGACGATGGCGATGCCTCCTCCAGTTTGATTGATGCGGTCTTTTCGAATGATCTTGTAAGTATCCGGTATGGCTATGGCGATGTCGGGGGCAGAAGATGCGTTCATCCATGTTTCAGTAAGGAAGGCGATGTCAGGTGACTCAGTGTCGATTAGGTCCCAGAGTTCTGTTGCATGTCTGTGGACCGAGCGGGTGTTCAGTAGGATGCATTTCAGGCTGTTGAGTTCGGAACTGTGTGTGGAGGAAGTGGGTTTGGTGAGGGTCCTGAAGCAGTTGAACTTGCAAGAGAGGCAGGCGAATGGGCCGTGGGTACGTCCTGGGGAAGCTTCGCAGCATAGTAGGGTGCGTCCGGGGTTGAGGGCGAGGAGAGTAGCGGCATCATATGTGACTCTAGAGGGTTGGGCGCGGCGGGGACCAGGGGGTCTGGCGCTGGGCGCAGTCCAGGCGCGGACGGGCGTAGACGGGCTTACCTTTGGCGAACCTTCGGCGTGGCCGTAGCGCGTGGACGCTGCGCGTGGGCGCATCTGTCATTAAAAGCACTTCGAGGGGGGTGAGGGGCCTGGGAGGGGCAGCAGGGAGGCGGGAGCGGTGCGAGGAGGAAGGGCTCAGATAACAACAAACAAAATGGAGGTAGTGAAAGGTCGAGTGAGGCTGGGGCACTGATAAAATGTTCACAAGCGCTTTTAAACAGGCAGCTTTAATGTTAACAGATAGAGCGCAGCTCCGTTTCCGTCGCGCTGATTAAGTGGCATAAACTATGCTACGCTGCAGATTACCAGAAACGCTGTAGCGTTATTAAGTGGCACAAACTAAGCAGACTGAAAAATACACCACAAGCGCTAATACAAATGCACAATCAGAAGCGCTAATGCCAATGCACAATTAAATTACAGACACACAGATGGTCGGAGGTCAATGTAAGAGTAACGATACCACCAGGAGCCAGGGAGCGTGGGAGCGACCGTGTCTGACGAAGTCAGGGCGGTCACAGCTGTGCTTCCTACGGGGTCTAGAGTAAGGGTCAGTGGGTGGGAGGGGCAGCAGGAGGGACTTGGCAGCCCTGTGCCTCCGCCTTGCTGAGGTTGGGTTTCAGTGATGGCGTGACACATAGAATGTGTGGATCCTCTCTTGCCTGGCTTAGGGCCACTGCTGACTCCGTCTTGAGGCGGTGTGAGGAAAGACACTCGGTGCTGATCTTCACCCATGGCATCTATAGTCAGGAGCAGGGATGCCGTTTGACTTAGACTACTGACACTCTGGGGTGGACGGTCGCCTGGGGACACATGGGATGATACACGGTTTGCGCTTGCTGCGGCAAATGTTCAGTTCTCGCGTGAAAGTCTATATCCAGGGACGCCGGTTGACGCTCACCTGGGGAAGCGTTGGGATGATACTCGGTTTGCGCTTGCTGCTGCTTACTTTTGGTTCTCCCTTGAGGCTGTATCCAGGGACGCCGGTTGACGCTCACCTGGGGAAGCGTTGGGATGAGACTTTGTTTGCGCTGGCTGCGGCTTACTCTTGGTTCTACCTTGAGGCTGTATCCAGGGACGCTGATTTATGCTCACCTGGGGAAGCGTTGGGATGAGACTCGGTTTGCACTTGCTGCGGCTTACTCTTGATTCTCCCTTGGTGCTGTTTCCAGGGCTGCCAGTCTGCCTTGGTGGCTGTCTGGTGAGTCAGGGTGTGCTCTTGGCTTGCTGTATGAGTCCTCGATCTTCTCCCTTTGTTGGTCTGTTCCGCCCTCCTGTGTTCATCCGGTTTCGGGGTGACAGGGCTGTCACTCTCTTCTTTCTTCGAGGGCATTGCGTTTGGACCTCAAGGCGGCGCCGGCTTCTGCCTTCGTTTAGGCGTGCTTGTCCAAACTGGTCAATTGGTGTTACGTGCTCCTTGCTTGCTGGGCGACGTGACGTCCGGGAACATGTCGCCGGTTGTCGGAGCGCCTGCTACAGTGGTGGCCTGCCATGTGGAGTGTGCGATTCCTCTCTTGCCTGTCGTGGGTCACCACCGACTCCGTTGTGAGGCATTGTGAGGTAGGGCACTCTGTGTTGCCTTCGGCCCACTGTGGGGCTTCTCTGGGGCGGTGGAGATGTGGATGCTCTCCTCTGGCACTTAGTGTGCCTGTGGTGTAGCTTGCGGTTAAGCCGGTTCACCAGTAGGAGCGGGTAGTTCAATATGTTCTCTGGTGGTGGTATTAGGCAGCTACCTGTGATGCGTGCTCTGCACCAGTCTCTCTGTAGCTGTTGGAGTGGAGGGGTACCATGCGACATTGCTGTCTGTTCGGCTTGCTGCTTCGGGGCCTTGCAAAGCGGGCACTCTCTGGGGCATGAACTTTTGAGGGCACGCCTTGCTGGGCCTGGGTCTGTCTCAGCGGTAGGGCTTGAGCATGCAGCCTTCCTTCATGGTTGTGGTGCACCTTCTGTGACCTGTTGCCTGCTGGTTTGCAGGTGGCACTGCAGCCACACTTGTCACTCGTCTGCCACTCTCGATTGCTGACTTCGGTCGTGGTGGGCAGTCAGTGTGCTTGACTGGTCTTTGGACGCGCAATCTTCCCTTGCTGATCCTATGGTAGTGGGGTATCAGGTTCTTTCCTCTGGCCTACCACGTTGCTTAGGACGACAGTCGTGGGGCACAGTTGGCTCTCTGCACTGGCCAGGCAGTATGTCTGTTCTTCAGCGCATTAGTTCTGGGAAGCCACCAGGTGGTGCGACAATCATTGCGGTGGCTTGCCCGGATTGCTGCAGGTTTTTGGGTGCTAGAGGAGCTGGTGCAGGGCTCTGTAGTGGCTGTATGTCTGTGGCCACAGTGTGGGAGCTGGGAACGCTGGGTAGTTGACTTGGTGCTAGGGTTAAGTGAGCTGCACCCTATATTTGTGTGGGGTTCTGAGGCATTCCTTGCAGCTCAGCCTTGTTCCTAGGCTGGGGGTCCACTGGTTTCAGCGGCTCTGTGGGTGCATCTCTCTGCCATGATGATGTTACTGTTCTGCTGATTTAGCACTGCAGGCTGTACCACCTGTGGCCGCTAGGTGGCAGTGCAGCGCTTCATTGCATGGCACAGCAGCTTTTCCTGGAAACTGCAGGCGTCTACTTGGACTGGAGACTCAGGACGATGGAGGCGCTCTTCCTCTGGGCATGGCCGTCTTTCTCATGCTGCCGGCCATGCTATTTCAGGGGTATCGTGTGGGCAGGTGCCTTTTGGCTCTGCTTGCGGTGTGAGCTGCACGGGGAAGGTGGGACGGTTTTCTCTTTTTTTCCCAAAACCGTGAGCTCTTGCGCGAAAAGCACTGACTGGAGCAGCTCTGCTGGTGTGGCAGGCATCCGGGGTGCAGATGCAGGGAAAACAGACTCCTGTTGGTGCCCTTACTTGGCCGGTACAGCTGGGCGCCGATCTTTCCCTTCGTCTGGGCTGCAGGCGTCAAGGCAATGCTAGGGGCGCAGCAGCAGGGAGGCTGGGACACAGAGCGCTCCCGTCTCACCAGTCCTCTGCACCGTGTTGCCTCCTACCCTTCTACCCTTGCGTTGGGGGTGCAGAGGTGAGTGCTGGTTGTTACGGTGGTACCGGTGAAAGGACAAGGCGTATCCCGCTGTGTCTGGACGGCGTCTTTCATCTCCCGGTGTAGGAGCGGCAGGCGGATCACCCGAGGGCACCTCAGGGCTGGGTGACTTTGAGGGTCCAGAAGCACGGCTGCCCCCTGAGTTGCGCTAGCCATGGAGCCGCCTCATACGTCTGTTTGCTGTTCTCGCACTGACCTCTCGCAGTAGGGCTGGCTGGTACGGGCTGCAGCTGCGGCAGTATGTGGGCACCTGCCGGGACCTCTCTCCTGGGGCCGAGTCATGCACTGGGTGACCTCCGTCCTCCTCAGCACGGCCTTGATCGTCGTGCTGGCAATGGGCGTGCGGGAGCCTCCAGGCAGGCTACCTTGATCCTCCAGGGTCTGTGAGGCGTAACTGGGTGGCGCAAGGGACTCTATCCCCTCTGCTGCCATGGGGGTGCCATCTTAGTTCTGGCTCATTTCCTCCCCATGAAAGACTGGAAGGTTCGAGCCACAGGCCTGCGGGGTTAGCTACCCGCCTCGTTGCCAGTGTAATGTTGGGCCTCAGGCCCACATGACTATGAAGGACTGACACTGACACATAGATATATGGGTAGTAACTGTCCACAAGCACGTGCACCTGGGCCCTTTTATTGGCGGGCCACGTCACTTTTGAAACCCGTGATGGATGGGTGTGGGGGTGCAAGTGTGTCCAGCCCTCGAAGGAGTGGCTGGAAGAACGGCTTCCTGCAGAGCACTAGAACGTGTCCCGCAGGACACTACAGCCGATACGGTATGATGTAGGTCCAAATCAGCGAATACCGACGGTCGCCAACAGCCTCTCGGTACCAGTGAAAGAGCGAGCATGCACTGAAGATAGTACTACATTCACTAAATACACAGCCTGACACAATTGATCCGGAAATGGATACAAACAGAAGTTCCTGTCCTGAAGTGAACAACGATGTGGGCTGAATACAAAACTCTGTGTGCGCGTGGAAAACGAGCGCTGTCAATAAAGATGGTTCGTGAAAAAAGCGAAAGTGCTCTAAGGCAAATAAACTGAGAAAAAAGGTAGTGATTATGTGGTGAGATGGTGGTCATTGCGTAATTATGTGGAGTGAACCCGAAACGGCTGACAGCAAGAAAACATGACCAATGTGTAGGAAGTGAAATACATGCTGCTAATGAAAACAAATGTATAAACATCTCTACCCAGATGCATAATGTTTCTCAAATCATATAAAAACATATGTCACATAAAGTATCAGGACAGAGCTTATGTATAATAACAATTGCAATACGACAAACATAAAATGTACCGACAATGTAATTACTCATGAAAGATCTGATGATAGCAACACTTTTAAAGAAAAACCTCTTAATAGGAAATACGTAGTGTGCTTACAAGATAAACTGAGCCTTCAGTGACCAAGATAAGTTAATGACTATCAAATGAAAATGTGTGAAAAGACACAATGTTAGCTGCACATTTAATTTGAACTTCTTCACAAAAAAATCCATAATATACAATCGAAATGAACTGATCCTCGTACAATAACAAAAGGCTCATTCGTGACGTGATAAAACAAACAGTGCTAGTGTGGAGGAATTAACAATGCTGGTGATGTAGAAAAAGGGCAGAAAAAACAAAAAGAAGAACATTGAGTTAGAAACAATTAAATGAATATTGGCTAAGACAGAATGACATGAACATTCTCCAGGAGTTAAAATGGATATAGATGAGTTACAGGAAGCATGATAATTCTATCCTAACATAGAGGCCTCTAGGTGTCATTGTGTCAAGAAAGCGAATCCAATATGTTATGTGTTGTGACAGTAGGTTGGACATGTCTCTGTCCACCTGAGGTTTCACCACTTCAAGAATGGTTAATCTCAGTTGGGCAATGGAGTGATGATGAGCAAGCCAATGAGCTGCCAGTAGTGAGTTTATGTTCTTGGTTCTTATTCGGCTTTTGTGTTCAGTAATGCGGGTACGTAAAGCTCATTCCGTTTTTCCCACAGGATATAAACCATATGGGCAGCGAATGGCGTAAATGACATGATGACTGTTATAATCAGCTGGAAATAGTTTAATCAGTTTACCAGACCAGGAATGAGGGATATTGCTGCCGGCCAACCTTATTATTGCAACGTGAGCAACTATACATGGGCGCATGCCTCTATGTTCAGGTGCTGAAGGTGAAACTGGTTTAGATAAGAGTTCTCTGAGGTTCTGCGACCTCTTGTAAGCAAAAATGGGAGGTTGCATAAAGATGCCTTGAAAGTCAGGTTCTAATAGAAATAAATCCCAGCTTTTCAGAATCACATTTCTGACGGCTGAGGATGAAGTCGAAAAAGTTGACACGAAGACTTCTCCTTTAATGGAATCTTTAAGTTGTTTCTGCAGTAAGTTGCCCCTTTGTAAACCTTGAGCACGGCGTTCAGCCTCTTCTAATATTTCATTTGGGTAACCTCGCAGCTTGAATCTTGCCTTGCATTCTTTAACCCTTTCCGCGCTCATGACGAGCTCAGCTCGTCATGAGTGACGACGCTAGTACGCTCATGATGAGCTGAGCTCGTCATGTAACGCGTTTTTTTAAAAACGCAGCGCGCAGGGGGAAAACCGCTAGCGCGCATGCGGTTAAGAACCACCAGGAGTTGAGAAGCATCCGATGTAATGCGTTTAGCCGGTAGGAATTGTGAATAGGGCAAGTGTTTCTTGAGAGACGAAGGGTGGAAACTAGAAAACAAAAGAGTATTGTTCCGATCAGTTTGTTTCTTGAATAGAGAGGTCTTGTTATGTTTACCCTCAATTTCAATCATGTTGTCCAAGGCTGATAAGCAAAGTTGCTCCATGGTGAAAGTGAACTTGATGTGAGGGTGTTTAGCATTCAAGAGCCGTACGTTTTCTCTAAGAGTGACTGAAGTGCCATGCTAAATATTAAGGATGTTGTCTATGTATCTATGATAAAGTAATAGGTTGTCAGTCCTCTCTTTGTCTGCTAGAATGAGTTCGGAATCAAACTTCATCATAAAAATGTTGGCGTAGCTGTGGGTCCCAGAATAACCCATTGAGGTGCCATTGAACTGTAGAAAGTCTTTCCATTTGAAGTAGCTGTGATACAATGAAAATTGGAGTAATTCAAGTAAAAAAAAATATTTGCTTGTAAATCATCTTGTCGGAGAAGAGCCTATTCTACTGCCTCGATGCCCTCAGAGTGTGGAATAGAAGTGTACAACGCTACCACATCAATGGTACACAGCCAGAATTCTGTCAAATCAGGTATCGGGATATTCTGCAGCAATTGAAGGAGATGGGTGGTGTCCTGTAGGTATGTATCACCTGCTTTTACAATGTTCTGAAGAAGAGAATCCAGATGATGACCAAGAGGTTCATGAAGTGACCCGCACCCTGAGACAATAGGCCTTAGGGGTGGATCACTCAAAACCTTGTGGATTTTAGGAAGCATGTACATTGACGGACGTCGTAGGTGTCGAATATATAGAAATTGCAGTGTCTTGTCCATGATCAATCCCATCTCGTGAGCATGTGTCAAGATGTTCATAAGAGTGGATTGAAAGTCCACTGTGGGGCTCTTGATATAGTGGCAAGTAGGTAGATTAATCAAGCAACATCGTTTCCATCTTATTCTCATGAAAAATGTGATCCATGACAACCAAGGCTCCACCTTTATCTGCTGGAAAGAAAACCACTGCTGTATGCTTCCTGAGTGTCTTTAAAGCCTGTTTATCTTGCTTAGATACATTTGGCTGCTTGTCTGAAGGTGCAGGCAGTTTTGATAAATCTGATCTGACAAGAGTTTCATATGTGTCAAGGACCTTGTGGGATGTGAGTGCAAAAAAAGAACTCTTGTGAAAACGGACACATTTTACAACGTTATTCACAGTGTATTGTGCTTTGAATGTTTCATAATTCATTGACCACATTTTGTTTACACTCTCATCTGAGAGTTCTTCAAGTAGTGCACCTGATGTCTAGGACATAGTCCTAGGTTTTTTCTCATCTTCCTAAAAGTGGCATTTTTAAAATTGTAATGTCAAATTCGACTTTTCCATCAAAGAGGATTTATTGTTACAGTTCCAGAAGTACTAATCATAACAGCTCCTGAATTACAGCTTATTAGAAGTAACAAGGAATCCCAATGTTAACCTATGGGAGGTGTAGGCCTCAGAGTAGTAGAAAACGAGTTGTGAGTTTTTCACTACCAGGACAAGTAAAACCTAGAAGTGCATGTCGTACCTTTTAATTACATGGCACCCTGCCCTGTGGGCTACCTAGGTCCTATTTTAGGGGTGACATATAAGTAATAAAAGGGGAGTTTAAGGCTTGGCAAGGGGTTATAAATTCCAATTCAACATGGCAGTGTAAACTGCCCACACAGTCTCTGCAGTGGCAGGCCTGAGACATGTTAAAAGGGCTACTTAAGTGGGCGGCACAGTCATTGCTGCAGGCCCACTAGCAGCATTTAATTTACAAGCCATGGGCACATGAAGTGCTCTGTATTAGGTACTGATAAGTAAATTAAATATGCCAATAGTGATTAAGCCAATGTTACCATGTTTTAGGGAAAGTGAAAACAAGAATTTTAGCACTGTTCAGCAGTGGTAAAGTGTCCAGAGTCCAGAAATTAGGTCAGGAAAAGGGGAGGAGGAAGGCAAAAAGTTTGGGGGTGACCGTGCAGAAATGGCTTTTTCCAACAATGCCTGCCCAGTCCTCAGGATGCAATGGGTGGAATTTAGTTTCTTTGGTTGGTGCTGTTGCCAAATTCACCTGATGAGAATCAGATTTACCAATATCAGCCAGACCTTTGTAGTAATCTACAACAATGTCATCAGTTATTGAAACTGTAGCTGAAGGAGTATAAGCCATTTCCATTGCTCTTCCCATATGACCTCATGTAACACTTCTAAATAGGCTTGGGCATAATTTCAATTACACAGGCCTAATCAGAGTAATCTTAGGAATTTCCCATTCCTCTTACATGGATTTCCGATTCGAATGCAATTAGGACCGTTTGTGTAATTCAGAGTAATTTGGTTGGAAAAATCCCATTGTAAGAGTACATTTAGCAAGCGTGAGCGGCTGCTTGTGCTTGCTATATGTGTTCTGTTGCATTTAACACTAATTCTTAGCATAAATTACATCCTCACATACATTTCGGAAATGAGGGCGCCTTTTGCTCTAACTGCCACAAGGAAGTTGGGGGCAAATACTACCCCAAGTATACCTTTAGCAAACGTGAGCGTCTTCTTTTCAAATTCAAATTCTTTTTTATTGTTTGATTAATTAAAATCATTACAATACCCCCCTGGAATAGATAAAAACATACTTAAGAAAAAACATTACGATCCCGTTTTAAAAATGCACCTGGTTTTAACACAATACCGTGGTTCGGGTACTTCAATACAAAAGTGGTTATCATTAAAATTCATGTATAAGGGTTCCTACTTTAACAGCGTTCTCTTGACATAAAACCTTTATTGCTCTTTGACTTTATTCCGATATAGTCCATCCCCGACTCCTGGCTAAAGCACAGGGAGGTACAAAAGGGGGTGGTGATGGCGGAGCATCTGAACCAATCAAACACTCACAGCCAGTCAACAGATTTGGGTTTAATCCATCACCGTTCTTTATCCCACTCTGCCACCCCAGTTCAGACATGGCCATATGCAAATCAGTCTGACCCTGTGCCTCATGGGAACAGCCCAGCCCGAACTGCCAAGCCATGCCTTCCCTGGACCGGAAACAAGCTTCCTAGGGACCGGTTTCTGGCATTTCAGCAGTCTTCCGCCAGGCTTGCTTGAATCCAGTGGCAAAGTGAGCAAGGGACTCACGTCTGAGCATACCCTGCCAACTTATGGCAAACAAAGCGGTACAAAAGGGGGTGGTGATGGACGGAGCATCTGAACCAATCAAACACTCACACCCAGTCAACAGATCTGGGTTTAATCCATCACCGTTCTTTAGCCCTCTCTGCCACCCCAGTTCAGACATGGCCATATGCAAATCAGTCTGACCCTGTGCCTCATGGGAACAGTCCAGCCCCAACTGCCAAGCCATGCCTTCCCTGAACCAGAAACAAGCTTCCTAGGGACCGGTTCCTGGCATTTCAGCCGTCTTCAGCCAGGCTTGCTTGAATCCAGTGGCAAAGAGAGCAAGGGACTCACGTCTGAGCATACCCTACAACTTATGGCGAACAAAGCGGTACAAAAGGGGTTGGTGATGGACGGGTCATCTGAACCAATCAAACACTCACACCCAGTCAACAGATCTGGGTTTAATCCATCACCGTTCTTTAGCCCACTCTGCCACCCCAGTTCAGACATGGCCATATGCAAATCAGTCTGACCCTGTGCCTCATGGGAACAGTCCAGCCCGAATTGCAAAGCCATGCCTTCCCTGGACCGGAAACAAGCTTCCTAGGGACTGGTTTCTGGCATTTCAGCCGTCTTCAGCCAGGCTTGCTTGAATCCAGTGGCAAAGTGAGCAAGGGACTCACGTCTGAGCATACCCTGCCAACTTATGGCGAACAAAGCGGTACAAAAGGGGGTGGTGATGGACGGAGCATCTGAACCAATCAAACACTCACATCCAGTCAAAGATCTGGGTTTAATCCATCACCGTTCTTTAGCCCACTCTGCCACCCCAGTTCAGACATGGTCATATGCAAATCAGTCTGACCCTGTGCCTCATGGGAAAAGTCCAGCCTGAACTGCCAAGCCATGCCTTCCCTGGACCGGAAACAAGCTTCCTAGGGACCGGTTTCTGGCATTTCAGCAGTCTTCAGCCAGGGTGGCAGAGTGGGATAAAGAACGGTGATGATCCAACCCAGATCTTATGACTGGGTGTGAGTGTTTGATTGGTTCAGATGCTCTGTCCATCACCACCCCCTTTTGTACCGTTTTGGCCGCCATAAGTGTGGCAGGGTATGCTCAGACGTGCGTCCCTTGCTCACTTTGCCACTGGATTCAAGCAAGCCGGGCTGAACACGGCTGTAATGCCAGAAACTGGTCCTCGGAAGCTTGTTTCCGGTCCAGGGAAGGCATGGCTTGGCAGTTCGGGCTGGACTGTTCCCATGGGGCACAGGGTCAGACTGATTTGCAGATGGCCATGTCTGAACTGGGGTGGCAGAGTGGGCTAAAGAACGATGATGGATCCAACCCAGATCTTTTGACTGGGTGTGAGTGTTTGATTGGTTCAGATGCTCCATCCATCACCACCCCCTTTTGTACCGCTTTGGCCGCCATAAGTGTGGCAGGGTAGGCTCAGACGTGAGTGCCTTGCTCACTTTGCCACTCGATTCAAGCAAGCCGGGCTGAAGACGGCTGAAATTCCAGAAACCGGTCCTCAGAAGCTGGTTTCCGGTCCAGGGAAGGCATGGCTTGGTAGTTTGGGCTGGACTGTTCCCATGAGGCACAGGGTCAGACTGATTTTCATATGGCCATGTCTGAACTGGGGTGGCAGAGTGGGCTAAAGAACGGTGATGGATCCAACCCAGATCTTTTGACTGGGTGTGAGTGTTTGATTGGGTCAGATGCTCCGTCCATTACCACCCCCCTTTTGTACCGCTAAAGCACAGGGAGGTGGGCTGTTAATTAGGCGCATAAGACGGCACCGGAAGGGGCTAAAATTTAAAACTCAGAACGTCAATTTTCTCTGTGTACGAACGATGATGTTAATAAGGCCCCAATGATCAACTATGATTTCCTGAGCTGTCTTTTTGTTGAGGCCTACGGCTGGGCGAGGTTTTCTTTTTTTTTTGGGGTTAACCTTCCGTCCGCTCATGAGGATTCTGCTTTTACGTGGATGCGTAGGTCCACTTATTGTGTGTATTCTCCGTCGGCTTGCCGTAAAAGTCTACTAACCATTGCCATGAATTTGACCCCCCGGCAGGCCAGGATGTTGGACGTGCCCTCCAGCCAGCATATCACCGTTTGCCTGCTTGAACGGATATTCAGATCATTGAAGATGAATTTTAAGAGCTGTCTCCTCTGGACCAGAACTGCTGGACAGGAACATAATAAATGGGTTAGAGATTCTTGTTAAAAGCCACATAATCGACAGGTCTCTGATTGAGAGGTCTTTTTCCAAGATGGATACAGGTCCTTTGAGTCGTGCACACCCAATCGAAAGTTTATGAAGCTCTTTTTTAGCTGTAAGCTAAAGTGGGCTGATAAGTATGCTTGAGGCTTTAAAGCTCTGTAGGAGTTAATGACTGTCCACCCATGCCGGCGCTTGGTGATTGCCTTTTTGACAGCCAGCAGGGATTTCTTTTTTGCTATGATGTTTGCTGCTTTGCCAAAGCTTGCTCTGTCTTCCCCGTTTTCTCATACTGATTCTAGTTCCAGCTCGGCCAAAGATGTTCTCAGAAAGCTTCCCCGGGGGTTTGGTGTTTCGAGATTCAACTGGTGCTTAATTTCATCCCAGCATAATCTGTTCAGGGTACCCGGGTTTGAGTTGTGGAATTTATGACAGAGTTTAATGAAGACGCTTATTCCCCGGATTTTCTGGTGGTGAAGGCCGAATTCTAAACTGACCTGGGAAGGGGAGGCAGACCTTGGCAGGTCAAAAACGGCCTTATAGATCTTTGACTGAAGCTCATTCAGAAAGTGCTCTTCCTTGCCGCACCAGGGAGCCAGACCGTAGGACAGGCTGGGCTGGATTTGGGCAGCCATTACTTTTAACAGGTGTGTATAATTCAGACTGTCCACTTTTTTGCATAGTAATCTATATGCATAGATTAATGATTGAGCTTTTGCTTTTAGGGCTGATTTGTGTTCTTTATAAGAACCGCCCTGCGCAATTGCTATGCCCAGATATTCATATGAGTGCTGCTCCTCCACAGTTGCCCCTTTAGCAGACCATTTAAACTTGTTTTTTTGGGGGTTCACTAAGCAAACAATTTTGGTTTTATCTTTGTTTAGCTCAAGTTGTTCCTGATCCAAATAAGCTGAAAGATTATTTATTGATCTCTGTAGACCAATAGGAGTTTGGCTCAGCAAAACAATATCATCTGCGTATTGTAGGATGGCAAATGACTCGTTAGCCAAGTTTGGTTGGTGGGAATCGGGTTTTTCAATATGTGGTGCAATGTCTGATAGGAACAAATTAAATAGGCTGGGAGCTAAGACGCAGCCTTGTTTCAAGCCTCATTGCGTGTGGATGCTTGGGGTTGTGCTGAACCCGTTGCCCAGCTTGACTCTTGCCCAGGTATCCGTGTGCAGGGAAATTATGGCGTTGAGCATTGAATATGGCAAGCCCCATACGTTAAGTTTCTTCCAGAGATGACTCCTGCTTACTCTGTCAAAGGCAGATTTAATGTCTACAGAACAGGCAAATAGCCGTGATTTCTTTTTTTGCGCTTTTTCAATTAGGAGTGCTAGAATAGCGAGATTGGTAATAGTGCCCATCCCTTGCCTGAAACCTGTCTGGAACTTGGGGATTATGTTTTTCTCTTCCAGCCAGTCTTGCAGCTGTGCGAACAGGCAAGAAGCGTAGAACTTGGCTTCTATGTCAATCAATGAGATTAGTCTGTAGTTTCCCGGCTTGCAGTGGTCTCCCTTTTTAAATATGGGGTGGATGACGTTCCCTTTCCAGGAAGCTGGGATCTTCGACTGGGTGTAAATCTCGTTGAAGAGAGGCGAGAGATGTGAACACCAAAACTCTGGGTCGTTCTTGAAAATGGCGTTGGGAAGGCCGTTTGGACCTGCCGCTCCCTCGGTCTTTAGTTTTAATATAAGAACACTTAGTTCCTTCACATTAGTCAGGCTATCTGGGTCGTTGCGAAAGGACTTTGATCGTGATGGTGTGCCTTCCGCATGTTCCGGGGCGAGAGATGATTGTATTTCTTCATGATCGAGATGCCGCCTGCTGGGCCTTCCAACGAGACCCGTTACTGTGTTGCTCTACAGAGATTGCACGTGGTAAATCCACGTATCTTCTCCAATTCCTGGATCTTGTTGTAATGTTGAGCCAGTTGACAGTTTGTTTATTATACCCCAAAAGTCACTGCTGTTGTGCTTTTTGCTTGCGGATAATAGTTGTAGCCAGATGGCCCCTTAATGCGCTATTTTTGCGCTCCTCAGGTTCCTCCTGTAGCTGCTCCTCAGTTCGCGCAACTTCTCTTTTTCCGTTTTGCGACCCATTTTTGCTGCCTGTGTTTGGAGACGCACCTCTCTTGCGATCTCTTTTTTTTTGTTTTCTTAGTTCTTGGTTGAACCAAAGATCGCTTTTGGTCACTATTCTTGGAGAGCGTTCCTGAGTGGAGGGGAATTTTTGGACTAATAGCTGGGCCGGCTGTTCCCAGGTTTTAATGCAATCGTTTTCTGCTTGAGGGCCCTGTTTGCCCAAGAAGTCCCTGTGTATCTCCTGAATGGATAGGGGTGCCTCTCCCAGCCATTTTAACTTTCGAAGGTTGTATTTTTCAGGGGGATACATAAGGGACTTGATTTTAGGTGCAGACTTTACTTCAATGTTTATTGTTAAGATGAGAGGAAGGTGGTCGCTTTCGACTCGTGAAGTGATTTTAAACGTGCCGATTTGTGGGAATGTAGACTGTTACTGATGATGATAAAGTCTATTGTTGAAAAGACTTTTCCGCTTAGATACGTAGCAGCAGCTGGAATATCCCCCGGAGTATTGCCATTCAGGATTGTCAGATTGAGGGATTCTAATTCGTTCACTAGTACCCTTGCTTCCTGAAGGTCTTTTCTTTTGCTTCCAAGCGGAGTGCTGGCTATGAGATTGCGGTTGAAGTCGCCTAGAATAACTATTTGGCAGTGCTCGTGACTTCTCTGCATTGATTTTATTAATTTCATTAAGATTATGTATTTTCCTTGCTGTTTTTTCTTTCAGGATGAATATAGACATTAATTAATAGAAGTTGCCACTTAGATTCGTCAGACGCATGCTTACCACTTAATTTGGTTGCTTGGATCCAATTAGGCCCCGTATCCAGTTCTTCTGTTGACCAGTTCCGTTTCTGTGTAACGAATGTTGATAGGCCCCCTCTAGTGTGCCCGAAACTAGAGTCTTTCTGCCAGGCAATGATGTTCTATGAATCCTGGAATTGAAGTAGGAACCACGCTCAAAGTTTCCTGGAGCATGATTATATCTTGTTGGGTGAAGAACGTTATAGTTTCGGGATCTTGCCCCATGTCTTTAAATCCGTGGACATTCCATGAGCAAAACGTGAAGTTGGCTAGGCATGCGTCTTCCACTTTCGGGGCCATCCTCCTTGCTGCTGGTATGCTATTCCTATCTTCATTAGGGATGCTTGTTATTTAGTATTTTGGCACACAAGACCAGTCCCTGCTTTCCTATGAACTGCCCTCCAAGTTTCCGGGGCATCCCTTAATATTGTGCCTGTTCTCATTGGAGAGTATTGAGGGTGAATTGGAACGTGCACTGCGTACACTGGTGATGTGGCAATTCCCTGGGGTAACCACCTCTTTTGGATTTTTGAGGAGGGGATACGGGTACCTTGGGTGTTTGTGAGCCTTCAACATGATTCCCCAGGCTCCGAAACTTGCCCTTGTTGAAGATATTTTTTCCACCATATCCTTGGAGGACCAAGTTGTCAGTGTCTCTTCAATTCCCATCCTTGTTGTTTCTTTGAATTCTACCAATATTAAATCTTGAGAGCGAATTCCTTTTAGTTCTGGGATTTAGTTGAACAGCCTCAACAGGTTCCCGGTCTGTTTAGTGTGGCCATTTCTTCCTTTAGTTGTATATTCGGGCACAAATGACAGTTTTGGATCAAACTCCTCCGACTGGTTTTGGTCGTTGTGGCGGAAGGGTGCTATTTCCTTTCTTCCGGCTTATGAAGGATTTGTTGGTGGGTTGTCCTTTTTACATCTGGGATCGCCCTCCGTGGGGACGGCAGTTGCCTCCTCTGAAATCCGTTCCGGCGTTCCCAGGGTTTTAGTGAGCATCTTATTGATTTTCATGTTCTGTTGCATTTAGCACTATTTCTTAGTGCAAACTGCATTCTCATGTCCATTTTGGATGCAAGGGGGCATTTTTGCACTAAGAAAATAGCTCAAAATGCAGACTTATTCTTCTCATTTAATTCTTCATTATCTTGTGAGATTTATGGGTAATTCAATGTGATTATGCTACGCAGAACTTTGTGAGTTACGCTCACTCGCACTACTAGCACTCATTAGGGCATGAGGAAGAGCTACACGCTATTTCAATGTGGTAGATGCACACACTTTGGTCAGCTTTTTTTTATGGTCCTCTTCATTTTCTCAATTATTCCAGAAGATTGAGGATGATAGATAGAGTGGAACCTTTAATCAATTTGGAGTGCTGTACAAATCATTTTTTAAATTGGGACCCATTATCTGTCTCAATAGAAGTATTAATACCCCTAACAAGAGTTTAGTGGATGGAGTAGTCCTCAACCCATTTGGAGAGCAAGTAGACAATCATGAGAATGTACGTGGGGCCATTGTAAACTGGCATCTTCATGAAATCTGCGTGAAGTCTCGTAAATGGGTACTCTTGTTTACCAACATGATTCATGAGGACAAATTAAGCAACATTGAGATTAATCTTCTGCAACAAGTCTGAATTTGGAGTTTGACTAGTATTTATTTATTGTACCTGTCATACCATCTTTATCTGCCTGTTACTGATAATGCAAAAACCTATCCATGCAATTCATCATAGTGTCAGGCAAAACATATTTATACACAGGAGAAATGTAAACATATTGATAATTCTTTTTGTGACCCAACATCACCCATTTTCTTTTTTCAACCTATGTGGCTTGCTCCTAGAGGACCCTCAGTTCACTCAAAGAAGTCTGAATTGGATTCAACCAGAAACAATTTACATTTTCTGTACCTTCAAAAGAATTTAATTTGATTATTTTTGTTCTTTGTTAGAATAGAAAAATATGCTTTCGCATTGTTTCATGTAAGTTAGCATTCGCTGCACCATTTTGGAGATGACCGCCATTTTGAATCATGATCAAAACACATTTTTTGCTATTTCTGAGAAAAGGCCTTACTGAGTTGCGTTTCTACAAGGTTGAGTTTTGCTTCACTAATGAATAAACTGTTCTTATTAGTGCATACCTTTCTTTTAGATGTAGGCCTTCTCCCACTTGTCTAGTGGTCGGGTACAGGCAGAGTGACCTTGAATAGTAGATAATGTTTGCCCGGCTTCAGAATCAAAACTTACTCCTTTGTAATTTACTGTCCAGCTGAGTCTGCTTGGAAAAATCTATGATGGGTGTGCTTTGGTTGGTTTTGAAATATACATGATGTATCGTTATGCTTGCTGATGTCAGTCCGTCTGCAGCACTCCTAAGCGACTGGGCACACTGGGCTCTACTCTGAGTGTACCTGAATAAATAGACATTAGTTTGTATTCACTACTGTCTGACCTACTCTTTATTTGGAATGGACGGCTGAGAGGTGGTCGTGAGTGACCCGGGTGACCCTATTAGGGACATTTCCTTCAGTTTATGCCCGAAGAGGGACTCTTTGGGGTGAGTGACCCATCCCCTTCCATGGACAGGGGGGTCGAGGCCATCATCATGTCGGACGGACGGATCAGGGATCCCTGCACAAAGAGTTCCTGGTACTTGCAGCTGCCCCTACTGTCCCGCCAGACAGTGCCTCGCCCATTGGTCCTCAAAACTGGAGTCCTGAATGGTGAAATCCTTGGATCTGACTGGCTGGTCTGAATAGTCGGCATTGGAGAATTAACTTGTTTGACCTACAGATATCAGGTGAGTTTGTTTTGGTTCTTTGTGGATATGGTACCATTTTGGTTTGTATTTGGTACGGTCTAATGACTGTCTTTTGGGTAAAAGCAATTGCAATTGTTTTGCCAGGCATTAAATAGTGAACTTGTTTTCTTTTGAAAAATGCCTGGGGTTAGCAAATTGTTTTCTTTGTACTGTCGCTGTTGTTTTACTGATGCTCGATTGGAAGAAGCTCAGCCAGAGCCTCCAGAAGGCACTCCGAATTTTGATATGTAAGTGAAGCATTGTCTTTGCCCTATTATGTTTAGTACATTATGGCACAAATATACGTGGGACAATGGCGAGTTGCAGTGGCCATTGACGGACACCTTCGATGAACAAAAGATTGAGTATTTGCAAGAACAGTTGTTTAAGAGACGAAGTAGGCAGTCTATGTTTGATTCCCTCAGAACATATAAGAAAGCAGTTAGACAGAGGCAATTGAAAGCAGAGAAAGAGGCCCGGAAAGGGAAAATGCAGACATTGATTCAGAAAACTGTAGTATATGACATGGAAAAACAGGAAAAGGGAGTTAAATGTCAAGATAGGAAGTTTCGATTACACATTGACAAATCGTATTTTGTTCAAGAAGAAAATTATATTTCTGTGGAAGAAATATTAGACACCCGACCCTCTGCCTCCATATGCCCCACAAAGAATATATCCCGCTGTTTTGAGGTCCTCGCAGCCGCCCGTTACAATTGCTTCAACTGCCCCTGTACCTGTATCTACAGCTGTCATTACAACGGCTGTGGCTTTGGCTCCTACTCCTCCTCCCCCTGTGTCGTTGCCGTCAGTGGCAACTGTGACTCTTGGTACCCCTGCCACACCTATTGTCTCAGCATTCCTGTCTGCAGCTCTTTCTCCTACGACACAACCATCAGCGACGATAGTGCCTGTTACTTCTGTTGCTTCTCCCACTGTGGTTTTTTATCCCCTGACATTAGTAAGCAGTGGGACCCTGGTACATTAATTTGAGGATAGGGATTGGACAAAATTTAAGGAGCACATAGGACCTTTAGTGCGATGTGATGTGGGAGATGATGAGAAAAAGGTAATAGCTAATCAGGCCGCTCATTGGGCTCGTAATCCTATTTATAGTGTAGAGGATGTCTGGGCAACTAAGAGAGATTTTGAGCCCTTTATACTGCAACATGCCCTGAAACACATGTCCGCTACCTTGATTGGTATTTGGCAACAGTACTTTGAAGTGAAGCACCTCAAATTTTATATGATATTAGAGATCGGGTGTATATTATTGAATTAGAGCCAGAACAAGTTTCTGCTAATGTTACGACAATAATAGCCTAGAGGGGAATACTACATGAGAAAAGTCCCCGGTCGGTGTCTCAGTTTCTGATGCAGGAGGTTCATCCTATATATCATCTACAATTACTGGAATTAACGGATGGCCGTGGTAAAATTACTTTGTTGAGGGATGCGGCCCGTTTCCAGGAACAATGGGTTTATACTCCTTGGAAAAGATGTGAAGTTTTATCTTTTAAGGCTAACTTGCCTGATCCGATGAAAATCATGCTGCATATTATAAAGAATTGACTGAAGCTGCCTCTTCCACTGTAATGACTCTTGCAGATATTGAAATGTTTTTTGGTCTGCTAGTTCTGGTTGATATTTGGAGGCAGGTGCACACACAAGATCATGTTGCGGAGTTGAGTGGTACATGGGATGTGATTAAAGGATGGGATCGGGAGAGGAAGCCAAGTGATAAACCCTGAGCCGAGATACTTGCTTTGCCTGGTCGCATTATTATGTATATGCATTCTCTTATTGCACTGAGAAAAGTACATTGGGAAAATTGTCGGCTTGACGACAAAAAAAATGAGATTGTGTCTGATTTTTTTCACCCGGTTTGAAGACACGTTTTTGGATTACAGTGGGTAGGATTTGTCTATTGAGAGAGGTGTTCGGTTTTTTGCTAATAGATTGGCAGGTTTCTGAAAGTACATGGTCCACTGCTTCCCTTTCTGTTATTTTGAATATGGCACAGTCTCATGAGTATAGGGATGATGAGGAAAAGGAGAGGCCGGGGAAAAAGCACAATGATTTGAAGACGAAGGTGTTATTACAGCAGGCTTTTAAAGGGAACGGCAGAGGACGTGGTGGTCCTGCCTGACAGCCTCCACGTACTAGTAGGCAGCCGAATACCACGCCTCTGCGACTGAATCAGTGTGCGTATTGTAAGGAGGAGGGTTACTGGCGTAGCGGGTGTCCTGTGCTTCTACAGAAGGTGGCGGTCCCTAGAGGACGAGGTTCTAATGGACGGGGTCGTGGAGCTGGCAGGGCTGATAGGGCTCAGAACACTGCAGCCTCACAGGGTCATTCTGATAACAATTACTTTGATGACCCTCAGTATGGACAGTACTATCATGATGATTTTGATATGGAGGAGGAAGTGACAGGAATGTCTCACAGCTAGGACAGCCAGGGACTGAGTGGGGGATCAGTTCCGATACCTGTAGACCAGTGTGGCCTTATGTAACGGAACTGCAAGGTCGACTAAGGAATTTTTGGAGGACACAGGTGCAACAAAAAGTTCTGTTTCTCGAAATATGGTCCCTGGGCTGCTCTGTCTGGCCATAAAAATGTTTCTGTAGGTTTTTCTGGTGCACCAGTTGTAAGCGCCATTTCAAGACCCCTTGCATTGACTATTGGTCCTTTCACTGTGAATTCGCCATTTTTATGACCTCTAATTGTGGTGAGAATTTGATGGGTTTGGATTTGTTGAAGAAATTACATGCTACAATTTTTTGTTCTCCAGCAGGTGTTTATATGACGATGGGTCCGAGTGTAGGTACGAAACAGTGTTTGTCCCTGTGGTGCGGCTTGGGGAAACATGGCGGCCAGCTAGAGTGCAGGTCGCGGGTGAGCCCAGAGCCCAGACAGCATCAACAAAATATGCTGTACACGAGGAATTCGGATTATAAGCACTCACCAGTTCATCGGATAATGCAGAGTATACCGGTCAATGTAGATACGGTAGTCCGGTGCAGCTATGAGCTGAGTGTTTTCTGCTGTTCGTACTCAGATTCAGCAGTACAGCGGCAGAGCAGCCATGGGTGAGAGCGGCGCTGGAGCTCCACAGGGGATGATGCGCCGCAACCAGGATTCCCTTCCGGGGCAGGGGAGGAGGAGAGAGGCATAGCAGCATTAGCCCACGAAAGGTCATCTATAAGGTGAAGTTGGAATTGGATTCAAGCACTGGAGATAGTGTGGGTCCTCCAACTCTAACGCTATTAAAGGACCCATTTCAGGTAGGGGATGCAAAATTGGATTTTTACAGCATTAATTTGGAGTCTTCCCAGGCAGGGGATGCTAATTTGGAACACAACTGTGCCAAATCGGGTAAAGGAAGGAAACAGGTGCAGGGGGGGGGCAATGGTGCTGTAGCGGTGAAGGGGATTTCCAGGTATACCCTTAGAAGCACTGGGGCTGGTACAACTGTGGTAACTGCAGCTTTAGCAAGTGTTATCTCTCAAGTAGAAACTGAATTAGGGGGAAAAGTGGAAGAGAGTAAGGAGGACAAGGCAAAACAAGTGAGTAGGGCCAGGTCAGTTAAGGAGACCGTGTTTAAAGAGGCAGTAGCGCTCAAGAAAATAATTTTTAAAAAACCTATTCCCGAACGGAAAGTCAAGGTCACTCCTCCACTTAGGACCTACTTTAAAATTTGGCCTAAAACCCTTATTCTGAGTGATAGTGTCCAAACAGACAGTAGTATGATGGAGTCAAAGTGTCTTCAGGGTGTTCCGAGTGAGCAAGGGATAACTCGCAACACTGAAGAAATCCCAAATATGGGAGACTGGTCTAAAGATGTAACCCCTAATCGCTACCAGGTCCTTGCTTCAGATATGGAGATCACTGTGGAGTCTCCAGCCCCTACAGTCCTTCGGGGAGACGTCTATGGAGAAAACAAGAATTTCGCAGTCTGACAAAGGGTATGCTATAATACGGCAGTTACATTTTTTGATTACGACAATAGCTATACCTCCGCCTCTACCACTCTTACGGTCCACCCGATATATCAAGTAGTCAGAAGGGAGGGTTTGAACAAGGATTGGGTCGGACTCATTATGTAGCCACGTCTCTGTCAGGAAAAGGGCATCTGGTTTTAGATCATGCAGTAAAATCGCGAGTTCTGTAGAGTGCTTTGAGAACGATCTGCAGTTTATAAGGAACATCCTTAGTGGAGATGGATTGCCGGGAGAGTTTGGCACTTTAATAGAAGGCCAGAGTGAAAACCACAGTGGGGGCAGTGAGACTCGCCATTACTGACATTCAGAGAGTGTCGACAAGTGTTGTGAATATTGGATCTGAGCGCGTGAAGTAATTGGGGGTTTTAAGATGTGATGTTTTCCTGAAAATGGGCAGGGGTTGTGGGCCCTGGTACCGTCCGGGCGCGGGCGGGCTCAGACGGGCTTGCCTTTGGCGCGCCTTCGGTGCACCTGCACCGAGTCCGCTGCACGAGAAGTAAGGCATGTCAGATATATAGTCTGGGAGAGTTAGAGCGCTAACCAAAGGCTCCGCCCCTAACATCCCCCAGCTGCTTGGTATTGGGAGTCAGAGGTGATTATGTTTCCCATTTTATTCACATTGTAGGACAATAATCAGTTGTGTCAATTGTTCTGGTAACATTTCCCCAAGTGTAATTTTTAAAAACCCAACATTAATATACCCTTCTTTGGGAGAATCCTTAATATCAGCAAAAATAACAGGCATATAATTATATACGGGAGTAACAACTATAGTCTCTTTGCTTGTATTTGGTTAACTGCCAATGTATTCTTAGGTGGGGCACTTGCTGATGCACTCATAACTGCAAGTGTAGTCAGCCCCTGTACCTGTACGCTCATACCATCTCCTGCTCCACCCATATCCGATACTGCAGTGCCCTCTTCAAGTCACTTGATTCCAACTCTTTATGGAGGAAACCCGAAATTGAAAATATCATTAAAAAAATGATTCTCCTCATCTGAGTCTTTTCTTGGATTTGTTTCTCTCAGGAGGCTTGGAATTCAAAAGATCATTTAAAAAGTTATCCTCCTCATCTGAGTATTTTCTTGAATCTGTTTCTCTCTGTCTTCCACATCTGTTTTCTTTTAGTATCTTGCATCTTTCACAAGGAAAAACATTCACTCTCTCAATCATATCGTCGCTCCAGTAATTCTCCTGCCGATGGTCACCTGCCTTCCAACTATTGTCTAAATTAACTTTTCATCTGCTTCTTCATCTTTATTGTCCCTTTCTCTATAGCCATTCAATCCCATGTATTGAATGCCTGAAATTTTGTAGGTCTAGGTAACAGATTTCTTTCATTCATAGCTTGTGTTATGAAATCTAGTTTTCATATGTTAAAGGTACCCTTTAAGATAAACTGCGGGACCTTGTCAGAAGGGGCATATTTATGCCATTTATAAATCCATGTACACATTTAAAACCCCACAACAGTCATCATTTCATATGCAGGCGTACCCTCTGCAGGCAATTTCTGCCCATCAGTAGCAGGTACAAAAGCAGCTTTAGGCTTTCTCAACCCATTATTTTTACTGAAAATAATCTGAAAAACACACAAGCAAGCTAGCAAGCAACAGCCAATCCCAGCGTGGCTATGCCAAATGTCCACCAATCACAGCACAGCTTTGACTGTAACCAACCAATTTCAGCACAGCTCTGTGGTAACATCTCACCAATCCCAGTGTGACTCCTCAGCTGACTAACCAATCACAGTGAAACATCTTAATGAATGGGAAAACAATTACACAGCCTTTCTAAATAGACACACCATAATACCAAAAACAAATCTTGTCTGTTCAACCTAAATTGGAGGAAAATCAGCAGGTTAGAATAAGACAAACCTTATAAACAACAGAAACAAGGCTAGACCCTCACAGCACTTGTCAAACCAAACTCAAACTAAGGAAGACCTCTTTGCACAGGAATTCACCTTTGGTTAATGTATTTACTCCTGTGCATATAAACCTCTCATTTGACTGGCCAAACGATTAGAAAAACTATAATGCACACCCATTGTATTTCACAGTTCATTACATATCTCCCACTTTCAACCAACAAAAATCGCTGCTGTTCCACTTCCTTTCCAAACATGTTGGTTCAATCGTGTGTGATGATGTAATTTTGACCGATGCAATTTGAACCAACTTTGTTCACACTTTGGTGCACAATTCGTGCAGCTCTAGTGTATCGTCTATGTTTACTTAGTAATCACCAGTTTCTTTTGAATTCCAAATCTTTAAGAGCTTCATTCTGACGGGTGTTGCCATACCTCATAAGAGTCCACCTTACTATTAATCTAAAGCAGTGTCTTGATGCCATATGCACATGATGAATGTCAATGAGTGAATATCAATTACAATTCTACATTACTACATATAGGCTTACTTGCGTCATTCAGTTATGTTACTGCTGGTAAATACGTAACATTACAGGGAAGCGAAGATGGCGGCTGTATGAGGAGCCGCAGAGCAGCAGCGTGGGCGAGGTGCAGTAATCCTCCTCGACCCCCCCCCGTTGAAGCAGCGGCTTACCTGGCTCACCCCCGGTGTAGGACAAGGAGAAGGCGATGCTGATCGTTCCCTGGTGGTCCGGAGCGGCGAGCTTCCAGTGGAGGCGGTCGGCGATCACGGACGGATTGCTGGTGATCTGGGTCCGACGTCCGCGGCGTTGGGGGCGTGGCAGCTGCCGATCGAGGCAGGCAGTGGGAGCCGGCGTTGCAGAAGCAGGCAGAATTTTTCTGCTGATTAACTTATTTCGACTGAAGGAGCATCCTGCTCCTAACGTGCTGGCAATGGCCCCGAAAACGTCAGCTAATGCAGCAGCTAAGGCTGCAGCAAAAAAGAAAATCCAGGCAGCCCAAGCAGCACAGGCGGCGCAGGCAGCACAGGCTGCTACACCCTTAAATCCGGAGCAAGCACACCAAGAGACGGAAGATACATCTCTGTCCACAGTGGATCCAAAAGATGGAGAAGGTGATGAAACACCAATGCCGCCCAAGAGAGGTAAACAGGTGACACAGCATCCTCGGCAGTCCCCTTCTATCTCGGAGATATTGATTCGCCGGGGAAGGAGTCAGAAGAACGCGGTTGCTGAGACACCTCAACCCATAGTTCAGGAGCCAATGGCACAGAACCCCAAGGAGATTGGAGGGCCTGCACCTAGCCTCCCGCTGGATGTGGTAGAGGGGCAGGAAGATGCATCATTGTCAACTGCTACGCGGGCAGAGGAGCAGGCTGAGGCAAGGGGGCAAGAGACAGCCTCAGGGACCCTGGTGATTACAGGTACAGGTACTGATAATCAATTTGATGGGGCTGCAGTAGATAACGGGGGGATAACGGAAACTGTGTCATCTCCTGTTCACCTGCTGAATGAACAGCTGGAGGAGGCCGCGGGACAATGCTTGGTTACTGAACGGGGCAGGGATAAAGGGAAGGAGAATGAAATCACGCCACTTTGCCCACTAGCTCAGCTCACCCTCACGGATGAAAGGGGTAAGGAGCAAGAGAGAGAGAAGGATAGCAGTGAGTGCTTCTTCTCGGTGACAGAGGATGCGGAATGGTCCGAAGAGGAGAGGAGCTCCCAGGAAGGGAGAAATCTGGATTCTGATAGTGACAGCGATTTAGAACGGGACCCCCCCAGCACGGCCAAAAGACCTGGTGGTCACGGAGGGGCCCGTGCGCATCAGTTGCGGGATTTGACCTGGGATCACTCTTCAGCTACGCCCCTACAGGGAAACCCTAATACCGAGGCCCCATCATCGTACCCTCCATTGTTGGATGCCATATATCAGACCATCCTTACGCATAGAGAAGAAGCTAGGCAGGACACCCGGAAGTCACAGGCAGCAATGCGTAAGATGCAGGGGGCTGTTAGAAAACTCTCTAAGGCATGCACCAATGTGGGGGACAGAGTCACCAATTTAGAGGAACGGATTGTGGCAACCGAAGCAGAAGCCACAGCAGCATCTTCTAAGGTAGATTCCCAGTGTGCTCAGGTCGTCGACATCCAGTGGAAACTGGAAGATATGGAGAACCGGTTGAGGCGCAATAACCTCCGAGTCTTAGGAGTCCCGGAAGGGGCAGAGGGCTCAGATATTAGGGGCTTCATGATAAACCTGTTAAAAAAAGCATTCCCGGAACTATCTGAGTGGAACTGGGCTGCGGAAATGCAGAGAATTCATCATACTCCATTTAGAGCTCGCCGGGGAGCTGGAAGCGATGATAAACCTAGGGCAGTCTTAATATTTTTTGGTAACTTTGTTCTCCGGCAGATCATTTCTGAAAAGGCTCGCCCAGATGCTAAAAGATCTAGTGATGGGGTTTCTTTCTTCGTGAGGCCGGACTTCTGCCACGCGACAGTGGAGAGGCGCTGGAGACTCCGCCAGCTGATTAAGCCCTTTCAGGACAAGCACACTCAGGCTTATTTAGTGAATCCAGCGCAGCTCAAGATACTGAAAGATGGGAAGACCATATACTTTTCGTCGGAAGTTAAGGCAAAGGAGTTCCTGACTCTCTGTGATTCAATAGTCTGACTGGTGGAGTATTAAGTCCACCAAGGAGTCTAAAATGTAGATTATTTTCGATGTGTGGTGCACTATCTATCTATCTGAACTGATTGGTTCAACAGTGGGTTTTTGTTTCATTTCTTAGGGGGGAAGGCTGGGGGAGGTAAGATATGGTAAGATACGGTTCATATGATTGTTGGGGTTTAAGAAATAGCTGCACCTATGTTCCACGCTGCTGCACACAACCATCATTAGCTCAGACCAAGGTCTGAGTGCTTCCAGTGGGAGGGGGGATAAGAAGGGTGGGAGATGGAAGAGAGAGGGTTCAGCAGGGGGGGCACTGGTGGGAAGGGTAAGGGGGGAATAAAATCAGAGAAAAATGAAAATTTGTGGTACAATGTTTTTTACAGCTTTGGTACTTTTGGGAAATGGCAAACTTGTTTTGGAAAAGGTTTTTTTTATGATTATGATGTTCAGCTGAAAGTAAGGCTTTTCTCTAGCAATAAGCATGGCAAGTCTTAATGTATATTCAATAAATATAGGGGGGTTAAACGATTGGAGGAAGAGATAAAAATTGGCACAGTTTGTCAAGACTGAGTCTGTAGATAGTTTGTGCCTCCCGGAAACCCATCTACCATGGGCGAAGAGGCAGCTGCTGAGGGTTGGAGGGTTCAATATTCTGGCATGTTCTACCCAAACGTCAACAGTAAGGGGGGTAGTGATTCTGGGGAAATCCTTTCTGGGCCAGGCAAAGCGGGCTAAATCTGACGCACTTGGTAGATGGGCTCTGGTGGAATTGGAGGGTGCTCTTACTATCTGTGGCATATATGGCTCAAATCAGGACGACCCAGAGGTTTTTGAAACTTTGGAAGAGGAACTGTCATCATGGCCAATTCCCATACTGGTTTGTGGTGATTTTAATATCTCCACGGATCTTTTTGACGGAAGCTCATATGCTGGCAGAAAACCAAGGGTATTCATGGCTCTCCGATCTATGATGCTGTCGCAGGGTTTAATAGATGTCTGGGGGGCAAAGGAGCCTAGAGATCCAGGCTATACATACTTCTCTTGTCCCCACCAGAGGTATAGCAAATTGGATTATTTCTTAATATCATCTACAGAAATTAGTAAGATCAGTATCAGGAAACTTCCCAAGGTCCTCTCGGATCATAACCCGTTGGCAATCATATACACAGGTATGGGGCTAGTTAAGAATTGTAGGGCTTGGACATTCAATCAAAAGCTTCTGGCTGATGTACAGTTTGTAGAGCATATGCAAAAATGGGCTCGCGAATTCTTTGATGCCAATCGGTATAGCGCATCAAGGAATTGTGTGTGGGATTCATTTAAAGCGGTATTAAGGGGGGAGGTTATCAGTTACTCTGCTCAGTCCAGGAAAAAAGAACAAGCCATCAGGGTCAAGCTCTTGGGAGATCTAGGTAAAGCAGAAGAACAACACTGCCAAGATATAACCCAAGGAAGGGAAGGTAGAGAGAGCCAAACCAACATCTGCCTAATTAAAGCAGAATTACGAAAACATTTTGCAGAAAAGGCGGCAGCAGAATATTGGACATATAAGGGGAGGTTGTACAAAACTGGGGAGCAGGCTGGCATGGAATTAGCGCTAAGGATCAGGCAAGATTATACTAAGAATATAATAACAAGCATTCGCGAGAATGGACGTGATGTGGTGGAACCCCATGGCATCCTCTCAGTCTTTGCGAAGTTCTATGAAACCTTGTATAAGGAGGAAATGGGTGGGACACGCACAACCGGTAGGTATCCGGATAATGGGCCTAAATTAGGACCAGTAGAGAGAGAGAAATTGGAGCTGGATATAACGGGGGATGAGATCCGCGAGGCACTTTCTGACCTGGCTGCTGGTAAGGCTGCTGGGCCAGACGGCATCCCTCTCGAGTTGTATAAATGCCTCTCAGGAGAGCTGGGTCCAATACTGGTGGATCTATTTAATGGCATCATAGGTACGGGTAAGATCCCAGAAACATGGAAAGATAACAACATCATAGTCTTCCATAAAAAAGGAAAGCCGAGGGAAAATCCAGGGTCATATAGGCCTATATCTTTGATTAATTCTGATAATAAGCTGTATGCCAAGATCCTGGCCATGCGGTTGGGGAGGGTCATTGGTTGGCTCGTCTCCCCCTGGCAGCATGGGTTTATCCCTGGTTGAGGAACGGCGGACCATGTTGGAAGAGCAATCTCGCTGTTTGAGGCCTATGCTGCTGGGGGTAGAGGAGTCGCCATGATCCTCCTTGACGCAGAAAAAGCGTTCGATCGCGTCAGGTGGCTCTACCTTTGGAATGTATTGACGGAGAGAGGGTTTGGCCCAAAAATCAGGATGGCCATTAAAGCCATGTATCGCGACACAATGGCCCGAATACAGCTGATGGGCCAGAGTTCGGACAGGATTGGGATGGATAAGCAGGGGCACCCGTCAGGGCTGTCCCTGCTCACCTATCCTGTTTGCTCTGCATATCGACCCGCTGGTTAGGCAGATTCTCGAGAATGGGGGAATACAGCCGGCAGTAACTAATGGATTTACTATCAAAATATTGGCATATGCCGATGACCTGGCAGTAATTACACCAAAGCCAGCTGAGGCTATGCAGATACTGGTAGAGATCGCTAGCGAGTTTGGTATGCACTCGGGGTATCGCCTGAATGAGTCAAAGACCCAGGTAATCTGTTCTAAGGAGATTGTTAAAATCGATCAAAGATATGTTGATTCTGCCACCTATCTTGGGGTAGTAATTAATGCTGAAACAGGTTCTATTATACAAGATAATTACCTCCCGCTTCTTAAAAAAATCGAATCGGGCTTAAAGCGGATGGACTCATTGCACCTAACACTCATTGGGAGAGCCAACGTGTTAAAGATGACCATGCTACCTAAACTTCTCTATCTGTTTAGATGTATACCTTATTTAATTTGTGGTAAATAAATAATTAATTACCGGTTCTATTTTTCAGGATACTCATACAAACAGATAGCTCAATGAATAAGAGTCAGGATTCGAGGTATCTTGAGTCACAGGCTTTAATCAGACATAAAGGACAGGAACAGGACAGCCTGCATGGGAATAGGATGGCAGCTGCCGGGGGCCGGGGAAAATGGCAGGATCGCTGTATCATATTAACAGTACATGATATATATACATTTCATTTACAATAGCATTCAATACAGTAGGCGTAGCAGTAGGCGTGGTTCGTAGCAGTCGCGAAAGATAAGGGCAAAATGATGTAACAAGAAGGCGTGTACAGGGCGTATACATAGGCATGTGATGTAAACGTAACAGAATTGTCATAAACGGGGCGGAAACATGGAGGGGGCTACCTGAGCAGCTGGGACCTCTAACCTAGTAGTGCGCGTAAACGGGCAATGACGTGTTACCAGGGAGAACTGGGGGCTATGACTTCTGTGCCAGAAGAGGAGACTAAAGTCTGGAGTGTCAGAGCGACATGTACCTAAGGCATATCTGGTATCTGGTGTTTAGAGTACATGTTGATAGAATCCAAAAGTTATCAGGGCAAAGGCTAATAGACGCTAAGACTGGTGCATGCATAATTCTACATGTATTGCGTGAGCGAGGAATATTCTATGAATATTAATACAGTATTTCTCTTACATGGAGACATAAAGGCTAGACCATGACGGAAACTATTGATGCGATTCAGTAGCTTAGGAATGCAGAGAAGGAGGGCTGGACTGATAACTAGAAGCATAACATACTCTTGGCAGACTGGGAGGCAGAGCCAGGCCGGGCCGGGCACTGCGAGGCATGAAGTAAGCGAAGGGTCAGGGATACAGGTGGGGGCTGTATCGCTCCTCGGAGAGGGTTCAGGAGAAAGGAGCTGAATCTGAGTCCGGGCCCTTTTGAGGCCTAGAAACGGGGACAATTCAATGAATTAACGTGCACACTGTGAAATGTGGCAACGTAGGTTTACATAGGCCTAATATTCGTTGTTTTCATGAAGACTGGAAACTGGCATACTAGAGATGGACACAACTGTAATTGCGTCTTTAATCGATCAGAGGGGAATACATGCATATCGATCATGCACATATAACATAGGATGGGGAACACGTAGGCACATACAACATGGCAAAATTTACTTTTCCACAAATTGAGGAAGGGATGTTAAAAAGATCAAGTCTATCTTTAACAGTTTTTTATGGCAGTATGGTAAAACCAGGAGGGCACTAAAATTTATGACGCTCCCTCAGGAACGTGGAGGTTTGCAATTCCAAATATCAGATTCTACCATTGGGCTGGTTTGCTAACCCAGATGTCTGTATTATTTGAGCCAGTATCCAGAGGGAGATATACATATGATCCTACCTCAGATCTATACGTCTTGCCATCAATTTATGAATTGCTGATGGGAAAAGAGGCCGTGGGGGTATTGTTGAGAAAAACCAGTCGCAGATTTTTTTAAAAATCCCGGTATAAGGCGGCATTGAGCGCCTGGAATTTGTGGAAAAATCTGCAGAAACTGTGTCATATCCCTAAGATAAATCTATATACCCCACTGTGGAACTCAGGGCATACACCAAATTTGAGTGTGGATGGGGATTGGAAGTGCTGGGAGCAGCCGGGTATTAGAACTGTGGGCGATGTGATGTTGAATGGAAGCCCGGCCAGTTTTAACTGGTTGCAAGAGAAGTTTGGTCTCCCCAACGACCAAATCTTTAAGTTCTTTCAAGTTTCACAAACACTCAAATCGGGTATTTCTGATATCTTGCCCGAGTCATATTGCCCCGTGTTGGGGTATCTGCTAAGAGGAGGTGATAGGATTAGTAATATATATCAAGCCCTTATTGAAATATCCCCTGATGATCTTGAGAAACATGAGGCTGCCTGGGCAGTTAGACTTCAAGATCCGGATACTGACCTCGATAAGGCCCTGAGTTTGGACAAGCAGGTACTTCGATCCTCAAATCTGAAGGTTCAGCATTTTAAAACACTTTTTAACCTGTACTACACACCATCTAAACTACATGATTGGGGCATGAGGATCAACAGTAACTGCCCTAGATGCCAGAAAGGTCCGGGAGACCTATTACATATGTTTTTTCACTGTGAGCAGCTTAGTTTGATTAAAACTGATATAGAGAAATTTTTAGAGGGGCTGCTAGGTTTAAAGATCTGCCTATCCCCGACAATAATGATCCTTGGGAGTGATAGTAAAACGGCCCATCTGAATAAAGAAACAGAGGCTTTTATCTTTCTAGCAGTTGCCGTTTTACGTATCCTACTCTCAGCCGCCAGGAAGGACCCTAATGCCCCAACCTTCCAAATGTGGCTGACCAGGCTTCTTGGCATTCACAATATCGAATCTACTCTATATTTTTATAAGGGTAAGAAAAAGCGTGATTTTGGAAATAAGATATGGGACCCCTTTAAAAACTGGAGGGAGGGGCAGTTTTAATCAACTAGTGATGAGTCTCCTATATGTATATTTATTCTTATACGTAAACACCTATCTATTTATTTATTGAATGCCTGGTTTTATTTATGATGCTTTAATGCTTATTGAAAATTATTATGCAATAATGGAACTTTCCTTATTAAGCTGTATCTGTTTTGTACCAATGAATTTTCAATAAAAAGAAATAAAAAAAAAAAAAACGTAACATTACAATATTTCAAAACATCGCTCACTATACAGGAATACAAAATGTCCATCTTGACATCTAATCCTTAGTTCAGGATCAAGTGTACTTTTAGCACAAAGTAGACGACAAACTCAACATAATTTTCCATGCATACAATAAATTCAATTATAGGGGAAATTAACTCTGGCCCAATCAGCACATCAGGGCTAGGTTTCTTTTAACCAAAATATCAATTAATTCAAACAATGAATGTCTCCCTTTGTACATAATATTGAAGCACAGAAATTCAGTGCTTCATCCCCCTTCATGTCATTCCTCTAAAAACTATTGTAGTTCCTGGTCTGTATTCAAACTTTGCTTGACAGCCTTAAGACGTAATATCCAAATTGCCTCCTTGCTCCTTAGCATCAATTCTCTATTGCCCCCTCTGGGGTCAAGACCTATATGATCTATGCCTTAGAAACAGAAACGTTTATGTTATTTTTGTGCCTTGCAATCCGCTGCATGAATTGCTGTTGGATATCTAGGGTCTTCTTGCTTGAACACTTTAAGATGCTCATTCATTCTCTCTTTGAGAGCTCTTATTATGTTCCCTATAAAAATACGTTTGCATTTGCATTCAATAATGTACACCACATATTTTGTGTTACATTTGATATTCTGTCGTATCTTGTAAGTGCTCCCATCAGTTCCCTTGAAACTCTTCTTCTTATCCTCAGCCCATCTGCACATCCCACAGTGCCCACATTTGTAGAAACGCAAAGTGTGTTCACTCAACCAATGTGTCAATGTTTTTTGTCTAGGATAGCTTGGGCTCAATTGTGTTTTTCTTGTCTTACCCTGTCTAAAGGTTATCTCCCAAGTTTCTGAAACAAATTCCTCCCGAGTGCTTTCTGCACATAGGGATCCCAGTATTACGCATGCTTCATATGAGCACCCTCGATAATCTTTTGTAATCAGTTCTCAATCCTACTCTGTTTGGTCTGTCCTGCTTATGGGGTTTGTCAATCAGTGTCTTTCTTTTACTTTTCAATCTTACACTTTGCTGTTCTAATCGTTTGATGATTGAAACACCAGCAGTGATGCGTGCCATTGTATTTTTGATGCATGCTTTAAAGTCTATATCGTTACTGCAGTTTCTTCTTGCCCTTACTAATTCACTGAACGGAATGGCCCTGTTTTGGTGACCAGGGTGGGCACTTGTGACGTATAGTATTGAATTGCAAGATGAAGGGTTGCGGTATAATCTAGTCTGTATCTTGCTTTCTTGTAAAAACAACACCACATCCAGAAAAACAATGTTGGTAAAGCTGTACTGATGTGTAAACTTAATGTCCATGTTGTTAGTGTTCAAGTACCTACGGAATTGATCTAACTTCACAATTGGACCAAACTAGATCATTATACAGTCATCTATGAAATGTCCCCAGTAAATAATAGAATCACACAATGCTACACCCCTCCGACCCCAGATCCACTCCTCCTCTAACCTCCCCATAAAGAGATTGAGGTCAGAAGGAGGTAATAAGGAGAACATGGCCACTCCTTTAATTTGATGGTACCAGTATGTACCAAAAATGAAGACATTATAGTTCAAAATCAAAGCGCTCATCGTAACCAGCATTTCTGTGTGTTGCCATTGATTCGCTGGTCTTGTATTTAGACACTGTTCGATTGCTTGCATTCCTAAGTCTGTTCTAATGCTGGTAAACAGTGATTTTAATTCTAATGTGGCTAGAATGATGCCCTGTTCCCACACTACATCTAATAGGAGGCTAAGAATGAGTGTAGTGCCCTTAATGTACGATGGGAGGTTCAAATCACCAATGACCAATTTGTGAAATACTCTATCATATTTCCACTAGGTAGTGTAGGGGTCCGCCTGAATTTCTTTTTCAACCCACTAGAGATCATTAGATTTGTGTCAATACATAAGTGATCCAATAGTTGTACCATGTTGATGGGATCCTGCTATAGATTACTTATTGATAGTAACAATTGTCTATCATGTGCATCCTGTATAGTCAATACACTAGACACCATATTTGATAGCATATTAGCCCGTGTGTTATTGAGCCTGGGGTTCAATTTGAAGAATTTCTTAATTTTCAAACCTCTGATAAATTTGAACAAATCAATTCTTAATTTTCACACATCACCTTTTTCTCTGGGACAGGAACCCAAACCCATTTATAATAGTGTAGTCATGTCTGGGGTGAGTTCCTTACTAGAGAGGTTGATCACTGCCACATCTTCCTCATGTGCAGCCACTAATTCCACTTGTCCCAAGAATTCAATTTAATTTCCTTCCTTCCTTCTTCTGGTGACTCTTCTGTTTCCGCTCCTGATTTTTTTGTATTGTGTGCCATCTTGGTTGTTCCCTGTTGCCTCTCTTTATGCTCTGAACTTCTCTTAAAAGAAGGTTCTCTGTGGTATTCTGACCAAATGCACCTGACCTGGGGTGATGTCACTGTCACTTGTGAGTGCGGTATTCAAGGATGATGCGCTGGAGCTGACCAAGATTGTTCCCTGTGTGCCTCCTTTACTATCTCCTGTATCCCCAAGTATCATATGATCATACTTCTTGGAGAAAGTAAATATTCTACCACTATTATAGTATACCTCATCCCTTCTTAATTTGTGTGCCTTTCTTTGCTTTATTTCTTCTTGATGTTTCTACATTATCTCATTCAGAGTACTGTAATGTTTTTCCATAGCGTCAATTAGATTCAAATTTCTTATTTATGATTCTAGTGTGCTGATCTCAGCCTGTAATCTGGTTACGTTCCTCTCTGCATTCTTTATAAGAATGCCCATGAGTTTCATAGAGTTGGACGTCAGTTCTTTCTCCTATGCCAACATAAGATCTTCATCTAGAACATCATACGTGGGGATAATTTGTGATCTCAAACCTCTGGGTATTCTATTAAGTCTTATATACTGTTTGAGAGTTGCCCAGTCCCACCATTTAACACTTTCTTTTTTTGTTAAGTCTCTCTAACTTAATGAATTTGTCTCTTAATTCTTCTGTACATTTTGGGCGGCCACTAAGGAGTGAAGTAACTATTGTGTTACCTTTTGCGAGGGTGCTAAATAGTTCCTCTGCCTCTATGTATTATGCTACAGAGTTCTTAGTGAATCCGCACGTGCGAGTTGCCTCACACTGTTACTTAAAACAATTCAGTGCATGTAGGATGACAAAGTTGTGTTAGCCTATCTCGTGCTTGGTTAATACAACTCTCGATCTGTTGTAGTGCTCTAACGGAAGAGGGATTCACCCTACAACCTCTCAATGGGATCAAAAAATGAACCAATCAAAGCTTAGACCATGTCCCTGCACACACACTTCAATAAAACCCCACAAGTGCAGATAATTGAAAACACAATCGATATTCATAGTATCCTTTATTTTCTGTCTTCTTCAGCCGGCCAACACGCGTTTCGTCATGTCGGGAAATTAACCCACAACTTTTTCAGGGCTAAAAAATACAATGAACAACACAATTCCGGTTGCAATGTGCTTACACATCACAGCCCAACTGCACCTGTGACATTGTGCTGTATCCAGTAACAACTCTAGTGCAAAACATGTGGAAACCCATGCTAACATGCTTGTACAATCGAAATTGTCATTGCTAAATGCACCAACCCATTTAAACACTACCCACCTTTTAAAATATCCATATGCCATCGTGAATTGAATAGGACGTGGTACAAACCTACAAAACAATGTCCTATCCGTGTGCATGTGGCCCCTTCCAAAGCACACTACCTTTGTGCAAACAAGTTAAACAACAATATCTCAAGAACTTGGATCTTGATGAATTTGATAACCAAACAAACAATAATAAAAACTAAAACTCTTGCAATGGAAATTATAAATAAATAACAGTACATTACAATTCCCAGTCATCAAACCACCTATGAAACTGAAACCAACATTGCATATCTAAAAGCCTTATAAACGGCATAATAATCTATCACGCAACGCAAAATTAAAAATCTCAATAACATACTAAAAGTACTCTCAACCTGCAGAATGATTCCACCCTATTCATATATACAATCCAATTTGATCAGGAACAGCACTGCAAGTTAGAAGCTCATCAAATTCCACCAGGAGGATTCACACCGGGAAATCCACTAACACTAAGCTCGGGTTAAAAAGGAAATTTCTAAAGCAGAAAGTAGATGCAATTATAGCTCACAACCATCCTCTGCTACCAAAATATGGAGAGAATGGGTACCCCAAAATCTTGACAACCCAAAATGTACCTCAAACAAAATATCCGTGATTGGATGATTCAAAGATGGTGTTAAACCTCAATTTCATGAGGCAATGTGTCCCTGAGTTACCCAAGTAGGGGGAAGACTAGCACGAACAGCAGTTCGCACTGCACTCGGCCACTTTCGGAACTCCGCAGATTTTCGTTTTCACTTTGCGGAATTACGCAGAGCAAAACTACACAAACTACGCCCAGGCCTGATGTTATATGAATGAATAGAGCACTGTATCTAGCGGAAAGACCTTGAAGAAATAGTTGTAGTTTTGCGACTGGCCAGGAAAAGTTTATCAAAAAAGCATGAACATTGACAATGGAAAAAAACAAATAACAAATAATAGTCTACTTGACTATGTGCTGCAGAAATGAAAAGCAGTGCGATGTACACGGGGAAGAACAGGGTGACATTCATTTTGAAAATCTTGGCATCTAGGACCAAATCAATGCATACTTAACAAGGGTCAGAAAAACACTCTTCTACACAGCATAGGAAATTGGATTGAAAAGCATAATTACTATATTAGTGTATACATGTGTAATCGAGTATGAAAATACATTCCTCACATTAGTAATGATGCACAAAATTTTAAATAAATAAGAATCTTTAAAAACTTCAATAATTATATTAATTTGTTTTTATGTAGCAAATTGTATGATATTACCACTCCAACTTGAATAGTGCCATGAGAGAAAACAGGTGTAGGGGCTGGCCACATAAGTAGCTGGTCACATGAAGTGGACTGCTGAAGAAACAAAGTTGTTAATAATTGCCATCCAGTTACGTACAAAAGAAGTGGGGTTTTGAAAGGAGTGGAGTGAATGACTCCCATTCATACATAAATTATAACCCCACCCCTGTAGTTAGTGAGATTACACCTCTATAGAATCATAAATATTGATCATCATGACAGGCTTTTGAAATTTGATGAGATATATGAATTTCTTGTATGGCGGAACCTCCCAGTGCTGACTCATGAATCACTACTTGCATGTCAAAATATAGGGTGTAGAGATATTCGACTACCCACTAAGTATTGGCCTTCTTCTTAAGAAGAGGTAGGCAGAAGCAAGAAATCATCATTTGCTTTCTACTATATGGATCTGGAATTTATCGAACAGTTTCTTCGGGACAATCCATGACCTAGACAAAGGATTCAATCTTTTTTGAGGTTCACCAGAGCATAACATGACTTTAAGGAAGGTCTTGTGATGCTTCTCGTAATGAGTAAGACCTACTAGGGTATCAAGTTGAGATTTCTGTGGTACAGAAACTTTTCCCAGGATGGGTTCAAGAGAAGGTTCAGATCTCAGCCTGAATTTGTGTGATTGTGGAACACGCTGTCTAGTGTCTCTTCTAACCTTCATGTTAGGAGGCCCTCCACAGTAGGGCTTAGTATATCGATCTCTCAGTAGGGCTTAGTATATTGATCTCCCTACTCTTTAAGCCACACTTACCAGCTCTTGTGGTGGGTTAGGTCTTTGGAGGAATCATGGCAACTTCAACTAGGGTTGATGAGTACATATGTCTCACACAATGTATATATTTAGTTTTCTACAAGTGGGATCATTACATGATGACCGTTTGCTCAACCAGAAATCCTTTGCTTTATGAGTCTTATTAGATGTTCTTCGTGTGCTCTTAGACATATTCAAAGTACTGCTCCTAAAAATGGGGAGGGAATGTTTATAGGATATGTCTCTCTCTTTCTCTCTCTTTTTCTTTCCCTCTCTCTTTCGCTCTCTCTCATCCTGGCTTTTGTTTTTCCTCACAAAACCATTGAGGACGTTGAAGATATGTCCATATTACAGTGTTTATATGGAACACCAATTCATTAGAACTTTAGAATGGGTGTTTATGGTCCAACACCCCTCGAGTCACCTTTCAGATGGGAGTCTTAATATTTTATCCCATGAAGATCTGGTAGGGTCTGGTTGAGTTTGCCTCAATACTTGACTTAATACTTCTAGAGTCGTTGTTATTCCTTTGGTGATATCTCCAGCACAACCCCCTCATTTTTTTATCTCTCTGCATTCTATCACCCTCCCTACACATTTATACACTCCTAGTCAAAGCAAGATGGCAGCAGGCTAGGTTAGGCTGCTGTAGCAGGTCAATGGTGTGATCCAGTGACACTCTCCCGGTGAATATGAGTACCTGCCTTCGGTGACCCTGGAGATGATTGTATCTATACTGAACCTGCTGCTTGAAAATAGAGAGGAAAAGATTAATCACAGGGAAATTCCATCGGAAACAGTGGCCTTTACCTGCTGGCAGATCTGGCGCTCTTTGAGCTCCGGGTGTAATCCTGGTTGTGAGCGGCATGGATCTCCAACTGCTCAGCTGATAGAGCAATATCACAGGGTCCTGAAAGAATGAAGCCGAATGGGCCTCCAATGACCCGGGCAAAAGCAGGAGGAAAGAATTCGACAGCGAATAGCCCTCAATTGGGGGATGCAATTGTTACACCGGTGAAGCACAGTATGCTGGAGGATGGCGCGGCTGTAGTAATAGGAGCAGGAACGACCCGATTGCCAGGACGACGTGGCCAGAATTTGACACGGAAGGATCTCCCGGGAAAAGCAGCACCCCAGCAACGCCCAGCTGGTCCAACGATTGTGGAGTTGCTAGTCGGAACAAAGAGCCGGGAGAAGCAAACTAAGCAGATGAGCGCTGCCGAAAATATATCAACAGTAGTTCCAAAGAAGGATGGGATGGGAGCAGCGAAAGTCAATCTGCCCAAGCAAGATTCTGGACCTGGAGACTTGGGGCAGGTAACGGAGATAGCGGAGGTAACGGAGGCGGTGGGGGAGGATGCCTTGGTCATGCTCAGTTTACCCGAGATATCCATCATACCTGATGCCCTAAAAGTAACTAATGGCACCAAAACTGGTGTAATGGATATTGTAATGGAGACTGTAGAGACTGTGGAGACCTGGGGGAACGAGCGGAGAAAGGCATAATGGATGCTACGGATGGCACGGATAACGTGGAGAGGGGGAAAGACAAGGGAGAGCAGCCACAGCAGGCAGGGGTCATGCGAGACCAGTGTGATGATAATCTAGCCTAGGTAGTTTTGGTAGAAGCCCACTCGAGCAAATCTGATCTAGGGACAGGCCAGACCATTTATTAGGGGACAAGCTTAATAAGCTCCACGCTAAAGGGAAAAACAAAGTCAACAGCTGCCATGATTGGTGACCTATCTCACTTGCGATCCAAACGCTGCTTAAAAAATCCATCAGGCGAAGGAAACTGATATTCACGCGACGGACTATTACTATTCATTGTCTGAGGGCAGAGAATTATTGGTGGTGTCGGCTCCGTCAACAAGTGGTAGTGAAGTGGAAGACGAGAGCGACAGCCCTCATGACACTAGTGGAAGGGATTGCGCTGCAACACTACGGAGGTCTGTGAAATCAGCAGTCCTCTCAGCTTGAACAAAAGTGGGAGAACAAGACTTATCCTGGGACTACTCTCCCTCTAGTCAATTAGTGGGAGACACAATCAAATCTCCCACAATCAGTGACCACAACAACCTTGGATGCAATATTACAATCAGTTATGGCACATCGGGACGAGTCTAGGCAGGATAATAGGTACTCCCAAGCAGCTATTCGGAAGATCCAAGGCTCAGTTCACAAAATAGCCAAAGTATACAGTTGAATTTCGAATTGCTTAACAGATCTAGAGACAAGGACTGGTATTATTGAGACCGAAATGATGGCAACGCAACAGCAGACCACATCACATGAGGCTAGACTCGTAGACGTACAGTGGAAGCTTGAAGAGCAGGAAAACCAAACACAAAGAAACAATTTGCAGTTCCCGGGTATCCCTGAAGACAAAGGGGGTACGGATACCTGTTGCTATAGGGTCGACCTGTTAGCCAAGGCATTCCTCGAGGTTGAAGATTGGAACTGGGCTCAGGAAATTCCAACGAGCACACGGGTCCCAATAGTACAGAAGCAAAAGCAGCAAGCAGGAGCTGACGCCAGACCTCGTGCAGTACTCGTTTTTTTTGGAAACTATCTCCTTCGACAGATCATTTTTGAAAAAGCCAGACCAGATCGCAAACGGCGGATGGAGGATGTCGCTTTTTTTACAAGACCTGATTTTTGCCATGTGACTGTTGAGAGACGATGGACGCTACGGCAGATGATAAACCCTATTCAAGAAAAAGGAGCTCAGGCATACCTCCTGAACCCGGTAAAGTTAAAAGTTATAATTGGGAATAGGGTCTGCTTTTTTACATCAGAAATTAAAGCAAAATAATTTTTGGATGAGATAAGTAGGAAAGGTTAGGGTGGCTGGACCAGCTTAGGTATTATGAGAGGGAATGGAGTAGGGAACAGTGGTGTGGTTTAAATGGTGTTTTAATTTAAGAAGTGGGTAAGAAATGAAGATTTTAGAATTATTGACTAAAAGACCAAGTAAAATTGGGGTGGACACATGTTTTACGCCAAGAGCCGCGTCATCCTTACTAGACCATTGGTCTAGAGGCTTTCATGGGTGGGTTAAGGGAAGGGAGTGGTGGGAGGGGGGCAGGGTGGGCAGGGAGAAGGTGGGGGAGAGGGGAAGAAAAGCCAATCTAGGTACATGAAAATGAGGAGATTTAGAAATAAAGAAAAGGAAAGAATAAATAAAAGATGGAGTGGTAGGTTACAGAGATGGTTAGTTTTGGTAGTAGGGAATGGATCAACTACGAATTTGCTCAGTCAATTTGGCAGGCTTGAATGACAGAGCTAAAAGAGCCAAAGTATTTGAAATCCCGTGGTTCATAACTCTGGAAATTATCTGTTTACAGGAGACTCACATCCCATGGAATAATAGGGGTGTCCTGCAGATACCAGGATATGAATTGGCAGTTTGCTCTACACTGACCTCCATGATTAAGGGAGTAGCGATATTTATCAAACGGCAAGCGGGTATTATCAAACGGACTCTGGCGGATAAATAGAGTAGAGGGGCAATTATAACATTAAGTACAGGAGGGACTATAGGGGTAATTTATGCTTCAAATCAGGATGATCCCGAGCTTTGGGAAGAGCTAGAGCTCGAGCTTGCTACGTGGCCAACCCCACTAAAAGTATAGTGAGATTTTAATATTCACTCCGCGAGCTCGAGTGTGGTGGGGCAGAAATATAAGGGGAGAAATCCGCGGGTCAAATGGGCCATAAATAGCCTTAAATCTAGCCATGGTCTGGTAGATGTGTGGGCAGATAAGAAGAGTCTAGATGCTGGGTATACTTATTTCTCATGCCCACTTCAAAAATCTGTTCATTTAGACTACTTCTTGGTCTCAGCTGACATGTTGGGGGAAGCTGAGATAAAAAATTGCTGCAAATTGTTTCAGATCACAATCCACTTGTGCTCGAAATAACATGCCAGGGCTTGGAAAGGGAACTCCGCTCTTGGTCGTTTGATAGGAAATTGTTAACTGATGAAGATTTTATAAAGTATATTAAAAATGGAACTAGAGGAGTTTTTTAAATTAACTGATATAGTGCTTCCCACACGATTGTGTGGGATACATATAAAGAATGCTTAAGGGGGGAAATACTAAGCTATGTAAGCCAACAACGGAAAATACGGAGGAATCAGATCTCCTCCCTTATGAATCGTTTGGCACAGCAAGAGACAGAACCTACTAAATTGTTATCTCAGATGAGGGTGTTAGATCGATAGCGGTTAAGACCCAGATAATCATTGTTAAATCAGAACGAAACAATTTTTTTCAAACGCAAGTAGCTCAGGCATATCAAATACATCGTAGAGAGTAAGCGTGGGCGTAAAATCCGTTCCGCTCGCGGATTTTGCGGATTTTCGACAAATTCGCAATCCGCGAACTCTCGCGAATTTGCCGGAAATTCGCAAATTCGCGCGAATCAGATTTTTTGCTTGGTCACTCTTGCCAAATGGAATACTATACAATTTTGCGGCGCGCACGTTCACTTACCGTCATTCAGCGTTTGAAGAGTTGTTTTTCTCCATGTTTGCGTGTGCTGCGCCATTTTGGATCTTGCTGCGGGATCCCGTGGGAGTTTGTCGACCGCGGGATACGTCATCGCGGCTTTCCACCTTGCACAGCGAGAGTTTGGCAACGCGAGTACGTCATAAAGGCCCGTGATCACGCATCGCGGGAGTAAACACTTGCGAACACGTACATGCGGCGGGCAGCGACAATCTCGCAATTGCGAGATTGCAAAATTTGCAATTTCGCACAAGAAATCCACCAGCAGGCAGCATAAACCTTGAAAATTATGATTTTTATCTGAATAACTCCTCAGGTTGACATTTGCCTGCACTTTTTTTTGCAAGGAGTCCATTTTGGGGGGGTGGAGGGGGGTGGGAGGAAGGAAGTGCCCCACAGTCTCCAACTTCCTGTTCCTGTCCAGCAGGCTCCTCCCAGTGCTTTGTTCATGCCCTGGTCACTTTGATTTGGATCTTGACCTGGAAGGATTACTTTTTGTGGATGCTGCTGGATATTTGGATTTGAGGCCTTTTTGACTTTCTTTGGATCACTTTTGGATTAGAAATTTCACAAGTAAGTTGATGTTGTTTGTTTGGGGCATTACAGTTGCTGCAACTACAATTTTGGAACTTTTTAAGAACATTAAATAAAATATATTGTGGGTAGCCACAGTATCCAGTAGGACCAGGGTTAGTTATGGGTGCATGATGCAACTGTTTTGTTGAATTTCAACATCATTTAGGGCATGGATGGCGGTGATTTTTGTGTGGTTTTCTATTTTTTTGCTGTTGTTGGGGCCTTTTGCCCAGGGGTACTCAGTGGTGCATGGGCCTAGTCTTTCTGTGGGGTCTCTTTAATGTAAACATCATGGAGGGCATGGATGGCATTGGATTGTGGTGATTTTTGTGTGTTTTTCGATTTTTTTGGCTGTTGTTGGGGCCTTTTGCCCAGGGGTACTCAGTGGTGCATGGGCCTAGTCTTTCTGTGGGGTGTCTTGAATGTAAAGATCATGGAGGGCATGGATGGCATTGGATTGTGGTGATTTTTGTGTGTTTTTCGATTTTTTGGCTAATGCTGTTGGGGCCTTTTGCCCAGGGGTACTCAGTGGTGCATGGGCCTAGTCTTTCTGTGGGGTCTCTTTAATGTAAACATCATGGATGGCATTGGATTGTGGTGATTTTTGTGTGTTTTTCGATTTTTTGGGGTGTTGATTGGGCATGGCCATGTGGGTGGGGGCCATTTTGAGGCCTGGTCCAGGCAGGGCCTGGCCATGTGGTGGGGGTGAAGGGGCCATTTTGAATCCAGGCAGTGTGCTTTGTGCCATAGGCCTGCATCCAATGTGCCTTGCTTTCATCCATTATGCCCAGGGGTACCCAGTGGTGCATGGGCCTAGTCTTTCTGTGGGGTCTCTTTAATGTAAACATCATGGGGGGCATGGATGGCATTGGATTGAGGTGATTTTTGTGTGTTTTTCGATTTTTTGGGGTGTTGGTGGGGCATGGCCATGTGGGTGGGGGCCATTTTGAGGCCTCGTCCAGGGCCATGTGGTGGGGGTGAAGGGGCCATTTTGAATCCAGGCAGTGTGCTTTGTGCCATAGGCCTGCATCCAATGTGCCTTGCTTTCATCCATTATGCCCAGGGGTACCCAGTGGTGCATGGGCCTAGTCTTCTTTCTGTGTGGTCTCTTTCATGTAAACATCATGGAGGGCATGGATGGCATTAATCCCCAGGCTTTTTTAGCCAGAGGCCAACAACGACCAAGGGGTCGATCCCGACAGAGATATCAACCATGGGAAATGAGGACCAGGCGGCAGTACTACAGAAGTTAACCTCGTCGTCTCTTTTCAATTTATCAAACCGGATTCTATCTTCATCCGAAATAGCGGTTTTGGAAAAAGGACTATCCTATGTCCCAGTGAAACCTACCGACTTTGTCAAAATGAAATTGGAAGCAATTGAATTCTGCCGCAAGATCCGCTTAAAAACTTTCTTTGAAGGAATACCTAATCCAAACACAACTGAAGTAACAGGGTTCCGCAAAAAGTCTACATTTTGCCCACCTGTAAGTAAGACCCCCAAAGAGACTATAACTTTTGAAAGAACAATACTATCAGGCATCACGGCATTGGAAAATAAAAAACAATTTGTCAAGTATAACTTGAAAAAAGATGAGAAGGACGCCATCTTCACCTTAAAAAATGACAGATCTTTAATAATAAAGGAAGCAGACAAAGGAGGCGCAGTCGTCCTCTGGGACATTGATAAGTATAAAAATGAAGTTAGACGACAACTTGATGACCCTATATGTTACAAAAAGATCGGGCATAATCCAACACGAGACTTGCAAAATGAACTTTTTAGTATGCTCCAAGCTGGACATGAGTCAGGTATTCTTGGATCAAAGGAATTTGATTTTCTTCGGAACAAGAATCCTAGGATCCCTGTTTTCTACGTCCTACCAAAGATGCATAAGGACCCAATTCAACCACCAGGCCGCCCTATTATATCTGGATGTGACTCTTTAATGGAACCTATTGCTAAGTACATTGATTACTTCCTTAAGCCATTCATTGAGGAAATTCCAGCTCACCTCCAGGATACGACATCTTTCATCAATAAAATATCATCTATTAAATTCAATGACAATAACCAATTAATGGTCACGATGGATGTCGTATCTCTGTATACACAGATACCACAAGACCAGGCGCTGGAAACATTATCATACTTTTTAGATAAGAGGGATCAACCAATGAGAGTCCCAACGGACTTCATCATGAATCTTGCCAAATTCTCCCTGCATAGGAACTACTTCCAATTTGACACTGATTTCTACTATCAAATCAAAGGGGTGGCGATGGGCTGTCCCTTCGCACCGGAGCTGGCTATATTATTTATGGGCCTATATGAGAACATGTTTATATACAATAACAACCCTTTCTCCGAACACATCACAAACTATATGAGGTATATAGATGACGTGTTTTTTATTTGGTCTGGACCACAGGAGACGTTAGACGAATTCGTCACCTGGCTTAATACAAGATCAATGGACATAAAATTCAGCCACACGGCATCAAATAAAAACATCACCTTTTTGGATGTTCTAGTTTACGCGACAGAAGATACACTGGGAACAACGCTTTACCGTAAACCAACGGACAGAAATAAAGCGCTGCATTACACGAGTCATCACCCGAGGAGCCTAAAACAAAACTTACCTTTTGGACAGTTTTTAAGGATCCGAAGAAACTGTTCCAAAAAGGAGGAGTACTTCATTCATGCAAATGGACTAATGGCAAGACTTCTGGAGAGAGGTTACCCAAAGAAGCTTTTAAAACATTCCCTTAAGAGAGCATGGTGGGTCCCTAGAGAAACATTACTGCAAAAACGCAAAAAACAAAATCAAAAAAGGATTGTCTGTGTTACCACCTTTGGCCCTAATACACAACAACTACGGAAGTTAGTCATGCAAAACTGGCACTTAGTCAAAGACTTACATGAAGATCTACAGGAACCACCTCTTTTTGCATATAAAAAAGAGAAAAGTGTGGCAAACTATCTGGTTAGAGCAGCAATACCCCTGGATCAAAAAAAAACATTAAGAGGAATGATGAACTTACCACCTGTGGTGGGGCACCACAAATGCGGAAATTGTACTTTTTGCGATACAACAGAGGAAGGTTCTGTCTTTTCCTTTAATAGAATCTATTGGAAACATGAAACCTTTACGTACTGCCAATCAAAAAATGTCGTCTATGGAATCTGGTGCCCATGTCCAAAACTATATGTCGGCAAAACTACACAAGAAGCCAGGCAAAGAATTACGCAACATAAATCAAGACTAAAAAGGCAAGTTCCGAATGCACCATTAGTTCTACATTGGCAGACGCACCAACATAAAGAAAGCGACCTTCGCTGTACCATCATTTCTAAAATTGAACAGGATCCACGTGGAGGTAACCTTGAAGCAAGGCTGGCGCAACGTGAGGCATTGTTAATAATGAAATTTAATACGGCCATGACTGGACTTAATGAAATTTCAGAAATATTCAGGGCTACCCCTAGTTAAATTCCAACTAACATCATTACTGGGAACATCTGTGAAATTGTCTAATTTGAAGCACAGGAGAGTGACCTTTCGGCCATGTATTTCATTCTATGATCAGGTTAACATAAAGAGACACAGTCACCTAGACATCGTTGCTCCAAATTCTTCGTGCAAGTTATAAAAGGCTTCCATGCATTTATACATGGGCCAGCGTTCACTTCCGTGGGGCCCCTTTAATTCTTTTAGTCAACATTGCGATCACGTGATCGCACGCAGAATAAGAAAGCAAAGACGGCTTTCTCACAAACAAGGGAACACGGAGCACAATGAGCTGAGACGCCGCCTCTCATGTAAGCATCCTTACAAGCCCCCCTTCTTCCCCCTTTTTTTGCACAAACGTTAGAACGGAGCAAAAGGGATAAGCCGATATTTCATTGGTTTTTTAACTTTCCATCCACAGGAATCTTAATGAGGATTCACTAAGTAAATCCCTCCGTGTAGATTGATAACGCGACTCGTGTCGACCCCCAGGCTGGGGCGAACACTTTTCAAAAAAGGGGTAAGATGCTTCAGCTTTTCTACATCATTATGCTTGCTCGCCCTTTCGTGTAAAGTCTCTTACAAGTGCTCCATACTTTACTCCTCAGATTTTCCCATCACCACGGATAACATGATGCCCAGGTCAGTGCATTGCTAAGACACTATGACAAATAGCTCGGCAAACCAATTGACTTTATGTGTGTAAGACGTTCACTGTCATTCATGTTTGTTATTGCAGACATTGTTTACACCTCCATTTTTGAAACTCTGACTTTGCAGGATTTTTAAGGTAGGCAGTTGCAGACTGGTGTTTGGTCTTGTTTTAGAAACAACTCAAGTGACGTTATTTACAAATGGTGACTTGGATATATTTTTTTTTGGTCTTTCTAGAAACTTTCGGTCCTGAGGAGAATCCCATAATAAGGGATTCGAAACGCGTCGACCACTTAGGTCTCTCTGTCACTGATTATGGTGTTCTAAAAAATAGTTGTCTAGATAGGACAGGATTCAAACCTTGACGGATTTGTCTCTCCCAACATTCAAATTCAAACGACTAGACAAACATCATTCATGACTATATATGATTTAATAAGACAGTGACATAGGGACCATTTTCAAATGACTTTAAAGTTTCTTGTTTGGGTTTGAAAGATGTATGCTTGAAGAGCGAAAGTGATATGTATATGTGTTGTTATAGTGTAAATTTGTGAAAATTTCATGCAACTGTAAAAAAATTATCGTGTTTTGTATTTTCTGTATATAATGTATATATGCACAAAAAACTGTCTTACGAAATAGAAGGAAAATAATTCAATTAGAGACTCAAATTGATCAAAATAAATTACTGACGTAAGTAATAAACAGTTTGGTATGCTTTATTCGTACCAGTACTTGATATAAAGAGTAGTGATTGTAGTCCAGCATTGACATTGGTTTTGTTGTTCATATTGTATTGACTCAGCCTTGCTGGGAAAGAGTCAGGACCCTGTGTTGTTGCTCAGAGCACCGACTGAAGGCGGTGTGTTCTAAGTTTGAAAAAGATGGAAAGGAAGAAGCATTTGTGTTGGCGGAGAAGTTATTACACTGCCTACTTGGCGATGATCGTCTTGAAATGATCAACACAGAACAGCATTACATTTGTGCTACTATTCTGGATCCACGGTACAAAAAGGCAGTGGCAGGCAGAGTATTCTTTCCTTTTGATGACGCAGATGTTACAAAGTACAAACATTGGCTAGCTGTGTTAGCCAGTCGGTTTGAAAGAGAACGGCAGGAAATTGAAGGAAAAGGCAGTACATCAGCATCAGCAGGCCGTCCGCAGTCAAAAAATCCACATCTGCATTTGTGGCTGTGGCAGTAGTGAGTGATTTTCCCTCTCAGCCGTTAACCACACCAGCAACCGTATCATCTGCACCAGACACAACAGTAATATTGTGTGAAGAAGAGGATTGGCTAACTCAGCTTGGGTTTGCTTCTGAAATGGTCCCAGAAAAAAGTAAGCAAAGTGGAGGAACCCTGGAGAACCTTGAGTCGATGGTGCAGGCCTATCTGAATGACTCAACAGAGGTCCATCTTTCTCATGACCCATTGGCGTACTGGCATGGGAAAACAGATGTGTGGCCAGAGATCACCAACCTGGCTATAAATTACTTGTCTTGCCCACTCGCAAGCGTGTCTTCTGAACGTGTTTTCAATGCTGCTAGTGGCATTGTAACTTCCAAAAGGACCCGCCTCTCGCCCAAAAATGTAGAGAGGTTAACAATGATCAAGATGAATCAGCACTTCATACCACCAGATAACAAATTACGAAAATGCACGCAGGAAGAAGACGAGGAGGACACCAACTTAGATGAGGGAAGTTCTTCCCTGTTAACTGACCTACTCCCGTCTGAATTAGCAGAGTTTGAGGACGAGCTCTTCTTCCCTGACACCGAGCCCTGAAAATGAGTCAATGAATCACTAACTTTCTTATTTCTCCTTATTCACTTTTATTCCTGTGTCTGTCTTTCTTTGTTTTGCAAAATCTATATTAAAAAAAACTTTAATCACCTAATCACAAAAACAAGCCCATCAGCAGAATTGTCTTCACTTATTTGCTTATTGATTTGAAGGTGCCGCACTCTGCATTCCTCAGGTTCACAAGTTCACAAGAACATGCTCCTCTATCCTCCTCCTCCTCCAGACTCCTATTTCCCTCAAAGCAGATGGCTGGATTACGCCCAATGAAGAAAGACTCTGCAATTGTGGGGGTGTTCTACTTCTTTGCGGGTGAGTTGACAGGTCTGGGGCCATTGCTGGGAAGGTCTAATACCGGATAAAAGTGGTTTGGAGAAAATCGAAGCAGAAAAAGATTTTGCGCTTTTGATCACTTGCCTGTCTTTGGGGTACTGTTTGGGGGGGTTCCGGGTGTTTGTGGGTGGGTTTTGGGGTCTGGGAGCACTGCTGGCCCATTTTTGCTTTTTGCCTGTTTGGGGGTGTTCTGCTTGTTTGCGGGTGGCTGCAGGGGTCCGGGGCCATTGCTGGGAATGTCTAATACCGGATAAAAGTGGTTTGGACAAAATCGGAGGTGAACATTTTTTTGCGTTTTTGCTGACTTGCTTGTCTTTGAGGTGCTGTTTGGGGGGTTACGGGTGTTTGTGGGTGGGTTTTGGGATCTGGGAGCACTGCTGGGTATGGATAGTTTTGATTGCAAGAGGTTTGAAGCACATCCATGGTGGCAAAGGGGAGTTAGGGCCTAGCTGCAGAGCCGCGTGGAGTGATTTTGGAAATTTGCCAGAAAATTTCTTAGTCCCCATTTTTGTAGTTTTGCTTTTTGGCTGTTTGGGGGTCTTCTACTTCTTTCCGCCTGGGTTGACGGGTCTGGGGCCATTGCTGGGAATGTCTAATACCGGATAAAAGTGGTTTGGAGAAAATCAGAGCAGAAAAAGATTTTGCGCTTTTGATCACTTGCCTGTCTTTGGGGTGCTGTTTGGGGGGGTTCCAGGTGTTTGTGGGTGGGTTTTGGGGTCTGGGAGCACTGCTGGCACAGTCTAATGTTGATTGCATTTGTTTTTCAGGAAATCCATGGTGGAAAAGGGGAGTTAGGGCCTAGGTGCACAGCGTATTTGGACAGAATTGAAGGTAGTAGGCCCATTTTTGCTGTTTGCCTGTTTGGGGGTGTTCTGCTTTTTTGCGGGTGGCTGCAGGGGTCTGGGGCCATTACTGGGAATGTCTAATACCGGATAAAAGTGGTTTGGACAAAATCGGAGGTGACATTTTTTTGCGTTTTTGCTGACTTGCTTGTCTTTGAGGTGCTGTTTGGGGGGGTTCCGGGTGTTTGTGGGTGGGTTTTGGGGTCTGGGAGCACTGCTGGGTATGGATAGTTTTGATTGCAAGAGGTTTGAAGCAAATCCTTGGTGGCAAAGGGGAGTTAGGGCCTAGCTGCAGAGCGCCCGTGGAGTGATTTTGGAAATTTGCCTGAAAATGTCTAAGTCCCCATTTTTGTAGTTTTGCTTTTTGGCTGTTAGGGGGTCTTCTACTTCTTTCCGCCTGGGTTGACGGGTCTGGGGCCATTTCTGGGAATGTCTAATACCGGATAAAAGTGGTTTGGAGAAAATCGGAGCGCAAAAAGATTTTGCGCTTTTGATCACTTGCCTGTCTTTGGGGTGCTGTTTGGCGGGCTTTTAGGTTGTTGTGGGTGGGTTTTGGGGTCTGGGAGCACTGCTGGCACAGTCTAATGTTGATTGCATTTGTTTTTCAGGAAATCCATGGTGGAAAAGGGGAGTTAGGGCCTAGCTGCAGAGCGCATTTGGACTGAATTCCAGGTAGGCCCAAAGTTTTTTAAGTGTGGCTTTTCCCGGGTTTTTCCTTTTGGCTTGTTGGAGGGGTTAAACTTGTTTTCGCCCAGGTTGACAGTTCTGGGGCCATTTCTGGAAAGGTCTAATACCCGAAAGAAAGTGTTTTGGAGACAATCCCTGGGGAAAAAGTGTTTGCACTTTCTGAGATTTCGCTCACTCTACCGTTTTCGGGGGACTGTTTGTGGGGGTTCCTTGTGTTTGTGGGGGGGTTTGCGTGTCTTGGAACAATGCTGGGTATGGATACTTTTGCTTGCTTGCAAGTGGTTTGAATACAATCCATGGTGGGTAAGGGGGGATTTGGGCCTACTTTACTTTCCAAGTACGTTTTGTCACCATTTTCTACTAGGCCTCGTTTTTGGAGATATGATTGGGGGTCTTCTACATTTTTGCGACTGGGTTTAGTAAGGGTCTGGGAGCACTGCTGTGAAGGTCTAATTGTGTTCTAAAACACAGTTTATAGTACACCTAGCTTGAGGGGAAGGATCCGCTAAATTAATTCGCCCATACTTATTTATCCTTCAAAAGGAGACTCAGACAGAGTAGGCACTTTCAAAAATATTTTACTGTCTATTAGGAAACTCAAAGTGTGACTTTTTGCACTACACAGCGTACATACCTTATATTTATTTGTCAGTGGTGTTCTAATATCATTTCCTGATTTTCCATCAATAATTACAGGCCGGGTTTCAGCCTGTGCAATGGGAAAAAAAGGATAAGTCAGGCTTCACATTAGCGAGCCGCAATTCAGCATCCACCAGGCAGGCAGTGGACAGGGTGTCTTCTGGTCACCAACATTGATGGACAGAGCGTCAGATGGAATGGAGGAGTCCTGCTAATAAGAGGAATGGTTGGATGCATGCAACTTACCAAATTCAACAGGACAACTACAAAAACATACAGATACAGTATCCGTTCTTTTCTAATTATCTTTTAAGTAATGTTATTGCTGTGAACTTCTATGAGTGTGACTCTGCATTTCTTTGATCTCTGCTTCTAAATTCATCCCTACAGCCATTCTATAGGTTTTACTTCTGCTATTTTTTAAACCTAATTTAATGTAAGAAGTGTTTCTCTGAGTGCAGAGATAGGCAAGTGAAAACGCATAATTATTACTGCAGCCCTGTACTGTCGCATTCTTTCATTCACGGTTGTCGAAAGTACTACTTACTTTTCAGTAACCATGCATGCAGTAGTGCATGCACTTCCTTTATGTCACTTACAAGATTTATGGATAGCTTTGTACCCAAAGATTTGTTTATCTTCAATTATTGTTTGTCCATGCTGTGCTTTTTTTTCTACTCTCAACAAAACGTTCCCAAAAAACCCCATTCCCATCCATTTTCCGAACCTTAACCCTCTTCCCCCGTTCTGTGTGTTTTTGATTGATGTGTGACTAAATGACAGCAATAATTCCACACACTTGCTGGGGAGGATAAGGTCATAGCAACAGTCTGGTGAAGGAATCCGAGGATATATTCTTACTCAGCTTGACACTGAGTGACTATTGGCAAATGAAAGCAGATTTTCATGTGCGCCATCAACTTGATTGGTCATCAAGAACATCCTCCTCCTAGATGTGGCAAATTAATATTACGCTGCTGTGTCCTTCACCTTCAGTACTATTTCTTGTAGTAGTAGCCAATGTCAAAGAAATTCAACGCAAGTACTTTCAATACTTTACCATTTGTTCGGCTACATTGTGGCACTGTTCTAGTGTACTGTCACCTGCTATATTCTCTATTGTACCGTTCTAATGCTACGGTAAGGACAAACAAGGTTTCATTTTCTTTTTTTTCAGATGCTGCAACTGCCACTGTGTAACACCACAAGTACCACCGCAATGATGACATTTCATCCGCCCAGGATTGCCAACCTTAATCGCCATTTCCCGTGCAGCCAGCCCTGTGCCTAGCCCTATTTCCAAACACAAATTACAGGTAAGATAAGCATTTGGGGGAGGTAGTATAATGGAGTATTAGGAGAGACGAGAGACTGACGGTCCTAGGACTATTGAATTCACTTACTCTGTGACAGGCACTTAGTTTTGAAAACATTTGGGCAATTACTAGTACTTACACAACTTAAATCAACATGCCACTTAAGTTTCAGGAAAACAAACTTACTGTTAAACCCCCACCCACCAGCCTCAAAAGCAGTAAAAAACACGTATGCTAAGATAAAGTTTAAAGTATATTCATATATCCCTAACATAAATATTCTCCCGCAAGACCCAACCCACCGCCCTCCCAAACCCCAACGAATGTCCTTGAAAACTAAGTCCAAAAAAGTAGAAAACCCAACTCCCAATTCCCACCCCCCAGAAGTCTTTAAAAAAGGGGCAAGGGACAGTCTCCTCCTACTGCTGGCTGCTGTTGACTTTTCGGGCCAGGTCGGCATGCTCCTTGCGGAGGGTCTCGAGCAGGGTTTTGGTGTTGAGGAGCTCCTGCTCGAGGTAGGACACCCTCAGTGAAAGGCGGTGCACGTGTGCCTTGCACCTGCTGTGGGGGGCAGCTGATTTCTTTGCTGCTCGGCGGTGGCGGGTGGCTGCGGTACCCCGGCTCAGTACCGCTGGAGACCTGCTGCGCTGACTGGCTGACCCAGGGAGCGCGGAGGAGGATGCACGTGTCGCCGTGGATGTTGTCGACGTACTGTGCGTGTCCTCCTCCTCCTGGGCCACCAGCCGCCGATATTCGGCGACAGTGGCCTCCAGCCGCTGTTGCCGGGCCCTTTTAGCCAGCTCCTTCCGTGTTGGTTTGGAAGGAGCATCTATATGAAGAAAGAAAGACATAGTCTGTAACCAATGCTCTTTAAGATTAACACAAAATGATTCAGCAGAAAGTTGTGTCACAGTAGAACTAGACACTTGCAAGCGCATTACATAACTATTGTGGCCAGTATCTATCTAACCTCCCACTTCTTCATCCTTGCTCTAACATTAGTGGGAGCTTAAGGAATCAATTCTATGAGCACTATGGACTTACTCCATTAGAGTCGACTATGACAGTACACCAGTCTTATTCTTCTTCTTCTCTCTTGTTTAGCAAAATTGGTACGTTAACTTCTGCAAGCCGGCATAATGCCAGCGCAGTCAACTTGCACCCGAGAAAAACAGACGCCCGCCATGATGAGTGAGACAGACTTGCGTTACTGTACCAGTCCAGTACATGCAGGTGGTGATGCTCTTACTTTTCTATTATGGGTGGCACTGAGAATACTCTGTTACAAGGGCTACTGCTTAATTAATTTAACTTTCACCCTACAGTGCCAATGAATGCTAGAAAAGGAAAATGAAGAAGATAAATAATCTGATTAGCTATCACTGCACATGGTATGTATTTGCTTACATATGGGATGACTTTAGGTGCTTTGCTTTTTATTAAGTGAACAGTGATACATCCACACATGAATGACCGAGTTCTACTAAACGTATTAACAGAGGTAGTGAGTGGCCATCGTAATAGCCGGATATATGCTGTGCTTGCGATACAAACTACTGCTACTATTCATGGTAGTATTCGGACAAAATTACAACTTCTTTTCCTTGCCTTTCCTACACTGGGACGGACGTGCGGGTGCGGTGTTACATGCTCTTCAAAGTAACACTTAGTTCATCCAGTGACCGTCTACTCTCTCTAGATACACATATGCTATCTAAGAGTCAGATAGTACCATGATCTAGGCATCCATCCATTCAAACTATATGTCAATCATTCTTCTTCATGTCTCTCATCTGGACAAACCTTACGTTTTCTCATGGGAAAACAACCTTTTCATTTTATTTGGGAAACCGCAAGCCATACATCCGTGCTTGACTTGCATTTGAATTTCAACCAAAGCATATATTGCGCACACATACAGTTTCTGTTTCACCCACCCAGGCTGTTCTCCTTCTACCCACCCTTGCTTCATCCTTCACCCAGCCATGCATCATATTCCTTCCCAGCCACCTCTGGCACCAATCAAACACGTATCATTCTTCTTTGTCAGTCATCATTACTTTTAACTTGCTCGTCCTTCCACACTTACTTACACCCTTCTTTCACTTTTCGTTCATTCCATCCATCAAGTTCATCTCAGATCAGATTTGGATTCTCGAAAAAAAAATCACTGCTGAGTTGAAGTAAATTTAGAGGAGGCTACTACCTGGTTGATAAAAAACTTTGTTCTAAATTTGAAAGTCTGCTTAACAGTATAGTAACTTAACTGTAGAACATATATACTACACACGTGCAGAGAGCACACTATGCAGTCTGCAATCTCAATAAGTAAGGAATATAAGAGCTTACCACTGCCCGCCACTACCGTGGCAACCCGCACAGCAGTTTCGTCCGGCACTTTCACCGCCTCCTCACCAGAACTGTCCTCCTCCACCTCAGAGCTGGGCCCAGCACCGGATGTTCCACCTACAAAGTACATTTAAGAATGTTAGATGTCATAGACATACACCACTCACTAGTATTTTGTCTAGGAATGAAGAAATGTGAATACAGAAACCAATCTAATAATTTGTGACCGTCTACTTTAAAGTAAAAATGTCCCTTTTTCCAGGGATGGGTGTTGTCTTGCTGCACTTTTTGGCACAACTGATGAATGCTTGCTTTTTAACACGCACCATTTTTCTCATAACAGACAGAAGCTTCACTTCTAAGAACAAATCATCATCACTAGGACGGAGTGACCAACGATTCAGCACCAAAAAGAAAAATTAAAGTTCAAACCAGGTGAGGGCTCGGCTCGTCCACAATAAATATGTGAAATAAATCACTAAGCACTTTCCCATTTTTAATCAACCGTTTATGTTTTATGACAAGCTTGATTTTAATAAATATTTTTACTTTTAATAAAGCTTTAAAACTTAAATAGACTGTAGTTTTTGGTCAAGAGTGAATGAGCAAAAGGTTTTGCAATTTCCAAGCATGAGTCCGTGCCTCTGACACTTCTGGACTCTGACTCCGTACTCTTGTCCTGCGTTGGATAATCATCATTGGGGATCAATCATCGATGAATTCGGGAGCTAAATGACTCTGCCACACTATCTAGTCAGTAAGGAGATTGGGGGTTCTTCAAAGTCTGATATCACTAAGGTATGTGGAAAGTCTACCTGCGCCTATTATAATTGATAAACAATGCACTATTTAGTGTCCGTAGTTCTGTTTGTGCAGATTTGTCCCTGCAACAGTAGTAGTATGGATTGTCCTCCTATCCAAACCAAAAGTAAAGTAGTATCTTATTCTTTCTTGGTGGTCATTCACCTTTTTATTGTTGGTAATTGTCAAAGCATAAACATTTAGAAGACTTGAAAAGACATTATGGACAATCCCAGAGGACTGCATAGAGCTATTGCTGACTAGAATGGAAGTTTCGTTTAACACCTTTTGCCAACTGTGCAATCTTAGTTAGCTACACAGACAGACTAATAAGAATAATCTAGTAATACCACAGGGAGTCATAGTAGAGGCAGGATAAGAATTTAGATACAGTCTACAAGAAGATCAAAGACGATTTAGAAAAAATCGAATGAGGAACGCTAGGAAAAAATAGGTACTCTATATTAAAATTAAAACTTACCGGGGCCAGCAAAGGAGCCCTCGCCTGACCGATCCTGGCCTTGAACAGCAGCAGCAGCCGATAACCCCTCCTCCTCTGTCCTCTTGCCCCTGGGGGGAGCTGATGTACAACATGAAAGAAAGAAAGACCCGAAAACATGGATGATTGTTGTCAACCAAATCAAACATTTCAAAAGAACAATAACAAAATATTTTGGCAAAATAGCAAATTAACAACTATTTCACGGGATATATTGACTTATCTCATGTGGTCTACTACGATATTAGTATTGCTTGATTTGCGGACCGTCGACTTGGAAAGTTATGTAACTCACTAAACAAACTACTAAAAAGGGTCGCCTAGGACTGGCAGGCAGCAGTCCGCAGCACGCGAAGTGACAGACAAACTCCATCGTGATTGCAGATCAGCGACAACACTAAAAAGTTTCCTACTACATTAACCTGTCATTAAAATACTCAAACTATCAATCCACCACCACTATTTCTTCTTATTGCCAGGTGTACAAAGGAAGGACTGGACTTGAGTCTGTAGGGGCAGATTTACAAGCCCCTTGTGGCTCTTTTTCTCCATTGTTGCGTGACTTTTGTGACGCAGCGGCAGAACAAAAGAGGCGCCATGGTGCGGCGTATATTAACAACGTGACGCATATGGGAGATGCATCACGTTGTAAAGCCCTGCGTCATCAGGGGGCGTTCTGGCGCAAGGGAGGGTGTTCCTGCACAGGAACGCATCCTAAAAGTGGCTGAGGGAAATCTACAAGATTTCAATCAGTCACTTTTAGGACAATGATGTGTGACTCAAACACCGCGCCTGCTTGAAGCAGACGTACGGCTTCACGCAGCATTGGGGAGATAGGGCACCCCAGAGCATTGCTGGAGCTGCGCCATCATTGCGACGCAACTCCAGCAATGCGCCGCCTTTGCGGCACAGATGCGTAACGCTTCGGTGACGTTTTGGGCCCATGGTGCGCCGCATTGTAAATACGGCGCACCATGGGTGGTGGTGGCGTGGCACACAATTACTGGCGCATCCCTGCTACTTTGCAGGGATGCGCCGGTAATTGAAAATCTGACCCTTAGTGTCTAGCATTACGCAGTTCTTTAAACTACACTCATACATAATTTCTCAGGCCAATGAAATGAACACAAAATCGAAAACAAAAAAGCATAGTAGCAACGCTACTGAGAAAGAGAGCAGTGCACCTGAAATGCACAGAAGATTTTGAAATATAATTTACCTACGATGTAATCGGCAGCATTATTGCTCTTGGTAAAAAACAAAAAATTGCAATATATTAACACACAGAGCGGGAGAAAACAGAGTAGTGATGAAATAGCTAGAAATAGCTACTACTACTCACCAAGCCCGGGGATCTCGATGCCGAGCACGTCCAGCAAGTCGCGTTCCCGGTCCAGGAGATCCGTTCAACGGTGGGTGGCCTGGTTGTAGGTGCGCCGGACCCGAGAGTGTTGAAACATGGCCCGGCATACCTTCTCCCACCGCTTCCGGCGCTCCCGGAGCCCGTAGCCGCTAGCGATCTTGCCGCCTCCCATGATGGTCCTGGGGAGGCGGCGCTGGACATAAAACACTAGTGCGGCCACCTCCTCCGCGCTAAAAATCTCCCGGGCTATAACTTGCTCCCCCCTCAAACGCCCGCACGGGAGCCGGGCACGGGGTGCAGGACCCTTCCCCTTCTCAGGCTGCTTCCCGGCTCCCTTTACCATGGTCTGGGCAGAAAGGAAGGTAAATAATAAATAAGAAATAGAATAGGGAAGAAGAAAAGAAAAGAGTTTAAAAAAGTAGTTTAAAATTAACCAAAAGTAGCAGAAAACACAAAAAAATAGAGCCAGAAAAATAGAGAGATAGATAATAAGTAAAATAGATTAAAAAAACTTCAAACAAGCAAAGGATGGCAGAGATTGACAGAGGATACAGAAAGCATGCCCAGAACCATAGCAATGAATGAAAAACAAGATAGCCGCGCCCGTTCACGACCGCGTGGGTAAGTTCGCGCGAGATTTCCCCCGCGATCACACACGAACATGTACTAGCGAGCCACACACTTTGCGAGATTACACATAACGCCCGGAAACGGAATTACGTCACGCAAACAAGATGGCCGCGCCCATGTACGACCGCTAGGGTAACTTTGCAAACGTTGCGCTACAAGCGGCTTGCGAAAACGCAAAAAATCACGCGAACTAACACGCCGCAAAAAAACAAATCGCATATTTGCACGAATTTGCGGCTTCCAAATTCGATCTCGCGTGAATTTGCGCCCCGCGAATCGCACAAAATAAACGATTTTTGCAAAACTGAAAGCACTCAGCAGGTGCAAAAGTTCAATCTTATCATTAGTAATCATTCCCTGTAGTGCTTCCTGAGGGGCCCCTTCAGAGTTCAGTTGCCTACTTGCAACTATTCTATGACCCTGCTCTGACCCTCACAGCAGGCTCAGAGAATAGCTACAAGTATGCCACAAAGGTCCTGTTAAAAAAAATTACACTGCAACAGAAAGCAATTAAAGATAAGAAAGCAGGTGCCAGCCTGGAAGTTCAAATTCAGTGACACATTAATCAGCCCCTAATTCATTCATGTCAGTTGAGGCAGGGCAGGTGTGCTAACGAATTTTACAAAACTGAAAGCACTTGGAAGGTGCAAAAGTTCAAGCTCATCATTAATGAGGAAGCACTTACAGCTAAGGAAGCAGGTGCCAGCTCAAATTCAGTGACACATTCATCAGCCCCAAATTAATTCATGTCAGTTGAGGCAGGGCAGGTGTGCTTTTCCCCCCATAATCTACAGTGATGATGAACCAGAGGGTGGCATGGGTGAGCCAGAGTGTGGCAGTGGTGAAACAGAGGGTGGCAGTGGTGAAACAGAGGGTGCTGTGATGAACCAGACGTAGAAACAACATGCTCGCGACCGTTGCTACCCGACAAGTAAGTTCGCGTTTGCGAACTGGTAAAAAACCCTTGCAAAATGGCAGAAACACTTGCGAACGCAAAAAAAAAGGAATCCGCAAAATTCACGAGAGTTTGCGGATTTTGCGAGTTGCGAATCCGTAAATACGCAATTTCGCGGATTGCGAATTCGCAAAGTTCGCCCATACTTAGTAGAGAGCTTCATGAATATGGAGAAAAGAAGGGCAGACTCTTGGCCCTTAGGACTAGACGAAACGTCACTCGGAATAATATAACGGAAATTAAAAATCCTGAGGGGCAAATGGAAACTACTTCTGCCAAGATAATGGAGGTTTTTGAAAAGTTTTATAGTGAGCTTTATCAATTGGATTCCAGCGATATTCAATTAGATACAGCAGGGGAATATCCACAGTTTAGCAAATTAGATCCCACCATATATTTGAAGCTAGAAGAAGAGATCACGCTGGAATAAACTGTGTTGGCTTTAAATTCCCTATCCTCAGGGAAAGCCGCAGTTCCAGATAAAGTTCCATTGGAGCTATATAAAATACTCCAAATGGATCAAGCTGCATTACTTCAGGATCTTTTTTTAGATGTTAAATATCGAGGGATCCCACCCAAGTCTTGGAAGGAAACAAATATAATAATATTTCTTAAGAAGGGGAAACCATCAACACTACCTGGCTCATATCGCCCCATCTCATTGATAAAAGCGAATGCGAAGGGATACTGAAAAATGTTAGCGACTCAGCTCCAGAGAGTCATAGCCAGATTGGTCTCACCATGGCAACATGGTTTTGCACCGGGTACAGGAACAACGGATCATAACAGATGGGTAATCTCCCTGTTAGATGTAGCCGTGGCTAGGGGAGATGGACTGGCTGTGATCCTCTTGGATGCCGAGAAGGCTTTCAATAGAGTGATGTGGCAGTATCTGTGGGGAGCATTAGTGGAGAGAGGGTTTGGCCCTAAAATGATTACAGCAATTCAGGCGATGTATTACAAACCGTATGCTAGGTTACAGATGATGGGAATGACATCAGACCCAATAGAGGTGGCAAGGGGTACTAGGCAAGGATGTCCGTGCTCCCCAATTCTCTTCGCCATATATCTCAATCCGTTTATTAATTAGATAATTCAGAATTCTGTGATTTAACCCTATAAAATTAATGGACATGAGACAAAAATACTTGCATACGCGGATGATATCGCTGTGGTTACATCAAATCCAGCAACTGCAATAGTAGAAATTGAGAGTATGGCGGAGAAATTTGGGAGCAGATCAGGCTACTCTTTGAACAAAGGAAAGATGCAGATAATCTGGGTAATCTACAGGATCAGCACCAGACGGACACAGCAACATATTTGGGGGTAAGGACAGGACCTGATCTGGCTATATTATGTGCAAATAATATTGATCTAGTGCTGGAGGAGGTTACCTCTAAGCTTCGACGGCTGGATAAACTGCTTCTAACAATAGTGGGCAGGGTAAATGTCCTAAAAATGAAGATCTTCCCCAGAATACTATACCTATACCTATTTCGAGATATCCCCTTAGAACTGCCTGGTAGTACATTCCAGAAAACGAATTCTATCTTTTCAAATTTTATTTGGAACTACCAAAAAACAAGACGGGCTTTGAGGATATTAACCCTGCCACGGGATATAGGTGGCTGGGCTGTTCCGAATTTATATTTTTATTATTTCGCAGCTTACTGCAACAAATGGGTGACCTGTTGGGAGTGGATAGCTCTGCGCGGGAGGAAGGCCTACCATCTATATATCAAACTAGCTGTTGAGGAGGTAGCATCAGGGCTCTTTCCTAGGCAGCTTGAACCTAGCTTCTATAAAAAAAAGTTTGCTTCAAGTGTTTGAAGGCAGCTAGAACGGTATGGTTTAAAATAAGTAAGATTATGAAAATCCCTAAGTGTAATAGACATACCCCAATATGGGGAACCTCAATTTTCCCAGCTGAGCTTTCGGATGGTATGGCCAAAGAGTGGGCGCAGTCTGGTATATATCGGGTTGGGAGCCTATTCAGTGATAATTTAGAAATATTGCCTTTTCGGAACTGGTTTGGAATTTTTGGATTAATAGTAGATCATATTTTAAATATATCCAACTAAAGGAGGCGTTTAAAGAATCTAGCTGACAGAGAGAATAACTTTCAAGCATTACCATTAATGGACAAGGTATACCGGGGGAAGGGAGGATTGTGTATTTTTATAAAATACTAATGGAAACAATACCCGATGAATTAGATAAAACCGAGACAAGGTGGGTGTCAAAACTAGGGGATGATGATGTAGATCTCGATATGTCATTAAAACTGGGGGAGAAAATATTTCTGGCAGAAAACCTTCCAGCACACACTATAAAACCCTATTTAACTTATACTATACTCCAGCAAAACTCCTTGGTTGGGGGAAATGAGACAGTGATCAATGCCCTAGATGTCAGCATAGCCCTGCTGATATTACGCATATGTTTTACGCGTGCAAGTCCCTGATTCCATTAGAAAAGGGTACAGAGAAATTTCGGTAAGAATCACTTAATTGTGCGATCGAGATCAATTCTCCGATGATGCTATTAGGAAATGATAGACGAATTGGGTTAGCACCAGCACATCGGGATTTTGTTTTCGCTTCAATAGCGGTAGCAAGATTATAGATAGCTACAGCTAGGAAGGACTCGGACCCACCGGTATATCCTGCCTGGCTTCATCGCCTATTGAGTATACATACTCTGGAAATGGCTCTCTGTAAGAACAAGGGTCACCGAGCTAGAGTGAAATGGGATAAGATCTGGGCACCTATCACAAACTGGCTCAACAAAAGTCACGGGGAGCTGCAAAACAGATTAGGTATTGGTTAATATATGTTTGTACCCGTAGGAAAACATTGAAAACAATCTAAGTTGATGCTTATCCTTTTTTTATTTTTTTAAGTCTGTTTATGAATTTGAAGAAAATATTGTAATATAATGTATGAACTCAGAAGTGTAAATACCTTTTCTTTGTTTTTTATGATGTACCTGATGGCATAAAAATGTAATTAAAAAAAAAATATATATATATACACTCCTAGTCACTCATCAATCTCTCCCACTTCATTAATTTCATATTAGCTTTTACAGCATATAGGACCTTCCAGTCCTTTTCACCCCTGAAAACTATCCTGCTCCACCTTTGCTACCTATCACCCTCTCTTCCCATCTTCCCTAACACACTCCTACTGTACTTCTGCTCCCTACTTTCCTGTCTACCAAACTTCCTTTTCAGCCCATGCTCACTGTTGTCATCTACTGCTGTTTCTGTACCCACCCTCCACATTCTTTCTTCATTACCTTAATTATACTCACCACTCATATTCCTCCATCTCTCCTAACTCTGTACACATCTTCTTTAGGAATATTTCACGCTACCCAAACGTACATGGCTGTATCAAATAATTTTTCTCCGTCCTCTCATCTGCTGTTTCCTCATCCCTTTCAATCCCCAATGAATTCTCAAGCAAATTCACCCACAAGCGCTATAAATGAAAACAAACTCTCTTTAACACAACCAAGTCTTGAATAGCCAAAATCATGCACTCCAAAACCACAGTCTGAATATGTATCTTTCTTCACCACAAGCATCACATACACCACTTCTAATACAGTCTACTAAGCAGTATACTTGAACTTCTGTCGCCCATGCCACTTCTCATTCTCTTACAAACATTCTACATAGTAGAATTGAGCCACAAGCAGCCACAATCACACTCTCAAACACTCTCGTGGAACAATGCACCACAACACCTCACAAAGTTACACCCTCTCACATATAATCAATTGCTCAATTTAGAGCACTGAAGTTAGACCATCATGCTCTTTCCCACCTCACATTCACATTTCATTATCCTTTAAGAAATTTCAATTAAACACAAATAGTACCTCTGATTCAAACTACACATCGCCTTCCCTCCAAAATGACAGGTCTCAACATAACCTCAAAACAACACTAAACCATAATTCTTACTCACCCTCACACAATGATACTATTCATTCTTTATTAGTCTCTTTGAACAGGAAAGTGACAACCCAGACAGCGAGGATGTCAACACTAACTGATCCATAAAAACACAATTCAGCAATGGCGGCTTCTCGGCTATTGTGTTGCTGCACTGCTTTCAAGCAGTGCGAGAAGTAGAAATATAAAATGATAATAACTTTCAGTTATTATCATTTTATGATTGTGCTGCTCTGCAGGTGGGCGGGACTGCTCTGCTCTTGGAGCAGGGCAGGGGAGGAGGGGTTTGCCCACTCCTAAGTGCACAATGACTGTTTGATTGGCCCTCACGGGCCACCCAAACCAGTCATGTGCACTTACCCTGTTCTCCATACAGCCTGCATGGAGAACATACCCAGGCCCCCATTCCCTGGTTGAGCGTCAAAGCAGGATACTCAAAACCAATCACAATGCTTCATTGCAGAATTGTGAATGGTCAGGGGAGCCTGGGTGCCTACCAATCATGCAGCGTTGTGGTTGGTCAGTGGGGCTTGGCTGTGCTTCCTGTTCCTTGAGGAGAACAGGAGCAGAGACGCAGGACCTGGCGGCATGGTAAGTAAATTTGTTTTATTTTTTATTATGCAGAATTGCAACACTCTGCGCGAACCCTGCGAGACCCCCGCACCCACCGCCCCACCTGCGAGCAATGCCAGCCGCCACTGTAATTCACCTAATTATTTCCTTATCCTGTTGGTAACAAGAAGAGCATTAATCTGGGTAAAACCCATACTCTAAAACATATAGACTGTATGTCTATCAATGAGCAAAAACAAATACAATATCTTTACTTATTAGATGATCACAAAATCAGACCTTCTATCCATCATAGAAACATGATTGAGAGGACATAATCCCAGTAGTTCATGAAGCAATTCCACCAGGATGTCGAAGCATTATTCCTAATTGCCAAGGAAATAAATGAGGAGAATTGGCAACTATTTTCAAGGAAACCATAACAGCCACCAGAATGGACAATATTATGTTACAAGTCTGGTTTTGTCATCAGATACAACTAGATTCTTACATTCACTTGCAGTTTCCTACTGCCTTACAGACATCCATCCAATAATTGAGCTTCCTCAGGCATCTTCTTACATGTACAATCAGATTTATCCACATAACATTCTCACTTATGTGTCCATGGCAACCTAAATATCTGGTTCGACAAACCCAAAATGCCTCAATCAGATCCCATCTTGTCAGTCTTAGTCTTTCAACCATTTGGTGCTCGTTGTTTTTTAATCTTTTTTTAATTATTTGGTACTTGTTGGGTTTAACAGTGAAGGCTTTTGTGTACGTGTGTTTTTTCATAACAGAGCGGTGCTCCTCATTTACCTGAGCTGCAGCCAGGTGAGGTGAGGCGCAAACCCCACACTAATTGGGTGAGTGTGAATATGTCATAAATTGTACTGACAAGTCACTTCAATAACATTATAGTTGAGTGTATTGTTTCATAAGATTGACAATGTCATGTGTTTCTTTTCACTTCCCTTTCTGTTGTCGTGTTTCTATATGTAGATTGTGGTGGAGCATTTGAACCTGAAAACCAGGTGACATTTTTCCTTTTATATTTATCTCTATTATTACAGCAGTAGCACCAACTAGGTCCTGATGAATGCATGGATACTTCCTTAAATGCAGAAACATGTTGACCACTCGCTGAGCAGATATTTTGTTAAATCTGCCTTTTACATTTCTGTTTTTAGAGTTAGGAGGCTGAGAGAAACTATTAAAAATTTCTTTCTTCTACTCAGTCTTACCTAATTTTATATTCTCACTTGTCACTTTTTTTGCACTGCTTTTTGCTACTGTGTCCGCCTAACAGATAAGAACTGTAGGGTCTCTTTATTTTCACAGTCCTCCATTACGTTCTGTGTGACTGTGAGGGCACTGACTCCTGGGTAAGGAGAACCCAAATGATGTGATAGTGGCGGTAAAGTTAGACAACTTATGGGAACATTTTCCACCTAGAATATGTGCCTCACGTGAATGTGTTGTTATTTTGTCACGTGATGCAACTGATGAATGTAGTTCCCACCTTTCTCTTATTTTTTCATGCCAATGGTTGTTTGTGATTGGATTTCACTTTTTTTAGACTCCTAGATACCTTTTGGTGTATATTCATGTTCTTGATAGGGGCATGTATCTAGTATGAGTCGTGAAACCAGCCATTTGACCCCCCCCTAAGTAGTTTGTCGTATGATTCCCAGTAGGGACCATCCCACAGGGAAAGCCAGGAGACCATGCCACAGGGAAAGCCAGGACGGGTTCCCCAGCGGTATACAGCGCCGGGACGCCCCTTTGCTGGGGCAGCTGTGCGCTTTACAAGTATACAACATTTAATTTAAAAACATTAAAACAGGTTTAAAAAGCATATTGGATTAATAAAGACCTAAAAAAGATTTAAAAAAAGCAAATCTCATTAGTTCAACAGAACTGGCAGTAATCAAAGAACCCTCTTGATAAAATATATCTACAGAAGCATAACAGAACGCATAATTCATACATCAATGATCAGATGGTGTTTGTTAATTGTGGGGGACTTCGACGGCGTGGACTCTTATTTGCACTCCTCGCAACTTTCCGGAGATATTTTTTTTTTACATTCTTTCACAGAGTGTGTTTTTTTTTTACATTCTTAATATAGTCGTATAGATCTTGCTTCTGATCTCTTCTCCTAACTTGATTTTCATCGCAGTATGGGAGGCATTATTTGAATACGTATATAATGAACACCATAAAAAGAAAGGAAATGTTATAGGGGGTGACCGTAGGTCTTCAGCATTGACTTATATTGGATCAAGTCTTATATAGGGACTAGGCAAATCTTGTAAATGGTTTTTCTGCTCCAGTTTAATGGGCTTCCTTTCTTCATCAGCTCATCAAATCCAATAAACATAATATCGCGTTGTGTTATACAATTCACCTGGATGGAAGTTTATTGCCAGAGGTTACTTTTTTTTTTTTAATAGGCTGGTTCAGTTTCAGTAATAATGTCTACTCGGGGTAAATTTCTATTTACAAGCTCTGTAACTCATTTTCTTAAGTCTTAAACAGCATGCTTTCGGGGGATGTTTATGAACGGGCTCCTGCTAGCTAGTTTTTTTTTTAATGGCTGTGGATAGAGGTATTGCTAAATAATTTGCTCAATTCATCAAAACTCGCCGATTTATATACATGATCATTATCTTTCTGTTTAGGTTTGCCTTTCTTAATCTGCTCAGGTTTTACAGGAATGGACTAGTGTTTGTTTGAATTCAGACTTTGTTGCTTTCTAGCGAAATTATCTAATCATGCATTTGCTTGAAGGAAATAGCACCCATTGATACTTGGGATTCTTTGAATGTTATTGGAGCACTCCCTTCAATTTTCCAGAGGTAAAGGGTTGGCGAGGAAAACCTTCTGACACTTAGAGGAAAAACATACATTACATGGATACATGCGGTACAGTAAGCGCAAAATTCCATATGTTATGCCCTAATTCCTTGAAAAACAACAAAAAGGGTATAGTACAACATAGGCAAGTACCTGACCATGCAGTGTCAGATTTTGCCGGGTGACCTAACTATCTTATTCACATCTTTCCCATTCGTGATCAAGGTCAAAGGCTCCTGGACTCGAGGCTGTCTGGTATCTAAAACACCTCTGTTATTGTTCTCTGTTAATTTTTTGGCATCCATATTTGTGCAAAAATGAGCTCTGCCTTACCACGTGTGACATCTATACTTAGTAGATGAAGATATTATGCATTTGAAACTACATGTGCATATAAATTCACGTAGCAGTTATCAGAGCACTGCTGAAAGTGAATACTTGTATGGGCTCCTGCACTTATTTTGGGGACGAGGACTTATTTTTCATCATCACATTTTGACCACCAGTAGAACAAAGAGGCATAGGGTGGAATTAAGACTAGGGGGCCTATTACGATGTTGGTCTGAGTTTTATCCGACAGACTCTATGGCGGAAACGGGACCGACGAGCTCCAGTCGGCAGTCCCGACCACCTAATTATTATGTGACCGCACATGGTGCTGTCACATTCTCCCATTTCTCTATGGGAGCTTGTGTTCCACCCGTAAACTGGCTGTAACACAAGCTCCCATAGAGAAATTGGAGATTGTGTTAACATCCTGCACTCTGTGGCAGGCACCTCAAGCTAGCCTGGCTGATGAGGGGTATTACCCCGAAATCAGTCCCAGGATGCTTGTTTCTGGGCCAGGGAAGACCTGGTTTGACAGTTCTGACAGGACTATTCCCATGAGAAACAGGGTCAAGACTGATTTGCATATGGCTGGTCTGAACTGGAGTGGAGAAGTGAGCTAAAGAACCATGATGGATTCAAAACCGAGATCTTGGACTGGGGGTGAGTGTCTGAAAAGTTTTAACACTCCGTCCATCATCTCCTTGTGTTTGCCAAATTCTGCAACAGGCGTACTGTGGCACCCACATGTCCTGTCAGGGCCAAATTACTTTGTCGCATCTGCCTGATTCATTTTGCATCATCACTTAATCATTTTCCCAAGTAGTTAAAGTCATATATGTTTTCTAAAACTACTTTATTTAGCTTTGCCACCACCCTTTCCTTTCTCTGGGGTCAAAAACAAAATATTTCATTTTGTCAGTTTTAACAACCAAACTCCTCTACTTTCATAATTCTGAAAACTTATTAGACATAGTCGGCAGACCTGATGGCGTGAGTAAGACTAATAATGTGTCGACTGCAAACAGCAGGATTGCTTTCTTTCTGCCTCCTAACCTTAGATAATAATCTAAAGCAGCGGTCACCTACCTTTTCTGTAATACGAGCTACTTGTGTTCAATGAAACTCAACGAGAGCTACTAAAATTATTTCTGTTGCAATAGTGACCACATCAGACAAGATTACATTAGGGTACTTCATATGCAAGATTACTACCATCCATCACCTTTCCATCAGGCATAGTTGCAAACATTATGTAACACAAAAGCTTTGTCAATATGGAATGTCTCTACATGGTCATACGTAACAGCCATAGCTACAATGCCTCTGGCCCGGAAAGAATATTTCTAAAATGTTTTCCCAATGCCACATGATTTATCACTAACATATGAACCTTAAATATATATATTGTCAAATATTAGCTTATGCGTTCTGAAATTAACACTTTCTTTCTACTATACACTCTAAATTTTGATATGCAGATATTATTTCAGCCAAGTAAAAACTTCTAATTTAGTAGTCTGGTCTGCACACAGGTGAGCTACCTACATGTACCTGGAGAGCTACCAGTAGCCTATGAGTTACTCATTGGAGAAGCCTGATCTAAAGTGACTCTTGCAAAATTCAACTACCTGATTGACGTACAATGAGAAAAGGGATGGAGCTACAAAACACTCGCATCAGAACATTCAACAGTACCTGAGTAATGTTAAGACTCTTCAAGGTGACCCATAGACAATGGTGTGGGATATTAACCGGGGAACAGCGTTTACAACGCAACTTTTACAACGCAGTACCTTTACGACGCAACCATTACAACGCAGTACCTTTACGATGTAACCATTACAACGCAAGTCATTACAACGACGTGCGCTTGGGGGCGCTCTAGGATAGGGAATAGTTTTAATTTACTATCCATCACCTTCCCTACTATCCACGGGGACTGGAGTTGGAATAGTAAATTAAACTATTCACTATCCAGGCCCCCCAATGCAAGTCGTAGTAACGACTTGCGTTGTAAAAGTTGCGTCGTAAAGGCATGCGTTGTAAAAGCATGCGTTGTAACAACGTACATCCATATTAACCATCATACTGCTACTCCTACAGCTCCATTTTGTAAGTATCGTTGCCACACACAGCTAGTGCATATGATAGATACACCTACAAGCCAACATCTGCCAACAGGAAAGAGGGAGATTTTGAAAAAATATATTTTTTAATGTATTTTCTCTATCGACTTGACTTGAACAGGGGAAAATTTAAAAGAGAAAATGCTAAATTAAAACCAAACCAAAATCGGATGTCTCCAGCCTGAAACGGGCCTTTGGTATGCATAGGTACAGCTCCGTGAACATATATGAAGGTCTATGAAAATACGCTCTTGGATGAGAAAGGAGCTAAGTATTTCATTATGTCCATTGACCTAGGACCAATTTTGGCAACAATGTTGTTCCCTGGAACATGAAGAAATACATGTAACTCCTCATTCACCAAACCTACCAGTTCCTTTTGACCTCATAGCCCTCCCTCTGTGAATTCCGGATTGCTGGGGGTAAAGAAGCCAATTTTCAATTACAAGTTTATTATTTGCGTAGTTAATAACCGTAACAATGTTACTAATACAAAAGTATGATTTAAAAAAACACAACATCACCCGGTATATCTTAAGATAATACCACCACAGTAATACAGACATAGGTAGATCATAACATCGGTTCTGTAAAGTGACGCCTGACAATAAAAAAGATAAAACCCATGGTTTTAATGCAATCAATTCGTTACTAATTCAAAAGTATGCTAAAAACAGTAAAACCACCAAGTCTACCTTAGACAATAATACTATAGTTATATAGACACGGGTAGGTTAAAACATTAATTCTGTAAAGTGACACGTGACGTCATGAAAAAGATTTAAATCCAGATTGGATGCAGTCTATATCTGTCATCACAACCAAACTACCATGTACAATGGCAGATTACACAAGTAAGTATGCATACATTGTCACGCATACAAGTGCTGGGTACTGGTGATATGACTGAAATCAACTAAAGAGTGAACACATCCTCTGAGAATACTTAAGCCCTCTTCATGAAGCTTATAATTAAAATGTCAATGTAGAAGTTTGTCACAGGACCGACCGAATTATATGTTATTATTTGCAAATATAAAAAGTACTAACGAGTGGAATAGTGTCAGCCGTGTACATCGAGCATGTCTGCACTGCCAGTTGTCCCCAATCCCCCTTTGGTTCTCAAGTTGTGATAGGTTTTATTGATTTTTCATATAACTGTATGTATTTGATCAGTTTAGAGTTTATTTGGTGATCTGGAAGGTCGAGGCCTTTTATTATTGCAGCCCGGCAAGTGCATATATGCCCTCATGGTTATAGTGAATATTCAGCAGGGTGACACGTGCTTCTAGCAGGTTGAGTCATAAGCAAACCACATAAATTAAGTCCTCCTTGATTAAGCCACAAAGCCTGCATGCAGTAGAGGCTGATCCACCAGTGAAGCAGGTTGGCCGAGGCGAATAGCTTCAACTTTCTCTTTAAAGTGCACCAGATCCCTTAGCCTAAAATATGGAGCTGGTGTCAAACGATCATAATACTGAAGCACCATCCATGAGTGTCAACGACAGCTGAAAGTGTTTTTATCAATCAGGTATGAGTGCAGTTGTACTACTTTATTATCTGCCTGAAGCATAAAAAAGGCACGTATTTATTCTACAGTTCGATCATGTTTAACTGATTTAGGGGCATATATCTCAAATTCCGTTATTGCGATTCTCAAATAGTGATTTTTTGAGATTCGCTATTTGAGAATTGCAAAACGGGATATATTTAAAAATCCGCAAATATTTAGCGATTTCTTGGCATTCCCTAATTGCGATTAGCAAATTGTGAAATTGCAATTAAGGAATACCTTCCCATTCATTCCTATGGGCCAGGAGGCCCATGGAATGAATGGGAAGTCATTCTCAATTAGCGATTCACAATAAGAGAATCGCAAATTGAGAGTAATTTCAAGGGTGCAAGGGTGTTATAAGGACACCCTGATGCACCCCTAAAATGAGCATTTGTGTGCCACATGGCACTTTGAAAAATGCCAAAAAGTGTATTTTTCAAAGAAATCGTAAATTACCACCAACTTAAAGTTGGTGGTAATTTACGATTTCTTAAGGAGAACTCGCACAACTTTGGTGCTTGTTAAATTGTATTTAAGGAATCGTAATATGCGATTCCTTAAATGCTTTCACAAAATTGAGAATCGCAAAATTAGCGATTCCTTAATAATGCGATGCGAAAATGTCTCATACATCGCGTTTAGCGATTTTGTATTCGCAGACGCTGTTTTTTTTGCGAATCGCAGCGTTTGCGACTACAAAATCATTTGATACATATGCCTCTAAATGCTCGATGGAGGTATTAATGATATATTAAATGAGAGTCATTTTCCATGGCCATTCATAGTGCTTTGTTTAATGTTGAGCTTTCTTTGTTTAATTTTATATTGTATCAGCATTTGTTTGCAGTGCTGATTCTCCCAGCGACTTCTAAGAGATAACTCCAAATTCCAAACAGACATGTGTAGGGGAAGTGTTTTGTGGGAGGCAAAAAACCAGCTTGAAATGCCTCCCTTGCAGACTATTTAGAAACATAGCATCCTTTTTGCACAGAGAGACACTACCATATGCCACAGTGGGTAACAGTTTGGCCGCATTACTGTTAGTAATGGCTTAAAGGAAGGGCTATCTAGCTTCATGGTGAGGGTGCAGGAGGCAAAGGTCAGCGCGCGCCCTTTTGCTGTCATATGTTGCATTTGATCCTGATGATTTGCTTTGCTGTCAATATGGACGACCAGATACTTGTATGTATTGACGTCCTCTAATGTTGATGCCTCCAGCCAGATCTTAAGTTGTGGTCCTGGTCGGTTACTAATAACCAATGTTTTGGCTGTTTTGATTTCAAGCTATCATTTGTATAGAAGGTCAATTCCGTCACTAATATTTGCAGCCCAAATGAAAAAGAAATCGGGGGGGGGGGCTTTATTTTCTCAATTGGCTAACATTGACTAACATTGAAACAGAGGCAGTTTATGGCATGACGCAACAACTTACTAGATAACATGCTTACTCTATGTGGGTGGGTCTTACTAATTTTTTCCATTCCACATGTTTTCATGCTGTGCCATCTATTCAGGGCCGGCTTTAGCGCTGGTAAATAAATAAATAAATAATACGAAATAATAAAACGAATTTCGTTGCACGTGCTGCATCGCATTTGGCAATGCAGCCCACGCAACAAAATTCATGTTATTTATTTATTTGTTTACTTACCTCCGTTCGGCCATATGCCGTAGTTTACTAGCCCCCACCCTACTCGTCCCCAGCCACGCCCCACACCACTCCCTCCAGGAGCCGCTACTGCCCACAAGGAACTCTGGAGCACATGCTTTCAGTAGCGGCTCCTAGAGGGAGTGCTGCCGGGTAGTGGGGAGGGGTGGGGAAGGAGCAGGGTGGGGGAATAGTAAACTACGGCATACGGCCAAACAGAGGTAAATAAGTAAACAAATTAATTTAAAAAATTAATTTTGTTGCGCGCATTGCATCCCATTAGGCAATGCAGCGCGCACAGCGAAAATTTGTTTTATTAATTTATTTGTTTACTTACCTCCATTCGGCTGTATGCCATAGTTTACAACCTCCACACTGCTCCTCCCCCACCGCAGCATTCCCTCCAGGAGGCGCTACAGGGTGCTTTTAAATCTTAAGTTATTGGTAAACAGAGCACCCTCTCCCTGAGGTCAGCACCCCCCTCCGAATCAGCGCCCAGTGTGGCTGCACCAGTCGCACTGTATTAACCCCTTCCATGCGTCAGACGGCCGACGTCACGGTGGGCGTGTGCCGAGGATGGCCGGGGGCCGTCCGAACCACGCCCACGCCGTAAATCACCCGCACCGCGGCGGAATTTTCGCCGCGGTCAAGGGGTTAAAGTCGGCCCTGCATTTTTTCATAAGTAGAATTTGTCATATTGTCGTTTTTTGGCAAATATTTTTGTACAGGTCACATGCACTTTTTTTAAAAATAGATAATGAGTTTTTACGTCTACGGCTCTGAGTAGAGGTGGACTGCTCAAGCAGTTCAATGCTTTTCATGTTTTTGCTCCATTTTTCTCACAACACCTTTAGACCTTTTTTATGGTGTTTTTAGGTTTAAAGATTACAACTATTTATAGAAAGAAGATTCCACCACTTTATCTATATGTTTTCTGGGATATCTACATGGTATATATGTATGTATGCATGTAATTGCACTTGTAAAGCTAAGAAGCAACGAAGCACTGAGTAATTATGGTAATTATTATAATAAATATTCACAAGCACCTTCATACTTGAGAAAACTTAAAATACAATAAATGTTCACTGGATAGGCAAATCTTGGGTTCAAATGTCCTCGGACCCTATAATTCTCTCGCCTCGGTGCCTACTCTAATCATGGGTCCCACTCCACAACTCTGGGCAATAGCTTACTTAATCTCCACACCGTCCCTAACGCTAGGATGCCTGGTTTCACCTTGGGGTGCCCAGGAGTGGGTACCACACAGGAACAGGCCAGGATGGGTTCCTCAGCGGCACAGCACGGGGACACACTGGCTAGTGTAACCAGGCGCTTTATAAGCTCAGGATTATTATTATTATTATTATCGTCTCCTGTCACTTCCACAAAATGAGTGGGAACGTTTATCAGGGCACAGCTTTGGCTCTTGAAATCAAACATTTTAAAAATGTAATTGTACATGTGAACAGATGCAAGAAAAAAGTAAATTCAACATTACATTGTTATCTTCTGTCTTCCCTCCACAACCCTTTGGGCACCCGTACGTGTTCTTATTAAAAGCACGTTATTGCCACGTAACTTGAAGAGGACATGGGTGCGGTGCTAAAGGGCACTATATCCTTAGCTCGATGGTAACCAGGGTAGCAATGAGCTGTTGCTCAGCAATAAAGGTGTGTAAAGCAAAATCCACATTTAACCTCTCAGCCTGTATTGTAGAGTCAAGGAGAAGGTCAGAAGGAAGGTAAGCTTCATGAGTGTACCAAGAAGACTCAGAGGAAGAGCAACAAACAAGAGGGCCCAGAGTTAAACTTTTGCCACCAGTTTTACACACACTCAGCAACAATTCCCAAATAAATTAAACTCCATCCATTCCACATGGATGAGTACTAGCCCTCGGAGAAATGGTTTCCCTTTGAAGTTGATAACTTCTTTCTTCTAGCTGTTGATGCAGTAGTCCTGTCCTGAGTTCTTCCATCCTCCTCCTAACTCCATCCCAGTTCTGACCCAAGAAGATAGACATACAGTGCAATGCTGTTTAAGATGAGGTAGGGAAACAAAAATGCAGTATTTTGTGCAGGTTTTTGTTTGTTATTTATTTGGAACATATATATAGCGCAACAGATGCTTCATCGAAGAGGCGTCCCGGCGCTAGTAGACATGCCAACAGAGTGCAGAAGCTAGGCCCTAGAAGAAAAGACTAGACCCTTGAAAATAAAAAGGTTTTAATCGCTTTACGGAAGGACAGAAGGCAATCAAGACAGCGAATGTGCACAGGGAGGGAGTTCCATAGTTTGGCCGCAAGATACCGAAAGGACCGACCCCCTGCTCTAAGCCTCTTCACCCGGGGAACCATGGCAAAGAAGTGCTCGGCCGAGCGCAGCAGGCGGGTAGGTACATAGGGAATCAGCAAATTAGACAGAATCTCAGGAGAAGACCTTTTCAGGATTTTAAAGGTCAAACAAAGTACCTTAAACTCAATCCTACGGGGCACAGGCAGCCAGTGCAGACGCTGCAGTGCACCCGTCGCAGAATATGTTTTAGGGAGCCGCAAAAGGACTCGGGCAGCAGCATTCTTCACCCTTAAAAGAGGCATAGCTTCCGTCTTATTGGCTCCCAATAAAAGAGAAATAACATAGTCCAGCCTGGACGAAATAGTTGCTTGGACTATCAACAGACGGGTGGGGAAATCGAAGAAACCAAGCAAAGGTCGTAATCCTCGGAGGAGACCGAAACAAGAGCCCGCGATCTTCTTGGTATGCTCTTGGAAATCCAGTTTGGTGTTGAACCAGACCCCTAAGTTTTTCACAGCCAACTTAGGGGTAGGGGCACCACCCATAGAATCCGGCCACCAAAGTTTGCTCCATAGTCCCTTATCTTTCCCACCAACAGCACCTCTGATTTGTTCACATTGAGTTGCAAGCAATTAGAGGTCATCCACTCCGCAACCGCAGCAAGGCCAGCCTGAAACTGCGCGGCATCCCTAGAGTGGTCTTCAGAAAAGGCCACCACCAGCTGAGTGTCATCAGCGTACGAAATCACAGTCAGACCGTGGGCTCTTGCTACCGCAGTCAGAGGTTGCACATAGAGGTTAAACAGGACCGGGCTTAAAGCCGAGCCCTGAGGAACCCCATGTCCGATAGCATGAGCATGGGAGAGGACGGGGGGGTTGCGACCTGAAAGGATCTGTCCGATAAAAACAAACGGAACTACTCCAGGGCCGGACCTACCACCCCCACCTCTTCTAAGCTGCGCAAGAGGATCTTATGGGAGACTGTGTCGAACGCCGCACTGAGGTCGAGCAGGGTGAGAGCCGCAGTCTGTCCCTCATCCAAGATGGTACGAAGATGTTCACACACTGCTACAAGTGCGGTCTCAGTGCTCTGGCCCGGATGGAACCCATTCTGGGAGCGATCTGAGGCGCCAATATTGCTCAGGTGGCCAGAGAGAGTGCTATTAACGTGGGCTTCAGCAAATTTTGCGACCCAGGGTAGCAGGGATATAGGACGAAAGTTTTCTGGCTTAGCAGGGTCCAGAGTAGATTTTTTCAGCAAGAGGACCACCCTCGCAGTTTTCCAAGGAATGGGCACTACTGCTGTAGAAAAAGAAGAATTTATGATCTGGCATATAGGTGACAGTAGCACAGATAGAGCATCTCTGAATTGGACAGGTTTCATAGGATCAATAGGGGAGCCCGATTGACCCTCCTACTCAACGTAAGAAATTCGTCATGGGACATAGGAGGGATAACAGCTAAAGTAGTAGTGGGCCGAAGAGTGACAGTGGGAGCAAAGTCCGTAGGGGCAGTAGAAAAGGATTTATAGATCGTCTCAACCTTTTGAACAAAGAAAATAGCCAACTCCTCACATTATCGCTCAGACGTAATACATGCTGTAACGGGATCTTTCCGGGTTTTAAAATCATGGAGTATTTTAAAAATGCTTTTAACAGGATTATTGCTGGCCTTAATCTCCTTAGTGAGAAAGGCCGAACAGGCCTGATGTATAGCCTTGTGATAGCGTTTAATCGCTTCCTGATAAAGCTTTTTTGCCCCAGGATCATATGCCTTTCTCCAAGCGCGTTCTAGCTTTTTACAAAAACTGCGTAAAGCTGCCAAATAGTCATCAAACCAGGGATTAGACTTAGAACAACGGCCCTTCGACCATTTGGCTAGAATCAGGGAGTCTAGAGCCTGGAGTATCCAGATACAGAAAGTGTTATAAGTTTGCTTGGGGTCAGTGTCAAAAATAGGGCATGAAGATGTCAGAATGAAACAAAGATCTTTGATTTTAAGTTTATGTCAACACCATCTAAGAGTGGCCTTAAGGCTCACTCTAGGTGTGACCGTGGAAAGGGGAACAAAGAAAGTGACTAAGAAATGATCAGTCCAACACATCGGGCTAGGAGTCCCCACCATAAGAGAAGGGATGTTGGAGAACACCGGATCGAGTAAATGCCCGGCTGAGTGGGTGGGACCCACTACCAACTGTATTCATTGGCAGGCGGCGAAATCAGCAAGCAATCTGCTGATATCGGGGTCATTGGGGTGGTCAAAATGCAGATTAAGGTCCCCAATCAGGCAGAAGTTCAACGCCTTTAGCGCCAGCGAGCCAGCTGCAACGATAATGGCTGCCTGGAAGTCATCGAAGGCCCCAGGGGGGCGATACACTAATAGACCAGAGATGGATGAATGAGCATTAAAGGAGATGGCAAAACGGGCGCATTCGCACCCGGCCACCTCCTCCTTTGCAAAGGTGCAGCCATAATAGGCTTTAAAGATCACTGCTATACCCCCGCCTCTTGACTCCCTATTAAGGGTTAAATTACTATACCCCAGAGGAAGGGTGAGCCCAGGTTCAGCCACTAAGGCATCTGTCAGCCAAGTTTCGGTGATAAAGAGTACATCAGGTGACTCATTCTCAATAAGATCGTAGACCTCCATATAATGTTTTACAAATGAACGAACATTCAGAAGTAAAATTCTCATGTTAGGTCGGGGAGGGGTGGAGGGCCCTAGAGAGCGAACCCAGTCGCTACAAGTAGGACAACAAAGAGGGCCTACCTCAACAGCCCCTTGATGCGAACCACAAGATCCACAGCGCAGACCAATGGACAACAAGTGTTCCCTGGCATAGCTCAGCACCCCTGCCTGGAAACCACCAGCGTGTCTGGTGTCTGGCGGCGTCCCGGCGCAGACGGGCTTGCCTCTGGCGCGCCAACGGTGTGCCCGCTGCGCGGGCGCTGCGCGCTTGCATTGCCTGATTTAAATAGGCAGGCAAGTGCTGGTGGCCAAAGAAACTAGAGCGCAACCCCGGAAGTGCCCCAAAACAATGGTCTCTACACCCAAGATGGCGCTGGGGAGGGACGACGATTTTCTATTTCCACCAAAGTGGCGAGATGCTGTAAAGATTTTAAAGTGCAGGTAAGCGCCAAAGAAGTGGGCAACGACTGAGACAAACAGTAAAAATGAATTTTGGCAACTTATTAAAAAACGCTGCTCCCAATGGCAACAATGTCGAACAGAACAGGTTAAAAGAAAGCATACAATAGTTCCAGGCTAAATGCACACAGTTCGTGGCAGATAGATGGCTATTCTTAAGTCTATGTGGCCGCGCGCAAGCCCTGCCGGCTCTAAATAGGCAGGCAAGTGCTGGTGGCCAAAGAAACTAGAGCGCAACCCCGGAAGTGCCCCAAAACATGGGTCCCTACACTCAAGATGGCGCTGGGGAGGGACGCCGATTTTCTATTCCCACCAAAGTGGCGAGATGCTGTAAAGATTTTAAAGTGCAGGTAAGCGCCTAAGAAGTGGGCAATGACTGAGACAAACAGTAAAAATTAATTTTGGCAATTTATTAAAAACGCTGCTCCCAATGGCAACAATGTCGAACAGAACAGGTTAAAAAAAAAGCATACAATAGTTCCAGGCTAAATGCACACAGTTCGCGGCAGATAGATGGCCATAACTAAAGTGACTGGTCTGGTCTCTGAAGAACCATAAAAAGGAGTGGACCCTGCAAGTAAATCTCAATAAGTTTCAAAGGGCCATTCACTCTCAGGAAAAATGATCATCCATCATTCAGGGCCAAACATTGCAAATCATCTCAATCAAGTTTACAAATCACAGTTGAACACCCTCCCTCACTGTCTGCCTCCACAGGAATCATCAATAATCACTCGCAATAACTAACTCATTGTTGCAATAGATGACGTTAACTCTTCCAGTCCAAGCTTGGTAGTTTAGGTAGTAGGTATAGTAGGTACACAATTGTATCTTTGACACAGGCAATACATTGGGATTTCGGAATTGGCACTCTTGCAAATCAACTGTCTTCTGGGGCAGCCCTGCCAAGTGATGCAAAAAAGGATAGGCATGTGAAGGAGGCAGGCATGGTCTCTCATATCATAAAGGAATTGTGGAGACTTCTTCACTGCACACTGGTCCAACTGTAATCCTGAAACATATGTGACTAAAATATGGTGGAGAAGCATACATCTGTCACAAATAATGTTCCACAACCTACTTTTTTATTTTGCAAAGAAAGAAGTTGAATGAGAAATGATTAAAAAGTTCTATGGTGGCACTGGCTAACTCAGTCTGGGAAGCAGGGTTTGCCTGAACCTCAGGTAGTTCACTCAGTTGGTCAGCTAACCCACTTGATTCTGACCAATCCTATTCCTCTTTCTGTGCTGTATCAGGAACAGTGTAATTGTGAGGTATTCCATAGTTGGTTTACTTTGATCATGGACAATCTCTTCACGTTTTGAGTTGAGAAATTGGTCCTTTCTCACAACTATACCAGCTGCACTGAACACATGTTCAGCAGACACACTGACTACAGGACAAGTCAGGTACTTTATTGCCATCCAGCTAAGGTCTGACCATTGGCGCATCTTCCCATAAAAATACATCAATGGGCTTTGATCCACATGGGCATCTTTTGGATCATCCAGATACTCCTAGAACATCCTCTGGATGATCATTGGTGTTGCCACTTTCTCAACTTCTTTTGCTATTGCCTCTGCACTGGACTTATGCCCTGCCATTTGATTCCAATACAATGTAGAGGTTGGGTCCAATCCTTCTGTTGCTGTTTTTGCCGGAGTTCTGGTTGCTGGTGTTGTTGGCTGCTGTGAAACAAGACTATACTCTCTGGAAATTGAAGGTTTCACCCCAGAACTCTGAGGTGGGACTTTAAGTTCTAGCCATTCTTCTTCCAGGTCTCCGGCTTGCTTCACAATCCATCTCTTGTATTTTGAAACATCCTCTTCAGAAAAAGGAATGAAATCAGGCAGAAACTTTTTGTACGATGGATCCAGTAGTGTGGCACAAATGTACTCTTTTGACAAGATGATGTAGGGTTGCAGCCTTGTATTACAAGCCAAGCAAAGGATTAAGCTTTCAACCAAGGCTTGTGCTTCTGTGCTTTCATTCACACCTGTGAGGGCAAACCTTATAGACTTTTCCTTTAGCCGGTCCTGTAGCAGATGCAACAATGGGAGAGCTTGGCCCATCTTACTGTCCTACTTGCTAACTTCCTGTGTGAAAACCTCAAAAGGGATTAGCATCTGTATCAGGCATTTGGCTAGGTCCCATTTGTCTGCATCCATGGTCATAGCTTTCCCAATTACATGCTCTCCTCTTTGAATGGTATTCATTGATATGTTTGTACTGCTCAAACAGACATTGCACCATGTAGTAGGTTGAGTTCCAACATATTGGCACCTTCTGTATCAGTGCTTTAATCCGGCCCATGCATCGTACAGCCGGGAGCCGTCCAATGTCACGGTGGGCGTGTGCGTGGGACGGCTCCCGGCCGTCCTAGCACCCACCCACAGGGGCAGCCCTGGAGTTCCCCCATGGGCTGCCGTTTCAGGTGCCCCCACCGGGGAAGACAGGGGAAGCCCTTCCCCCAGCCCCCACTGATGTCAGCGTGCGAGACGCGCTGTCGTCATTAGGGGATTCCAGATGCACTGGAAGACATTTGCTTCCAGTGCATCTGGAGAAGAGGAGGTAAGTTTCTCTTTGGGGAGGGTGGAGGGTGGGTTTAAAAAGGCATTGGAGGAAAGGAAAGGGTTTTCCTTTCCTTTGATGTATTTTTAAGCATTCCTGGTGCTCGATCGCGCATAGGGCGCAATCGTGCACCAGGAATGCCCTTTTTTTAATGGCCTGAGTTTTGGGGAGCGGCCCCTTGGGCAAGGTGTCTCCCCTTTGGGGTGTAATTTTTAGAGATTGGTCTGCCCCCCGCACGGTCCAGGTTCAAACTACCGGATGACCATAAGTCGAGTCGAAACGTCGACGATATTATTTCTACCTTGGACCCATACATGTGATAGAAAAGTGCACACAACTGACATAGATGTCTTTTTACTTAGATTATTCTGACATCTGGTGTTATGAATTGTTATTTTGTGTGACCTGGTAGTTTCAATATTGTAAACTGTGAAACCGGGATTGTACAATAATAATGTGAATATTCTGTTCATTATCACTCTGATTTTTCCTTTCCCTTTATCCACTGTACACACTTTTGATCACTCCCTTTGCGCACGCTCTTTTGGGCAACTTTTTACTCTGAATCAATGAAAAAACTCTGTGGATTATCAATTGTTTGACTAAGAGACAATTAATTAAATATTGTACTCTGCTTTGATATATTGTTTTTGTAGTGATATTTCTTTTTGTTTGAAGTAACTGAGTTCATTTGTGCATTGGAGCGGATTCAATAGGAACGCCCATGAATAAATAACTATATGAATATGGACTGCTTGGATCAGATCATAAAGAAATAGGTTTTGGACCACTGTTTATTTTTATCGCAATATACCCAGGTCCATATCACGTACAAAAAAAAAGAAATTTGAGGCCACTAGGCCATAAGGGATTTTTTTTAAAGGGCCTTTGTGTATGGGAGCTGCCCCTTGGGCAAGGGTTGCTCCTCTTGGGTGTGTATTTTTTTAAGATGGATCTGCCCCCCTTGGGGGAGTCAGATCATTTTTATTTGAAAAAGCCACTAGGCCACCAGGGATTATTTAGTTTTTTTAAATATGTTTTTGGGGAGCGACCCGTAGGCAAGGGCCGCTCCCCTTTGGGAATCCTCTTGGGGGCAGATTGGACTTGTTATTCTAGGCCCATCTGCCCCAAGGGGGCACAAGCCAGTAGACACCAGGGATGGGTTTTAATGTTGTTGGGGAACAGCCCCTTGGGCAAGGGTTCCTTCCCTGGAGGGAGCAATATGTTATTGGGAGGCGGCCCCTTAGGGAAGGGTGGCGCCCCTTTGGGCAGCATTTATTTGGGCCGTTTTGCCCCCAATCAGCAGATCGGCCCAAATAAACAATTATCTGTATTATATGCCCACTAGGCCACCATATTGTTTTAGTGTTGTTGGGAACGGCCCCTTGGGCAAGGATCACTCCCCTTTATAGGGTGATTTTTGTGGCAGTTTCTACCCCCTTTGATGGGAGTTCGGCCATATGTATTCAGGCCCATCTGTCCCCTAGGGGGGCAGAAGCCACTAGACACCAGGGATTTTTAGATGTTGGTGTTGGGGAGAGACCCCGTGGGCAAGGGTCACTCCTCCTTTATGAGGGTGAATTTTTGGGCTGTTTCTGCTCCCAGTGAAGGCAGAACGGCCTTATACTTGTTAGACCCACCCTTGCTTGGCTGGTGGATAGTGTGTGGGCTATTGCATTATTTGCATATGTGTTTGTAATGTTTTATTTCTCCTTTTTATTCCAGTGCAAAGCTTTTGATTCTTGTTTGCGGTTTCGGCAGTGGTTGATCTGCAGTTTTGCATAGTTGCATTTTTTTGGTAAGAAAAACATTTTTGTTGTGTTTACTTCAAATGAGTATTAATGTCATGCATGAATTAATTTTTTGTAAGGGGTGTTATAATAGCAGCATATTTAGTTAGTGCCTTGAGCATGAAATTCTTTGCGATGTGTTTTGCATTCTCTTAGGTGTAATTTTGTTTTCTTTTTCTTTTCTTTTTCTTTTTTAGTGGAATACTGTTGGTCCTTACTGTGTCTGTACAGAGTAGGTGGTGGTGAGTCTAGCCGCTTTTGGCAAGTGAGTGGTATAGTGTTTGAGTATATAGGTCTTTGTGATAAAGCCACAATTTGTTTATTACTTATTTTACAAATGATTTATTGTTGTTGACTTTTTTTGACTAGTTACCTTTATTAGTAAGCATTATGGCTAGCCATAGAATTACTGCACAGCAGGTGGTTGGTATGCTTTTTGAATCTTCTCTGAGCAGGATTATGAGACTGACAGTGCGTCTGAGGGAGAGGAGGGAGCGCAAGATCGGGGCAGTGAGTTTTCTGTTCATGAGGAATCGTCTGATGATGAAGCTACTCTCAGTGCGGAAGATGCTACTCTCAGTGCTGATGAAGTGCCTGTTTTAGAAGAGGACACTGGTGTGCCGATGGTGCAGCAAAATACATCGGTATTGCAGCCTGAGGCTGCAAGGCTTCCTACTGGAAGTGCTGGACTCTGGGTTGATGCAAACATGGTGAAGCCGGTGTTGCCCGCCTTTAGAGGGGATGCAGGGTGTAGCGTGAATTGATTTGTTTTTTTTGCCTATAGTTTTTTCAGTTGTTTATAGATGAGGTCTTTTGGCTGAGATTGTTGAGCAGACTAATTTGTATGCTGAACAGTTTTTGAGGGACAATAATGCCAGATTTAGGTCCCGCTCTAGAGCTACCCGGTGGACTCCCACAAATCTGGATGAGCTGAAGAAGTTTTTGGGTTTGACTTTTTTTGATGGGTTTGTTAAGAAAGCCGTCCATGGCTTCATATTGGTCTACCAGTCCCTTGATGGCAACGGCCATGTTTCCTGAAATTATGAGTCGTGATCGGTATTTACTTTTGCTTTGGATGCTGCATTTTGTTGATAATGCTTTGGCGTTGCCACGAGTTCACCCTGACTGTGATTGTCTTTTTAAGATTCGGCCTGTTCTTGATCACTTTGTGGCTCGATTTTCAGAGATCTATACTCCAGGGAAAGAAATAGCTGTTGATGAGTCTTTGGTCCTGTTCAAGGGCCATTTGGTCTTTAGGCAGTACATTCCTAGAAAGAGGGCACGTTGTGGAATTAGGATGTATATGTTGTCTGAGAGTAGGGCAGGATATGTCTATAATTTCCGGATGTACACTGGTAGGGATTCCACTATTGACCCCCCTGGTTGTCCGTCCACTTTTGGAGTTTCAGAGAAAATTGTGTGGGATTTTGCTACAGGACTGTTTAACAGAGGCCTCCGTGTGTACCTTGATAACCTCTACACTGTTGTGCAATTTTTTTAGGGAATTGCTCAAAATGGACACTTTTGCTTGTGGCACAATCCGTGATCTGTTACCATCTTCCTGACTCTTTGGCAGGAAGGATAAACCCCACCTCACCTGGCTTCAGCTCAGGTACATGGAGCACCGCTCTCTCCGTCGGTACCCCGGACGTCCCTCTGGTACCGACGGAGAGAGCGGTGCTCCATGTACCTGAGCTGAAGCCAGGTGAGGTGGGGTTTTTCCTTCCTGCCAAAGAGTCAGGAAGATGGTAACAGATCACGTCTAAGGTGATATCAATTTTTCTTTTCAAAGCAGTAGCATTTAATGGTCCTGAAGAAGCAGCGGGAGACCACTCGGCTCCAACAGTCTCCAGAAACATGTCGACCTAAGATTCTCCCCAGTAATTATTTGTTTATACTACTTTTGCACTGATTTTTAAACCTTGGGACTGAAGGGGTAATAGAATAAATGTTTTTTTTTCCCTCAACACAACCCAATCTTAACAGTCATTTTCCTTTATGTTTATTTAGTCACTTTCACTTTTTTCTGCACTGCTAATCAGTCATCTTCACATATCATCTTCACACATAGACACGCCTTCCTTCTATGTTTGATATAGATTAGGCTTATAACATCAGCCAATCTATTGTGGATACTTGACTCTCCAAAGTGTGATGGTCCCCAAATGATGAAGGGCGGTCTCGTGAGTTGACTGATGGGAACTCATACATGCAGATGATGTTCCACGGGTAGATTTTTCTATCAGATTTTTCTATCACTTTTTGTTATCCAGATACATACTCAAGGCACATGTTTCATTATTCTGAGACTCACTGCTATCTTGTATTTGTGTAATGACGTTGTTGGGGGTTATAGCAGGTTTGGGTCTGTAAACTTCCCCTAGGACCCTCCACTCCCAGTGTTTTTGTTAGATTGAAAGATTGCCACTTTCCTGATTTAATTCCTCCCACACCCCAAAAAAACCAATCCCTGTAAGAGATATAGAGTCTGCTTGCGAAGAGGTACGTAGAAGGAGAGTTATATGCACTGTGCCGATTGTCCTCCTAATCCTGGGCTGTGTGTGCCCACATGTTTCAGATTGTATCACATTCAAAAGAGTTTTTGGGAGCAACCGTGAGTCTAATAGTGCACCGCCCGGTCTGTATGGTTTTATATAGTTGTTGTTCGGTTTCACGTTTAGCAATAGAAGGATGTCTTTAGTTACTGCCCTTGATTTTGTAGTTATGGTTTGTATCTAGTTGCAATTGGTTTGAGTTTTCTTTTCTGTTAAAAAAAGTTCATGACGGTGAGCGTCTGCTTAGCTGGCAGTGTGCGTGGACTGGTGCTTGGCTGGCAGTGTGCATGGACTGGTGCTTGGCTGGTGGTGTCCGTAGATTGGCGCTTGGCTGGCAGTGTGCGTGGACTGGCACCTCAGCTGATGGTGTGCGTGGACTGGTACTTGGCTGGCAGTGTGTGTGGACTGGCGCTTGGCTGCGCGGTGTGGGTGGACCGGTGCTTGGCTGGCGGTGTGCGTGGACTGGCGCTTGGCTGGCGGTGTGCGTGGACCGGCGCTTGGCTGGTAGTGTACGTGGACTGGCACTTGGCTTGCGGTGTGCTTGGGCTGGTGCTTGGCTGGCAGTGTGGGTGTGATGGTGCTTGGCTGGCGGTGTGCGTGGGCTGGCATTTGGCTGGCAGTGTATGAGTAGTGACTTGCTGCTGGCCATTACACACTCTGCTAGACAAACACCACTGCAGACACTATGTCAACCACCAGCTTGTGTGATTGCTGAGTCAGTCATGTGGGAGTATGAAAGTGAATGGCGCTGTCTATTGATGTGAATGTTGTAATGTGCTGGGACCATGGCTGATGGTCTGAATGGTCTTTTGTGTCATTTATGAAAGGTGTGTGAATGGCCTGTAAAGAGGTTGGTGCCTTGCCATGGCTTTGGTTCAGGTTTTTAACCTTTTGAATATTAACAGTGCATTTCCTTTTTGTGAAATCTCTTGTCAATAGAATTTAACGCTCTGAACCTTCACTCAACCTTGTGCTAAATCCAACCAGTATGTGTGAGTACTTAAGGAATTGTTCATTTGGAAAAAATATTTGTCTTTTCTGACTCTCTCTGCCAGGGTGTACATTGTCTCCACATTGTCTGTGAATGAGAGTGTTGTAATGTGCTGGGGCCGCAGTTGGTGGTGTGAAAGTGTGTGTCAAGTATGAAAGGTGTGTGAATGACCTGTAAAGAGGTTGGTGCCCTGCCGTGGCTTTACAGCTCACGAGCTGTGAGTCATTGGTTCTCGTTTTTAACCTTTCAATTATTAACAGTGCATTTCCTTTAAGTGAAATTGCTTGTTAATCAAATATACATTTTGAACCTTTCACTCACCCTCGTGCCAAATCCAAACAGTATGTGTGTGTACTTGAGGAACAGGTGGATATTTGTCTCATATGTATTTCTGTGCTAAGGTGTAGTCTGTCTCTAGGGAACATTTGCCAACTTTAAGATATTTGTGAAAAGTAAAAAAAAAATGGGGAGTGCTGGGTGGTGTGCCTCTCATGGATACCAACATGTTTTTTTACTCACGCCATCCAAACCTCAAAATGGGACTATAGTCACTTGTTTTCCTTGCATTACAGTGTCATAATATTTTGTTGTCAGAAAAGCCACAATTTACCTACCACCCTGCATTTTCCCCAGGTCTCCCGATAAAAATGGTACCTCAGACGCGTGAGTAGGTCAAGTACCCCCAACAGGAGAGGGCCCAAAACCTTTTGAGGCAACATCAAAATTACCTGTTGCAAAACAACCTGGTTTTGCAAGGGGGGTCCATGAGATTTTGACCCTTGACCCCGGGCTCGGCGGCCATCTAAGAAAACCTGCCAAACCCACACATTTCTGAAAACTAGACACCTGGGGGAGTCCAGCGAGGTATAGCTTGCGTGGGTCCTCCAACATTTTCCTACCCAGAATCCACTGCAAACCTAAAATTTAGCTGAAGAATTCACTTTTTTCTCACATTTCTGTGTGTAAACCTGTAAAGCTTGTCCAATCAATTGCAGCACATCGTGATGCAGGGCTGGAACAGCAACTCTGGCAAAATATGTCCAACTTGGAACCTTCCAGTTTGGGTAGGTAGCTGCCACAAATTTTAAGAATCCCACTCCTTCCATAAAAGAAAAAAGGGAGGAGGTTCAGTGCTAACAAAAAATGTGCCATTGGGTGGTTACAGTCGTAGGGCCCCTCCTGCCTAACCATTCCCATAATAGTAGCCTACATTTTTTTCTTCTTTTCTTGGGCCACTGACGCAAGAGACTTTTGAGAAGTAGTAGGTGGTAGACTCAGTAGGTGTTATGGTGGGGCAGTCACAGTATGCTGTGGTGTCTCCATCTGACTCAGAGTCTTGTGCTGACTGTGGCTGCTGTCCCCTTTGCTCTGTTTTCGGAAGCGACTAGGTACTACAAATCAAATTCAAGGTCAATGCTCATCACCATCGTCGTGATTGCAGTGGCTGTCTCACTGACAAACACGGTCTTCGACTTAGGTTGGGGTGGTTCTCTTTATGCGGGAGTGCCCCTCCCAGCTTGCTCCCTGGAGGGTGGTACTGCAGGCACACGATGTTGTCTGAAAAAGGTTTCAGCCAAGATGCCACTGGTGGAAAGCTGCTTCTTCTCACTGACCACTTTCTTGGCGGAAACCTTCTTTGGGGCCATCTTAAAGCACTCAGTTGGCAGTGGCACTAAATTGCACAAGCAGAAGAAAGAAGAGGACTGACTTGTGATATCGTCATAATCTTTATTCGATTTTATATAAAATCACAAAAGACAAAACATTTCATTTAAAAACAACATATAGAATATCAGTAGAATATCAGTATTATAGTCATTCATGTTTTAAAACTCCCACCAGAAAGCGCACAAGAACAATACAGGTAAAAGGTGAATTCAACAGCTGTAAAAAAAGTTAGACTGGCTTAACTTGGTTAAAATTAAGTGGTGATAAAATCGAGCGTATAAAATTGTGGCGCAGGTAACTATATTTTGGGAAAAACATAACCACATGTAATGTGCCATTAATAGAGATGTTATCGCAGTTGCATGGGGGCAGGTCTGAGTATTTGAAACAACCCATATTAAAAGGGACCAGTCGATGAAATAAGTTTAACCTAAAATAGGTCAGCAATTGACGTTGACAGCGAGGTATGTCCAAGGTCAGATAAGGTTCAATGTTACTAACTGTTTTCACCAACAGTGCGTGTCGCATAGAGTGTTTTGTTAAAGCAACATCTTCGCGTTCTGACTTGAACTTGTCCATAAGTGCTGGTTCTACCCGTTTTTCATCAGCATGGGTTATGTTTGGCGTGTTAACAAACATATCCAGCCTCCCTAAAGCCCTCAAAATGCGTGCCACATACACAAACAATGGAATCTGTAGGGGCCTGTCTAATTGTAAGCTGTCTTGCAAGAATAATCTATCAAAACCCAACTCTTCCTTTGTCCAGATCGATTACCAGAGTTTTAATGGATTAAATTGAAGCTGATCAGCTAAGTAATCCATACCAAGTTCTTTGTGGACTATTTCATAGGGCGTGCTTTGGCAAACACCCAGCAGACTCCTTAAAAACGTATTTTCTGCCACCTGAAGTGGAGCAACCTGGCCGTATCCCCAGATTCCGCTGCCATAACACACTAAGGGGATACATTTAACCTTGTAAATCTCCAGAGCATTCCGATTGGATATCTGTGCACCCCAGTCGATGGGAAAAATCCCTGAAACTAAATATAGCCCTGCTAGAAGAGGAAACATTTTGATTAATGAGCGAGTGCCAATTAAGCTCTGAATCCAGCTGAATCCCCAGATACTTGAACTTATCCACCTTTTTAATGTGCTGGCCATCTATTATATATTTCATTGTGTTTTATTTTGATGGGCCAAAGCTCATGACATGCGATTTAGAGAAATTAGTGGATATGTCAAGACTATTCATAAAATTGATAAAAAGGGAGAGAAGCTTATTCAGGCTTTTTAGCAGTACGGGCCTTTAAAACGGTGTCTTCGGCATATAGTAGGGCAGGAATGGGACGACCACTTACTCTGGGGACATCAACAACCGCAACAGTCAGGACCTGCTCTAAGCTGTTGATATAAAATATGAATAGGAAAGGAGCTAAAATGCAACCCTGACGTACCCCTCGCTAAAGTTTAAAGTGCTTGGTGCATTCCCCATTGGGGCTATACCTAACGCTGGGAGTGAGGCTGTTGTGCAAATCACACAAAAAATTAATTAAAGCTGAATCAACATCCATCCATTCCATCATCAACCAGAACTTAGAGCAGTTAACTCTATCAAAGGCTGAGCTTATTCCGTGAAGGCCAGATGGATGGCCCCCTTCTTGGCCTTAGTATACTTACAAGTTAAAAGATAGAGGTTCAAGGTCTGATCTATTGTTCCCCGACCAGGGCGAAACCCATACTGGAGGTCAGACAAAAAGCCTCACTCCTCGCCCAATCCGTGAGGCGGTTTAATAAAATTCTGCCAATAATTTTCACCTCCGAGTCTATAAGGGAAATGGGTGTAAAACAGGCCAGTTCTGATCTATTGACCTTTTTAAAGACAGGGACTATTGTAGCCTGGGACCATGTAGAGGGAAGATGACTAGATACAGCAGAATTTAAGTGCAGTGTCAGTATCAGGGCCCACGGGTCTATACAATCCTTGTATAGGTCACCAGGTGCCCCATCAGGCCCTGGAGCCTTGTTTAAAGGCAACTGGGAAATGGCATCTCTGACCTCCGAGAAGTTAAAAGTTAGATTACGGTCTGTACGGGGGCCTACTACAGGCTCCGGCTCTCCCTCAAGGCTATAAATGGCCCTGAAATGACCCACCCAGGCCTGAGATGGGATGGTACATGCCTGCTTGATAAGCGGGTCAACATGAAAAAGGGGCGTGTTGTTGGTACCCCAGAAGGCTGTGCTATTTTGCTGCTGACAAGCCACCACCAACTTGTCCCACGCTCTGCTTTGATTTGGGTTTTACAATCTTTACAGGCGTTCTTAAAGGCCTCCCAGGCATTCTTAACCTTTTCCTGACAGGGGGGCTTAGCATGCAAGAGATTCCACAGGCCCTTGTGGGCTCTAGAGCATTGTCTGTCAAACCATCTAACCACACAGGTGGTCGGCGAGGCAACGATTTTAAGGAGTGCCTACTTAATAAACCCGCAGATATTAGTAAATGACACCAAAATCCTCTGTGAAGGCTCTGCATCTGACAGACAGGTTTGAAAATTGGCATGACACGAAACAATCAGGTTTTTGGCAAACGCCGATGGGACAATGCTGGCCCACTTTATCCTATGCCCCTGATCAGCCAGTGTAGTGGGTGCCTGGTAAGCAGCATAACCCAATAAAATGATGCAGTTATTGGGTTATGGTCGCTCAGAGGGTGTTAAAAAACCTCAAAGTCTAAAAGTGTGTCAAACAGACAACCTGAGACAAAAATATATTCAATCACACTGTAGTGCCCTCCCCCTCAAATAATTTAAAGAAAAATTTAAAAATCTTAAATAATATAAAATTATCCCAAAATTACAACAAATTAAACAATGTAAAATAAAAAAATTAAAATTCAATATAACCGTCATCAGCCAGGATAGCTTGACTCCAGTGGCGTGGAGAGCACAGGACTCACGTCTAAGCATACCCATCCCACTTAGGGTAACAAATGCAAAAACGACAGTTGTTGGACAGAATAGAGTCAAGCTATCCTGCTGAAGACGGCTGATAGCCAGAAACCGGTCCTAGGATGCTTGATTCCGGTCCAGGGAAGACATGGCTTGAAAGTTTGGGCTGGACTGTTCCCATACGGCACAGGGTCAAGGCTGATTTACACATGGCCATGTCTGAACTGGGGTGGCCTGATGAGCAAAAAAACGATGGATTTAGGCCCAGAACTCTGTATTGGGGTGAATGTATGACATTGTTCTGCATTCTCCCCATCAACTCTTGTTTTCACATGGTAAAACAGCAGCAGCAAGCAAGTAGGCATGGGGGACAAAGAACATATTCAAGTCTTTGGCACAAGCACACTGACTGAATGCACAAAATGTCTTCCAGTCACATGGACAAACAACAACAATAAGCATGCAGGCCTGGGAAAAGATCACTTTCAGGCCTATGGACACAGACTCTACAAAAAGCCCCCTCGGTGGCATAGAGAACAAAGACAAATCAATGGGGACCTATGGCAAGCACACACACACACACACACACACACTGGACAGACAAAGGATGCATGGTAACACTTAAGAAAACATCATTAATTCAGCAATGCCAAAAGTGAAAATGAACTGAGCCATACAAATTTTACAACAGCACACATCCTCCAAAGACATCAAATATTACCCCACATATACACTTTTTGTACACAAAAAGAATTGAAATAAAAAAGCCACCACATTTTAAATTTAATCCAATGCCACCCCAGCCCTAAATGATGCTTAAAACAACATATACCACAAAAACATCATGACTAGCACTGGCCTTGACCTACTAGATGGCCCCTTGGCTGACTAAGCCACATTGTAAATATTGAAAATGTAACAAACATGGAGAACATTTTAACTGAACTGTACGACATTGTTCCTTTACAAAAGAAGAAAAAATAAATGCAAAAATATAGCCAGGCCCGACTGAAAATGCAGGCCACCCACCACAATAACTTTGGAAATTCTAATAAAAGTGCAAATAAATGCTGGTGCATGCCTTCTATCAAACAAACACCACCATTATACTAGAGTTTTTGAACTTACTTGTGAAATCTCAAACACAATTTCCTTAAATCCATTGGTATATATGCATCAAACAAGGAGATTGATACTTCCAGCTCCAATTCCAAATGAAAAGTGATCAGGAGATGGACAAAGCACTGGGAGGAGTCTGCTGGACAGGAACAGGAAGTTGGAATCTCTGTGGCGCTTCCTGTGGGGAAGCAAAAGTTTAAAAAAAGGCTTCTTGCACAAAAGATCTGCTCGAAACCTCTTTAGCTACTTCTCGAGCACAAAATCAACTTGGTGGTGCGTTTGTGACCGCAAGCGCCACTACATTGGTGCGGTCTCAGCTGGTAGCCGTTCAAGTATGTGTGTGAAGTCTCACATGAACTCACTAGCGCCCGAGAATATCCTCCCACTCGCAAGCGAGCACCAAGACAAATATCAAGCACGTGAATGAAAAAAAAACTCCCTTCATGACGGAAGGTGGAATTCAGAAACCACACACTCCATTGCAGAGTTTACCACCTAGGCCTAATTGAAATCACCTCCAATTGTAAGTGCAGAATCCCCTCTATGCACCCTAATAACATTCCTCAGACAGTTTAAAGTGACAGTCTCAGTAGAGTGTGAAGAACTTCTATACACATTAGGTAAAAGAATTGTTTTCTTGCCCTTAGGGTACACTTTTAGGGCAAGTATATCAGGAGACCCAGTTCAATTGGTTTTACACTGCAAGCCAGGGACATCTTAATCCACATTATTAGGCCCCCTGATGGCCTGCCAGTAGTGGATTTTATAGCTAACACTTTTTTTTAATGCAGATTTTATATAGTGCAAACTCGACCCGAAGGTATTCCAGCACTTTACAGGTGCACCGGTTACGTTACACAAGGACACATTCAGACACGGGGAGATTAAGTGATTTGCCCAGATTCACAAGATGTGGACGCGACCCCGAGGCTTGAACCTTGGTTTCCAGTACCAAAGTCGGCAGTCTAGCCAATGGACCACATCCACTTTCCATAACCTTTATCTATATATCTCAACCTTAGCCCATGATTCTTGAAACATACACACTTCGAATGAATCCCCTAATCCTTGTCAACCAGCTATGGCTTGATACCTGCAACATTCTAACTAAGCAGGATATCAGATCTTTCACTACTAGGGAAGGGGGTTGAAAGTTGAACCTCGTCAGCCGTAAGAGCTTTCGAAAAACCTACTGGGTGCAACACAATTATTGATAAGAACTGCCCCTTTGCTATCAAGATTATTGGGAGGGGTACATCTAGTGCCCACTACACGTTGTAATCCTTTGTGCTCATCAAGGGCCATATGTAGGTAAATCTCATTTACTGAATCATAAATACCGAATTTTACCGATTCTGTATTTATGAATCGGTAAATAAGATGTAGGTAAAAAATGCGGTATTTTTTACCGAATCGGTAAGATTCGGTATTTACCGATTCGGTAAATACGGAATCGGTATTTGCTATTGAATCCTATGGGCCTTGAAGCCCATAGGATTCAATAGCAAATACCAAATCGGTATTTACCGAATCGGTAAAAATACCGAATTGCAAAGGGGGGCAGGGTGTCACTTTGACACCCTGTTGCACCCCTGTAACTGGCTTGTGCGCCATGTGGCACACAGACATGCCCTTAGGGCATGTCTGTGTGCCACATGGCACAGGTGTACATGCAAAGATGTGCATGTACACAGGGATTCTGAATTTACCATGCAATTGTATTACATGGTAAATACCGAATCCTGAAAGGCCTGAAGCACTGTTCAAAGTGCTACCTACATCTGAAAATACAGAATCGGTAATTTTACCGATTGGTAAATCTACCGAATCGGTAAAATTTACAGAATCGGTGAATTTACCGATTCTGTAATTTTACCGATTAGGTAAAATTACCGATTCTGTATGTTTTTTGAGCCCCTACATCTCCATAGCCCAATACTGGTCGGAAACTGGGACAACATTTTTATTTTGAATTTTTAAGGCCTGGGGTGGGCCACTCATGAGGCAGAGAGTTATTAAATCTTTCATCATCCAGTCCTCTTTTACTGAAATTCTAATATAAACCTATTGACCAAAAGGGTCAAGGTGACATTGAGCATGTACCAAATCTTCATGGACTATTGCATACCACTTGCACACCAACCTAATCCAATGGACCACCTTGGTTTTGAATGTTTAGACATTCTCACTTGATCCAGAGTGCAGTTTTAGAACATCTTAACAATATTAGTTGCAGTCAAAGGAGCTGATGCAACATGAGCCACATACCTTCAAGTGATAGCGCCCTGTGCGAGGATCTTCCAGGACCCAAGCTCATTGCACTGTCAACAGGAACAGCTGCTCCCTGACTGCAAAATGGCCCCTTCAAACTGCTAGATAACTTTTGTGGAAGAATAATTATTTTTCCCCTCTCTCCTCTTGCCGCAAAATCATTAACTCCTGAAATACCTATAGGCAATTTAAAGCACCTTGAATATGAGCTTGGCAACATGAAACTGCGCTTGTTTGAACAATGGGTATCACAAGTTTGGGACATTGGTATGAGACCAAGCCTTGTCAGCCCCCCATTTTCTACGCAACGTATCCCTTTTGGAATTGGTTTTAGAGAGTGAAGGGCTGAACAGATGCAGGATGTGTGCAACGTACAATATGGGGGGCGTGCTAAGTAAACCGGTTAGATTAACTACTATTTGCTTCAGTGTTTCAACCTAATTTTTCAATTAGGTAGTCAAAGTGAGGATTTTATTAGAAATTGGCATTGAGCAGTCTTGACACATGTAAGTAGTTTGAGTCTCTGCACTACATTTTGACGTCAGGGAGCACTCTGATAGCTCCCTACTGTAGCAATCACCATCCAGCAAAGGGGTACATCAATTTGTTCACACAACATTAATATCCTGAAAAAGGTTACCACTGAACCAAGGAAAGTCATGGATGTGATTGGAACTTTTGCAGAGATACTGGCAGCTTCCAAGCTGTCTACAAGGTGCTTCAACCGTTTCCCCCCAAAATTTAAGTAATGTGGTTTGTTTTGTGTTTTGCTAAGAATTTCTTTCACTAGTGCATAGTATGGATTCTACTTCTTAAAGTAAGTTGTCAATTTCTTCAACCAAACTACTGGTAGCAGCATGTTTAGCTAATGCATTCTTTTTTTGTTTGACTCTGGGACTGGTAGCAGCTTTCCTCATCCCCATAGCTAGCAATAATAGAGTAAACATTACACTACTAGAAAGACAAAACAAACCTTGAATGTCAGCAAAAGTATTATAAATAATGTGACAGCGCTTGGCCAGGAACCTTGAGTTATAGAAAAGTAAAGTTTAAACGGAACCTCTTGGTCCTCCTGAGATCGTGCCCAGCCTTCTCCCGGGCGAATACAGGCAAAGGCAGGTGCATCCCGCGCTGTAGGCCAGAACCCAGAATTAAATAGCACAGTCTGGGAGGACCCCACTTCTGCCCTCGAGCATCCTGGTAGAAGGAAGGAATCCTGGGACAGAAGTTATCTGCAGGTGATGAGGTGAGTGGTTTGCATTTTTAAACTCCTTTATAATCACCACAGCACAACTCCTCAGACATTACACATCATGTGTTCATATTATACTCCCACTGGGGAATTTGAAGAAACTGGCCCAAGGTTGCATTCCATAGTCTCATGTTTCACTAACATACTCCCATTAGGCACTATATTATATATCAAGGGCAGATTTATCACAGTGTCACATTGCCCCTGTGTCATGCAAGGTAAACCAAGGGCAACGCAACACTAAAGTAGATTTACCAAGCAACACAGGGCCAACTTGCATGGCCCTGTGGTACTTGGTAAATCTGAAGTAGTGCAAGGTGTTGTATTACTCTGCCTTGTGAAGGTGTTTCATGGGTGGAGTGTGGGTGTTCCCAGCCATCCACGCATGGATATTAGTGCATTTGCAGATTTACCATGAGCGGTAGACCTGAGAGTGCATCAAAATGCTACGCCTATCCAGGTGAGGCATAATGACAGGAAATATGTCATTTTCTTCTTATTGTTTCTTTGGTTTATGTGTGCTGGAACCATTGTACCACAACAAGGGAGTCTGCACTGGTGCAAGGCAGCACATAGTGCAATAGCACAAGGAGACGACAGGAATGTGTGATATAATGTTAAATATGGTGCATTCCTGATCTCTTCCTACCATGCAGTACAGCACAGCAAGGTGTCTTGCTGTGTTGCTTTGCGTGAAAGTTTGATAAATCCTGGCCCATGTATTTAATCTAAACTCTAAAAACCTATAAGGATTTAACTTCTATGGCATATGCTGGAGATAAGATTAAACGTTCTTACCCTAAATACAAAAGGCCTTAATCATCCAGTGAAGAGGAGAAAAATAGATGACTACAGTACTTCTAACAAACTAAAAGGATACAAAATCATTCTACAGGAGACTAAAAGAGGTCCATAAGAAACTTTAAAACGTATATAAAGATGGATTGATGATGTCTTAGTTTACCAGCATATAACAGAGTCATAACTCTAATTAAAAAAAATATTCAACTATCACAACTCTCTCACAACAGCACAAAAACCAAATCCAATTAATGAATGGCATCTTCATAACCCAACGAGAAGGGACTACATGTTTTACTTTCACCCACATAACTCAATCTTCAGGATTGAGTACTTACTCATAGATAGCCTTCAAGTAAATTGCACTTCCAACCCCAAAATTTAACCTATAGTAGTCTCAGACCATATGTCTATTCCAAAGCACATAACACTAGAAGGCATTACTTTAACTCTGATGCAGTCGAGATTGATTGACTTTTTCAAAGATCATAATGATAGCAAATTGAAAGTGATTGAGAAAATAAGCGACTTCCCTAAAGAGAATAAAAAAGAAAGGTCACCGCCTTAAAATCTTCTGGGAGGTACTAACAACCACAGCTAGAGGTAAGATGGGCAACATAATGGTGGACACAAATAAAATTGTAAATAAAGATTAAAAGACCATGAGATCAAAATAAAAAACCTAGAATTTAAGTTGAAACACACAAAAGGCTTGCTAATTATTCCTAAATGAGATTCTTTTTTTTTTTAAAACATTTTTTTTTCAGAACCAGATAAAACAGGTACAAACAAAAAAAAAGTAGTCGAAATACGATAATATTGTACAATAAACAATTACTTCCATGTTTGATTGGTTTTCATTCTCATATTGAGAGGAAGAGTGAAATAAAAGTGAAGAAAACGATAAAAAAGAGAAGAAAAAAAAGAAAAAGAAATGAAAAGAAAAAGGGCAATGAATACACATATAAAACGCCATATTAGAGTAAGTCATGATCATACTATCGCACTGTGCTAAGCCTCTTCCTCCAATTAGTGATGGGTTGCCAGATCGCCATACCACGCATAGCAGATCTTAGCCCCCTGGTGGCATAGATGGCACTTTCCTGATTGAAGACCCCGAGAAGACGTGCTAACCACATTTGAAAACTCGGTGGATCTGAGTCTTTCCACCGTGCTGCTAGTATTACCCTGAGGACAGCCGAGCTTATAAAAAGCATGTCCTCTTCTTCCCTGCTCAGGTTTAGTGTATTATCAGTGCCTAGCAGATACAGAGTAGGGGAGTTGGGTATTATATGGCCAAACACTTCTTCCCAAAATTCACAGATCATTTTTTTAATAAGTGTTAATTGGTCGCATTCACAGAACATGTGAATAAGCGTTGCAGGGCCTTTAAGACATCTGGGGCAGTGATCGTTCTCTCTTTTGCCCTAGGCATATAATTTGGCTGGAGTATAGTATAGATTATAGATAGTTTTATAGGTCTGGGCTTTTAAACTAGCTGACATAAGTAATCGTGATGATAGGCAGAGGCTCATGTCAATATCTACATTCGGATTGTCAAGTCTGTCTGCCCACGCAGTTTCTGTATGTTCTAGATCATCTTGTACCTTATCCAGTAGTTGACCATAGATTGTACCTATTCTTGCTGTTCTTTTAGCGATGGTATCGATAATTTCAATTTTCTCCGAGTTGATATTAGGGTTCTTATGTTTGAGCATAGTATGAATCTGCAAATATTTGAAGTAGTGCCCATTTGGAAGATGACATTTTTGTTGTAGATCTGTAAAGGTATAAGCCTCATTCGCACCCAGAAGGTCGCCAACTGAGGTAATTCCTACAGAATGCCATTTCTTCGCGATAACATCACTCCCTAGTTCGGGAAGAAGGTTAGAATGCCATAGGGGAGAATACCTATTAAGCTTTGGGATGTGCATATACTTCGTAATCCTTTACCAGATTGTCCAGGCACTCGTGATAACTTTGAATTTATTTTTCTTGTAATAGCTTCTCTCTACTTGTCTCAGAAAAAGACCTTTAGCTTTTTCCCCTAGGGATAGCTCGATATAGATGGAATAGGTGCATCCTCCATGGTCTCTGAGCTAGGATTCCCATAAAGAAGGGGGGCCATCTGTTGGAGAAATGAAGCCCAGAGATATAGCAGAATGTTTGGAACTGCTAGTCCACCGTTGTTCTGTGGTAGTGACAAAAGCTTTAAGGATCTTCGGGTTTTGCCCTGTTGCCACATAAATTTGGACATAAGAGAGTCTAGAATTTTGAGGACCTTTTCTTCAGGCATCAATGGAATAGCCCGAAAAAGATAAAGCACCCTTGGCAAGATATTCATTTTTAAAAAGTTTCCTCTACCAATTATTGACAGCTGTAAACTATTAACCCGATCTAGGTCTTTCTTTACAGTGTTTAGTAATGGCTCATAATTGAGTTGAGAGATTCGTGTAACATCGGGGCTTATGCTAACACCTAGGTATATAGCATTATTAGTTTTCCTGTGATCATTACAAATAATGTTATGCATACATAGGATGATTGTTTTTTCTTTATTCAGAGAATATCCAGAGCAGCGTCCATAGGCTTGCGTTACTGCCTCTATTTCTGATATTGCCACAGAAGGATTAGGCGTTAGTACCGCAATATCATCGGCATAGGCCAATACTTTGGTTTCAAATTTGTTAACAACTATAGGTGTGATTAGTGGGTTCTCTAAAAGTTTCAAAATTAAAGGGTTTATATACAGGGCAAATTATATTGGAGAGCATGGACAGCCTTGGCGTGTGCCTCTGGATACTCTAATTATACTTGATTCAGAGCCCATTATTTGTAATTTTGCTATTGGTTTAGAATACATAGCCATTATAGACTTGACAAATTTGGGGCCGAAATTATACTGCGTCAGGGCAGCCCATAACAAATTCCAGGACAGCCGGTCAAAGGCCTTCTCGGCATCCAGAAGGATCATCGACATCTGGCCTCCTGTTGCAGACATTACATCAAACAGGGAGATTGCTCTCCGAGTATGGTCGGTCGTACCTTTGCCGGGAATAAACCCGTGCTGCCATGAGGAGACCAGATGTTCGACGACCCGTCCGAGCCGGATGGCCATTATTTTAGCGTATAATTTGGAGTCAGAATTGATTAGGGAAATTGGGCGATATGATGATAATTGATCCTGAGGTTTGCCCTTTTTTGGAAAGATAATTATATTTGTTTCTCTCCATGAGGTGGGTGGGATACCACTCCATTGGATCCCTAAAAATAGATCATATAATAGTGGGCCCAGGGTGTGACTGAGAATTTTATATAGTTCCAGAGGTATTTTATCGGGGCCTGCCGCCTTCCCAGAAGCCAGTGAAGACAAAGCAAGCTGGACTTCTATAAGGGTAATTTCTTTCTCAAGCTCTTCTCTGGTATTATCATCTAAAGTCTTGTTTACCTCTGGTTGCTCAAGGAGATTTTTCAAGAACAAGTCTGCGTCTGCCCTGCTGGTTCTGTTATCATCCTGGTAGAGGGTCTGATAATATTGTTGAAATGCACCAATTATTTCTGGTGTTTGTGTGAACGTCTGCCCTTGTGATTGTATCTTTGTGATGGCATTATGGGACATTTGCTGGCGTGTATGTAGTGCGAGATGTTTGCCAACTTTCTCCCCGTTCTCGTACACTTCTTTCCGGTGTACTTTATATGTCTCAGCAGCTTTCTGAGTCAAACCAGAGTTAAGCTCTGTTTTTAACACTAGCAGGCGGTGCATAGCTAGTTTCCCATTTTCGCCTTGAGCTATTTGTGCCATGTGCTCTTCCTCGGCTCTGGTCAGATCAGCCAATTGTTGTTGATATCCCATATTGTTTTGCTTCCGTATTCTAGCTTGATAGCTCGTAGTTTCGCCTCTTAGAGCCGCTTTAAAGCTATCTCATACAACAACCCTAGAGGCACTATATCTGTTTATATCAAAAAACTCTTGGGCCCAGCTAGTAATGTGATTAATATAATCTTTGTTGGCTAACAGCTTCCTATCAAATGTCCAGATTCTGCGTTCCCTCTTAATGGATCTAAGTTTAATAGTGAGAGTTAGAGCATTATGGTCCGAGATAATTTTAGATTCCTTTGAAATTGTAGCATTGTCAGCCAAATCACTAGAAGCAAATAGATAGTCAATCCTGACATATTTGCTATGGGGGAAGGAATAATAAGTGTAGCCAGGGTCCAGATAGTTTTTTAGGTCCCATACATCGCTTAACCCAAAGCTATCACAAAGTCTACTAAGAGCTTTAAAGACTCGTGGCTTGCGGCCAATATAGTGAGGGTGTGTATGACTACTGAATCGAGGGCCTAACGATATGTTTAGATCGCCACATAATATAAGTGGGCCCTGTATAGGTGCTAGCTTGAGCTCAAGTGTCTCAAATATAGTCGGATCATCCTGATTAGATCCGTAAATAGAGCAGATAGTGATACCAATGCCCAGTTTGATAATTACCCATCTGCCATGAGTGTCTACTATTTTATGGGTGGCCTGTCCCAGAAAAGTTTTAGCAAGCACTGCTACCCCCCTAATATTGGAGGTTTGTGTGGTACATGCTAATAAATTATATCCTCTGATTTTGAGAAGATGTCTTTTCAGCCAGGGCAGGTGTGTCTCTTGGAGGCAGATGATATCTGCTGGGTTTCGGTAAATTATCTCTCCCAGCCGTTGGCGTTTATCACTATCTAAGAGTCCTGAAACATTCCAAGCTCGTATAGTTAACTTCCCCATGGTCCTATGTTTAGCGAGCCATAATCTGCCAATGCCCTCAACTCATATTGATAGTGTATTTGATCTGACTTGGTTTCGATTGCCCTATTCCGTGAGAGTAATATTGATAGAAAATAAAAAGTAAGACTTGGATTGACTCTGGTTCTATTTTTTAAATTTCTTTTAAATGCTCCCCCCTCCCCCACTTTTCCCCCCCAGCCTCCCCTCCCCTCCCCCTATCCCCTTCCTCTCCCTGCGAGACGTCCTGGGTCATAGGGCGCCCAGTTGTGGCCGTCGGCAGGGACTGAACGTCCCAGCCCGCATGCACTGTGGCCTGATCAAAAATATATACATTTTGGGTACATAGAATACATATAAGTTACTTCACTTTGTTGTCTTCCTAACCCAAATTTTTACAAAATTGAGATGCTCTCCTTCTTTATCATAGTCCTATCGTTTTGTTTAATTTTTTTTTTTTTTCCCTTAATGAACTGCGGGTGTGTAATCCGCTGGCGTATATGTTCAATAAAGTGTAATGCTTTAATGGTTAAGACCATTACAGAATGCCTTTTGGTTATTTTCCAGTGTTCTGCTTGCTTTTCTCTGTAATTTCTGTTAGATAGGCTTCAGCCTGGATCTCACTTGTGAAATTTTTAGTTGTTCCTTTGTAGATGATTTTCAGACACGCCGGGTTTTGTAGGTATACTGTTGCTCCAGTTTGTTCAAATGGGGCGAATAGTTGTCTCATTCACCATCTGCGTTCTACTGTCGCGTGAGGGAAGTTGGGGCACGCAAGAAAGTAAATTCCTTGAATTCAGTTTTATTTGACGGTCTGGCAATATCATAGATTTTTTCCCTTAAGATGAAATTTCCGAAGTAGACCAACATGGCCCTCGGGTACTGTGGGGTTTGATGGTTACGTTTGGGGAGTACCAAGGGGAAGCGATGTGCGCGTTGGATCTCTTTATTCAGGTTCCAAGTTTGGAGTTCGGGAAAAGATGTTTTCAGAAGATCAGCCATGAAGCCCCTTGGATCATTTCCCTCGGCGCCCTCGGGAATGCCGAGAAAACGCAGATTGTTTCTCCTGCCTCTGTTCTCAAGGTCTTCAACCTTTTGCATCAGGTCTTTAATAACACCTTCATGGTCTTTTTCCTGGGTTTGGAGTTTTGTGACATCGAGCTCGAGATTTTCAGTACGGGTTTCGACAGAGGTCATTCGGTTAGATATTTCGGAGCAAGTTTGGTCTACTTTTTGTACAGCATCTTGAAGTTTTTGTATAGCCGCATGATTCCTGTTGCTGTCCATTTTGACATCCTTATGGAAGAGTTTGATGGAGTTGAGTACTTCACTCAGAGATGGTTCATTTGTATTTTCATGTCCGTCGCTGTACATTCCATTTTGTGCTGAGGCCATTTCCAATGGAACCCAATTAGAGCACATGTCTGATTCGGATTCTATGGGCTTTTTAAATAAAGAGTCGTTCTGGGTATGGTTAGGTCTTTCTTTAGCATGTTCCGTATTACTCCCGGGGTCAGTGGTTTCATCATATGATAGTTTACGGTGTCTTCTATGTCTAGTTCTTTTTTTTTCCAACATCTTTTTGGGAGTGGGATTTTGACACGCTGCCCCTGATTTCCCTTCGCCTATGATATCAGAGACCTCCAGTGTTGCTTCTACCAATTTGAGGCTTGAGCTTCTTTCAGTTGGATTATCTTCCTCACCTGCCTCGCTTGAATCAGTTGTCGCACTAGAAATAGATACTCCTGTCTCATAGATGTCCGAGTCAGAGTCTGCGTCTACGGCGGATACTTTAGGCTCAGGGTATAGTTCGCCACCATCACTAGATGTTTGTACCATGGCCCTTGCGGAAGAGTGTTCAACTCTCAGGGGTTCAATTGAGAGTGTAGGCAAAGATTCAGTCGCATCACTTGTATTTGCGGATGAGATAGTGTTTTTACTCGTATTTGCGTTAGAGTTTGCTGTAAGTTTGCTCTGCCCTTCCTTGAATAATGGCGTAAAAATATTAGAGATCCTGGGTTGGGAGTCTTCCTGTTGGCCTATGTTTTTGGTTGCCGCTTTCAGGTTTTTTATAGTTTGCAACCTCCTTGCCTTTTTGGCTATCAACTCCAGATTCTCATTGTCGTTGCTTTGTTCTTTTATTAGGATTACTCTGTCCTTTTCCTTTACTTTATCATTGCCTTCATTTTTGTTCTTGTCTTTGTCGTTATCTTTATCAATGTTTTTTTCCGTTTTTTTATCAAAGGCCTTGTCTGTGTTTTTTTCCGTCGCTTTATTTTAGTTTTTGTCCTTATTTTTACTTTTTCACCACATTACCACAGCTAGCGTTGCTTTTCTCATCGGGGTTTTCTTTAGCCTTGGACCCTCTGGTTTCAGGTCGTCGTTGCCCATCTTTTGCTTTTTGGACATTGTTGGTGTTTTGTGTCTCTAAAGAGGCTTTTCTAGGTTCTTCTGGCACTTCTGGCCCTTCTGGCTCTTCTGGATTACCGATGCCTGTCCTTCTGCCCGAGCAAGATCTGCCATATCAAATATACTCTGTGCCTGAGTCAGGCTTTGGCCCGCAGCTTGCCCGCTCAGCTGTGCCTGGAATGTACAGAGGAGAGGGAATGTACAGAGGAGTGGGAATGTACAGAGGAGAATCAAGGAAACGAAAATGGCGTCAGAGTGAGAGGACGTACCGGCTGCTTGCTCCGTGAGCTCTGATCTGAAATCTCTCCTAGCAATGCTGGAATAAGCTCTGCCAGTTGCTGCTTTGCTTAACTCACTGCTTTCCTGCTGGCAGTTACCGTCGAGGCTGATGGGCTAAAAAAAAAAAAAAGACTGTTTCTGGTACTGCAGGTACTGGCACTGAGGGCGATATGCAGAGCGGCGTGGTGTGTGGCAGTGATGGTGATGACAGCGCGCTGAGATTGTAGGCTGTGGGAAAAGAAAGAAAACACCCTTTCCTTCATCTTTCACACGCTATCTTTCCGGGGGTCTGCAGAGGCGCTGCACGGCGAGGAAGGTGAAGTTTTGCGGAGATCGTTCATGAGTGAAAGATAAGGAGTAACCGGAGAATGTCAATCTCCAACTAGTGACCCTGCCTTGAACTCTCGAGCTTGGACTTGGCTTGGGCTTGGGTCTGGACGTGGCTGTGGATATCGGGACCGAAAGGAGCTGAGAAACTCCAGGACACCTCAAAAGCCTGTGTAAGTACAGCTCTATGTAACACCCTGCACCATCTACCGCGCTGGGCCGGCCGAACGAGGCTTACTCCCCGCTGTACTCCTAATGCTTCATATTTCACCTGCTTTCAGCCAGCTTTTCACGTACCTTTCTTGTCTGCGGTGCGGCTGAAGGGCGGCTGAAAGGCGGTCTGAAGGGTCACGGCAAGTCACTGCAAGTCGGAAGGACACGGCATGCAGCGTGGGCCTTTGTGAAGGAGTCGGGCGCTTACTGAATCACTGGCTAAGCATCTGGAGCTCCGTGGCTCCGTGGCTCCCTGCGTCGCATACGCACTGAGGAGCTGATCAACCACTCGAGTGTCCCAGGCAGATTCTCCACGTCATCTGCAGAGTCTGAGACGCTGTGCTTTAAGGGCTTTAAGGATTAAAGGGCCCCTGACTCTTTTGCTTAATTTATTGAAAGATTTCGAAAAACTTAGTGGTTTTGGCAGGCATCCAGGCGCTTTCAGTGGCATTTCGTGGCATCTCCACTCTCATCCTCATCCTCAGCAACTGTTTCTTTAATTGTTCTTAATTTCATCGCTAATTAGCCGAGGCCTACGTGGCAAAAAGCTGGGAAAAGCCAGGTCACACAGACTGGGCTGATCGACAGACAAAGAGCAAAAAGCAAAACCGATACAAAGTTAAGCTGAATAACAAAAATAGAACCAAGGCCAGTTAAGAGAGAAAATAGCCAAAGTATAAGTAAAGGCCAGCTGCACTGCATGAGCTTTTCAATACTATCAATGCTATTCTGCTGCCACGTATTGTGCTGTGTATGTGCTGTATATGTGCCAATGTGCCACTACTTCTGCGCTACCTCTGAGCTATTCTTAGTGTCTACAGTGCTGCCGCTTTGCTCTGCTGATTGATTATCTGACCTGGTACGGCTCAGGGCATTGTAGACTTGGCAAAGAGGCAAGAAAGACAACCCTAAAAATAACTTAAAAACAATCAAGGCTGGTAGACTAAGCAACCAACTAAGTAACCAAACCCCCAACAACGAAGAACTAAGAAGCTAAGCAACTAACTCCAGACCAGAGATACTGGTGGATTGGCTTTTTAAAGGCTTGTTGAGGCTTGTTGAGGTAGAGTGCAGGCTCACTTCGATAAACTGGGGGGGCAGCGGGGGGTCAAAGAACGGGCACTCGGGTGTCTGTGAAGTTTAAAAGACAGACGGTTCAGCCAAACGCTTATGCCAAACTCCAACCAGGCAGATGTGCACCGTATTACCTCCGCCGCATGCCAAGTGACAGAAATACCATAAGAGGGTGGTCTGCGCGAGATCCACAATCACTTCTAAAACATATGGGAAGGGCATCAGCCGTATCAGTGGTCTCTGAGGCAGTGGTAGCAAAGGGGTCAAAACTCTCTAAATTCCCCACTATAACATTATAGCTACTATAACACTTGCCCTAAGAACACCTAAATGAGATTCTTAAATGAGATTACAATAACATTCTAAATAAGAAGGCATAAAGATGGGTTAACATTAATAAAGGGAGAAATTATGTGATGAAAAAACAGGCAGAATGATGGCAAGTAACCTGAAATACACCAAAGAGAAATCAAAAATGACTCCCATTTGAGAGAGCAACGGGATCACCCTATGTCAACCAAAACAATCCTAAACTCTTTACAATTTCTACTAAAAATGATTCAACCCAAATGTAAAATAAAACTGGAAGATCCCAACACATACTTTCAAGGCAATTGTGATCCGGACAATCCAGGGGAACCTTTTTTGCTTTGATTGCTGCTGGTGACTTTCCCTTTGGTCGCGCTGATACCTCGGGCTGCTTTCTGTGACATCGCAGCTCTTTGGCCGGCGAACAGCACACCCTGGTGGGACTCGCTGTCCCAGGGTGCACCGGCCCCTAATTACCACATTGATACCAGCTGCCACAGGGGGAGGCGTGGTGATCGCGCTATAAAGTGCTGCCTCAACCCACGCGGCGCGGGACACTCTAGGGGAACCTTTTTTGCTTTGATTGCTCCTGGTGACTTTCCCTTTGGTCGCGCTGACACCTCGGGCTGCTTTCTGTGACACCGCAGCTCTTTGGCCTGCGAACAGCACACCCTAGTGGGACTCGCTGTCCCAGGGTGCACCGGCCCCTAATTACCAAATTGATACCAGCTGCCGCAGGGGGAGGCGTGGTCATCGCGCTATAAAGCGCTGTCTCAACCTCCGCGGTGCGGGACAAGCTCGTGCGCGCCGGGCGAAGCCCGGGCCAAGGGCAGGCCCGTCTGAGCCCGTCAGAGACTGGAAGAGCCTGGGCTGAGCCACCCCCCTTTCATCAATTTTTCTAAAGACTGGTCAGTGTTTTATATCTTTTATATCTTTCACAGTTTGTAATTGTATAACTGTAGTGAGTGTGTGTACTGTTACCCTGCTACCCAGATAGTATGACCAAGTGCAAGCGTAAGGCCGGAGGGGGCCTGATGTTGTAGGGACTCTTGATGCTTTCTTGACATGGGCAGAGTCAGTCTTAATTCACGAAATTGAGCTGACCAAGAGGAGACTTTCACTAGATCCTCTCAGGGTCCCCCTAGAAGCTACTGCATCATCTAATATGTTTCCGGGGAGCCCTAACACTCAAGAGCACCAAACAAATGGGTCATCTGTCGCAGATAGCACTCCATCATCACTGCCCACACCCCCTGAAAAAGTACTCACCCGCCAACAGAGGTCTCAACAGGTTTTAGGAGGGGAAGCCACTAATAAAAAAAGGAAGGCGCGTGGTTCCCCTAAAACCATGCACCAGGCATGTAAAATGGCGAAATGGAAAGTGGCAGCCCCAGGTAATGAGGTGGGCTCTAAGGCCATTATACGTCCAGAATGTAGGGGGGATGGAGACGTTAGAACTAAGGTCAGTGATACACAGTCGCCTAGTATCTTTGAGGCTGCACTCCTAACAAAGTTTGAAAAAAAGTTCATCGCCATGCTTGATTCTCTATTACTTAAGCTGTCTGGTATAGACAGGAGACTAGCTATAATCGAGCAGCACCTTCTCTCCTCACCCCACTTAGTGAGAGAGGGTGCGCCAGACAGACCTAACGTACCTGCCCAAGCAAGTACGATAGAACCTAGACCGTCTACTAGGGTGGAGGGTTGCCCTTCTCATCAACAAAAAAATGCCCCTATCATAAACTCATGGAGCACACTTCCTACTACTGTCAATGTATCACTGCGAGGGGAAATAGTAGGCCACCAAGCTCCGGTTTTGTCACAAGGAGGGTCTGCGAGTATTGGTAGGTCTCTCCATCTCCCCCTGAAGCTACTCCCTACACTGTTATTCTATTGAATGTGCCCGTGCTTCCTTTAAGTGGGGACCAACATTGGTCAACACTTAAGAACAAAGCACTTCACTTGTTGAATTCTAGATCCAGGGTGGGTAATGCTCTACTCAGGGAATTCAAAATGATACGCAGAATTCCGTGGGTTGGGAAATCTCCGAAAACCTTTAGAGGAGACTGCGCGGTTATAAGTTTTGGGTCCTTGCTCCTTGTCCAAACCATTTTGGATAGGGCGGCGTCCGGGTACCTAAGCAAGGATAATATTAACATTCTGCCACTAGGTTTCTTCTATCCTAACTCTCCAGCTCATGTAAGAGGAAGGGCAGGCCCAAGGGTTAAAGACCAGATTTCTGGCCCCTATGACTATGTGGTCCCCACACACAACAGGTAGGAAATTCTCTCTAATTTAGAGGATATAGATTGACTCACATCAATTCCCAACAATAGTACGGTCCCCCCTCTAATTGTAGTGCTGGATGAGGGTGGATGTGCCCCCCGCCCTACTACCATAGGAGGCCTTTCACCAATTCGTTTTTCCAGTCTCATAGGTGATAATCCTCAGACTGCAAGGCTGGGGACTGTGGTCTGGTATCTGCAGGTATTTACCCTTATGTAGGGGCCATGGGTGTGGTCGAAGTAACTAGTCCATGTCAGCTTCCATGTAGCAGTAATAATCTAGGCCCCGCGGCAGGTCTCATACTGGCCTCCTGGAACATAGCAGGGCTCCTACCAAAAACTGCTTCAGTAGATTGGTCCCTCTTTATTGAGAGCCACGATATACTGATGTTTTAAGAAACCTGAGCACTCGACTATGTACACAGCCAGGGGTATTTACATTTTTCAAAGAGAGCAGAGGGGGGCCAGAGAGGAAGACCAAGGGGGAGGGCTCACAACCTGGTTAGACAGTCTAATCAATATAGGGTGGAAGAGTTGCACATTGACAGCAGGGATATTTTAACCCCTTCTCTGCGGGGGTAATTCCCCCGCTGGGCTGGGGGACGGGGGGCGCGCGCACAGTGCCCAGTTGCTGATGACGAACTCAGCTCGTCAACAGCCACGGTGCTCGTCACGGCCAGGCCCATTCCTTATAACGCTCAGCACAGCAGGGGAATTATCCCCGCGTGTGAGCGTTCTAACGGCAATGATGAGCTCAGCTCGTCATCAGCACATGAGCACCGTGGCTGATGACGAGCTCAGCTCGTCATCAGCATGGGAGGGGTTAATAATAAGGATTCAGCAGGATAAAGTACCCGATTTGATACTTATCAATGTCTATGCAAGGGGTGTGCCTGGGGGGAAAGGTTCTCTCATGGTTGATTTTTTTAGACGTATATTAGGATTTAATCACCTCCCCCAAAGACAGGAAACTGTATTCACAGTTTAGGGTGGGCTCTCTTCCTACCCATGCATTTACCAGTAAATGGCGTACTACGAATAGTAGTAAATGCTCAATTTGCCCTAACTATAACGAATCTCTGGCTCATATTCTGTTTACCTGCCGAGCCTATAGTACTCCTCGGGCTAGATGGTTGAAACCCTTATGCTCAAATTTGGGCACTAGGTCCAGTAGGGAGGCACTCAGGATTTTAAAAACGTCTATCATTGAGTCCGTAGTGATTGCTGTTGCTAAGTCTTTAGGCTGGGTGTGGGTGATTCGTTTCAAAGAGAGGTGTCTGAGCTAATTGTTGCTTGAAGCCCAGTAGGATAGTATTATTATCCATATTTGCACTTTATTGTAAAAAATCGAAAGTAACGTCACTGATCTGCATGTAGATCTTTGGAATCTTGGACATCCCAGGTAGTAGTCCTTGTAGGAGTGTATTTTATCAGTTTTAATCTATTTATTATATAACATGAATTATCAAGGAGTTTTAACAATGATGCTGTATGAGATATTTTTATGTTAAAATTGTCAAACCTTTCCATAGTGTATTTCTATTGCATTTACTATTGTTCTTTCATGATTTTAAACCAAAATAAAGACTTTTGACTGACTGACTGACTGGCAATTGTCCACTTCCCAAACTCAACCAAAAAAATAGGTTGCACCTTAGTATCTCACTTTCACAGCCAGAGATCCCCAAAACTATACAAAATATAATCTTTGGTGAAGTCCGAAGCCCAGACGGGTTCACATTAAAGTTTTGCAAAGGCTGTGTAGAGACTAAACAGAAGCGATCGCAAATTTCTATTCTGTTTCAACACTTTGCCAAATGAGGTAAGATGCCAACATTGACCATCAATGCTACCTTAGATGTCCTACCAAAGGAGAGGAAAGACCTATTAGACAAGTAAAACTGCAGACCCATTTAAAAAATAAATAAAAATCCAATATAAATTTGATATTTATAAAGGGTGTACAATTACCCCTAAGGGTGTCATGGCACTGGGGGCCGTCAGGAAAATTAAGCGAGCTATTGCCCAGAGTCACATGGAGCTGGGCTAACTTGCCACCAGCGATCGAACCGTGAGCCGCCGTGCTCCGGAGTCAGCCGCCCTGGCTGCTGCGCCACACCTCTTCAATTTCACTAATAACATAGACTGCAAGCTATAGACAAACATCCTAGCCTATAGATTAGAAAAGGTTATATTAAAACTATGACACCCAGTTCTAATGGGAATTTTAACAATGACATGATACAACATCAGGCACTTTAGCCATGAGTTTGAAAAAGCCAAACTTATAGAAACCCCTGAATCCATCAGTGCCTTTGATGCCAAGAGATAGAGGCAATGCTCTTAAATTTGAATTGGGTGAGGCCTTTTCTGCATTGACTAGCTTTCACCCAAATATCATGCCTCGGTAAGAATTAATGGAAATCTCTCCTTCCCATTTAAACTTTCGAAAGCTACCTGGCAAGGCAGGCCCTTATCTCCACTTCTACTTCTGCTGGTGACAAAACCTCTCCTCCTATCATTGGCATCCAACAAAGAAATCAAAGGAATTCCCTTTCCCTCCAGGAAACAAATAGTTGTCGCTTATACTGATTACATCTTATTATTCACAGAAGAAACAAACAAATATGTTGTCGTTTCAGGATTCTCACTTAGCAGATATTAGACAGAGGTAGTTCCACTAAAAATGTATTGCTCCTCATCACGATACCACTCTTTTTATTGATTAACAAACTTTTTATATGTTTTTCTAAAAAAAAATCGTTTCCTCTGGACGGGCTGTACTTTTTATTATCTCCCCTCTTTTCACTATTAGGTGAGCAGTGTTGTTTGATTTAAGTATTTGTGATCAAAATATGTTCGTGCTACGATAATTTTGTGTACGCTGTGAACCACTGTGTGGATAAAACCATCATCAATTATTGTCTCAACAAGATTAAAATGTCAATAGAACAGTTTTAAATACTTGGGCATTTGATTTGGTAAGGACCTAAAAGTATCCTTAACTTTAAACAAAAACAAAAACCTTGCCAAACTTAAAGCTACTTCGACTCTGTGGTCACCTACATTTATTATGTGGTGGAGCAGAGCAGAAACAATAAAAGTGATGATGACTCCACTTGCCAACTTCCTGTCCAGATTGAAACCAGTCACGCCCTCACACAAATCTTCTTCAAATCAATAAATGGTTATATCTCTGAGTGATTGCGGAAAACAAAAAAAAACAAGAATTTCTCTACTCAACATTGACTAAATAGGTTGAAAGGATGCATGATCCTAATAGACTTCAAAAGATACCAAACTGCATTTCCAGTCAGGAGGGGACATGGTAGGTTGACACAGTAAGGCACAATAAACCATTGTGGCCGCCAATTGAAAGTAATGCACTCCACACTATGCCACTCATACCACTCTATGCATCCCTAACAACTAATCACAAACACCATACTAACTTAGACAACTCACACACATAATCTTCAGTAGCATGGAAGCTATCAAAAATGTAGAGAAAAGAATAAATACCAAATGCCTGTTTTGCTTTCCTGTGACATAATTAAACTATCAAGATTGAGAGTAACACAATTTATTGACAGAACTGGATCTCAAAGGGTATTAGCCTCATTAAAGGCCTAGGCACACATAACCCACCCACACCTAGACTTCTATAATTTCCTGAAGCTTATAATTTCCCTCAGGAGACTAGGTTAAATCCACACGCTAGACCTCACTCTCCTACTCAGAAATATTAGAACCAGCCAGATCCTATCTATCTAAGAAACTAATATCCAAATGGAACACATTACAAACCTTCAAACGCCACCCCTAGGCAACATTTGACCTAGCACGAGATCAGCTCCTCCCTTTTTAGTGCAAGAATCTCCCTAGTACTAGCTCAAACAAGAATATGGATAATTCACAAAACTTTTTGTACCCCTGACAAATTAGAGAAAATAGGAACTCTTAAATCCTACCACTGTTGAAACTGTGACAAAAAGACCAGAGTCATAGAACATATGTTGCTCAACTGTAAATATGTTATGACACTATGACTTAAAGTACAAGTATTCTTACAGAACTGTTTTAACATTTAGATAACTTCAGACTTGATTAAATTTACCCTAGGTTTCATTGCACCTGATCCACACCCTTTCTTAACCCCTTCCATGCTGCCGTCGGCCATTGGCCGACGACAGCGCTAACTCGCTGGTGCTACCGTCGGCCAATGGCCGACGCGGCCCCACTCGTTTTTTAAAATGGCCGCACTGCCACGAAATCGCGGAAGCAGCCAACGGGTTAAAATCCCAGACTTACTGCTGATTGATCTCCTTTTAGTACTGGGGGTTAGATCAATACTAACAGAAGGGAAACATTTTAAAATATATATATCATTCCACACGTGGTGGGTCAGGTTATGTTTCAATAGGACTGGAGACAATATTTATGTACTCAAAACAAACTCTGTAAAATCTTTAAAACAATTATGGATTAGTATTGATTTACCTTCCAAATCCCTTGAGGCTCCGCATTTACTACCTAAAATATTATAACCCTCCTGATACTTAAGAAGAAACAAGACATCTTAGGCCTGTTACAGCTCTTCAAGATGGCACGTCCCCTGACTCCACACCAACTTTTCCCCTGCCCATCCAGATCTTTCTCATCCCACAATATTCTCTAGCTCTCTCCAGGGCCGGACTGGGAACCAAAACCGGCCCTGGCAAAGTGCTCGGCCTGCCCTGGGGGGGGGGGGGGGGGGGAGTTTGGGGGTGCGACGAGCTCTTTGTCGGGCCGGTTTTCGGACGATTTTGTTACAGTGCCGATTTTGCAGCTATGCTGCAAAAACGGCCCTGTACCAAAAATGGCCCCCATGGGCCCAAAACGGGCCCCCATTCTTGCGGCGCACCGGGGGATTGCCAGGTGCCCGCAACTGCCATTCCGGCCCTGGCTCTCTCTCCCTAATCACTCATCATGGTCTCTGTTTTCTACCCTTGAAACAAAGTATGCTGTTTCACCACATCTCCAAACAAGTTGAATGGCAAAATATTCTAGCCTGTCTTATTCTTGATTATATTAATCTGGCATTAACATAGCCAATTATTCCAACTCTCCAGCTTACTTAAACCCTCAGCGAACACCAACTGAAATCAACTACCAATTATGCAACTTCTAACTAACTTCACAATCAGAAGTATAACATTCATTACAGGAGGTGAATACCTTAACCACATGGACGCTGATGACGAGCTCAGCTCGTCATGAGGTACACCTCTCGTACGCTCATGACGAGCCGAGCTCGTCATGAACCGCGGGATTTTCAAATCTTCAGCGCACAGCGGGAAAATGCGCCGCACCGATGCGGTTAAGCCACCATTTGTTAGATTGAAAAGGGTGTATGTGTCTGATCTTCCTCGTATACTGTTTCCTAGTATAGAGTGCTTTCAATGGAAGGTGCTAGCTACCATGTCAAAAGTTCAATGTAGGTTGTTTGAATCTTTCATGTTCCATAGGCAGAGCTTTGCTATTGACAGTCTTCAGCTGGGCCTTGACCTGGTTGGTATGCATTCAATTGGGCTTGCTCCAATATTTTATTATTGGAATCACTGCTCCATGCTTTAAATGGATAATAGGTGGGGAATTAGCTATTGATTTGACTTTTGCTTAAACTTCATCACAAATGTTGAATACTTTGTTGATTGAACTATGTATCACAGGAGTGGAAGTATTATCCCAAGAGTCTATTGTGACATAGCCTTTGTCTTAGATAGGATATATTGTAATAATGATGGGTTATATTGGGTAAATATTTTGAAGCTGGCCAATTGCACTGTTCAAAGCATAACATTGCAAATTCTGGAACTTACTACATTGATCTAAAGATAATGCATTCCTACATGTGTGTGCCAAACTTAAATATGAGGTCAGGAGGCTTTATATTACTTTCAAAATGAAGTATTTATTATTAATGGTTTGTAGATGGGGTCCTAAGTCCAATGACCTGACATCACAAAGTTGTGCATCCTGTCATTGTTTGATTTTAAATGTAAACAACATTTTAATTGTTTGCCCAGGTTTAAATACACAACAGTGAATTTATTTCAGATTAACATTTATTTTGCAGATTATTACTTCTACAGCAGGTACATTGAAATTGTTGTTTTATCTTGATTCAAATAATGCTATAACTTTTAAATGTAATTTTAAAATATGCCTGCAGTATAGTTATGAGAAAGTCTAGCAACGTTTGAATTAGCATATCATAACAAGGGAAAGTGTAACACCTCTTGGTTTTTATAGTACATGTTAAATAAACTGATTCCTGTTGCCACGATCTGGCCACCCCTAGAGCTATATGGGTCAGGTTCCTAATTCCTTCGTGCAAGCATTTAGAGCCATATTTATCAAGGGTTGCATCACTTTTGCAACACGTTGCATTGCCACCTTGCATGGCCCTGAGTGGCTTGATAAATTCAGAGTAATGCAAAGCAGTAAAAATCTCTGCATTGCATATCTCTGCCCAGGAAGGCATTCCATGGGTGGTGAGTGGGTGTCCCCATGCAAAACCAATGGATTTTGACATATTCCCAGATTTACCATCACAGATAGAAGTGGGAATGCACCAAAATGCTATGCGTTCCCAGGGGAGGCATAACAAAGAAAGATATCTTTATTTCTTCTCGTTTCTTCCACTTTCTCTGTGTGCTGCCTTCTACAGCACACATAGAAAGAGGAAAATGCCTCAGGGATTGTCTTTCCTGTGGCATGGGACCTGCTTTGGGGATGCTGGTGCTGAAAGACCAATACATCCCTCCTTCTCCTAGGTCCATCAAATCACATCTTACTTCTGCTTGTTTGAAATTGCATTGGTGCATCTCTTATTCCCTTAGTATGGAAGATATTTGCAACCTACCACCACAAATTCTGCCTCGCACAACACTGAAGTCAGGGGCACACTTTTTTTCCAAGGTGCAGAAACTTAAAATCAATAAATCTCAAGGGCCACCTTAACTGGAAACCTCTGCTTTAACTTTATGTGTTTTTGAGTTTTCAATATCCTACCAATCCCGGTACACACTCCTGTTTATGCGATGATTGGAATTCCTAAGGGCAGATTTAGAAGGAACTGACCATCTGTAGAGATGCATTGGTTTCCCTGTGCTAGCCTGCGATACCCTTGCTCCACCATGGATGCGCCGTATTTACAATACACGCATCATGGCGCAAGGATTGACAGGTGCGACAGAACTACTGATGCCAAAAGTCACACATTGCTGGAGTTGTGTCACAAGCACGACGCAACTCCAGCAATGCATGTTGAGGCCTATACTTATTGTACAGCATCAATCCTTATGCCTGCTTCAAGCAGGTGTAAGGTTTTGACCCAGTGGCATCCTAGGAGTGGCGCAGTAAAATCTTGTAGATATCACTGCGTCACTTTTACAAGTCTTTCCTGCGTTGGAACACCCACCCTCCATACATTATACCTGACACAGGTATAATGTGACTCAGGGCTTTACAACATTACGCATCACCCTAGATGCATCACGTTGTAAATTGGCAGCATTATTTACACCATGCCACAAAAGTGATGCAAAAGCAGCGCAAAAGTGTCACAAGGGGCTTGTAAATCTGCCCCGAGTTCGAAGATAATAACTACTGTACTGCAATTTTTCCCTGATTAATTTCGGCAGCACAAACCACACCCAGCAAATACCTCACATCTGGTACCAGTGTTTACCAGGAATAACTCATCCCAATCTGGCCCACTTGCAATGAGGTACATTGATTTCAAAAGGGCAATCCACACTACAAAACGTCCCCAGCCGCTCAAAAACTGGTCACCTCTATTGATGTCAATGAGATCATTTACCAAAGACATGCTGTATGGTCTTTGTTAGTGTTGTTATTTCAGTGATTGGCTACATGTGTTCCACTGAACACATTGTGTGCAGTGCATAAAACAATTGGGTGACATGTACTTCATAGATGTCTTAACATAGAGGTGTAATGAGCCTTTAACTTAACACCTTTTCTGCACTTTGCTGACCTGTATGGCTGTATCTGAAAAGCTGCTAAAAACCGAAGCACGAATTCTTCAACATCTATATTTGTTTTCTGTACGGCATATGCTGAGAGTCATTTGCTCATTTTGCTGCTATTTTGCAAGCACATTTGTGCAAGTACTAATAAATTACCATATATCTATCTTATACATTTTTATTAATCAAATGTACTTGTAAATTAGCTAAAACACAAACTTGGCTGATATGTGTAAGTGCACATTTGTGCATCTTATATTTTGCTCAAGATAAAGCATCCTTTATAAATCTGGGACCATATCATAATCCCGTTTTGTACACTGAAGTAATCTGTACCTTTCTTTTTGCCTGTTCGGCACATTCACAACTCAAAAAAATACACAGTGGCCCTCATTTATGGGGTTTTGACACCTTGCTGTGCTCCTCATGTCAAAGTTAAAGGGCAGGAATGCACTGTAGTTTTCCAATTCAATGCATTCCTATCCTTTCCACCTGCGCCTTTGTTGTCAGCAGGATTTTTTTGTGCAGGAAGGGGCACCTTCCTGCACATAAACAATCCTGGGAGGCTTTTTCCTCTTTCTATGTGAAGTGCAGAATGCAGCCACATGGCAAGAGGACAAAACGAAGAGAAATAATGTTATTTGTCCTCGCTGCACCTCCCCTTGGGAAGCATAAGGTTTTGGTGCATTCCCAGGTTTACACTGTTTTGTAAATTCTGGGGAAGCGTCAAAATCAATGGGTGCTGCGTGGATCACCCACTGCAATGCCCATGGTATGCCTCCCTAGTGCAGAGTAAGGCAACTCAGCGGTTTGTGCTGTCTTGCCTTACTCCATATCCATGAGGACATTCGTAGCAATGCAAAGTGACTTTGTGTGACTTCATAAATATGATTTTGTAGTTTGCAAAGCCAGACATCACAAAAAGTGATCCTCTGGTAGCCCAAGGGGCTCATAAATATGCCCCAGTGTTTCCAATCTCTGTAGACATCAGACCTCGGAAACTCAGGGCTAGTAATTGCTTCTTTGTCTTTCGAGCTGTATTGCCAGCAGTGCATGCACTAACCTGTCGATTTTTTATGTTAATGTGTGTGCTGAAGACGGAAAAAAGATCTGCACAGATCCCTTCTGCACTGACATAGCACAAACATTGGATTATGTTACCAGCCCTTGTGTTTCCAAGCTTCGCTATGAGCAAAACATGCATTAACTCCAAATTTTAGCAAATTAATGTATGCATTGAAGACGCCCCAAAAATAGGCTAGAGTTCACTTTTACGCTGGGGCAGAGCAGAAAAGGGGATAATTATATGGTCCTATAGTGGTCTGTGATGAGTGCATGGTCTGGGAAACGCAGGATGAGTCTAAAATAATCTAGATCTGAGAGGTAGTTATTCTACAACGAATATTGCAAGCCTCATTGTTTACAACCTTGACGTTTTAAAACTTGACTGTAATGCTTAACAACCATTTTCTACTTAACCAGTGCCTATTTTGAGCTGGCGGTTTCCGGTGCTCGACACACGCACTTAATTGTCAACACTGGTGCTTGAGAAAGTCTGCCCAAGGAGGCAGTGTCTGGCTGATTGAGAGATGACCGCAACAGTTAATTGTTAATCCATACTAATAATATAAAGAGACAGCCTAAACCTTTGAGGTGGGTAAGCTCCGGAACCACAGCGCCAACCGGAACACCGCATACAGCATTGGAAAGGTTAGGCAAAGCAGATGGACATAGGCTATATACCAGCGCAACGTATACATTAGAAGGGACAAAGCACGTTATTTCACAAAGTAGTCCGTTGGAAGTAGCGCCAGCTCTAAGGTGGGCGTGTGCGTTCTGTGAGGATTCAGCTTTGTAATGTGTGAGACGCCTGCAGCCTGAGAATAGCGTGCGGAATATCGTTCAATAACGTCGTGAGGTGTGTTCTGCGAGGGGGGCGTGTGCGTGCATCATTCAGCATAGTAAAGCATGGAGAAGCCAGCGGCATGAGAATAGCTTTTGATTCTGCATTGTAAGGTGTGGAGACGACGGCAGCATGAGATTAGCGTTTCTTTGTTGTGGGCGTGTGCATTCACAGACGCCATCGCCTGCAGCATGAGATTAGCGTTTCATTGTTGTGGGCGTGTGCATTCAGAGACGCCGTGGCGGGTTTCAGCACCACGCCGTGTTTCGGGACAGCGTGAACCGCCAAACGCGCACAGCCTCATTGTCAAAGCCACGACAGCACTGGGCCATATGCTAACTGTCGGCTTCGGGACTGCATGGACCGACAACGCCGCACTGCCTCATTGTGCAAGCCAGGGAAGCACAGGGGCATTCAGGACTGCGTGAACCCACAAAGATGAGCAGCTTAATTGTCAAAGCCATGACAGCACTTGAACGCCCACCACACGAGCTGACTCTTAAGCGGGTGCTGAGGCATAGGTCGCTGTGGCGATTCCTGACACTGCCTTCACAAGCAAAGGCACATGTTCTGCTGCAAGCGACAACCACTATTAGCGTGTGCAAACACCTCGGATACACAGGTAATAATGTTTATATTTTTTTCCTAAGTAGTGCGTGTTACTCTTCACAACAACTACATAATGTTGGGGAACTACTAACCCTACTGCCTTAGGTACAGCAGCTGCTCTAACTAACTAACTTGTGGGCAATTTATTTTCATACTAAAACCATTGCTAAGTTGCTTTTTTATACCCGGACAACGTCAGGACGGGCTGCTAGTTCAATATATATAAAAAATATTTACCTGCCCCCCCATGCCAGTTTTGTAGCTTTGGGGGCTCGAAATATTCCGAATAGTCACACTTGCAGGAGTGTGAAGGTTAGTATTTGTGCTGTTACTGTCATTGGCAGCATGGCTGGAGCAATGTGTGGTGCAAGCTGCAGGGGCCTCCTGACAACAGCACTGGCACTTTTTTATTTATTTTTTTAAACAAATTAAGCGCCGTATTCAACAGAGGCGATCTTGCATCTGTTTGGAATGAGCGTGCACATCCAAAAAGCTATCTCACTACAGGGAGAAGCCCTCATAAATCCAGTCGGAAACCTGCCGCAGATGCGACCGTCTGATTCTGAGCACCACTGCAATAAACAGACAGCGCGCAGGCAATAAACACCGTCATTACGGCTCTCATTTGTTCCACGCACTGTTAACGAGTTCACCTTTATTTTCCCGCGCTCGAAGGTTCCATTAGCAACACCTCAACTGGCAAGATTGATCGCGGCTGAATAGATATAGACGATGTTTTACCGACTTCACATTTTTTCCCATTCTTTTTTTTACAATTCCAAACGGAAATGGCTGCTTACTTGCTGGAAAAGCACTAATAGTAGCATAATTCATAGTAGCCTAAACAAGAGCACGGTTTAAGTAAGAGATGCCATGCCATTTATTACGGACCATGTGGTACCTATTTGATGGGCGGCTACGGGAGGGATGCTTTGTCAGTTTCAATTTCTCTTTAATTTCCTATCAAACACAATGTAATACGGAGCACGGATCCAATTTCCCATTTCTATTTAGCATTTATATCGATTGAATTAATGATTTTATTATCATTTTTGGCTTGCTTCTAAATGGGAGAGATCATTATCCCCTGGAGAGATCGTAATGTATACAGTAGATGTACACAGAGAGCATTATAAACTCATCTCAGAGCAATGCCAACTTCTACATTTAAATTAAGTCACCAGCTTTTAGTGATGGGAAGGGGTGTTCAGCCATTAGCATGAAAGGCAATGCACTGGGTTTGTAAAAAGAAATTGGAAACAAAATGAACATTGGCTTTGCAAGTTTGTAATGAGCGAGTAGAAATGCTTTCTTTTGCTCTATAGGAATGCTTTGTTCTATTTCGCTCCTTGTATGTGGTACTTTGTACTTTGTTGCTTTATATGGCTGTTTTATCGTCCCCTGTACTCCGTACAGTATGTATATGATAATAGATATTAAGGAGGCTGCCTCGTACAAAGGAAGGGCGATTTATTGAATGAAATGCATTTCCTGTTTTATCTGTAGTGTGTAATTTTGTGGACCTCCATAGGAGTCCCATATCTTATTAAACTTGATACTACTGAGTAGAAATGTGCAGGAATGTTTAAAAAGCGAACCATGTATGCACAATGGGTGGGACCGAATGTAACATCAAACCGATCCTCTGGAAATATAACACTAAGGAAAATAGTTAATAAAGCAAATAAAGTTCCCATTCCTTTTTTGCCCTGGCAGATTGGACGAAAGGACATAGACAGGAATGCACTCAGTGGTTATCAGTTGCAGGCAGACACTGGATAAATAAGCATTTCAGTGAGATGGCATACAGTGCCCCAATTCACAAAGAAGTCGTAGAACCACGCGTGAGGGGGCGTACGCTTATTATTTTGGAGGATTAGTCATTTTGTGGTATTCACAGCTGTAGCCTTACACTGTGTGACTTGTCTGCAGAGCTGGCAATCTGCAGTCGTAGAGGTAGCGTAAATGGACAATTGGACATTGCATTCGATCATATTGCTCTATTACTTACCGGTAATCTTCATTACTCCTGGTCCCGTTGTCCTCGGCCCATTCATTACTAATGGAGATAACCATCTCCCGACAGAAATTAAAACAAGAGGAATGCTGGGATATCCCTACTGCCCCTCCCCCCAGGAGTATAAAGGTAGTACTTACCCAGCAGCCCACCTGTACTAACAAGCCCAGACAGGAAGGCCGGCCGCCCGGGAGGGACGTATGAATGGGCCGAGGACAACGGGACCAGGAGTAATAAAGATTACCGGTAAGTAATAGAGCATTACCCCCAGGTCCCTTATGTCCTCGGCCCATTCATTACTAATGGAGAAATACCAAAGCAGAAAAAGCCGGCCTTCCCAAACCAAACAGAAGCCAACCCGGAAACCACACCAAGGCAGCAACCGCAGGAAGAAAAAGGAAGAACCGGGGAAAACACAGGCAGAGCCCCCGACAACAGAGGACTCCTACCAGCCCAGCACACACCCAACAAAACCAAGGGAGCATAGCCAGACGACCAGACCGGCCACCACAGAGGCCAACCAGCCCACCGCAGGAACACCCCACAGCCAACCAGCGACAGGGAGAGCACAGACACCCAAGCCACCACAGGCAAGAGGACAACAGCAGAATAGAGGCCAAACAAAGAGAAAGGCCAAGAGCCACCAGGCCACCAAGCCAGAAACGGGCAGAAGAAGACAACCCAGGCAAGAACAGGCAGGAGACAAGCAGACCAGAGGAACCAAAGGTCCAACAAAACCAACCCCGGGAAGAACAGCGGAAGCCCACCAGCACCCAACCCGGAAGGCAAGACTGAGCCCACGGACAGGGAAAGAGAGAAAACCCAGGCACCAGGGAACGAAGAGCAAACCCCAGGAAGCCAAGCCACCAGGTCCCGCAAGACGAGGACACAAGGCAAAGGGAACCAGCACCTCCAGGAAACCCGAGCAGGAAGAACCAACAAGGGCAACCAACCAGGACAAAGAGACCCGGAAAAAGAGGAAAAGGGAACCGAAGGAACCCCAGGAACCCCAAAACAGAACTCCAGCCAAAGCGGAGGAAACGGGAGCAGGAAGCAACAGCCCGAAGAAGGCAAACCTGAACACCAAAGCAGGAGTGCAACCGGACGGGCCAAGCACCCGGAGGACCCAAGACGACAGCAAGGGAACCACGAAGGACACAACAACCACAGCCAAGCCAAACCAGAGACAGGCCAGGCACAAAGACCCCAAACAGCCCAAGAAAAAGGACCGGGGCAGAAACCCAGAGGCCAGAGAGACCGAGGCAAAACCACCCCAGAGGACCTCACAGAAGCAACCGCAGCCAGGGAGGAAAGCACAAGCAAACCACACCCCACAGCCCGGCAAGACCCAAGGCAGGGCACGCACAGGGGACGAACCCCGCACGGCGAAAAGCCGCAACCGAGGATACAGACAGGAAGCCGAAGCCAAAAGCAACCCGCAGAACCAACCCAAAACAAGGGAAGGACAAAGAAGGAAAGACCCCAACAGAGCACAGGCCCGAGAGCCAACAGCCCCGTCGAAGCCCCAACGAACCCAAGAAGAGGCAAGAAGGGAAAACAAGAAGGCAACAGCGTGACGGCCAGAAACAAGAAGCAGACCGGAACACACCACACCCATAAGTAACCGGAACCCTACGACACAGGGACCAGCCACCCCACAGGCAGACAGGGCACCCGCAAAGAAGTGCCAAGCCACCCAAGAAACTCCCAGAAGAGACTCAATCAGGCAGCCCAGGACCGCAGAAAGAGCACAACCAGGCAACCCAGAGCAGGACGCACAAACAGAAAAAGCAGACCAGCCCAGAACAGGAGCCAACAGGGAGGAAGCCCAAGGCAACAGGCCACCACAGAAAGCCACTGCTGAAGGACAAGCAGAAGCAAATGCAGGCCACAGCAACTAGCGCAGCGCGCCTCCCACACAGCCAAGCAACGGGGAGACGCGCATAGCGACCCGGAAGAAACGGGGAGGCGGCGCACCCGCCACAAAGGGCAGAGAAACCGGAACACCGGCCAGGAGGAAGCCATGCCGCCCAGCAAGCCGGGCAGGCCGGGAGGCAGACCCAGCAGACACCCGGGGAGAGAAAAACCCACAGGCCCAGGAGAGGAAACAACAACGGCCACCCCGCACCACCACCAAAACCAGAAGAGGCAGGGATGAAAACCGAAGGAAGAAGCCAATCGCACCCCGCAGCCCCAGGCGGCCAGGCAGAAACCAACCAGGCCTGACCAAGCAACACCACCGAGCAGACAGCGGAGCGCGGGAACAACACACCAACCCCGAAACCAGGAGGCATGACAGGACCCGGCAGCCGCCAGGAGGCCACAGTCAGGCAACACAGCAGACACAGGAGGGGATGCCAGGAAACAGCAGAACCTAGCAAAGGGAAGGCCACAGTACCAGAAGGACCCAAGCAGGCCCCCACCACGCACCACGCTCGACAACAGGCGCAGGCCGGGAGGAACAGAACAGCCGGACCCAAGGCAGCTCAAGCCACCCAAGCAGAGGCAGAGGGGAGAGAGCACCCCAAAGAACCATCGGCACCTACGAGAGGAACGGTCCAGGAACCAGGCGCCCCAAAAGACGGCCAACTACACAGAGGCCAGGAAGGGAAGAACCAGGACCCCTAAGCAGGGCAGAGGCCACAACAGCCAGCCCGCAGCGGAGGCAAGGCCACCGAGGAAGAACAGCACGGCAGGCCAACCTGAACGAGGGGAGCCCACAGGACCCCCCCCCACCGCGCAGTGGCCCAAGAAGCAGGAACAATGACCCACCACCAGACGGGGCAGAGAGCCGGAAGCAGAAGGCAACCCAATCAGGCCACCGCAGCAGAAAAAGAAGCGACTCCGACACCAGAGCACCAGAGGGCAAGGCGCAAGCAAGCAGGCAGGAAAACCCCAACCACACAGGGAACCCACGAGCAAGCAAAGGCAGGAGCAGCGAAAAGAACCAGCCACCACAGAGGCGACCGGAACCCAAGCCAGCCCGAGGCAGGCCAGAAACAGAAAGGGCAAACACCCCCAGAGGCACCAAGAGCAGGGGAACCCCCCGAAGAAGAGAACCAAGGGAACAGACCCATGGAACGCCCACCACCGGAGAACCGGGGCCAGCCGAAGGCAGCGCGGACCCCTGAAACAGCAGCAGCAGGAAACCCCAAAAGGGAAGGCAGCACAGAGCCCGCAAGCAAGCCCCGACACCAAACAGAGGCGCAAAACGCCAGAGCGGAGGCCAACCAGAAAACGGAAGGCAAGCCAGGGACATAAGCCCCCAAACGCCCCCCCCCCCGGCCAAAAGAACAAAACCCAGGGCACACCAAACGCCGCACAGGGGACCGGAGGACCGACAGAGGGCAAAGGGCCAACCAACACAGCAAAAGGAAGTGCCAGCCAAGGCAACCCAGGAGGCGGACGAGCAGCAGCACGGCAGCGAGGAGCCCACAACAAGGAGAAAGGCACCCACACCCAGCCGCAGCGAAACAGACAGGAAACGAGAACAAGGAACGTACCCCGCACATCACCTCACACAGACCCCTGCACAACAAGCGTACAGCAAGGCCAAAGGAAACCGCACACCCAGAAGGGAAGAGGCGCCGAACAATAGAAGGCAACAGACACCGAACACAAAGGCACGCCACCTAACAACCCCAGAAGGCGGAAAGGAAGAGCGGACCAGCCCGGAAAACGAATCCCAGAACACGAGGACAAAACAGAACTCCACAGAGCCACCAGACCCAGATCAATACAGAGGCCAAAGAACTGCCAAACGAGCCACCACGGCAGGCAGCAGCGCTCACACCCTTCCAGACCCGGGCCCATGAAAGCACTCCATAAACTGAGACCCAAATCTCTGCGCTGCAAACGTAAGCGTGGCGAGTTGATAGGAGGCTCGAACTAAGGGTGGCAGCACCAAAGTCGGCAGAGTTGTAGCCGACAGAACACAACCACTCCCTGTCTCCGAGGAACCCTGCCATGTCGGAAGGAACCGCGAGAAAAATGAGATCCGCAGAGAATCACAGGATGAAGAGCGCCCCCGCCGAGACTAGAACCTGGACCACCCACCGCTAGGTCGCCCGTCCAAGTCGAAAGGGCAAGAAGGGCAGAGTGTCAGGGACAGAGCAGCCCCCACCACAGCGGCAGGTAGCACACCCCTCCAGACCCGGGCCCAGGAGAGCACGGGACAGAGCAGCGGCCCAGCTGTAACGCAACTTTCCAACAGCAGAGGCCAAAAACAAACCTCCGTCGCACACCCCCATCCAAGATCGTCCAAGATGAGGCGAGCAGAGGGGGCGTTGGGCAGCATGCATCGTAGCACCCACACGTAAGGCAGCTCCGGACACAAAGCAGAACCTCCGGGACCAGGGCCTGCAGCCAAGAGGGCAGAACCATAAAGCCACTGCACATACACATGGAACACTCCGGAACAAGAGATGCCGCATCTGAGCTCCCTCCGGGGGATAGCGAGTGAAATGCAGCCGGAGACCGAGCACCTTGCTCCGAAGCAGGCCCCAGCATTTTTTTATTTTTATGTTTTACAACAAAACAGCACAACACTCTCAGACAGGGGGAGCAAAAACACAGCAAAAGCGGGACTCACCCGGAGCGGGGGACTGAGCAGCATTAGCAAGGCCCCCACACCAACAGCCGGATCCGGGATCGAACATCCAGCGCAGCGCGTCTCCCACCCGGCCAGGCTCGGGGAGACGCGCACAGTGACCCGGAAGCAACCGGGAGGCAGCGCACCAGCCGCAAAGGGCCGGAAAACCGGAACAACGGCCGTGAAGAAGCCATTCCCCCCCAGCAAGCCTGGCAGACCGGGGGCACACATATCAGGAAATCCCACCCCTGCCCGCGAAGCCAGGCAGCCGGGCAGGAGGAGCTAGAAGAGCCTGCACGCCACCCAAGCCCAGCAGGAGCTGGTGCAGCCCATCATCACCAACAGCATCCATCAACCATTCTGTCGAAGACAGAAAAAAAGAACAGGTGGGCTGCTGGGTAAGTACTACCTTTATACTCCCGGGGGGAGGGGCAGTAGGGATATCCCAGCATTCCTCTTGTTTTAATTTCTGTCGGGAGATGGTACTCTCGATTAGTAATGAATGGGCCGAGGACATAAGGGACCTGGGGGGTAATGAGGTGTTTCTATAGCACTATCCCACCTTTTGGCAAGCTTCCAGAGAACTCTCCAAGTAGGGAAGTGGGCAGTCACCCAATTTTCCGATGCATGAGTGAGGGAAAGTTATTGGTTGCAGTGCCATCTATTTATAAGCTAAGTCAGAGGCTTAAGGCAAAAGGATGCCCCCCCCTACACCTGCAGAATGTGATGAGGGGCCCTTGGTTCTCCCAGATATTCATTGTTCTTCGGCTCAATGGGGGCCCTGTGAATGCTGTAGGGGCCTGTGTTACCCCCCTCCCGCCCCCCCCCCCTATAGAGTTGTGGCGCCACAGCCAAATCCACTGATGCTGGAAGCTGGGGATCACGGTTCGATCCCTGGCTCCGGCGGCAGGGGTCTGCCCAGCACCATGCGACTCTGGGCAATAGCTCGCTTAATCTTCCCAACGGCACCCAGCGCAGAGATACCCCTTCGGGTGTGATTCGTGCGCTATATAAGTACTGGATTTACATTTGTAGTACTTACTACTGCTGATCTATCAGCTTTGGTGTTGTGCATTTAGGATCGGAGTGTGCTACAGGCGCTGTGGAGTATAGCTGCATCTTACACATCAAGTGGAATGCATAGGTAGTGTGAGGATTAGTTTCACAAGCACCTTATGCAAACCTGTATGACTTGATATCAACTCTATCAGATTCTGGAAGCATCCATATCATATTGCAATACTGAGCTCCAGGTGGCATTATATATTCATTATTAACTATGGGAGCGTGTTCAAAGGTTTGCATCACTTGACAGGGAATAAGTTCCCCTTAATGGGATTTTTGGTGGGAGTTTACTAATAAGCAATAGAAAGCCACACACCTAGAGTCACTATTAAGCTACCAAGGTCACTATTACGTATAATGTGCACTTTCCCTGTTTGCGCCATGGTGCACCTTCAAACAGGTGCACCGTGCGCAAACAGGGGAAGTGATCTCTATTAGTTTGAATGCACTGCCTTCAGGATAGCTGCAACTCGTGGTGCCCTAGGGGCAGCACATTCAAGTGAAATACTGAGTGGTGGATTCAAAGCTGCTTCGGGTTTCAGCAGAGAGAGATTCCCTTGCAGGCAGGGACAGTGAGTTTCTGCGGTCCATAGGGCTGCTATCAGAAGGTACATTGATAGTGCACCTCCTTTTTGTGGCGCACTTCCAGTGAGCTATCTGACTACTTCTTTACTTCTGTACCAGTATCCATATTATGGTGCGGGCGCAGAGGTAAAGAGATTCCCTCCCCCCATGCAAATGAGAGAACACCCTCTTGAGATAGCGCTGGTGAAACATGTGCACTAGCACTATCTGTAATACAGAAGGGACCGTACAAGCATCTGCGGCCCCTTCTGTACTATTAAAGTGCCCCAAGTGGGCACAAGTGCCATTTGCACCTTTGAGGTCACTTCTATAATACTGGCGCACATGTGCCACAATATGGAATCTACCCAGGAGCAATAAAAGACCAGAACCTTGAAGCCATTGTTAACCCATGAACCACTATCTAGAGTTCACCAAGAAGAAACAGAAGCCCAAACCTCCTGGGAGCACTGTTTTTTACAATTTTATTTCAGTTTCAATTGCATACCATGTTTCCAAAACATGGAAATATCTACCAATGTTGTGTTTAATAATTTTTGTTGATAAAAGAACACAATAGTTTTTATTGATGATAAAAGAGCACAAAAGAGATATGGATGTGTCCTATTCTAGATAACAGAATTAACCAATCATATATTTATATCAGTTCAAATGGGCTGTCTCAAGTTAAAAAAAAATATATATCAAATTATAACAAAACAACATAGGAACTTAGGAGCTTGAACAATTATACACATTTTATTTATAATTTATAGTACTGCATCGCATTATGAGCCAATAGATTATGCTTACACAAAAGCATATAGCATGCATTCTCACCATATGTACATTCATGAACGTAGGAAAAGTACATGATATGGTAGAACAGTAAACAAATCATTTTCTTTTCAGCTATGTGTTATGGAATTGTTACCCGTGGTTTCATGGTCTGTTGATACAGAAACTCCAGTGAAAACATCTTCTAAATTTTGATTTCTTCTTCTGTGTAGTCTTTTCTGACATATTTTAACTGTATTTCTTCTCCATCAGACCATTCACTGTAATCCCTTGATGCAGCGTAAAAGCTGGTCATGCTTCACACAACATATAAACCGATTTTGACAATGAAAACACAAATATCTACTTTGCACACGTCCTGAAAAATGACAGTAAAACTGAGAAAAGTAGATGTACTTGCATCATAAATGTGTGCTTGATTAGGTAGAAACAGTAGGATTACTCAATTAATGAATTTGAGATGTTTAGTACCTAATTACCTTTTGTACTTAACAGAGATGTTATAAAACTATAAGGGGTAGATGTATCAATGTTTGCATTAGCGATTTCTTATTTGCGATTTTTTGCGAGTCGCAAATAAGAAATCGCAATATGCGATTGTGACCAGGAGGCGCAGGGGGGTCCCCTTTCCTCGACACCCCCTCAATGTCTAGTCATCAATGGAGCGCACACCGCTAGCCCCTCCTCCCGCTCGCCCCTCGAGACTCTGGTACTTGTAGTTCTTTAGTGGATCACCCATGTGGGTGCAAGTCGGTACTTGTTGGACTGATGAATATCTAGACCCGATACATGTCCCGGGTTTTAGGATATCGCCCGAGACATGTCTCGGGTTTCGGGATAACTTCCCTCATTAGTAGAGAAAGATCGTTAGGGGTGGAAGAGAAGGCCGCCACACAACAGTCAAAGGCCTCGATGCCAGAACCGGCACGCAGGTGCGTCGTCCAAGAGCCCGTCGGCCTCTAAGCTCAAGGGAGCCATATTGTGTTTAGTCATCAATGGAGCGCACACCGCTAGCCCCTCCTCCGGATCGCCCCTCGAGACTCTGGTACTTGTAGTTCTTTAGTGGATCACCCATGTGGGAACAAGTCGGTACTTGTTGGACTGATGAATCTCTAGACACGATACATGTCCCGGGTTTTAGGATATCGCCCGAGACATGTCTCGGGTTTCGGGATAACTTCCCTCATCAGTAGAGAAAGATCGTTAGGGGTGGAAGAGAAGGCCGCCACACAACAGTCAAAAGCCTCGATGCCAGAACCGGCACGCAGGTGCGTCGTCCAAGAGCCCGTCGGCCCAAAGCTCAAGGGAGCCATATTGTGTTTAGTCATCAATGGAGCGCACACCGCTAGCCCCTCCTCCGGATCGCCCCTCGAGACTCTGGTACTTGTAGTTCTTTAGTGGATCACCCATGTGGGTGCAAGTCGGTACTTGTTGGACTGATGAATCTCTAGACCTGATACATGTCCCGGGTTTTAGGATATCGCCCGAGACATGTCTCGGGTTTCGGGATAACTTCCCTCATCAGTAGAGAAAGATCGTTAGGGGTGGAAGAGAAGGCCGCCACACAACAGTCAAAGGCCTCGATGCCAGAACCGGCACGCAGGTGCGTCGTCCAAGAGCCCGTCGGCCCAAAGCTCAAGGGAGCCATATTGTGTTTAGTCATCAATGGAGCGCCCACCGCTAGCCCCTCCTCCGGATCGCCCCTCGAGCCTCTGGTACTTGTAGTTCTTTAGTGGATCACCCATGTGGGTGCAAGTCGGTACTTGTTGGACTGATGAATCTCTAGACCCGATACATGTCCCGGGTTTTAGGATATCGCCCGAGACATGTCTCGGGTTTCGGGATAACTTCCCTCATCAGTAGAGAAAGATCGTTAGGGGTGGAAGAGAAGGCCGCCACACAACAGTCAAAGGCCTCGATGCCAGGACCGGCACGCAGGTGCGTCGTCCAAGAGCCCATCGGCCCAAAGCTCAAGGGAGCCATATTGTGTTTAGTCATCAATGGAGCGCACACCGCTAGCCCCTCCTCCGGATCGCCCCTCGAGACTCTGGCACTTGTAGTTCTTTAGTAGAGGCCTTTGACTGTTGTGTAGCGGCCTTCTCTTCCAAGCAATTTTTTTGTCGCAAACGCTGCGAATCGCTAAAATTCACCGTTTGCTGCAAGAATTTTTAAAGTTGCGATGTATGTAAGTAATCGCATCGCAAAATAAGTAATCGCATTTATTGCGATTACTTACTTGCGATTTGTTGAATTTTGCGAATATTTTTTGCGATTTCTAAATTTGCACTTTTTTTGCGATAATCACAATTAAGAAATCGCAGCCTTAGAAATCACATAAAGATGTATGAAAATATCGCAATTAGCGAAAACAGGAAATTCGCAAATTAAGAAATCGCAATTAACACTAACATCAGTCAGGTGGTAACCAATTTGAAAGTATAAAAAAGACCCCACAATGCATTTTTTCAAAGCACAATGGCAGGACTTTACCTGATAGCTAGGAGGCTGCGCATTCAAGCTCTTGCACAGAGGAGACAGAGGCAGGAGAGATTCTTCAGACTGCGGATAACGCTTTTCCAGCAAACAGAAGAGGACATTTTTGAAAAATACAGACTGCATCCACACACCATTTTGGACCTAATTGATGAATTGAAGACATTTTTGGAACATGAAACAAACAGAACACATTCAATTTCTACACATGTGCAGGTATTGTGCTCCCTGCACCTTCTGGCTTCTGGTGCTTTTCAAAGGGTCATTGCAGAGGTTGGAGGTGTGTCTCTGAGTGCTCTATCACGTTTTTTTTAGAGTTTTCCTAGAAGCAATGATGAGTAGGCTTCAGCATCATATCTACCTTTCCAGCAATGAACAAGACATTCAAGATTCAAAATTGGAATTAAATTGCACGTTTTCCACATATGATTGGATGCATAGATGGCACCCATATTGCCATTACTCCACCTGCTGCCACAGAATTTGTTTATAGAAATAGGAAATGTTACCATTCCCTCAACATTCAAATGGTGTGTAATGCTAAGTACATAGTCACTGATATTGTGGCTCAGTACCCAGGAAGGACTCATGACTCTTATATCTTTAGGCACAGTGGTTTGCATAGACGTTTGAGTACTGGCCAATTTGGAGAGGGATTTCTACTTGGTAAATATTTTTCTTTTTCTGATTTATTGATACAAACGTATTTATTATCTTTCTATGAACTGACGCTACTTAAATGTTTTAATGCAGGTGATAGTGCCTACGCTGTACGTGATTTCATCTTGACCCCCTATCTAAATCCTTCAAATGTACATGAAAGGAGATATAATAAGGCACACTGTTCAACACGTGGAGTCATAGAAAGGACTTTTGGAATTTTAAAAAGCCGGTTCCGTAGGATTCGCAAAAGTGGTGGGTCTTTACAATATAATCCAACAATGTGCTGCAAAATTATAACTAGCTGTGCAATGTTACATAACATGGCCATGAGAAAAGGGATACATTTGGAATTGAGTGACTCAGAATCTTCTGATAATGATGAAATACCATCCCCAAGAAGAGTTGCTGCAGGAGTAGGAGCTGCAGCAGGACGGCAAAGACATGCAGATATAACACACAATTACTTTTAGGTAAGAATAAAAAGCAACAACTATTATTGATTTACCTAGGTAAAATTTTAAATATGCAAAAACAAAATACATAGTGGTATTCTCAAACTTGAACCTGTTACTGCACAGGACATTCTAGAAATACCAGTTTGTTAATAAAAGTGCTTATCTTTTCAAAGTAAACTTTTGTCTGGAAGAAAAGATTACTTCCTGCGTGGCCTATTGCTAGAGGGCTGCACTGCTTCCATGCTCCTACTAGCTGTAGCAGGGGTCGCATTCCTACCACTCCTGCACTGACTAATGTCAGAAGTAGGTGTAGGATTGCTACTGCTCCTACTTGTAGTCTCCTCTGTATCACCATGATAAAAAAACACGTGCACCAGAGTTAGCTGTATGCAGCAATTCAACTGCAGAAGTCACCTTATCTATATTTAATTTCACTTTGTTTTTTAAATCACCCACCTTCCCTGTCACACAACTACAGTGTGCAGGCACCCCTTCCTGCTGAAAAACGAGCACTGGTAAGGGCAAAATCGCAGTTTTCCTGCCAACTTCATTCCCCTCTCCGTGACTGGGAAACGCCCACTTCGAGGCCAGGCCTCTTGCATTGTTCCCTCCCTACAAATATGTGCATGTTCCGGAAGCGCAGCGGACAAGCGCAGCGGGCGCGACGATTGCGCGCCGAAGGCGCGCACAAGGCACGCTCGTCTGTGCTCGTCCGTGCCGAGACCGGGCCAAGGGCCAGAACCCCTTATCAATCCCCGCGACTGGCTCCCCACATCTACCCCAAATCCACATTGATGGCATTACGCACGCCTAACACCGACTGCGCTCAATACAATCCACACCTATGGTCAGATACCACAAAATTTACATGTCCTCACTGCAACGTTAAGTTACAGATCACTAATGAAAAAATCAAAACGCATGCTGTCACTGCATCTATGTCTACCGACATCACCGCTGCACTAATTAATGCACGATCCCTTGTCAAGCACCGGCAAGAAATACACGATCTTATTATCAATAACAACCTTGATTGTCTCTTTCTCACGGAGACATGGACGGATGGAGCATCCGATCCTGACATGGCAGTTGCGACCCCCCCAGCCTATAACGCCTATCGCCTAGATAGAGTGGGGCAACGCGGAGGAGGACTAGCCATCATCGCCCGCGACCACATAACGGTCAGAATATCTCACATCCACTCCACCTCCTGCGAAGCCCTTCTTTTCGATCTTAAACTCACCCCAACGTTTCATTTTAAAGGCATCCTCCTATACCGACCACCAGGCCCTCGCACCAACTTTCTAGCAAATCTGGGTGCAATACTAGAAGCTCCATCGCTGGAAGACTCATTTACATTATTGGGCGACTTGAACTTCCATCTTGAGAATACATCTGACAAAGACACCTGTTCCTTGATATCAGACATGCACACCATGAGTCTTCGGCAACTGGTAACCACCCCCACCCATATAGCCGGTCACACGTTAGATGGCATCTTAACTAATATGCAAGCCGTTAATATAATAGATACCTTACCAATGCCATGGACCGACCACTTCGCCATTTTAATAAAAATATCAGTCACATTAAATAGACTCAGACCCCACTCTGTACTGAAACCCCAAACCATCAAAGTTTGGAAGGACATCGATCACGCTGAGCTAACGACCTTACTTGAAAAAACCCGTCCTGATTCAACATTTGATCCAAACTTGGCCACCCGACAATTTCAGGAGTGGATAGGTACCGCCACCCACTCCTTAGCCCCAACTAAAAAACTCTCTAGAAATAGAGCAACGCCATCAGCCCCATGGTTTACAGAGGAGCTCCGTATTAAGAGGCAATTCTGTAGAAACAGGGAGAGACACTGGCGCAGATCCTACAGCGCTGAAAGCAAGACCAGTTATAAGGAAGCACTCGGACAATACAAAGCCCTTATTGTCGAGACAAAAAAATCCTATTTCACTGAACAAATCAATTCTGCTAAAAACTCAAGTAAAAAACTTTTTGAGATAACTAAGGTCTTAACGGGAAACGCACCGGACCTGAATCCTTCACAATCCCAAGTCTTTTGTGATTCTCTGGCTGATTTCTTTTTCACAAAGGTGAATGATATATATCAAGCATTCTCCACAAAAACAGTAATCAGCTCCCCCACATCTAACAACGGGATCAATAATATCGAACTATCTCAGTTCTCAGACCTTGGAGAAACACAAATCAAGGAAATAGCGGCCACAATTAAATCAGGCTCAGCATTAAATCCCTGTCCTCTAAAAGTCATTCGTCCGATCATGGACTATCTCTCCTCTGACATTGTATCAATCTGCAACACAATGTTCAGAACTGGGATATACCCAGACTCCCTTAAAAACACCTTGGTCAAACCCTTACTTAAGAAAGCTAATCTGGACAAGGACCAACCAAAAAACTACCGCCCCACAGCCAGTCTTCCCTTTTTAGCCAAGGTAGTGGAAAAGGCTATGAACTTACAACTCTCGGAGTTCATAGAAAAACATCAACGATTGGACAACACTCAATTTGGTTTCCGCAAGTTCCATGGAACCGAAACTGCCTTAATAAAAGCTACAGAGGACATAAGAGTGATACGGGACCAAGGAGGTACAGCAATACTCGTATTGCTCGATCTGTCGGCAGCCTTCGACACGGTCGACCACAAGATCCTGGTCGACTGTGCCGAAAACCTGGGCATCCGCCACATGGCTAGAAATCTGCTTTCCTCCTTCCTGGCCGGTAGATCACAGGTGGTCACACTGGGGCCCTTCCAATCGCACAAGCTGTCACTACCATGTGGGGTTCCTCAAGGCTCATCCCTCAGTCCGACACTATTCAATATCTACGTGTCGGACCTGGCCTCTGTCATCAAGGCCTATGGGATGAGCCTTACCTCATACGCGGATGACACCCAGCTTGTGTTGGCCATCAACGGGAATGGAGACAAGGTAGCCGAAAACTTCCAAGAGGGCATGCGGGCGATCGGTGAGTGGATGGCCTCTAACTGCCTGAAGTTAAATGCTGAAAAAACAGAGGTCGTCATATTTGGACATCTCTCCCCCGGATGGTCAAACACCTGGTGGCCCCCTACGCACGGAACACCACCTACACCAGCCGTCACCGTCAGAAATCTGGGGGTGATTTTTGACGATAAATTAAATTTCATGGCCCACTGAAATAAAATAGCAGCAACAGCCCATCATAATCTCAGGCTGATTAAGAAAATCATGCAGTTTCTACCAACCTCAGCAGGTAAGACGCTGGTAAGCGCCCTCGTGTTGTCATCTCTTGACTACTGTAACGGCTTATTCATCAACGCCCAAGCAAGAGTGACCAACAAAATGCAGACCATCCAGAATGCTGCAGCCCGTCTCCTGTCTGGAATCCCAAAGTTCTCACCAATCTCTGCGACCATAAGGGACCTGCATTGGCTCAAGATTCGAAACAGGATCAAGTTTAAAGCGCTGTGCATACTCTATAAAGCATTGCACAACTGTGGCCCACACTTCCTGAAATCCCAACTCAGATACCAATCCTCCGCAAGATCGCTCCGATCTAACAACCTTAAAATCCTACAAATACCATGAACAAAAACAGTTAACTGGGGCGATAGACGCTTCCTTGTGGCAGCTCCCAGATTATGGAATTCCCTGCCAGCTTCCATCAAAGACAGCCCATCCCTGATGCATTTCCGCAGAAAGATAAAGACCTGGCTGTTTGATCAAGAATAGTTACCGGCCTAACCTCGGGAATACATTCAAAGTTTCTAGCGCCGAGACGCCTACGGGCAATTGTACGCGCTGTATAAATCTCAAAAATAAATAAATAAATAAATAACCCTTTTACAACACTCCGGGTGCATTCTGTAACCATGCGCTGCATTGTCACACTGCGCCTAGGGAAGACTGCACAGTCTGTTTATTGCTTTGGAGTACCCAAGCATCCTGGAATGTGCACGGCGTGCTGCCCTATTCCTGGTTTCTTCTGACCACCGCTCTTTGGCCAAACAAAGTCTGTCCATGGAAGCAGCTACTTGCCTCATCCCTTCTCCAAAGCCAGCGTTGCTTCTATTTAACTTTAAAAGCTGCCTGTTGATTGATCTTAGGGCCTTGTGCTGCTTCTGCTGTACATCCAACATGTCCTGCTCCAAACCTGCAAACACAGTAGGAGTGTCCTCCACACCAACCCTATTTGCCCTTGATCTTTCTAATGTGTAGGCTCTTCTTCTGTTTGGATTACTTGGCTCTGTATGGTCAGATCTAATTACTGTCTCCTGTCCTCTGTCTCTTGACCCTTCAGGTTCCATTTCTTCATCATCAAAAGGAGGTAGAGGGGCAACATGTCTTCTTTTAGGCATTACAATGGGATTGGAGTCCACCTCCTCATTTACACTTTCATCAGCAGCTGACAAGTCCTGTACATGCGAAGAAATGTCTTCAAAATCCTCACTTGGATGTTCTGTATGTGCTGTGGATGTAGATAGAGACATATGAGATTGATGTGTGCTTCTCTTTTTGATTCAAATAAAGTGTTCCTAATTTTGGACTAAAACTACGTTTTGGGGGTGTTTGTCAAAACATTTAAAAATGCTTCACATTACTTTTCTCATGTAAATAAAGTTTAGTAATGCTAATCTTCTGTGAAAAGATAATTTCAAATGAATAAGAGCCAGGGTATCAAACTTTAATGGGTACAGACTGTGAGCAGCCTCTAACATGGACTACATGCATGACCCACAAATGCACATACAGACAAGCATCCTTCTTACCTTCTGCTCCTTGTCCAGGCTCTGAGCTGTCAATATGTGCAACTCCACTAACACTCTCAGGCAAGAGTGTTGCCTCAACAAGCTCCTCATGAGGAGTGGGCTGGTCAGCATTGGATGTTCCCCGGCCTGTCTTGCTTGCTTCCTTTATCCTTACAGCAAGTTTTTCTTTGGACCGCAGGCGCATATCATACCACCTTTTTCTAAGTTCTTCGATGGTTCTTGGGGTAACTCCAACAGAATTTACTTTCTCCTGTATCTCAAGCCAAATTTTCCTTTTTCTAGTCTCAGGAACTTTCAAAGCTTGCTTCCCAAACAACACCTCATGGTTGCAAGCCATCTCTTCAATAAGAGTTTCCTGCTCGTTCTCTGAAAATTTCTGTTTCCTCTTTCTTTTCTCTCCAGAAGAAGCTCCTTGTGAATGTTCAGGATCCATGCTGCAAGGAAACAGGTCTGCACAGCTGCCAAACAATCTTCCAACTGCCACTGGGTGTGGCTCAGGCAAGCAGGTGCAGGTAATCAACAAGACTTCCTGACTGTGATGTCATCAGCTTGTTCCTGCATTAGCAGATTCCCGTTTTTTGCGATTTCTTAAATTGCGCAATTCGCAAAATAATGAATCGCAAAACATTTGCAGAATATTCTGTGATGTTTAAGGAATCGCAAAAAACTACATACATCGCATATTGCGATTTTTTTGCGACTCGCAAAAAATCGCAAATAAGAAATCGCTAATGCAAACATTGATACATCTACCCCTTAGTGCCTTATAATTATAAGGATCTTTTAATCATAGAAACTATTTTTAGAAATGGTTTACATGTTGCTACTTTTCGAAACTGGGGTAGTAGGCCACAATGAGAGTCGAATATTTCTGTCTAAAAATCACTGACAGCTGATTTCGTTATGCGTGTACTTAATTGGGAGTTTACTAAATAAGAAATGTTAACATTAAAAATTATTTTTATTTATTTTCTCTTTAGGCTGCATTATTTCATGGCCTGATGTGAAATGGACATTAATACATTTGCTCAAATGTTACTTTATTTGTTCTTATTCATGCAACATTCTTTAAGCGACAAGATAATTTCTTACAGCATTTCTTTGTGTAAGAATGGTGGGAACCTGACCTTTGGACTATATTGATGAAGAGCAACAAAGTAACTGAGGATGGAATGGACAGTAATTTCTCATTATGAGCATGGGAAAGTATGCTGGAGTACCAATTTGAACCTGGAAAATAGAATAGTCACATGATGATCAGTCCATGGTGACTTTCCTTGCCTCCAGGCTGCCTGCTGAATAATGCCCCTAGTCTTTTTGCCCTTACTGATGAACTTGTCTGTTAGACGATTTGGAGCAGTTTGGTGAGAAACCAGGCCCTTGCTCATGGACTTTTCCCTCGTGGACTTTAACTTATTCCTGTTGCCCATGCTAAGAGAACCCTTGTGAAACCATCCCCCTGCATTTCTTGGTGGTGGGAATCTCTAATGATTGGCACCATCCTTTTATGAATGCCTGTATTTAGCAATAGATTTACTTTGGCTAGATGTGTGATTTTATATTTCGAGCTGAAGACTCATTGTATTGTAATTGTAATTTGCATTTGTATAGCGCATTATCACCAACGGTCTCTAAGCACTGAGAGAAAAGAACCTGCTCTAGATTACTGGTAGGGAGACATTACGTTACTGTGTGACCCAGGCTTCCTTGAAGAGAATGGTTTTGAGTGTTTTCCTAAAGGGAGGCAGGGACTGTTCCTTTCGGAGGTTGTCAGGGAGTTTGTTCCAGATCTGTAGGATGATGGTAGAGAAAGCTCTGCCTCCAAGGGATACCAGACGAGAGCGGGGGCAGACCAACATCCTGGCTTCCGAAGAGCGGAGTGCTCTCATGGGGGCATAGTTGGTTAAGCCCTTTTTGATGTATTCCTGAGCCTTGCCATACATGGCTTTATGAGCAATGCAGAGGCCCTTGAATTTGATCCTTTGCCTGATGGGAAGCCAGTGAAGTTGGCGCAGGAGGGGGGAGACATGAGTGCGGCGCGGGACCTTGAACACTAGGCGGGCCGCGTCGTTCATGATAATCTGGAGTCTAGACAATTGGTAGTCTGGGAGTCCGAGGTAGAGTGAGTTTCCGTAGTCCAATCTGGATAAGATCAGTGCAACTACCACTCGTTTAAGGGTCTCGAAAGAGAGTAGAGGGGCCAGTTTCCGCAGCTGCCTTAGAATGCTTGAGCAAACCCCTACTGTTGTAGAAACCTGTAGGGCCATAGTTAGTTTGTTATCGATCTTGATGCCCAGGCTTCGTAAACTATTACTTTCATTCATTGATTTTGGTCTTTAATACAATAGCCACATTTTCTAAATAAAGTATTTTATTGAGTCTTGATGTTTTTTTCACAGAAACTGTGCCTACAATTATCTGATTTTTAAATGCACAATCGGGAGAGTCATTAACTATTTTTTTCGGGACAGGTTCTTTCGCTCTTGTTTTGTGTAGCCACAGGAGAGCTATTGCTTTGTGTTTGTGAGTTGGCTAGCAATTAATGGTCCGAATTGGGTGGCGACAGTTGGACATCCTGATATCTCACCCATCAATACGACGAAGAAAGATCCATCAGAGGACCAACGCCTATGAGGAGAAGTACAGAAGCTGATTTAAAATCTTACACTCATGGTCCCAGTAGGATAGCTAGGTTGAATTTGAGTGAAAAGCTTCTGCTGCAACAAAACTTGGTAGTAGAGTAGTGGGTTTGTCAACTGATGTGAAGGATTCAGGGTGTCCAAAATAGCTTTCCCTTGTCCTGTCCAAAATGCCAAAAGTCCCATGGTTCTGCAGAAGGATTAGTGGAGTACTGACGGATTTCGATGACTTGCAGTAGCAAATAAGTGGACTATTATTAGGGATGTGCGTTGCAATTCCTTCGGCTGAAATTGTGGTGTTTAAAATGACTGTGTGACAATATGTGAAGTTGGAAATGTTGTATGCGCCATATCGCTTAATGCAGTGATGTTGAAATTTAAGTTGTTATGGGGTCCGTTTGTGGCCTAAGATCCCAGGATATATACACCTAAATGGTGGTCTTAGTGTAGAAGACACTAACTAATTTGTCTGCTGTATTGTGGTGTTTGTCGTGTTTCATCATCGGCAACATCTTATGGATAGGGATTTCTTTTTTGGTGCTAGTGGTAAAGGACTGGTATATTTGATCTCCGGTGCACAGGTAATAACTTTATCAATTAAGGTGAAATCCCACTAGTCGAGATTTCATTTAAAGTGATTGGGGAGAGGAGTTGGCCTAATGGCTAGGGCTGTCGCCCTCGAATCTGGGGAAGTGGGTTTGAGTCTCAGCAATGACAGCTGAACATCCAGTTATTCTGGGGCTAATCATGTAATCTCCCCGTGCCTAAAAAAACGAATGTGTCCTCATGTAATGCAACTGGTGCTATGTAAAGCGCTCTGATACCTGATTCGGGTCAAATTTGCGCCATATAAAACTCTGTAAAAAAAAATAGAAACATATGTATCGAAATGAGATTATTTTGTATTACCTTTTAAGTGACAGACATCGTTTCTTTAATGAAGGATACAGTTTGATGTTTATAAACAGTTGCATATTATATTGTGTATTTGCTTGGAAAACTTTCTGAAGAAAATTGTAAAGGAGGGTGAGCTTCTGCAAGGAGCAAGACTGACGTCACAGTGTGTTGAGCTGTGATTGATCCGTGTGTGTAAAGCCACGCTAGGATTGTTTGACTACATCATATAAAGTCGTTATTGGTTGTGATTTGCAAACAAGAGAATTGTGGAAGAATTTAATTTCATGATTTGGTGAAATACATTTGTGAAATACAAAATTGAATTAAATTAGTTTTCATAAAGCTCTTAAAAATATAATACAAGGGGATTGGTAAGGAAGTAAAACTTTATTTGATTTTTTCAAGAAAATTATGAAAGCATACCTAATGAAATACACCGAAAAGATGCCCTTAATCACCCCCACAAATTACAAATAGCAGGTATAAAAGAAGGAAATAGTGGACTGTGAAAGCCTAAAAATATAATAAAATCACAGCATAAGCTAGAAAGGGGCAAAAACCTACTTAAAAACACACACTAAAATTTAGCACCCATCCATAACACCAGGTAAGAAACGAAACAGGAAATAGCAGATATTTGGTGATTTTTGCAGTTGGAGGAAGAGAAAAGCAAGCCTCACTTGATTAAAATTCATAAGCAGAAGGAGCTGACAAATAAACTTTTGACAAAGGTTGTTAAATCTTGGGCATGTCATGACAATGTGAAAAGTGTAAGGGAAAGAGAGAGATCATTACAGGAACATGCCAGAAGTTGGTGAATCAAGTTAACTCTAAAATAGGTTAACAACCTACTGTGGAAATTAGAAATCTCCAGCATCAATTAGGGCTCCATCCCATGGACAATTTTCACCCTGATAAAATGGCGGATAGTACTTATGGAGGGCCGCAGCCTCTTGTTTTACAGCCGCCTTTGAAAAAAGGCCTGCTTTATACATGCAATATCCCTCCTTACTATATGACCTGGTGTTAAACCTGTCAGCCCTTTGGGTAGTCCCTCCTTATTTTTCTCCCTTTCTGCCCTCTATTTTTGTGTCCACCGATGTTTTTGGATGTTGACTTTTAAGCCTCCGGGCGCCTCATCACTGCTGATCAGTGCTGAGGCGCATATGCACCCTTTCTAAAATGGTGGACTATTGAGTTTTCTAAAATGGTTGCCCTGTCAGGAGTTACCTCAGAGCCCTGGCTCATAGGATAGCATTAGGGGGGATCTAGAACCTTCTGGTCCCTTCTGATGACCTGGGTCTAGGTTATATAAGGGAGCTCACTAGTCGGCCATTTTGTCCACACTAAGGAACTGACTGGAGTGCAGACTGCTGCGTATGGGGGATGGTGATCCTGACCAGGTTGATGGTTCTTAGGGGCTGCTGCCTGGTGTGGTGAATCTGCCTCCCTACCTTCTGAACTGGCCCAGCTGTGAGAGGAATCTAAAGGACCCAGTACCTGTGTGGGGAGTGTTTATTGATCTCTATCTTCCCTATTGAACTTTGAGATCGCCAGGCCGCAGAGGGACCTCATGTCGCCTAGTTAAAAGGTGGTGAGTGAAAACCCTCAGGGGACCTGCGCTGCTGCTGTCCTTCCTAGAGAAGTGAAGACGGAACGAGGAGTTTCTAAGATCTCCTCAGAAACTAGCACCAACATTATAAGTGGATTGATGTTGGCTACGGTTAAACAACTGACCAAAGAAAAATTCCCTCTGGGTTATCCGTGCAGTGAAGGGGGGGGGGGGAACTAACATTACATTGCACACTAAGCATCCTGCCCCTACTGCCACAGATAGCGAGAAAGAGGAGGGAGGAAGGGGGAAAAACCCACTGTTACTTTGACCCCCGAGACTGTCCTTCGGAAGCCTTTGTTTCCCCGTTGTTACCGCTGAACGCCAGCCAAGCGGAATCGCCGGTCCTGCTCCTCAGCAAAGGCATTGGGGCTGGCAGGGGCGGGTCCCGCATCACGAGAGAACCGCCCTGCTGATCCTTGCATGGGCTGGTGGGCGTCGCCAGCTGCTCCTGACAGGAAGACCGGGGCAGGAGCTAAATTAGGAGGAGGCCGGCTCACCCAAGGCAGTGACGTGATGGGCGTCGCCGGCTGCTTCTGACAGGATAGTGAGGGAGGGAGAAGTGCTAAACTGGCCTGGGATACCGGCCGAGGGTTCACGCTGCAATCACCTTCCGTCCCCTGCCCCTAGTGCAGTCAGGAGGCTGGGGCAGGGTTTGAAAGGATCGCCAGCTCCTCCTGTCACCTTGAGCCGGTAAGAGCCCCCAAGTGAAGTGGTAGGCCCGAGTGTGGCCGGAGTACTTCCCATCTGTTCTCCACACTTGTGTGCGGGATAATTTAGAATATCGTATCAGGGGTCGGGGACAATCAAAACTAACAAAGAAAGTGCTGGACAAAGGAAAGATAGGGGAGGGGAAAGAGATAACTGTAAGTCACAGATCCTCATTGAAGTGGGGCCATAGGTTGTATTCGGACCTAGATTCACGCATGGGTCTGTGAAACAGAACTTGAGGAAAGTTCACAGGCAAGAGCGGAAGGTAATTGACTCTGGAATCCAAAAACTAATCACCATCTGTTGGTCTATGTCAGCGGTCCTAATTGTTATGAACTGGATGGCCGCTTAATTTAAATGCAATACCTGCCTATCTTACCTCTGGTATATGTGAGGGCCTTTTTGGCAAAATAATGGGATTACCGGTTTTTGATTTATGAAATGTATTTTGCTGCTTGACTTACTTAAACTGCAAAGTAACTGCCTGAGTTAAAGTATTAAGTGGAACTGCCCAGCTCATCTCATCTGATGGGTACTGAATTATAATCAAATGGAATGTAATGCCTTAATGTTATGATTAATCATATGTGGAAATGCTTAAGATGTAAAGTTCTTCACTACTAAAAACTGAAGTTGATCTAAAAACACAAGATAAAGCATTTCCATTCTTTTCTAAAGACGGTGTGGTGTCATTTTTAGATCTCGCGACCTATCAATGCGCATGCGCATTGAGCGGAGCGAGAATTCAAGTGCTCAAAATACTCGTCCAACCAAGGGTTTTTTGGTGCGGTTTTCTTCGAGTTCACGTGAATCACGTGACCAAACAAGCACGCGCATCAGCCTCCCTCCCTTCCTCCTAATTGCATTTTTTCACGGCCGCCACCACATCAAAGGGCTTCTCCCGGCGTGCGCTCTGCGGCTTCTCCTCCCCTAATTATTCATGGCTGGCTGGCCGTACTTTCAGTTTCCCGGCCGCTCATCTTCTCGCTTGCTCACTTTACTAACAAGCATTTACTAACAAAGTCTTGAAAGTCTGCTTTAACAGCGTGCGCATCAAATACAGCTTTATTTGTGTTTTTTTACTAACAAAGTCTTGAAAGTTTGCTTTAACAGCGTGCGCATCAAATACTCTTCTTCTCGCTTGCTCCCTTTACTAACAAGCATTTACTAACAAAGTCTTGAAAGTCTGCTTTAACAGCGTGCGCATCAAATACGGCTTTATTTTTTGTTTTTTTACTAACAAAGTCTTGAAAGTTTGCTTTAACAGCGTGCGCATCAAATACGGCTTTATTTGTGTTTTCTTTTACCAAGTGTCAAGAGACAAGAAATAAAAGTCTTGAAAGTCTGCTTTAACAGCGTGCGCATCAAATACGGCTTTATTTGTGTTTTCTTTTACCAAGTGTCAAGAGACAAGAAATAAAAGTCTTGAAAGTCTGCTTTAACAGCGTGCGCATCAAATACGGCTTTATTTGTGTGTTTTTTTACCAAGTGTCAAGAGACAAAATAAAAAGTGGCGTCTTTCTGGTGCCATAGCTTGAGTAAGCAACGTGTGCACGGAGCAATGCCATTTCAGAAATGGAAGTGTGCTTTAAAAACATCAACATAAGTTAAAAAATTAATACATTTACAAAACCAACAGCTCCAACTTTCCTACTGCGAGACCTATTGGCAACGCCAGTGCTTGTTAAGTGGAGGTGTGCTGAGTTGCTGTATTGAGTGTGACGCAAGTACGACAAGTTGCCTTGGAGTTAGGCCTTCCCACTTTGTGCCAGGCTACCCTTGGTGGACGGGTGACCCCGGGTCCAACATATTGGTGTTCAGTGGTGGGATCAGGGCTTGTGCTTGTGTTCACTTGACAGCGGCCCAGTGTGCACCACGCACCCTACACCTGAATTTTTGTTTTTCTTTCCTGATTGGAGTTTTCTCCTAGTTGGTCTCCCTAATTGGATATTTTAGGTTTTTCCAAATTATCCCTGTCTGGTGGTTGGTGTAACCTGCAAAGAAGGTCCCTTTTGACCAGAATCCCGTTTCATATTGTTGAGGTCCTACCTGGCAGGATGGAGTTTGAGCTGGTTAACTTGGAGAATTATACAGTAACACAGCTGAGGGACTTTTGCCAAGAAAGGGGGGTGTTCTTTAAGCGAAGTGCAAAAAGGGCAGAGCTCCAGACCAGCTTAAGAGCATGGGTAATGGCCCACCCTGATGGAAAACGGGATGAGGAGGGATTGGAACCTGATACCACCGAGGAGGCAGAACCACTTGTTATATCCCTGTATATTTCCCCTTTAACTGGATGTTTCCCTTTTAATTACTTTGTGTTCTTTTAACTATTGCTCATGCTACACAGTTGTAGTTACATCATTTAGATCTGTTGCTTGGACACTCTTCTGTGACTTTTAACCACAGCAGTACTGTGCTCTTGATGATTAAACTACTTCAACTTTACTTGGATTTCAAGACAACTACTTTTGTAATCTTTACATTTGGCGACGAGGGTCCTATACCTGCTACTATTTTGGAGCACAGGAGCGGTACTACTTCATTGGGATGTCTTTTTTTTTTTTTTTGCCATTTGGATTCTTGTTTGGAAAAGAAGAATTTTCTATTGGATTGCATTTTATGAAATATCCTTTTCTGGAAGCTGTTTTTTATGGATTATTGAATTTTATGTTTGGATTTGGATTTCATTACAAGGCTGCCATCATATTGGACTTGGATTTCACCTTCATTACAAGGCTGCCATCATAATATTCACCGTGATCTTTACACGAAGTCTTCAGTTTGTTCCTTCATCAAAATATTGATTTTACACTGTTTTCAAATTTTAACTAAGATCCTTACCTGCTGCTCGAGTCTGGTTTGTAAATCACACTGTAAGCTGGAACGCGCGTTGCCATAGACATGAACAAAGAAGCTTCATGCCCGTCGTTGCTTTGCTGAAGTGACCTCACCGGCATCACTTAAGGCGACGCGCTGTAAGCTGACTTCGTTTCATCACGTCATCACGCATCACGTGATTACGCGTTTACGCGTCAACGTGACAACGTCATCACGCATGCCGCCATTTTGGTTCCATGGATACAAGCATCACAAATACGCCGATGCGCACGGCAGTCCATAGGATTAATTACTAACTCGTTTCAATACAAATATTTAAACACGCCGATGTGCACAGCAGCACATCATCTTTAAACCTTATTTTGGCAGATATTTTCAACAGCGATGCAAGTTGCTATAATATACGTTTTACTAACTTTTAATTCACCTAGATTTCTTCGTAACATTACAAGACTTCGCCACAAGCATATCAAGGTGCACATCGCTGATGCACACAGCTTATATGGTATTTTCTGTTTATTTTTTTTTTTTACCTTCTTATTTTACTGTATAATTTCATGATATTTTAATTTCATTGTATTTTATACAATATGCAATTTGAGCCCCCTACAAAATTCTTACAATCTAAATGTGAACCTCCTATTCCGTGGTCTAGATGGATAGAGGAATTCTTAACTTACTTAAAAGCAATTGATGGGGAAAGGATGGGGAATGAAAGAAAAAAAAATAATTTGCTGCACTGTCTTGGCTCTGAAGGTCAAGCTGTATTTAGAACTTTACCAATTGCTAGTGGAGATTTGGGTACGTTTGATGAAGCACTTATGCGCATGGAAACACGTTTTAAGCCAACTACTAGCATCGTACTTAACAGGTACAAGTTTTATACTAGAGCTCAGAGGGAGGGGGAATATTTTGATGATTTTTTAACAGCTCTCAGGAGTCTGGTAATTTCGTGCCACTTTGGAAATTTAGCTGATGAGATGATAAGAGATCAAATTATTGTAAATGTGAAAAATAAGAAGACTCAGGAACAGTTATGGATATTGGGGAATCCAAATTTGAATGATACAATTTCCACTGCAAAGGCTTTTGAACAATCAGATAGGTGGAGGAAAACTATTGAAGATGTTAATTCTAGAGGCGATAGTAGCAAAAGCATTGATGAAGTTGGTGTTGTCAAAAAAACATTTATCAAAGCCCCATATCAATTTAATAGAGACACAAAAATGTAAATGTAAATGTCGGAATTTGTAAAGCACACAGCTACCTCCACCGGAGGTGTCCCAGCGCTGTCCGTATACCGCTTAGGAACCCTTCCTGGCTTTCCTGGGAAATGTCCACTCCTGGGCACCCCCCAGGTGCAGCCAGGCATCCCAGCGCTTTTAGGGCTGTTGTGGAGACTAAGCAAGCTATTGCCCAGAGTTGCAGCGTGGGAATCCTGAACAGAACAGCCACTGAGGCGAGAATATCCAGTCAGGGGAATTAATGAGCCGGAGACCCGCCGAGGCGGGAATCGAACCCTGGTCCCTGGCCAGAGCTCTGCATCAAGGTCTGCCTGCTCTAACCATTGAGCCACACTTCTCCACATTGTTTGTTTCAGATGTGGTAGTACAAGTCATGTGGCGTCTTTTAAATTTTGTCCTGCCATTGGGAAGTAATGTATAAAATGTGGAAGAATTAGACATTTTGCTAAAGCATGCAAGGATGATCATAGGAGGACTGTTGATGTTCATAGGAATATGGGTACTAAAAGTAATGGTATTTCTGTGGTGAGGAATGTTAAATTTTCAGATACAGATTTAGTTATGGAAAAAGGAATGGTTGTATCTATTGTTGATGTGTGTTCTTTAGAAGAGAATTTAAGCTCACCTATGTGTAAGGTTAATTTTTTGAATGAAGATTTAGACCTTATGGCAGACTCTGGGTCACCGTTGGACTATTATAACTGAGAATTACTTTGAGGAAAAATTTGGTAAGGTGTTGTCAGTTCAAGATTTGTCTAGTCCAGATATTGTAGCTCGATGTTTTAATGGGTCACTCCTTGAATTTGAGGGTTTCGTAGCATCAGACGTTTAATTTAAGGGTAGGACAGCTTGTATTAAAGTGTATGTTGTGAAAAAAGGCGTGAATGTGTTAGGATGGAGGGATCAGTACAAACTAGGAATTATGCTTAATCCACGTAACAAGGAACCTGTGATACTTATGGAAGGGTGTGAGGTAGTAGGCGTCACTAGTGTTGGTGCTGATCCTAGTTTGGTTGAAAGGATGTTTCCTGAAGTTTTCTCTGACACATTAGGGAAACTTAGAGGTTTCACACATGAGATTAAGTTAAAACAAGGGTTTTCTCCTGTCAAACAATAACTTAGAAATGTACCTATTAACGTGAGGGAGGAATTAGGGAAGCTGTTGAAGGGAATGCTAGATGAAGAAGTGATTGAAGAAGTGGAGTCTTCGGAGTGCGTTGCTCCGATCGTTTTGGCACGTAAATCCGATAATTCTCTAAGACTGTGTGTTGATCTTCGTGCACTTAATTCCAACATTTTGATTGATTGTCATCCATTACCCAACATTAATGAGGTGGTCAGCATGTTGGAGGGGGCTACAGTATTCTCCACTTTGGACCTCAGATCGGCCTATCATCAAATTGAATTAACCAAAGAGTCTCGCCATCTGAATGCCTTTATCACACCACATGGTTTATTCCAGTTCAAAAGGATGCCTTTTGGATTGGCATCTGCAGCGTCTGTATTCCAGAGATCCATGTGCCATCTTTTCAAACATATGTAGTCGTGTGTGAAATGCTTCCAAGATTACATTTTAATTTTTTCATCGGATGTAACAGCTCATATACAAGCTCTTGAGAAAGTATGTAAGATTCTCAAAGACTATTGGCTCACTTTAAAAAAAAATAAGTGTACATTTTTCCAGGAATCAGTTGAGTATTTAGGGCATACACTTTCAAAGGAGGGTGTTGTACCTAAAAGTCATTAGTTGATGCAATACTTAAGGCACCTTCACCAGACTCTAAAGAGAAACTCCTTTCATTTTTAGGACTTTGCGAATATTATAGTAAATTCATAAGAGATTTTGCATCGCAAATGGAGCCGTTGAGAGAGTTAACAAGGAAAAATGTTGAATTTGTATGGGGAGAAAATCAGCAAAAAGCTTTTGAAGATATTAAGGCAGAGATGGTGGCTGCACCGTCTCTTAAACCGTTTTGTGTTGGGAAAACATGTGTACTTACAGTTGATGCTAGTCTCTATGGACTGGGTTGGGTGCTGTCACAGTGTTCAGGAAAAAGTGAATGGAATGTAGCCTTTGTTTCACGCACATTGAATTTGACAGAGAGACGTTATGCGGTCATTGAACAGGAGTTGTTGGCGTGTGTGTGGGGTGTGGAGCACTTTAGAAATTATATTTGGGGTGCATGATTTATTATCAAAACGGATCATAAACCCTTGGTTACGATTCTATCTCCAGGTGGAGGACTTAATGCGACATCGAAGATAGCCAGGTTGATGTCACGTTTACAGGAATACACTTTTACAGTTGAATACGTTCCAGGAAAGGTCAATGTCACAGCAGATTGTTTATCTCGTCTTCCTTGTGATAGTGATCACAATGTGTGTAACGAGGAAGTTGTGGCAAGTTTTTCTGAGGTATTATCTGATAGATTTAGTGCTAGTTCTGAGGAGTTGTGGAAAAATAGTATGGCAGAGGATAACATTTTACAACAAGTTGTGAATTATTCCTGTCTTGGCTGGCCTTCTAAGAGTGAGATATCGGATGAGTTGTTTCCATTTTGGAAAGTTTCTGACGAGATTTTGGTAGAAGGTGATTTTGTTTACAGACAAGGCAAATGCATTCCACCTGCACATCTACGGAATATGATTTTATATTTGAGTCATGAAAGTCACCTGGGTATGTCTTCAATGAAGAGACTTATCAGGTCATTTTTTTGGTGGCCTGGGTTAGACAGGTTTGTGGATAGGGTTGTTAGGGAGTGCCCAGAATGTGTATGCAGTGAGAAATCTCTCAAATGTAACCCTGCCCCTCTTATTTCAATTAAGTGGCCTGAACATCCGTGGCAGAAGGTTGGTTTGGATATTGCTGGGCCTTTTAAGTTTTTTAACCCCAGGATTGCAGTTTTGCTATAGTTTTGGTGGATTATCATTCTAAATGGCCAGAAGTGAAGTTGGTTCCACGAGTTTTGACCAGTAACGTTATTTTATTCTTAAAGGAAGTTTTTGCCAGGGAAGGTACTCCTGGAATGATCATATCAGATAATGGTGTGCAGTTTAAATCGATTGAAATGATGGAATTCTTGAAGTTACATAGTATTCGGCATATTACCACGTCTCTTTATGAACCTCAAGGTAATGGACAAGTGGAGAGATAGAATAGGGTTCTCAAGCAGGACATACTTTGGTGTCGATTGAAAGGACAAATTAAGGGAGAAATTGTGGTTTTATAGAATAACTCCGCACTCTACTACAAATGTGCCCCCTTTCCGTTTGCTTAGGGGCAGAGATCCTGTTTCTAAATTGTGTCCTAGGTGGTTGAAGAGAGTTGTTAAAGATCATGTTCCTGATATTGATAAAAAAATATTGCTCGTAGGGTTGAAGGTATACAACTGAAAAGTAAGGATAATTATGATTCTCGTATGAAAGTTAAAATTCCAGATTTTGCTGTGGGGGATTTTGTTAGGATACGGAAACCTGGAATTCTTTGCAAGCATGATACTAAATTTAGCAGACCAGTTAATATTGTTAAAGTCAATCGCAATAGTGTGGTTACCCAAGATGGACAGGTTTGGAATGTGAGACGTGTTTCTAAATGTTCTACGTTTCATTCTTAATGTTTATAAGGAAGGAGATGTGTTATATCCCTGTATATTTCCCCTTTAACTGGATGTTTCCCTTTTAATTACTTTGTGTTCTTTTAACTATTGCTCATGCTACACAGTTGTAGTTACATCATTTAGAACTGTTGCTTGGACATTCTTCTGTGAGTTTTAACCACAGCAGTTGATGATTAAACTACTTCAACTTTACTTGGATTTCAAGACAATTACTTTTGTAATCTTTACACCACTGTTCCCCCCTGGAAGCAGTAATCTTGTCGCAGGACCCAGAACGCCTTCTAGGGCAAGTAGTAGTGTTTCAGGGGGAAGCCTGTCTTCAGCAGAGTTAGCTGACAGGAGGGAGGAGAGACAGCTCAGATTGGAGTTAGCCCGGTTAGAAAAGGAGAGGGAGGAGAAGAGGCTCGCCCATGAGCTTAAAATAAGGGAGCTAGACATCAAAGCTCTACAGATAGGGACCCCCAGTAATCCTATTGGTGGCAGCATACTTAAGGTAGTTACCAGGGAGCCCAGACCCTACCTGCCCAAAGATGTAGTTGCCAGTTTTAGTGTAGGAGATGACTTTGCCAAATGGTTGGCTGCCTATGAGGTCTCGCTAAGAGCCCATGGGATTTCAGAAAGACATTGGGGGGGGTGGCCTGTACAAGTGCATGCCTCCAGTGGGGAGGGATGCTCTTTTAGCTCTGGAGCAGGAGGAACAGACCAATTACCCCACAATGAAGGTTGCCTTGATCAGAAAGTTTGGGCTGACCCCTGAAAAATATCGGCAGAAATTTCGGAACAGCCACAAACTAACTACACAAAACTGGGTGGATTTTCTGGACTACGCAAAGAAGGCATTAGAGGGCTGGGTGCAAGGCAGTGAGGTTACTGATTACGAGGGGTTGTACAATCTGTTCCTGAAGGAGCACCTCCTCGAGAAATGTTTTCCGGAGCTGCGTCAACACCTGGTGGACTGCAAGCTGACTAGCCCTAGGAAGCTTGCAGAGGAGGTGGACATCTGGGATAGTACCCGGGTGTCCTCAAAGGGAACTGGAGGGGATTCCCAAAGGACTGGTCAGTGCGCTCCCCAGAAGAAAGAGGGGGGAGACAAAAAGAAGGAGTTCTCGAAAGGCCCCCAAAATAGCTCACAAGGGAAGGGGTCAGGTTTCACTCCCAAGGTTACCCAACAAAAACCCCCATATCCTGACCGTAGTCAGCAGCCTAGGGTTGTCCGCTGTTACGAGTGTGGTGAGATTGGGCACTATAAGGGGGATACCAAGTGCCCCAAGAGACCACACCCCCCCACTGGATGAAAAACCCCTGGGATGGCGAGTGCAGTGCTCGGGGAAGAGCTTCCCCTAGGGAAGGGAGGTGAGTGGGCAGGGCTAACCCTAGTGTCCATGGGAGACAGCGAGAAGGTTCCTAAGGTCCATGTGCCTCCAAATACCACAAAGTATAGGCAATGGGTCACCATCAACGGCCAGAGAGGGGAAGCTCTGAGGGACACAGGTGCCAGTATGACCATGGTACGGAGACAACTTGTGTCCCCAGAGCAGGTGATTTCTAACAAACTCCACCCAGCTGTGATGGCTGACGGCAGAATAGGTCATTATCCCGTGTCTAAAGTTCCCTTTGAGTGGGGAGGGGTCGCGGGTCTTCTTCGAGTTGCGGTGAGCCCTGCCGTGCCAGTCGATTATCTGTTGGGAAACGACCTGGAGCACAATGCTTGGAAAGAGGTGGAGTTCCAGACACATACAGAAATGCCTGGATCACCTGATTGGACCTGTGCAAGCACGCGGTCCGTGACTGCCCGGAGGGGGAGTTCGCAAGGGCTGGAGCCTGGAACAAAGGCACAGCCAGCTGCCAACAAGGGGAAGATCCGGGGATGAGGAAAACCTGCCTCGGCGTCTCTACCCCGTGAGATGGATGGGGCACTTGAGGTGGTGATCACGGAGTCCACGGAGGGGGATGTTGTCTCCCTGGAGGACTTACCTATCCCTGCGGAGTGGCAAGTGGAGGGAGGACCTACCAGGGAGGAGTTTTGTCAAGGGCAGAAGAAGTGCCCTACCCTTGAGGGTCTTAGGCGACAGGCCGAAGCCCAGGCAGCAGGTAACATTTCAGGGAACTTTCACATTTACTGGGAGGATGGCCTCCTCTACAGCGAACCCAAGGCTCCGGTGCACGGTTCGTCACGGGCCTCGGTAGTTCCCCAGCATTACCGAGCCTTTCTCTTGGAATTGGCTCATGACATTCCTTTGGCAGGACACCTGGGTCAGGACAAGACCTTTGCCCGGCTTGTCCCCCATTTCTATTGGCCTCAGATGAGGGTTGCGTCCGACATTTTTTGTAGGACGTGTGTGTCCTGTCATGCCAGTGGGAAAACAGGGGTTAAGCTGAAGGCTCCCCTGGAACTACCTGTCGTTAGCACCCCCTTTGAAAGGGTGGACATCGACATTGTTGGGCCATTAGATCCACCCACTTCAGCCGGTCACAGGTTTATCCTGGTACTGGTGGATCATGCCACCCGGTACCCAAAGGCTATTCCTCTGAGAACCGTTACTGCACCTGCGGTGGCCCGGGCCCTAATGGGGATTTTTACCCGAGTGGGTTTCCCCAAGTAAGTTGTGTCTGACAGAGGGGTCAACTTCATGTCAGCATACATGCGGGCTATGTGGAAGGAATGTGGAGTCACTTACAGGTTCTCCACCCCTTTCCACCCCCAGACCAATGGTCTGGTGGAAAGGTTTAACAAAACCTTGAAAGGCATGATCAGGAGTCTGACCGAAAGCCTGCGGAAGAAATGGGACATCCTCCTACGCTGTTTCTTGTTCTCATACCGGGAAGTGCCACAGAAAGGAGTGGGCTTTAGCCCCTTTGAGCTTCGGTATGGGCACCCTGTCAGAGGACCTCTCAGCCTGGTGAAAGATGGATTGGAAAAGACTCCCAGGAGGCTTCCCCAGGATGTGGTGAGTTACATGCTGGCTTTCCGTAGCCAAATGGCTAAGTTGTGGAAGCAAGCTTCTGACAACCTTGAAGCCAGCCAGGCAGTCATGAAAGAGTGGTACGACTACAATGCTCACCCAGTGGAGTTGGAGCCTGGACAGAAGGTGTGGGTCATGGAACCTGGAGTGCTTAGTGCCCCCCCAGGATCGCTGGTCAGGCCCATTTGAGGTGGTTGAGAAGAAGGGCAAAGTCACCTATGTGGTGGACCTTAAGACCCCCAGGCAGCCCCATCGGGTGCTCCATGTCAGCCATCTCAAGCCCCACCACGAGAGGTCCGAGGTCATCTTGATGATGGTGACTGATGGGACAGAGGAAGAGGAAAGTGAGCCTCTCCCTGATCTCTTTGCATCCCAAGAAAAGGATGGGTCAGTGGAGGGGGTGATCCTCTCACCATCCCTGACTCCCGAACAGCGGAGAGACTGCCGTCAAGTCTTGGAGCAGTATTCCTTGCTATTCTCTCTTATCCCGGGAAGGACCCACCTGTGTACCCATGATGTGGACACCGGCTGTCAGATAAGGTGAAGGCCAGCATCCACAGTGAAGTCACTAAGATGTTGGAGCTGGGAGTGATCGAACCTTTAAACAGCCCCTGGTCAAGTCCGGTGGTTATGGTACCAAAAGCTGCCCCGCCGGGCACTTCCCCAGAACTCAGGTTCTGTGTGGATTACAGGGGACTGAACTCTGTGACAAAGACTGATGCCCATCCTATCCCAAGGGCGGATGAGCTCATTGACCGGCTGGGAGCTGCCCAATATCTAAGTACCTTTGACCTCACATCAGGGTACTGGCAGATCTCCCTGACAGATCGAGCAAGGGAAAGGTCAGCCTTCTCCACTCCTGAGGGTCACTACCAGTACTGTGTGATGCCCTTTGGGCTCAAGAACGCCCCTGCCACTTTTCAACGGCTGGTGAACCAGGTCCTCTCCAGTATGGAGGCCTTCTATGCTGCCTATCTTGATGACATCGCTGTCTTCAGCAGCAGCTGGGAGGACCACTTGTGTCACCTCCAGGCAGTCCTTCAGGCCATGCAGCAGGCAGGCTTGACGATCAAGGCCAGCAAGTGCCAGATCGGGCAGGGGTCGGTAGTGTACTTAGGTCACTTGGTGGGCCGGGGTAAGGTGTAGCCCCTCCAGGCTAAGATTGAGACTATCATGGCCTGCGAACCCCCCAAGACCCAAACTGAGGTTCAAGCTTTTCTGGGCCTCACAGGATACTACCGTCGCTTTGTCAAGGGATATGGTACCATTGTGGCTCCCTTGACTGAGCTCACATCCAAGTACATCCTCGACGGGTAGTCTGGACTGAGGCGTGTGAGCGAGCTTTTGACACTCAAAAACAAGCTATGTGCGCGGCTCCAGTCCTAAGGCCCCCTGACTTCTCCAAGGAGTTTATCGTCCAAACAGATGCATCGGAGCATGGCATTGGGGCAGTGCTATCGCTACTCAATGAGCAGGGTCTGGACCAACCTGTGTTTTTCCTTTCTAGGAGACTGCTTCCCCGGGAGGTGGAGTGCGATTGAGCGGGAAGCTTTTGCGGTGGAATGGGCTCTGAAGAAGTTGCGGCCATACCTGTTTGGCTCGCACTTCCTTGTTCAGACTGACCACCGCCCCCTTCGTTGGCTGATGCAAATGAGGGGCGAGAATCCCAAGTTGCTAAGGTGGTCCAACTCCCTACAGGGAATGGATTTCAGGGTGGAACACCGACCAGGTGTGGACCATGCCAACGCTGACGGTCTCTCCAGGTATTTCCGCCTTAGTGACAAGAACTCCCAAGGGGTTGGGTAGCTCTCCCCACTTTCAGCTGGGGGGGACGCGTGTTAGACCTGTCAGCCCTTTGGGTGGTCCCTCCTTATTTTTCTCCCTTTCTGCCCTCTATTTTTGTGTCCACCGATGTTTTTGGATGTTGACTTTTAAGCCTCCGGGTGCCTCGTCACTGCTAATCAGTGCTGAGGTGCAGGTGCACCCTTTCTAAAATGGTGGCCTATTGAGTTTTCTAAAAGGGTTGCCCTGTCAGGAGTTATCTCAGAGCCCTGGCCCATAGGATAGCATTAGGGGGGATCTAGAACCTTCTGGTCCCTTCTGGTGACCTGGGCCTAGGTTATATAAGGGAGCTCACAGGTTGGCCATTTTGTCCACACTAAGGAACTGACTGGAGTGCAAACTGCTGCGTATGGGGGATGGTGATCCTGACCAGGTTGATGGTTCTTAGGGGCTGCTGCCTGGTGTGGTGAATCTGCCTCCCTACCTGCTGAACTGGCCCAGCAGTGAGAGGAATCTAAAGGACCCAGTACCAGTGTGGGGAGTGGTTATTGATCTCTATCTTCCACATTGAACTTTGAGATCGCCAGGCCGCAGAGGGACCTCATGTCGCCTAGTTAAAAGGTGGTGAGTGAAAACCCTGAGGGGACCTACACTGCTGTTGTCCTTCCTAGAGAAGTGTAGACGGAATGAGGAGTTTGTAAGATCTCCTCAGAAACTAGCACCAACGTTATAAGTGGATTGATGTTGGCTACGGTTAAACAACTGACCAAAGAAAAATTCCCTCTGGGTTATCCGTGCAGTGAAGGAGGGGAGGGGTACTAACATTACATTGCGCACTAAGCGTCCTGCCCCCTACTGCCACAGATAGCGAGAAAGAGTAGGGAGGAAGGGGGAAAAACCCACTGTTACTTTGACACCCGAGACTGTCCTTTGGAAGCCTTCGTTTCCCCGTTGTTACCGCTGAACGCCAGCCAAGCGGAATCGCCACTCCTGCTCCTAAGCAAAGGCATTGGGACTGGCAGGGGCGGGTCCCGCATCACGAGAGAACCGCCCCGCTGATCCTTGCATGGGCTGGTGGGCGTCGCCAGCTGCTCCTGACAGGAAGACCGGGGCAGGCGCTGAATTAGGAGGAGGCCGGCTCACCCGAGGCAGTGACGTGATGAGCGTCGCCAGCTGCTTCTGACAGGAAAGTGAGGGAGGGGGAAGTGCTAAACTGGCCTGGGATACCGGCCGATGGTTCACGCTGCAATCGCCTTCCGTCCCCTGCCCCAAGTGCAGTCAGGTGGCTGGGGCACAGTTTGAAAGGATCGCCAGCTCCTCCTGTCACCTTGAGCCGGTAAGATCCCCCGAGTGAAGTGGTAGGCCCGGGTGTGGCCGGAGTGCATCCCATCTGTTCTCCACACTTGTGTGCGGGATAAATTAGAATATCGTATTTCGGGTCGGGGACAATCAAAACTAACAAAGAAAGTGCTGGACAAAGGAAAGATAGGGGAGGGGAAAGAGATAACTGTAAGTCACAGATCCTCATTGAAGTGGGGCCAGCGGTTGTATTCGGTTGTATTCACGCATGGGTCTGTCAAACAGAACTTGAGGAAAGTTCACAGGCAAGAGAGGAAGGTAATTGACTCTGGAATCCAAAAACTAATCCCCATCTGTTGGTCTATGTCCCAATTGTTATGAACTGGATGGCCGCTTAATTTAAATGCAATACCTGACTATCTTACCTCTGGTTTATGTGATGGCCTTTTTGGCAAAATGATGGGATTACCTGTTTTTGATTTATGAAATGTATTTTGCTGCTTGACTTACTTAAACTGCAAAGTAACTGCCTGAGTTAAAGTATTAAGTGGAACTGCCCAGCTCATTTCATCTGCTGGGTACTAAATTATAATCAAATGGAATGTAATGCATTAATGTTATGATTAATCATATGTGGAAATGCTTAAGATGTAAAGTTCTTCACTACTAAAAACTGAAGTTGATCTAAAAACACAAGATAAAGCATTTCCATTCTTTTCTAAAGACGGTGTGCTGTCATTTTTAAGTGGAGGTGCGCTGAGTTGCTGTATTGAGTGTGACGCAAGTACGACAATTTGCCTTGGAGTTAGGCCTTTCGACTTTGTGCCAGGCTACTCTAGGTGGACCGGTGACCCCTGGTCCAACACCTGGCTCAATAAAAAGCTTGGGGAAACCCATGGAATTCAGGCTACGTCTAATGTATGAAAGTCAGGAATGCGTGATGTGCTGTCAAAAACCAGGAAGTCACATAGGAAGAGCCTATTAAGGGACAGGTCCTTCTTTAACCAGATGGACAGACAGAGTAGCAGGGGTGCAGCCCAATCCGGTTGGAGATGCAGCACAGACCCACTTTCTCATGGAGCATCTCAGAGGGGTTGCTGTGGGGGACTTTGAGATGAACTTTCAAGAAGGAATTCTCAACATCCTGGAGCTGGGGGAAAGACACATAACCCCAGATGTCACATCCATAACAGGCCAATGTATCACAGTTAACCCTGAATACTTTTAGCATTGCCTCCACATGAGTATGTACCATGAACTTTGCCAGGACGCAAACCCGATTAATAGTAGATTTAAACCTCATGGTGTTTTTCTTTGTCAGCGGTTGCCAGGAGAGACTAGAGTCCCGTAGGCTCCCTAAATACAAGAAGTGATCGATCCTCATAATAGGCTGGCTTTTGGATCTGATATTCATTGGGTCCACCACCATAACATGGGATTTAGAGTAGTTGGTGGTGAGATTAAGCCCATTCATGTAAGTAACAAAAAGATCATGACATAAGAATGATGTCGTCCGCATATAAAAGAACAGGCAGGTGACAACTGCATATACTCGGAACGTCCACTTCTGGGTCCATTAGAGCCAAGTCCAGGCCATTAATATGGAGGGTGAAGGGAAAGGGGGCCAGGATATATCCTGGCACACCCTTCTCTTCAACTTCAGGGACAAGATGCATTCTCCAAGGATCTGTGACCATACCTGTTAGCATAGGAGACAACATACTGCCTGTGGGTAGGCTGGATATATTGTATTGATGAATAAAGGACAACATCCATGTCTTTGACTTAAACATTGTCATGAAATTTCAGACACAGACAAGGCTCTACAGTTTCCTCATTATGGGACATTTAATTTAAGAATTATTGAGAATTTGAGGAGGAAATTATACAAAATGAGACCAACTCCTAGACTAATTCAGTTTGAGGCATTAGACACTTGGGAACACATAGCTCATCAAATACAGAAAGAAAAGTATCAGGGAACATACAGAAAAACCATAGATAAGTATGCAGAAGCTAGATGGGATGAACAACAGAAAGTATGGAGACCATATGATATTCAGGAAACAAGACTGTCCCCCTTGATATCTATCAAAGGATAGCTTAAGGAAAAACAAGAAGAGAAAAGGAAACATATTTCTACAGAATAGAGTGATGCTGAAACAGAAGAAAAAAACATTGGCTTAGATGACGTTCTTTTAAATGACTTAGGGCCTGATTATGATCTTGGCAGACAGGGTTACTCCATCACACACATGACGGGTATCCTGTCTGGCAAATTACAATTCGATTATATTCTATGGAACTTGTAATTCTGCGGAGGTGATATCTGTCACATGTGTGACAGAGTAATCAGGCCCCTTATTTTTGAATCGTCCACCACGTACCATGAATCACAAAGTGAGAATATGATAAACAGCAATAGAGTTGAGATTCCAAATGCCCTGTTATGTCTGAAGTACCAAAATAAGGTAAACTGGTTACTCCTGCAAGAGGAGTAACAGAAATACCAGCTCCATTGAACACTTTTGAATTGAATGCTCCAGATACTCTACCCGTTCCTGTTACTATTGGTCCTATTGTACCTCTTTATAAACCTGGGTCACAGGTAAAGACTGTCCATACTCTGACTATACCTGCAGGAGTAAATTCTGCACATTGTAATCCATCAGATTTGACAACAAAATCTTTGCTTCAGACACCAATAGTTGAGACTCAAAGTAATACTACAGGTATTAGGAGTTCAGGATTCATTTTAAATCAGACACATTTGATCACAGAAACAGAACGGTTCAGAGCTTAATACCTTTTTATGTCCCCAGAACAAGTGAGCCTCCTGAAATAATTTACCATGCTACTGAAATGACTGCACCATTGGGAATTTCGATGACTGATAAATCTGCATTAATTATGCAACCTGGAATAAGTAGAGAATTGACTAATGGATATTTGCGTTTGAATATTTCAAGTGAAACATCAGGATTTACTCCTCAAGAGTTATACGATTGGTGCACACGATCACCCATTACCACGTAATTACCACAATCTACCTATTAGCATGCAACTCAAGGGGGGAGGGGGGATTGTTCTGCTGTTAAAGGGGTATAGATGATGGCATACCAGAGAATGTTACAGACAAGATGTGTACACCAGAAACCAGACCACAACTTACAAACAACTGTATATATTGACAATATTCAAATGCTAATAAAATATGGATTTAAAAAAAACAATCTACGATTGGCTCAGAAGGTTTAGTACCCCAATTAATAATCAAAGTTCTGAAACTCCTCCAGTCCCTCTAAAGGGAAAAACATTAGATGTGGCCAAGCTAAAAGTAGAGTTAGAAGAAATAATTTGGGGAGTGTAGGAAGGTGGATACCTGACTATGGTTACCCCAGATTTTTTGCCTTGTGTTTAGCTGGTTTTTGACTTAGTTGGCCTGGGATCCTGCTAATCAGGGTCCCAGGCTATCTGCTCTCTCCTTAAAATGGACTCCATTTACCCTAGGTGCATAACTAATTGGATTGGGTCACCTTATAAGCCCCTGTACAGTGTACTATAGGTGCCCAGGGCATAGGTGCATCCAAGGCTTACCAGGGGCTGCAGCATATCTTTTGCCACCCCTGGCTGGCCATCTAAACAGACACAACTGGCTAATCACTCAGCTGGGGCAAGGTTGTGTAATCACCCCTTGCGTAGATATAGTATACCTATATCTAAACCTATTTCTGGACACATATATACCTATAAGTCACTCCTATGGCAGGCCTTAACAATCCTGGAGGCAGAGTGCTTGGTTTTATGTGAGATGGTGCTCTAGCATGAGCTGAGCCTGTCTGCAGCTTTCGGAACCATTTCCTTATAGCTGTTCTAGGATACTGCCATACCATATACTCTTAAGTGCATTATAATCCTCGCGGTTATTGCTAACTTTGGTTTGGCTTTATCAAAACATGTCGTGTAAGGTGTCATACACTTTGGAATACTGCCCCCTCGCCAGTTCTGGCGACGGGGGTAGCATTCCACCCTTCTAGAGGGCTAAGACATGTGGGTAACAGTAAACGCTGTTAAAACGAACCAGAGCCCCAGCATCACAAAATGGATGCTGCTGCCACCGACACATGTCTGGCCTCCTGCTGTGGACCGAAACCTGGCAGGGGAGGCTTGGACAAAGGGTTTCCTGTCACAGGGAGGTGTCACACCACCCCAGACAGGAGATAGTGGATTGGAGCAGGGAGGGCTGAATGAAACTAGACACTGCCTGGGGCACACAAGGTGTCCCATGCAAAATCCAGTCAAACCGGTACTGGGGCACTCCAGCCCCAGCTCTGGTGCGAAACTGGACAAAGGGAAAGGGGTGTAACCACCCCCTTCCCTGGTCCCACCCATAGGAGGGACCTAGCAGGTAAACCCGCCCCTTGATTTGGAATAAAGGTAGGAGCTGTGCCCATGAGCATTAGATTTATCCTGACTGAAACTTTGATACAGAACTCTGGACCCTTCGACATCCCACTCGACGTGGAAGACTAAAGAATCTCCCTTCTGGTCAAGGAGTGACCACCCTGTGCAAACAGGTACCATCCAGCGCCCATTGGTTTGCTTTGTTGCAGTTCCTGCCGGAACTCGAGCAACAGAGATCAACAAGACCCAGCTTCTCTGACTTTTAACAGCCTGATCCTCAGTCCCAGCGAATCTGAGACCCATGAAGGTGACATGAAGCGTGGGGCCAGCCATCTTGAAAAGACTGCAAAGTGCTGACCGTGCAGCTCCCGAGGCACCCTCGAAGCTGTGCATTAGGGTTTAAGAAGCCCCAGCCTCAAGCAGCTCGTGCACCGAAGATCACTCCTCTACACTCACCGAGTGCTGCGTGGGGTCCTTTTGCATTTTCCTGCTCAACACATTGGTCCGGTCTCTTGCCCATTGGCTAGTGGCCCCAGAACCAACGAACCTTCAAAACTACTCTGCTAGTCTGGTTGCTTCAGACTGGCCCTCGCTCCCCTAAAAAGGAGGCACCGCTCTGACCTTGCTGGTCTGAGTAAGAAGCAAATTTCAAATCCTGCGGGGGTTGCCTTTGCCAAGGCCTGTTGACTCCGATCCGGAAACCGACACTGCCGACAGCGAGAACTTTTGTGGGACAGCTCGTGATCCACTCCTGGTCATCCTCGATGCCCCAGAGTCCACGTTGCAGCGAAGTCAAGCTTCCTGTCAACCACCTGATTGCGCCCGACATTGCCTGGTTCCTTCCTGGTTCTATCCTGGTCACTGGCTAGTGACCCAGACTCTGTCCCCTCTGCTTTCAGGTACTCTACATCTTCGATCCACCCTTGGATCCAACCGGACTCTTCTCTCCTGGCCGCCTGCAGCATCTTCATCTCCAGGCTCCATAGAACTCCACGACGAAACCTGACACACTTTGTCACCTATTCACCCGCTTCCTGTGGGTGAGGTAACAATCTAACACCGGTGCTCCTGTAGTGGTTTACACCTCTGGTGTCCTAGTTTAAAGTTGCATAATTCTATTCCAGTCGGAAGACTTCTATTGTGGAGTAGAAACCTTCAGGAGTCGAGGTAGGTTGAAGGAAGTAATTTATTAAGAGCCAGAGAGAGAAGTATCAGTTATCCTGCATCAGCAACCGCCCCGTCTGAATGCCAGGAATCCGGAATCATATTGATGTCAAACATGATTCCAGATTCCATGCTCCAGAACACATGGCAGAAGTAGAGGCCAATAGAACAACTTCCAAAACAGTAACTTTGTAACTATTACGTACCATTGACTTTGCATTGGTGCATGCGTGTGCTTTTAGCGCTGCACCCGATTCCCGCGGCTACTCCCGTCCCAACTGCTGTTAGTCCAGTGTAGTCCAACCAATTCCCAAGGCCCTAGGCCTTACCATTGTTCGTAAAGTAATACTTATACCACTTATTTAGTATATGGTTTGAGTGGCCACCGGCCCTATCCATAATTGTGCAACTTGTGTGTGTTTAACTGTGCTTTTGTTTAAACGCTTATGCCTCTGGACTCATAAAGAGCACAGAGGATTATTCTAGTAATACATACATATATTTTTATAATATATAACTTGTGTGGTGTGCTTTCATTTGATATTACAGGATTGCATATGGTAAAACAGCTGGCTTCACATGCCCTCTTGAGTTAAGCCTAAGACTGCTTAGTCCATGCTACCATTAGGATAGCTTGTCTATAAGGTTGACTTACAACCACCACCATAAAAGATTGTTTGGACTGATACAAGGTGCTCACAAGAATAGTGAACATCATACATCAGGCCAACTTCTCACAGGGAGCTCATAGTCCATATCGATTAGATGCCTACCAGTTGGAGGAACTACTGTTTCTTTGTAAAGACATTAACAGACGAGCTAGACAGACACATGAGAAGCCAGTTAAATTTGCTCAGAATATGAAGTTGATGTTCAGAGAGCAAAGGCTTTGCAAAAGACATACGGATTAGACGCCTGCAACAATGATTTTGCTAACATGAGTCCAGCTGGAATGAAATTACAGATTAAAGAACTAATGACAAAGATGAAGAAATGGAGCGAGAGGGAGAAATGGCAAGGTTGATGGTAAAAAAATAAGGAAATACAGAGAGTTATGATGCAGGCACCTTCAGTTTTAGTTGACAGAGGCAACAGAGGAATACAGATACTTCCTATGAGGGAGGTACCTGGTGGAGAGCACTTGCATTTGCCATGGACTAGAGCTGATATTTTCTCATTCACAAATGAATTCTTCAAATTGAGAGATAATCCAGTGGAATGGTACAGACGGATTGAAAGGTTTGTGAACATTTTGAAAGTTTTGTGGATGGATTTGAATACCCTGTTTTACATTGTGGTTCCAGGATACTTCTGGACTGAGTGTTAAATGCCTATTGATTGGCCTGAAACAGAACCAGAAAGGAATCCTAGAATGGGTGGCCAATCTCCAGTGGCATTGAAGAAATATCAACATGAGATTGTTTCTCTAAATTCCAAGATTTCTCCTAAAGAAATCGACTGGCTACAAATTGACAGAACGATTCAAAAACTTAAAGAATCAATTCATGGCTATTACGAGCGACTGATAAAAGTTTTCAGTCAGTGCAGCTGATTGAAAAATTTGGTAAATAAAGATATGGGACATTTTGTGCCCAGATTTGTGAATGGTTTGAGGCCTGATATTCCTTCCATGATTCATCAGCTTTTGCAATGGAGGCAGAACAGACCAATTGATGAAATGCTGCATTATGCAAAGTACTGGGAAGATGAATTAGAGGTGAAGCACAAGAGATTACAAGAGAAATTAATGATTGCACAGGTGAAAGCAGTACAAAGATGTCAGAATCCTTCATGTTTTGACAATGCAGTTCTAGCACAGGGAGGATTTAAAACAGTTCTTGTAATGCATGCTGTTAATGGTTTTCAGCAGTAGTATTTCCAGTCACACAGTAAAGGTTAGGTGTTGATTTCCAGCTTTGAAGCAAACAAATGTATGCCACAACGGCAGAAAATTTCGACATGGGAAACACAAGTGTAGATTTAATTTAAATTATCCTGGAAATCAGATACAGAATGGAAGGTATGCACAGTCTCAGAGAAATATCTTTGTCCAAACTCAACTGACACAAAGACAGAGTTCAAAATCTAAATACGTCCCAGTCAATGCAAATATCTCAAGCTCTGATGCCTCAACAGAATGTAGAGGTACAAAGGTAAAATATTAATCAGAATTCCCAAACAAATGGAATATCTTTCCCAAATTAAAATGCATCACAACAGTATTGGATTCAGACTGGTGATTTCAACCAGGACCCATTAGCCTACTGGTGCCTGAGTGGGGGGAGGACTGTGTGCTTGGTGCAGCCTTAGAGGAGGACCAGAGTGGCTATATGTGGACAGAGAGGTAAACTGGAATCATGTCTCATACCTTGTTGACACTGGTGCTACCTGCTCTACTGTAAGAACAGCAGAGGTTCCTAACTTACCCCTCTCGGGAGAAAGTATACAAGTTTTAGGAGTTTGAAAGAAAAGGTTATCTACCTAAATATCAGAACCAGTTCCTGTTAAAATAGGGTCCTTTGAGGATCAACATCAATTTGTGGTGTGTGATTCAAGACCAGTGAATCTAATGGGACATGCCTTCCTGTGTAAATTAAATTTTTTCCATCTATTGCATTCCGAAATGTATTGAATTTCATACCAATGATGAGGATGATGTTTGTGAACTTGCCCGAGATCCAATATGGGAATGTATCCCCATCTGACCAAAGAAGGTTAGCCCATTGAACTGAGAGACAGTATGTTACCTAAAGTCTGGAACTTTACAGGTAAAGTTATCAGACTCATCAAAGGTGTTGAGCCAGTCCAAATCACAGTCATAACCAATCCAAAATACAATTTGACACAAGATACTATTGTCAAAATTACTCTTGTGATTGACTCAATGATTAAGCAAGTGCTCCTAAAGGAGATAATGGGGAGTCCATGTAACTCCCATTATTGGCTTGCAGAATCCAAATGGCAAGTATCTTATTGTGCAGTATTTACAAAAGGTAGATGCAATTGTTGCCCCTTGTTATCCTGTGGTACCAAATCCAGTTGTGATATTACTTCAGATTCCATGCGAGGCGAATGGATTTTAGTCATAGATTTATGGCAAGCTTTCGTTTTTATTCCTGTGCATGAGGATAGTCAGTTTCTTTATACTTTCTGTTATAGCAAACTTTTTTTTGGCATGGTCCCAACTCCTGCAAGAGTAGTCCCTCAATCATTAATCAGATTCTCAAGAAACATTTGGAGTGCCTGGTAATGCCAAATCACTCAGTGTGAGTACAGTATATTGACAACCTGTTGGTGGCATCAAATACTAAGAAAGTTCGCAAGACTGATGCCATTGCTCTTCTGAATCATCTGTCTGAAAATGGAGATATAGTATCCTTGACTAAGAAACAGTTTTGCCAAAATGAAGTCCTGTACTTAGGACACCACATTGAAAAAGGAACAAGGAAAGTATCACAAGAAAGAATCTCTGTGATTCTTAACATGAGTCTCACAACTACCCAAAACAAAGTCTGCATGTTCTTAGGAACAATGCTGTACAGTCGACAATGGATTCCAATAATTTATTTTACTGTAAAAACCTCTTCAGGGGTTGACACATGTAGATGTGCCTGATCCAATCCCTTGGGATGACAATTGTATGACCACCTTGTCTGAGCTTCCGGAATGCCTTTGTAGGGCACCGGCTCTGTGAATGCCTGAGGATAACAAATGCTTTGCATTGTTTTGTAAAGGGAAGGCTGTACCGACACAGATGCATGGAAGTAATTGTCACTTCTTTTTCACCGATTCTTGAGCTTGTAGCTGCAGCGTTGCTTGGATGTTTGAAAGGGGTTGTATATTCATATGTGAGTCTTGAACTGTGTGAAAGCATAGTCATGGGACATCCACTGAATGTGCTTGTGCCCCACTCAGTGGAAATACTGTTGACCTGTACTCGGACACAATATTTAACCCGCAGTCGACTTACAAAATATGAACAAATATGTGTGGGAGGCACTTGAGCAAAAGGGTTATTGGGTAATAATTGACCGCACCTAATCCAATATCGCTGGTCTAGTAACTTTCTAGTGAGTGTTTTGTGGGTGCCAGGAACCTGAAGTCATATACCCCTAGACTTCCAAGGGCAACGCCCAAACTTCACAACAACACACAATGGTTCGGCACTCCCAACAGCGTTCAAAAGAGTATACAGATTAATAATTTGAAGATTCCATTCAGTAGGGCTTTAAATATTTCTTTTTATTCAGATTTCTTCTTTAAAACGTAGCCAACGCGTTTCGTCCAGAGGACTTCTTCAGGGCTACAACATAAATATACAAAAATACATATATTATAGAAAAACTACATCTATATATTTACAATAAAAAACACAGATCATAATACATACATCGAATCTACACAGAATCACATATTCTCAAAAGTTCAACCTGGTGTTCTTAAGATTGAGAGAGAGTGAGAGAGAGATACTGAAATAATACAAATCATGTATATAACATTAGTAAGGAACAACTGATCATGGGTATTTTATGAATAAACTCCTAAATATTTCAAAAAGCACAAATAACACAAATACCATATGCAATTCAACCTAAAAAGCATAAATAACGCGTATAATTCAACCCTGTCTAGAGCGAAACCAATTATAGATTATCAATAGAGCATCCTACGGAACGGAACGAAGATTATGTGGTGTATGGTCAAAAAACAGGGTATTGGTTCTAGAAGATGATTTCAATGGATTTCGCAACGATAGTTTAGGTCCTACACGGTGATTCCAAAATATTTCATAGCGATCACCTGTGTAGATTCGGTTGGTAAATTGAGTATGCTCTCTATACAGCTTTGGTACAAGCACAATTGGTACATTGAAAGTGCATGAATGATCATGGCTATGATAATTCCATCTGTAGGCGAAATGTGCATTGGGATCTGTAACAATGCAACTATACAGATTTGTATATACGGATGATGTATTATGATCTGTGTTTTTTATCGTAAATATATAGATGTAGTTTTTCTATAATATATGTATTTTTGTATATTTATGTTGTAGCCCTGAAGAAGTCCTCTGGACGAAACGCGTTGTCTACGTTTTAAAGAAGAAATCTGAATAAAAAGAAATATTTAAAGTCCTACTGAATGGAATCTTCACATTATTAATCTGTATACTCTTTTGAACGCTGTTGGGAGTGCCGAACCATTGTGTGTTGAAATATGTGTGGGAGCAGAGGATATAACACTTAAAAGATGCACTATATTAAACCCACCCACTCTGTTGCCACTACCTGGAATTGAAACTGTCTGTGACTGATTAAGATGAGCATGATTGCTTGAATGTGATTGAGTTGGAAAAAGACCTTCACAAACCGGTCAAAAGACCGCAATACACTTACATTGCTGTTTTTACAACGCAAGTTGTTACAACGACTTGCGCTGGATGGCGCTCTAGACTAAGGAATAGTGTGATTTACTATTTCAACACCTTCCCTACTATAACATAGGCTGGTGTTGAAATTGTAAATCCCACTATTCCTAAGTCCAGCGCCCTCCAGCGATGTAATATACCATGATCCCATGGTCCAATGGACCACTGCCTGCCCTTAAAAAAATGAAACAGAAAAGTTTCATTTTTCGTTTTTGAATGCATCCTGTTTTCATTTAAGAAAATTGGCCTGCATTTTTTTTAAAGTATTCCCAGACATGGTGGTCTGGGACTGCTTCCACCCTCCATGGGAGTGCTAGCAATTGCTAATGGGGGCTTAAATTGCACCTGCTTCATTAATATTCTTGAGACATGCAATTTGCGACCCCATTAGGAATCACACACAGTGTTTGAGACACTGTTGTACATCCCAATTTGCGAGTCGCAAATGCGACGCAATATGCGAGTTGCAAATTGGTGGGTGGTACTTCTAGCCTATAGTGCCATAAATTCCTATACCTTTAATGGGGATTTCATGAACGAAACATTAGATATCACAAATTTCAACCTGTTGTTAACTGCAATAGATACCTGAGAAGAAAGAAGTTAGGCGATTACAGGAAGAAGTGACAAGCTAAACAGCAAAGCTGGGTGCGAGCATGTTGTACCAAAAGATAAGATGAAGTTTGGGTTTACAATGATAGAAGACTTATATTACCTGATAGTTTGTTAAAAACTATGGCTAGACATAATCTTGGACTTGCACATCTAGGAAGAGATGCAATGATGCACCTCTTTTGACAGGTGTGGCTTAATCCCAAATTCAGACCAACTGCTGAGAGTTTTTGCCATAGATACATACTGTGCTGGAAAGAAAACACCTGTTACAATGAGGCATGTGAGGACATCAGCAGATCCCTTCAACTGGATGCACATGGACTTTATGGAAATGCCCCTTTGCAACAGTTTAAGATATGTTTTCGCCATTTTTAGCATTTTCTTGAATGGGTGGAGCCGTATCCAACATGCAGAAATGATAGTCTTACAGTAGCAAAATTGTTATTGAGATAGTGGATTCCAGGTTCGTACTTCCGACTTCTCTTGAGTCAGACCGAGGAACTCCTTTCAATAATAAGGCCCTGAAAATGTTATGTGCAGCATTACAAATTGAGCCGAAGCTCCATTGCAGTTACCTTAGAGCAAATTAACAGCACATTAAAATCCAGATTGGCAGAGGTGTGCGCATCAATGTCTTTGAAGTGGCTTGATGCATTACTTCTTGTGTTGATGAGTCTGAGAAATACACCAGACAGGAGAACAGGATTGTCGCCCCATAAGTCATTATGGGCCACGTGATGAGCCAGCCAGCCGCTCCCACAAATGCTCTTGTCACCATTACAGTTGATCTGATGTTGGACTATTGCAAAGTTTGGCTGATGTGGTATGTTCTGTGTTCACCAGGTTGGAAAGACTGCCCTTCCGACTCAACAGGAGCAGTGCCATGACCTCAGGCTTGGTGACCGGATAATGGTGAAGAAGCACTTGGGGAAGTCGTGCTTGGAATCCTGTTGGAAAGGACCTTACCAGGTGATCCTGTTTACCAACACTGCAGTGAATTGCTCAGGTCTTCCGAACTGGGTACACACTGCCCACACTCACAGAGTCCCATGTCCCCTTGATGATATAACAGCACCGGTCCCTGCTGTGCCGGTGGTTACAGTGAGATAGAGGGAGCAGGTTAGTTAAGCTGTTGGGTACCAGCAAGCAATAGGGATAGCACTCGATTGGCATGATAGGGGTCTGAGAGATTCAACAATTGTCGATACCAAAGGGTTCCAGCCAATAGATTTCACTACTAGAAGTACTGACCCTAAAGAAAGGCCTAGTGCAGCAAGAAAGCGAGCTGTACCCGGAGACGGTTGGCCCGGAAAAGGTGAGCGACTGTGACGATGATTAACAGAAGGGCGAGTGCCACAAATCATTCCTGGAAGTTCTGAACAGTCTGATAAGAGTGAAAGTGATGATTTGCAAACAGCTGTAAGGAGATCATAAAGAGTGGAAGTACCCAGCCAAAAGTACTCGTCTTCTGAATGGACCTATCTGGCTGAAAATGAATGGGAGCAGGAGTGTTCTACCTTATGCATAATAATATGACCCCACCTGAACCTCCTTGAAACAGACTTTGCTATGGATTTGAATTTCAATCTTGGTGTGCGACTTGAAGGTTTGACACAATTTATGCTAAATATACTCATCAACAAAGCTGATCTGTATATTTCTCATTTTGAACAGAACCAATCAACTGTGCTTTGGTATTTTTTGCCACACTTTGCTGAGTTGCTCAAACCACTTGCTGCTATTTTTAAATAATTTTAGTTAAACTGTGTGAATCGTGAGCAGCCATGAAGCCTAACACTGAAATCTCTCTTAGATGCAAATGTATATTTGCAGGAATTATTTCTGTTATTGTCTTAATAATAGTTGCATTGCTTATTATTTTAAACTTGCCACATTATGCACCCACTGAAGATCCTAAGCTTACCACTACTTTCAAAACTGCTAAAACTAAAAGCACTGATTTCATAGCTTTGAATGACAATACTTTACATCCTGAGTTCTCACAAACTGGCCATTCACTAGATGTCCACACTAGGTTACTAAATTAATACATTGACACAATAGATGCTAGAGATTGCTGCGTATGTATGCAATTACCTGCATCAGTTTCCGAAGGTGTTACCTATAACAGTCTACCATTAATATATGGAATTTCTTGCAGCGTATTGACTAATTTATTTTATAGTACTTATTATTTACAATATTATTATAGAAATCAAGATTTAATTTTTATTAACTTCCTGATCTAAAAAGTTTAAACCCACATCCTGAAGCTTCACTCACTGAAACAATGGGCTGTATATCTAGACTAACTCAATCTTTGGACATGGCTTATGCACAAAGAAATAAGCAAATGTGTAAAATAGAGAGAAATTTGTAGATCTAGTAGAAAGTAGATAAAATATTGTGACAAGTAAAAGTTATGCACATTTAAAAATAACACTTTGTAATCTACTAGAAGCAGAAAATAAAATAGTAGAAGGAATGGCTACCTTCACTTTAGCCTGGCAACATAAAAGGAAACTTTGTATATACGGGAAAAGATTGAATATTTTTAACACAAAATGTGTAGGTTTTAGTGAATGTGAACATACCTTTGATGTTTATGAAAACTGCAGAAGATACTTGAAAGGAGTTGATCCTCTCTTTCCTGGAGAGTACTATATTTGTGGAAAGAATGCTTTTTATAAATTACCGAAAGGATGGTATGGAAGCTGTAATGTGGGAATTGCTTTTCCAAAAATGTATCATGTTAAACAACTTGAAGGAGAATTAAAATAAACAGATAGGAGAATTAAAAGAGGTGTGAGTGCTAGTGAAATAGTTGGTGATATTTGTGGAACATTAATTATTTCTGTACGAGTAGCATTAAACTCACATAAAATTAGAAAATGTTCAACAATAGTTAATACATTTGCCACCAGTACAGCTGGGAGATTTCTGTTGTAGATATTGAAATGATTTCAATAACATCAATGGTGATGCCAAAGTGACCTGCACATTACACCCTTCTTGTGAAGGAGGGTGGAGTCAGTTGATTGTTAAAATCCAACAAAGTTAAACTTACATAATCGACGAGAACAGAGATTTAGAGAGCTATATTAAAAATTACTGACTTAAACACAGACTTGAAAGGATTACAATCTGATGGTGTCTGTGAGATAATAGGGAAGGGATTGTCAACTATTAGCAACTGGTTGGATAACTTACGTATGGACTAGTGATTTCAATCTTGAGACCATTAGTGGAAATCTTTGTGCATACTGCTGATGATATTATCTATTAAATTATGTAAATGTAAAAAGAATATACGGGGCGTGCAAAGAACAAGATTCGATCTTGAACTACAACAAAACTGTGATTTGTGATGATCTGATGGGAATTTTTGTGCTGGCTTGATTCACCATCAGAGGGGGCTTGATGCAGTGTAAAAGCGTATCATGCTTTACACGACACATAAACCACTTTTGACAGTGAAAACACAAATGTGCCCTTTGCACACCTCTAGAAAAATGGCACTGAAACTGAGAAAAGTTGATTTAAAAATGTGCTTGATTAGGTAGAAACAATAAGATTAATCAAATAATGAATTTAAGATGTTTAGTACATGGTTACCTTATATTAGTAACACAAATAATATGAATATTAATGATGAAACATAGTCTATATTGACCTAATTGCAGAGTGCATAACAAACTCAACAATGGTGCAATTCCTGCATGTAATGTTCTATATGTTTGAAACTTTCAGTATAAGTGTCTAACATTATAAATATCTTTTAATCATAGAAATTATTTTATGTTAATGATTTTTAGAAACAGTTTACATGTTACTGTTTTTTGAAATGGTGGTAGTAGGCCACAATGGGAGTTGAACATGTCTGTGTAACAATCACTGACAACCTTACAAAATGCTCATATATGATATGTTTGATTTATTTCGTTATGCTTGTACTTAATTAGGAGTTCATTTTACGAAATAAGAAATGTTCATTTTAAAAAGCATTCAAACCATAGACAGATGAAAGGGGAAACATAACATTCATAGCCTCATGTGAAATGGACTGTGATCCGCTACCTCAAATGTTACTTTATCTGTTCTTGTTCATGGTACATTTACAAAGTGACAAGAGACTTTCTTACAGTATTTCTTTATGTCTAAATAGTGGGAACTTGATATTTGGATTATATTCATGGAGAGCAACAAAATAAATAAGCTCTTTGCCAAATAACCTGTGAGGATGGAATGGACAGTTGTTCTTCACGATGATCATAGAAAAGTATGCTGGAGTATCAATTTGTACTATGAGATGGAAGAATGGTTCCATGATGATCAGACCATCATAGGGTGACTATTGATGTCACCATGGACAATTTAGACTATAAAAAGTGACTTTCCTAGAAGGGGTGAGGCCTCGCTACCCCCTCTTATTTTGCCTGCCTGCCGCACTTTCTCTATCATGCCCTTACTGATAAACTTGCCTGTTAGACAATTTTGAAAGTTGGGTGAGAGACTGGACTTGAACGTTCCTGAATTATGATCCATTCTTGCTGCCCATGCCTATGGACTTTTCCCTAGTGGACTTTAACTTGGTCCTCTTGCCCATGCTAAGAGAACGTTTGTGAAACCATCCTTCCGCCTTCATTAATTTTAGGAATCTCTAATGATTGGAACCATCCTTTCATGGATGCCTGTATTTAGCAATGGATTTACTTTGGGTAGATGTGTGATTTAATATTTTGAGCTTTAAGACTCATGACTGAGCTTCTTAAAATGTTACTTATATGGGCTGATTTTGGATCTTTTACATGATAACCAAATTAATCTGCCCTCCTTGCCTCTACTGAACATCTAAGGTTGATCCTCGATGCCGGTCAAAGTGCAGCGCTGATTCTGCTAGATCTCAGCGCTGCCTTTGATACGGTTTCCCATGAGATCCTTCTGCACCGATTGGAGGTGGTAGGGATCATGGGAGCTGCCTTACAGTGGTTTCGATATATCCTAGAGGAGAGATCCTTTCGGGTTTCGGCACCACCGTACATTTCTCAGTCTCACTCTATCGACCAGGGAGTCCCGCAAGGTTCGGCACTTAGTCCATCTTTGTTTAATTTATATGTGCAACCCCTGGCGGTCGTGGCTAAAGAGTGGGACCTTGAGCTGGTATCATATGCGGATGATACACAGCTGGTCATTACTCTAGCTGAAGGACCATCGGTGTCTGCCACGAGGTTCAGAGATGGCATGGCAGCAGTGGCCCAGTGGATGTCTGAGAACTGCCTGCAGCTCAATGCCAGTAAAACTGAGGTTCTGCTGGCAGGGAAAAACACCGCCCTCTGGAACGAACACTGGTGGCCGGCATCGCTGGGTAAAAGTTCAAGTTCAAGTTCAGAGATTTATATAGCGCACTACTCACCCAGAGGGTCTCAAGGCGCTTGGGGGAGGGGAGGGTGAATTTACTTATCGAATATCCAAGTTTTTAGTTGTTTTCTGAAGGAGAGGTGGTTCTGAGTAAGGCGGAGGTGGGTGGGGAGAGAATTCCAGGTCTTGGCCGCTAGGTAGGAGAAGGATCTGCCCCCATGGTGGATTTACGGATGCGTGGGATAGCGGCGAGGGCTTGATTGGATGATCGTAGTTGGCGGGTGGGGGTGTAGAAGGTTAGTCGTGTGTTGAGGCATTCGGGTCCAAGGTCGTAGAGGGCTTTGTGTGCGTGGGTGAGGAGACGAAACATTATTCTATTGTTGACAGGGAGCCAGTGGAGGTCTTTCAGGTGACCGGAAATGTGAGCCTGACGAGGAATGTCCAGTATGATTCTGGCTGAAGCATTTTGGATGCATTGGAGTTTTTTCTGTAGTTTGGCTGTGGTTCCGGCGTAAAGGGTGTTTCCGTAATCTAGACGGCTGGTGACCAGGGCATGGGTGACCGTCTTTCTAGTTTCGGTGGGGATCCAACTGAAGACTTTTTTGAGCATGCGAAGGATGTTGAAGCAGGATGACGAGGCGGCGTTGACTTGTCTGGACATCAAGAGAGAGGAGTCTAGGATGAAGCCCAGGTTGCGTGCGTGATCCGTAGGTGTAGGTGCGGTTCCCAGGGCAGGTGGCCACCAAGAGTTGTCCCAGGCAGAGGGGGATGAGCCTAAGATGAGGACTTCCGTTTTGTCCGAGTTTAGTTTTAAATAGCTGTTCTTCATCCACTCGGCTACCTCTTTCATACCTTCGTGAAGGTTGGTTTTGGCGGTGTTTGGGTCTTTGGTGAGGGAGAGGATTAGCTGGGTGTCGTCTGCGTAGGAGATGATGTTGAGGTTGTGTTGGCGTGCGATGGATGCTAGGGGGCTCATGTATATATTGAAGAGGGTGGGGCTGAGTGATGATCCTTGGGGTACGCCGCACATGACTTCGGTGGCCTCTGATCTGAAAGGGGGAAGGCGGACTCTCTGCGTTCTTCCGGCGAGGAACGAGATGATCCATTCCAATGCTTTTCCTTGTATTCCGACATTGTTGAGACGTTGTATGAGGGTGCTGTGGGAGACTGTGTAGAGGGCTGCAGAGAGGTCAAGTATGATGAGGGCAACCGTTTCTCCGTTGTCCAGTAGTGTTCTAATGTCGTCTGTTGCTGCGATGAGGGCTGTTTCGGTGCTGTGTTTGGTTCGGAAGCCGGACTGTGAGGAGTCGAGGGATTTGTTGGATTCAAGGAAGGCGGCGAGCTGACTGTTGACGGCTTTCTCTATGACTTTGGCGGGGAATGGGAGGAGCGAGATGGGGCGGTAGTTCTTAAGTTCAGTGGGGTCAGCTGTGGGTTTCTTCAGAAGGGCGCTGAGTTCGGCATGTTTCCAGTTTTCCGGGAAGGTAGCGGAGTTGAAGGAGCAGTTGATGACATCGCGGAGATGGGGTGCGATGATGGAGTCTGCTTTGTTGAAAATGTGGTGGGGACAGGGGTCGGTTGGCGATCCTGAGTGGATGGAGTTCATCAGGCGGATGGTGTCTTCGGTGGTGATTGTGTTCCAGGCGTAGAGGTTGTTAGAGTGCGGTTTTGGTTCGGGGGTGGGTGAAGTGGGCTGGTCTTTGGATTGGTTTTTGATGCTGGTATGTATCTCGGCGATTTTGTTGTAGAAAAATGAGGATAGAGAGTCGCAGAGCTCTTGGGAGGGGGTGATGTCATTGGAGCCGGCGTTGGGGTTGGTAAATTCTTTGACGATGTTGAATAGTTCCTTGCTGTTTTGGGCGTTGTTGTTAAGTCGATCTTTGAATGCTGATTTTTTGGAGGATCGGATGAGTTGGTGGTGTTTGCGGGTGGCGTTCTTGAGGGAGGCCATGTTGTCGATGGTTGGGTTTTTTCTCCATGCTTTCTCGAGGGTGCGACAGAGCTTCTTGGATTTCTTAAGGTCGTCGTTGAACCAGGGGGCTTTTTTGTTGCCTTGCTTGATTTGATGGTTTTTCAGGGGTGCTAGTTCGTCAGCGCTGTGGGTGATCCAATGTGTGAGGTTGGTGGCTGCTTGGTTTGGGTCCGATGATTTGGCAGGGGGGATTTTGGTGAAGCGATGTGAGAAGTTGGTCGGTGGTAATTTTGTTCCAGTTTCTTCGGGGGATAGGTTGTGGATGGTTGTGGGTCGAGGTCTTTTTGTAGTTGAAGTGAACGCAGCTGTGGTCTGTCCAATGGAGAGTAGTGGTGTGATCGAAGGAGATGTACTTGCTGGAGGTGAAGATTGGGTCGAGCGTGTGTCCGGCAAGATGGGTGGGGGTGTCAACAAGTTGTTTGAGTCCGAGATTGCTCAGGTTGTCTAGAAGGTTGGCGGTGTTGCTATGGTTCTTCTTTTCCAGGTGGAAGTTCAGGTCTCCCGGTAGGATGTAGTCTTCGGAGGGGAGGGCATGTGGGCTGATGAAGTCAGAGATATCTTCGCTAAATTGTGTGCGTGGTCCTGGTGGTCTGTAGATGAGGGTGCCTCTGAGTGTGGTCTTGGGGTCGGTGTGGATCTGGAAGTGAAGGTGTTCGGTAGCTGCGAGGTGATCGTCGGAACTGGTCGTGATGCGGATGGTGTTCTTATGGACGATGGCGATGCCTCCTCCTGTTTGGTTGGTGCGGTCCTTTCGGATGATCTTGTAGCCGTCCGGTATGGCTATGGCGATGTCTGGAGCTGAAGAGGCGTTCATCCAGGTTTCTGTGAGGAAGGCGACGTCCGGAGATGTGGTGTCGAGGAGATTCCAGAGTTCAATGGAGTGTTTGTGGATCGAGCGGGTGTTGAGGAGGATGCATTTCAGGTAGTTGTTGTCGGGGTACTGTTTGGAGTTAGTGGGTTTGGTGTTGGTTCTGATACAACCGAATTTGCAGGAGTGGCAGGTGAAGGGTCCATGGGTGTGTCCTGGGGCGGCTTGGTAGCATTGTGGTGACCGGCCAGGGTTTAGAGCTGAGAGGGTAGCGGCGTCGTAGGTAATGCGGGTGGGATGGGATTTGCGGGGAGAAGGGGGTCTAGCGCTGGGCGCGGTCCAGGCGCGGACGGGCATAGACGGGCTTACCTTTGGCGCACCTTCGGCACGCATGGGGCGCGACCGCTGCGCGTGAACACTGCGCGCGATAGTAACTGTCATATGTGGATAGTGGAGGGGGAGGGGCGAGGGAGGTCAGCTGGGAGGCGGGAGCGGGGTGGAGATCAGGGCAGGGAGGCACAAACAACAACAAACAAAATGGCAGCAAGCCAGTAACCAAACGGGACAGGGGCACGATCAGCGCTAGCGTGAAGCAAATGGCAGAGGCGCCGGCACAATCAGGCAAAATGAAACTGCAGGCAGCGCAGCAGCACAAGTTTAAGAGTTGAGCAAGCGCACCTTGGCAATCAAGCGCTACGATCAAGTATACCTCAGCAATTTATAATTGGTATTAGGCAGGCGGGGCAATCTATCGCTACCAATTTAAATGTAAAAATTATGCAGGCAGGCGGGGCAATCTGTCGCTACCAATGTAAAAGAAATAATTAAGCAGGCTGAAGCAGAGCAAGGCGAGATCGCTATGATACCAGCAAGGTGAGGCAGGGAGCAGCGTGTGGAGCGACCGCTTCTGCAGGCAGCAGGGCGGTCACAGCGTGGACACGGTGGAGAGGGGTAGTGAGTATCAGTGGGAGGGAGGTCAGCTGGGAGGCGGGAGCGGGGTGGAGATCAGGGCAGGGAGGCACAAACAACAACAAACAAAATGGCAGCAAGCCAGTAACCAAACGGGACTGGGGCACGATCAGCGCTAGCGTGAAGCAAATGGCAGAGGCGCCGGCACAATCAGGCAAAATGAAACTGCAGGCAGCGCAGCAGCACAAGTTTAAGAGTTGAGCAAGCGCACCTTGGCAATCAAGCGCTACGATCAAGTATACCTCAGCAATTTATAATTGGTAATAGGCAGGCGGGGCAATCTATTGCTACCAATTTAAATGTAAAAATTATGCAGGCAGGCGGGGCAATCTGTCACTACCAATGTAAAAGAAATAATTAAGCAGGCTGAAGCAGAGCAAGGCGAGATCGCTACGATACCAGCAAGGTAAGGCAGGGAGCAGCGTGTGGAGCAACCGCTTCTGCAGGCAGCAGGACGGTCACAGCGCGGACACGGTGGAGAGGGGTAGTGAGTATCAGTGGGAGGGAGGTCAGCTGGGAGGCGGGAGCGGGGTGGAGATCAGGGCAGGGAGGCACAAACAACAACAAACAAAATGGCAGCAAGCCAGTAACCAAACGGGACTGGGGCACGATCAGCGCTAGCGTGAAACAAATGGCAGAGGCGCCGGCACAATCAGGCAAAATGAAACTGCAGGCAGCGCAGCAGCACAAGTTTAAGAGTTGAGCAAGCGCACCTTGGCAATCAAGCGCTACGATCAAGTATACCTCAGCAATTTATAATTGGTAATAGGCAGGCAGGGCAATCTATCGCTACCAATTTAAATGTAAAAATTATGCAGGCAGGCGGGGCAATCTGTCGCTACCAATGTAAAAGAAATAATTAAGCAGGCTGAAGCAGAGCAAGGCGAGATCGCTACGATACCAGCAAGGTGAGGCAGGGAGCAGCGTGTGGAGCGACCGCTTCTGCAGGCAGCAGGACGGTACTATACCAACGCCCAAGCCCCTAGTGAAGAATTTGGGAGTATGGATGGATGCCTCGCTCAGCTTTCAGTCCCACACAAAGAGAGTGGCAGCTACTTGTGTGGGCTTTCTAAGAGGCCTAAAACCTATCCTGAAGTACTTTGAACCAACAGCTCGCCAGCTCATAGTTCAAGCCACGATCGTCTCGCGCCTGGACTATGCTAGCGTGCTGCTCCTAGGGGCGAACAAAGCCGAGATTTTGCGACTTCAACGAGTCCAGAATCTGGCAGCAAGAACTCTGATTGGGCTCCCTCGCAGATGCTCTGCTAGAGCAACGATCGGAAGACTACACTGGCTCCCGATTGCGTCGCGGATTAAATTTAAAGCCCTTGTCATGGCATTTAAAATCCTTAAAACCGGGAGACCGGTTCTACTACGCCCATTGCTGTCCTGGTACAGGCCACCCCGGAGTCTGCGCTCTTCGGGGCAATACTTGGTGGAGGTTCCACGTACCAAACTCTGTCGTATGGGCGGTCGCACCTTCCGGCTGTTAGCGGCTAAACTATGGAACACTTTGCCGGCCCACATCCGTGGTATTGAGAATCAGCTAGCTTTTCGGAAAGCCATCAAGACCATCTTGTTCTCACTGCCATAGGCTCCTGTATTTGCCTGACTGTCCTTGAGCATGTGATCCTTCCGGTCTAGCAGCGCCGGGACGCCTCTTTGCTGGGGCAGCTGTTGCGCTTTACCAAATCACTAACATAACATTAGCTAAATTTGTCTGAGTCTTTTATTGTCTTGATGTTATTTTCACAGAAACTGTGCCTACAATTATCTGATTTTGAAATGAGTAATGAGTACACAGTAGACGATGAAAGATCCATCAGAGGCCCATCACCTCTGAGGTAAAATATAGAACCTGAGTTAAAATCCTACAGTTAAGGGCCCAGTTTTATAGCTAGGTTTAATCTAAGTAAAAAATAAAATCCACTGAAACACTTAACAAGTCAGAAATCATATGTAACTCTGAGTTCATCCATTCTATCACATTTCTACACCTTACTAGTACATTCTTGTTTTGCGATTTAATTTAGATGGTATTATCCTTAGTAGGAAAGTCTTCGAGTTAAACTCCGTTTAAATTAAAATAGATTTGACTTTTCATGTGCAGATGTCTTGCAAATATTTTTTAATAGTACACATTTGCACACCATATCGAAGAAGCCCAGCCACACCTTACTACTCAAAATGCACACTTATGAGAATATGTTTTCGCCTTATTTCTCTACTGTGCTACTGGAATGGTCAAAATCAATCAATTAATCAATCAGTCATCTTGTATTTATAAAGCGCTGCAAATCACCAGGTATGGTATCCAGGTGCTAGGATCTTGCTGGAACCAATCAAAAAAACAGGCCTTGAGAACTTTCTGAAGTCCAGAACAGAGAATGTTGTCAGGAGGTAAAGAGGAAGGCCATTCCAAGCCTTGGCAGCGAGGTAGGAGAAGTATCATCCACCACTATAGTTTTGGTGGATGTGGGGAGTGTGTGTGAGGGCAAGGGAGGTGGAGCACAGGTGTCTTTAGGGTTGGTGGAAGTTCAGGTAATCATTGATGTATGCTGGTCCTTGTTCATGGAGGGCCTTGTATGAGTGTGTCAGTATCTTGAAATGGAATATTTTCTGGATAGGCTGCAAGTGGAAGTTCCTGAGGTGGGGGACGATGTGGGTCTGTTTGGCGAGGATGAGTCTGGAAGCTGCGTTCTGCATTGTCTGGAGTCTCTTCAGGAGTTGGGTGGTGTGAGAGGCTGGCTTGGTATATGATGCACACTTATGTAAGTAGGCACCCTACACCAATCCATACAACCTTTTTGGTGATTTTAGTGGTCTTAGACAACCTTAGAAAGCTCTCTAAGTGGTAGCTGTAGAGAACAGCCTTCAGGCTTAGTCCAGAAGGAGTGTAAAGCAGCTTGTTTTACCAGAATGCAATCTTATAGGTATAGATTACATGAAAAAGAACCACACAGTGTATTTATAAAAACATGCATTTACTATAAGACACTCACTAACACCTACAGCTATCTCCTTCCCAGAGATATACACAATGCACACAATACTTTGAAATAGAAACAGGTAAAAGGCACATAATGCACAGTGGTCACCAGGGGGAGACCAAACCATATACTAAAATAGTGGTATGTGAACAACGACTCAAGTCCAGGCTATTCCCAGAGGACGTAGAAGTGCCGGGGACCCAAGGAACCACCAAGGTGCGTATCTAGGAGCCTCACAGAGGTCATGTGCAGTGTGGGAACACAACTGCATTCTCGTACAAATCTATATGTAAGCCACAGTTGCAGTTTTAAAGAAAGAGGACTCTTCCCAGTGGACCCTGAAGAAACCCTGTGGAAGACAAGAGGTTGGAGAGCTAACCCACCCGTGGATAGCCCTAGAACCAGGTTACCTGCATCAGTGAAGCCGGGTGCATTGGTGTGAAGTGGCATTGGAAACCATTGTCGAACTCAATGGGCGACTTCAGGAAGGTGCCGCTGCTAGAGAAGGTGAAAGTGTCTGGTGGAAACCAAAGTTGGACTTAAGGTGAAGAGTACAGAAAGGACAGAGTCTAGGTCACTTGGGAGTGAGCAGGGGGCGTGGAAGACAAGTGCCACCAATGTCGGGTGTTGCAGGAAAGATGACAGTGACCTTGGAGCTGCAGCTGTGAGGACCATGCGATGCTGTGGAAGACCAGGAGCCGTTTGCGAGCTGTCTCACATCGGATGTCGAGAATTGAGGGGTCAGTGTCCCTTGGGAGCACCAACAAGCCTTGGCAACCGCAAACAAGGTGGAAAGCAAAACAGGTGTAGTCGGGACCAGCGAGGACCTCGAGCAGCTCATCAAAGATGCAGGCCCACTGCCAAAGTGATATGGTGAGGACAAAGATCTTAGTCACAGGAGATGCTTGAGGTTGGGGCTACTTAGAGCCCAAAGATCTTGATGGAAGGAAGCCAGCAAGCATTTGCAATGGCAAGTCGACACGGTGCACATGGGATCGGTTCCTGCAGCTCCAACGAGGGATACTGGCATGACAGGGAAGGCCCCAAGGGATGTGAAGAACCACCACCTGTTTTGCTGAGCCTTTTGGAGTCCATGGGAGCCCGGTATCAGTAGACCAGTGACCGTACATGCAGGGAAGTGACTCCTTCACTTCAAGTGAGATTCCTTCAAGTGTCTTGGATGCCCACAGGCCTTGGAAGGTTTCCTATATGGAGCACAGGCACGGACATTGCAGCAGACGAGCACGGCGAAGAGATCAGGAGCAGCAGGAGTCTTCCCTGTTACAGCCTGGAAGCCCAGAGCAAAGTCCAGCAAAATCCAGAGTGCCTAGACGGTCAAAGTTGAAGTGGTGTCTGAAATTAATCCTGTCCCGCAACGAATCTGGTGACCCACCCTATTGTAAGCCATTAAGTAGCCTAAGGAAAGGGTTGGGACAATTCAGGGTTCCCTCCCAAGGGAGGGGTTAGACAGTGGGGAGGATACTCCCATGTCCTGTGACCAGTTTCGTGCCAGAGCGGGAACCAACAGCTCCCTGAGCTGGTTTCAACTGGACTATGCAAGGACAGCACCAAATGTGCTCTTAAAGCAGACTGAGTAGTGCTGGCAAATGATTCCACCCGGCCCCAATACTCTAAACCCTGTCTGGGAGGTGGGCACACCTCCCTGTGACAGGAGACTTATTGGCCTGCCTTTCCCTGCTTGAGCTTGGTTCAGCAACAGGCGGGCAGAATCGTGTCTCTGGTCAGCAACATCCATTTTGTGCTGTCTGGGTCTAGAAGACTGATCCCGGGAGCACTGAGGTCCTAACGGAAGAGCCTTAACAGTGCTTGGAATAATACCTCTCACATACCTTTGTGGGGGTATGGTTCCAACATGTTTCATACCAAACATGAGAGGGTTCATTACAGCCAGTTTTGAAATAGTCATCACGTAATGACATGGAGCCTCTCTATATGTTATATGGTCTGTCAGTGTGGGTCCTAGCTCGGAGGGCCGCCAGGTGTTGTTCCACGGAGAGGTGTTCCCAAAAATCAGCACTTCTGTCTTGTTTGTGTTGAGCTTCTGGAAGTTGGTTTCATCCAGCTGACGACACTCATCATGCAGTTGTGGAAGTTGGTCCTGGTCGCAGAGAGGGCTTCTAAGAGGATGAGCTGGGTGTTGTCTGCCTAGGATCTGATGTTGAGTCGATGGGTTCTGACGATGTTGGCCAGGGGAGTCATGTAAGTTTTGAACACAGTGTGTCAGAATGATAAACCTTGAGGGACACTGCAGATGGTGCTCTTGGGATCTGAAGTGAAGGTTGGTAGGTGGATTCTCTGGGTTCATCCTGTGAGGTAGGATGTGATCCATTTCAGAGCATCTCCCTGGATCCCAATGCAGTGGAGTCTTTTGTTTTGTAAGTAGTGGGATGCAGTTTCAAATGCTGCTGATATATAGAGGAGGATCAGAGCTGCCGTTTTCCCTGGGTTTAGGAAGATTATGATGTCGTCAGCGGCAGCAATCAGGTCAGTCTCGGTGCTGTGGTTGGTGTGGAAACTGTACTGCTAAGTGTCCAGTGGGTTGTTTCTCTCCAGGTGTTCAGTGCATATGCGGCCAATCAGAGTAGTGCTTAATACATGTGCTCTCCATGTTTCACAGTACGGAATCAGCCATGACCCACATAAAAGACGACGCACTAAAAATCCGTGACCAAAACAAAGCCTGCTTACTAATCTTACTCGACCTTTCATCGGCATTTGACACCGTCAAATACAACAACCTGCTAGAGCTCCTGAAACACAGAATGGGATTGTTTGGATCTGTGCTTACCTGGTTGACCTCTTTCCTCCAATATAGATCTCAAATATTTAAGGTCAATCAATCCTTGTCCAACACCGTTCCAGTCACATAGGAGTACCGCATGGCTCTTCCCTTTCACCCACACTTTTCAACCTCTTCATGGGGCAACTCACCAAACTTCTCAGTCTCTCCAATGTCCATTTTCACATGTATACACACGACACCCAACTCTACATCAAGATCCACTCACTTGAGGACATCAAACTCTCAACTCAACGCTACGAAAAACTCAAACATGGTTGGTCGAAAACTCCCTCAAAACGGAATTCCTCTTAATCACCACCCACAACAAATCGTTTATCACTCTCGACTGGATGAAGCACCTAACAGCACTCAAAGGGCAACCTCTCATTGATGAATCAGCAAAGTCGCTGGGTGTGAAACTGGACAGAAACCTAAAGAATCAGAAACATATCAGCGCCTTCACAAAAGGAGCAAATTTCCACATGAACAAGCTGAGAGACTGACACCCTTCCTACCAGCAAACAACTTCAAACAAGCAGTTCAAGCCCTAGTAATCCCAAGAGCGGAATATGGGCCAGTAGCCCTATACAGCCTCCCCAGATCAACAACAGCACCTTTAAGAGCCTCTATCAACTCAGCCGTAAGACTCATCACGGGTTCAAAAAGAAACTCTCACATTTCTCCAGACCTTAGAGCCCTCAACTGGCTACCGTTGGAAGCTAGAATTAATCCGAAAATCGCATGTATGACGCACAAGGCCTTACATCACAACACTCCGAGCTATCTAGCTTAGAAACTGGTACTTTCTTCTTGTAATAGAGCCTCCAGGAGCTCCAGGAATCTTCTATTGAAACCACAACGATTTGCCGAGAAGAAAACTTACAACCGGACCTTCTCTGGAATGGCTCCAAGGATCTGGAATGCTTTGCCCACCGAAACAATACTGAGCCCTTCTACTGCTTCCATCAAAAAGAAGTGACGACGATTCTCATGGCTAAATTCACTTGAGTTACTTATTACTGTATTATAATTACTAGTCTGTATTAGTGATCACCTTGTATCAGAATCACCTATATTTTTATTTTTCTATGCTTGTACCTGTTTTCAACTTCTGTGATGTTATGTTATAAATGATTTGTAGCGCGCACTAATACTCTGGAGTGTCCTGGCGCGTGAGTAGACTTTGACCGAGAGTGCAAAGATTAATTAACTGGGTCGATTGAAAAGGTGAGTTTTAAGTAGTTCCTTAAAAATACGGAAGTCCTGGGTTCGCGGCAGCTTGTCGGGAAGATTGTTTGTATAAAATAGATGCTTTCACCGAGAGAGACTGGCCCCCCAGACGAGTTCTGCGAAACCGGGGAGTAGCCATCCGGCGTAGGGAAGCAGATCACAAAGAGCAGCTAGTATTATAGAAAGCAAAAATCTTCCTGATATAAGAGGGCCCCAGGCCATGAAGGGATCTATGGGCTAGATTAAAAGCTTTGAACCTCACCCGCTGTGCCATGCTGTACTTCTGCCCTGTAAAGCGCTCTGATACCCGCAAGGGTGTTGTTTGCACTATATAAAACCTTCAAATCAATAAATATGTGAAGCCTTTAAACCTTTGAGGCGCCTTTGGCTGCGGCCAAAATTTCGAACCCTAAATGTAAGGATTTGCATGGCAGTTACTTTAAATTGCTGACAAGGTAATTCTAGTTAGATATCTGGGCAGTTTTTAAAGTTCATGAAAGAAGCAACCTGCAATCCATAAGGATCATGACTGATTTTAAAAAGAAGATGGGTATGCTTACATATTTAATAATGCATGAGGCACTTTCTCATATCAGCAAAGAACACCTTTTAGCCCCTGGGGGTCAGTTATGATGGACCAATACGGAGGTATTATAAAGAGATGCCAAAAGGGGTGTGGTGACGATATAGGCTTGGCCCGTTAGGTCCAATGGAGCATGATGCACTTTTTGCATGTAGCGCTTTGAGCCGTGGGGACGTATGGTGGATACTGGCTTGGCTAGCTGGAATAATGGTACAGGTTGCACTTTATCTCCATGGACTTAGTTGACTGAACAAGTAGACTGATTTTGATGGTGAGAGGATATTGGGGGTCAGTATGGTTCACTGTGTAAGAGTTGACAGTGGACGGGGTTGATGAACACCATTTTGACCTGCTCGAACACTAGAGAAGGATGGACTATACTTTGCATGGAGCACGTTAGAACATGGAACCGCATTACCTCATTATGGATATAGATTGTGTGAGGTAAAGTCTAATGAGTCATGATGGCTCACTGTGAATGGTAGGCAGTGCACTGGGCTATTGTTGTAGAAAAGGATGGGACAATTAACTTGCCATCTTTTTTCTTTTCCATTATAATATTGTTTTAAGATATTTGGGAGGCAGATTTGGTGAAAAGGATATTAGGGTGCAGAGAACGGGACACATTTAGCTTGTAGGGGAGACAAATGTACATTCTGTTTAATGCAACAATTTTAATTATGGGTTTTAATTTGCTTGTGTGCTGAGATGTAGTGATTTTAATTAATCGAATATCACTAAAGTTTCAAATTCAAATTCCAGCCACACCCTGATAATATTTGGGACAGGTGTCTGGTTTTAACTCATCAATTATGTACAGCCTGGCTAGCATTATGTTAAACTCCACGTACTCACCTGAGTCAACTTGAATAGTCATTACTAGAAGTAGATCCAGCAATCAGTTTACATGATTTAGTCCATTCCATCGCAACTAATTATATATTTTCTACCATCTAATTCCCATTTCTCCCTGGCTTCAAATTTTACCTCCAGAGTATCAAACGATTCAGCCATCTACTTGTACACAAAGTTGTTCCATCAGAGTTACCAGTATTTCAATTAAATTAAATCCTCGCAGGAATATGGCATGTGAGTCCTTCCCTGTCTTAATCAACCTCCTGTGTTGGACAATCCTGCACCTCATCAATTGTGTTTATTCTATTAGAAAATGTATAACTCCATTCAGTTCCATGTCTTGCATGTAACAAAATTCATTACAGTCCCTGCCTGCTCAAATTTTGGTAGTCTACCCAAGGGACTGTTCAGTGCATAAGGCTTCATCATTCTAGTTAGTTTATAGAAATGTTCCTTCTGCGCTTATGCAAGTTGTACAATATAGAGGTTGTTCTCAGTAGTGTGTTCTCTAGCAGACAGAAGAAATTCTGTTCCTGAATCGCTCTGCAGTTTTACCATTAAAGTTGTATTTTTAATCCCTTCTCAGTGAGCCATGTGGCAACATACTTTACTTGCCATCCCAAGTTATTGACATTCATCATCCATGATTTAAAACTCTCCCCTCAATCTGGTCTTAGAGGTGGGTTGGAATCATCTCCACAGCATTGCAGCTCGATTCATTATTTCCCCACACTCCTATTTCCAGTAGTGGGCCAAGCCACATTTCTTATATTTTGGTACATGTCAGTAGCTTGCATAATAGGATAGATTTTGAACTTATCACTGGACCAGAACGTGATCACAAACCTTTAATCCTTAACAAGAAGCTTGAAATTGTATTTAAGCTTGCTGTAACTTCTTAATTTCAAAATATTTTATTGAAATTTATATGCAGGTAATACATAAAGATAATACAAAAAATATTACCATAGGGCAAAAATACCTCAAAACACCATCCAAGGTAACAATCAATATATAACAAGATTGTATTAGGTAAATGTAAAAACATTATTAAAATGAAAATAAAAGGGGAAGGAAAGGGTAAATATACAATTAGAGTATGAATATTGAAAGGAGCTACTGTAATAAAGAGAGAAACGACATTAATGGAAAATGAAGACAACCTAGATGATAAAAGTATTCATACATTTCTTAATATCTAAATATATATCAACAGGTAACCAGAACGATTGAAAAGATGTTTCCCGTTATTAGAGATGGAAGTGGGTGAGGATTTACTAACGATTTCTCAATAGATAACCAAGCAGGCGGAGTACTTAGTGAAGAATGATTAAACCAAAGTGAACTTTGTTTCAAAATAAAGGTTTTATGATAAAGAAAGAAATCAGAAATGCCAAAACCAGCATTATGCTTGGTAATTTTTAGTAGTTTATAACTAATTCGAGGTGATTTGTTGTTCCATAAGAACTTAGACAAAACTTTATCAACATCTTTGTAAAACTTCAGTGGAAATTGAGTCGGAAGCATTGCAAGGGTATAAAAAAATTTAGGCGCTAAAGTCATTTTTATAGAATCCAATCTGCCCCACCATGATAGACGTAGTGATGACCATTTAGATATTTTGTCTTTAATATAATTTAGGAGAAAATCACAATTTAAAGTAATTGTTGACTTTATGGACGTAGAAAATAAAATCCCAAGATATTTCAGTTTATTTTTTTGCCAAATTATACTATTCATAGGAAGCATATCAGGGGTACAATATATATTCGAAGGGAAAAAGTCTGTTTTAAATGTATTTAAAGTATAACCAGAAATTATAGAGTAATTTGTTATAATATGAAGTAAAGGTGGGAAAGAGGACACAGGATCACTAATAAATAAAAGCACGTCATCTGCATATGCAAGGGATTTAACAACAACTCCCTTAATACTGATTCCTTTAATCTCATCACATGTTCTAATTGAAGAGGGGAAAGGCTCGATGCCAATTAAAAATAAAAGAGGAGAAAGCGGACATCCTTGCCTCGTACCTCTAAAAAGAGAAAACTGATGAGCAATGTGTCCATTTATGAATAAATGAGCAGTAGGAGCAGAATACAAAGCGGAAACCATACGTATAAAAGAATCTCCAAAATTAAACAAGGATAATGTATGAAATAAAAATTGCCAATGAATCTTATCAAAAGCTTTCTCAGCATCTAAGGCTAGAATACCTGAGGGAGATGATAAAGTAGAACTTTGCTCGATAACGGGAAGTAAAGTTCTGGTGTTATTAGCAGAAACTCTATTTTTCATAAAACCAGATTGGTCGGGAGAGATAACTGAATCTAAAATAGGTCCTAATCTAGTAGCGAGTATTTTTGCATATAATTTACAATCTTGGTTAATCAAAGCTATAGTGCGGTAGTTAGAGACAAGAGTGGAATCTTTATCAGGCTTTGGAAGTACAATTATTAAAGCTTCCGTGAATGAACCAGAAGTCCTATCAGTGGACCCAAAAAAAGTAAAAAGTTGAACTAAAAAAGGTAACAATTGTACTTGAAATTCTTTATAAAATTCTGCTGGTATCCCGTCTGGACCAGGAGATTTGTTTTTTTAAGGGATTTAATGGCTAGCAAAATTTCATCTTTAGTAATGGGAGAGTCAAGACCATTTTTATCAAATTGGGAAATCTTGGGTAAATCACAGGAAGATAAAAAGGAGTCAATTAAAGATTCATCATGAAAATCAGGTTTGTCATATAATGTAGAATAAAACTTCAAAAACTCCTTAACAATATTATTTTGAGAAAAATCAATTTTTCCATGAGAACTTTAAATAGAATTGATTTGAGTTTTGTCCTTTTTTATGCGTAAGTAATTAGCTAAAAGTCAGCCAGATCGATTGGTGTTAAAAGTAAATCTGACTTTAGCATTAGAAATTTGAATGCCTGCTCTATAACTAAGAATGGAATTAAATTCATATCGTAATTTTTGAAGTGTAAACCTATATTGGGGATCATTAGAGGTTATAAAGAGCCTTTCATTTTTCGCAATTTGTTTTTGTAGATCATTCTGTAATGGATGCATTGAAGGTTTTGTTTTCATGTGCCATAATGGAAATTGTAGCCCCCCTAATATGTGTTTTAAATGCATCCCATCTGTTAATTAAAGAGGTAGAACCTTCGTGATTAAATGAAAAATACTCTTTTAGGGCTGATAAAAGTTTTGGTTTGTTCTATTCATTTAATACAATACCAGTGTTCAGTCGCCACCTAGATTGTTTAGTGTATGTTGATTGTAAGTTTAAAAATAATGAAACTGAGGCGTGTTTAGAGATATCAATGTTACCAATTCAAGGATCTGTAACAGAATTAATTAAGTGTCTGGAAATTAATAAACAATCAATACGGGAATGGGAGTTATGAGGATTGGAGAAAAAAGTTAAACTTTTTTCTGTGGGGAAGTGTAATCTCCATATATCTACTAATTTAGTGGTTCGAAGAAAAGCTTCGAATGCGAAATACACTTTAGAAGGGTGAAATTTAGTACGAGAAAGTCTATCCAATAAAGGGTCAGAAATTATATTAAAATCCCCCCAACAATTAAAGGAACATTTCCAACCTTTAAGACCTCTGTAGCAAGGGTGGACCAGAATGTAGGATTGTCTGCAGTAGGACCATAAACATTTAATAAAAATAAGAATGCATCATGAACTTTAACTTTTGCTAATATATAGCTACCATCAGCATCAGAGTGTTTGCTTAAAATCTGACAGTGTAGTCTTTTTGCAAACAGAAAAGCCACACCATTTTTCTTGCCAGAAGCAGAAGAAGAGACAATGCTATGAAACCATTTCTTTTTCATATATTCTAAAATGTTGTCATCAATATGAGTCTCTTGAATAAAACAAATATCAGCGTTGAACCTTCCTAAATAATCTAATATTTTTGTACGCTTAACTGTATGACGCAGTCATAGTAGAAAAGGGAAAGAAATGAGACCCAGAAGAAAGGCATAAGAAAAAGAAATGCAGAGAAGATATCGGACGAAAATAAAGAGGAGAAAAAAGTAGCTCCAAAACAGACCAAAGGATAGAAAAAAAAGAAAAAACATGGAAAAAACGGCAAACGAAAGACATAAATGTGAAATGTGAAACGCACACACGGTTACAAGAATGGCCGGAACCGCTGAAGCCCTACAGAAGAAGGTGTCAGTATCCTGTCAGAAAAGACAGAACTGTTATAACTCAAGTATTGGAGTCATGAGTATCCATTGAATGTTGAGACTGCTGATCAATAAAATGTCTCAAGTCTTCAGGACGTTCAAAAGATTTGGAGAAATTATTCTTCCAGATACGCATCGTCGATGGGTCAAAAAGTCCATACTTGAAGCCAAGACGACGAAGATGAGGACAGAAAGTTTAAAATTCCTTGCGTATTGCGACAGTTTCTTTGGCAAAATCTTGATGAATAAAGATCTTATTTCCATTAACCATCAGTGCAGGAATTTCTCGTGCTGCCTTTCTTATTAAGACCAAGTGATGGTGACGAAGAACCTTAAAGATCATTTGTCGTGGCTTGGAGTGATGAGGATTTCGATGGGAAGGAATTCCTTGAGCCTTATCTATTTCAAATTTTTCAGGAAATTTGAGTTGCAAAAAACCAGGAAGCAAATTTTCCAAGTATAATCTGCAGTTAGCCCCTTCAACATCTTCAGGTAAATTAAAAATGCGAAGATTGTATTGCCTATTGCGATTTTCCAAATCCAGCAACTGAGAACACAAAGGTGACATTTTTGCCACCAGAGGAGTGAACGAGTAAATTTTAGCCTTATTATCCTGAATTTTAATTGAATTATCTGAACTTTTCATGGATAAACAAGCCATCTCCTTGCGAACATTTTTAATTTCTGATGCAATAGATTCAGTATTAACTGTCAAAGCTTGAATCTCCTCTAATATTAAAGATAAGGAAGGCTCTGAAGACTCCGCAACCTCAGATTTAATAGGAGGTGGGGAAACGTGCTGCCTCCTTTTATTATTAATAGCAGCTTTATTTTCCATGTTGTCAAAAAAATAAAGTGGAAACAGCAGAAATATAAGAAACTAGTTCAAAAAGCTGCAAAATTTGTGAAAATGCATGAAAAACAACTGGTGCAGCAGCTAAAATGAGCTGTGGGTGTGGCTAGGCCCAAGCCAGGCCCTTTCCTAGAATTGTACTCCGCCCCTCTGACTGAAAACCCTGCAGTACCTCAGAAGCTGGGCTGGGTCCAGGAGACAAGCTCCAGAAAAAACAGCTTCCAGTGCTCCAAAAACGGCGAAAATCACTGCATAAGGAAGGTAGGCAATCCCAAGGCTCTCCAATCACTTTGGACGCGATGTCCAACAGGAATCGTCGTTTTTTGATGCAAAAACAGGCGCAAAACACGCTAGAGTAGGAGCTTGCTGTAACTTCTTACTTAGCCCTCATAACACTAATATCACTGTATCAAATAATCACAAAAGAGTCAGTGGTACAGTATTAGAATGGCATGTCTTACCTGCTCCTTACAGTGTGATTAGGCACGCTCTGGACACGATTTTATGAAGCTCCCAAAATGGTCTTGACATTATGGATTTATATCAGCTAGCATTCCAGAAATTAGCTAGTTATTTCGCAGAACTGTGGAAATGGGAAACATTAAATATGCCCTCCACCCTTGGCATGGTAAGACTTGCAAACAGTTTAGGGAAGAAATATTGAAAGCAATTATTTCTCAAAAATTGGGCAAAGCCCCAGGGCCAAATAAAATTCAAAGGGATCTCTATTATTCACATCCCAAGATGTGGTGTCCATATGTACATGTATTGGAAACAGCAGTATTGTGGGGGGCACACAATCCAGATATTTGCCTAGGAACAGAAATTGTTCCGCTGCGCTGATCCAAGTAATGATATCCGAATGATAACGTCTTTAGGTATCTACTACCCAGATAGAAACAAATGTCATTTGGTATGTTGCCATTGCATATTGGCATTTGTCAATTTAAAATTGACATTTGTCACAATTTCCAGACACATATTGTGGCAAGTTGGTTATGATATCAATACTCTGCTAAATGTTTGTAACCTGATAATTTGTGATAATAATTATGCTAAAGTTATATATGGCCCAGGTAGTGAAACCTCTTCACCTATTCACATAAATAAAGAAGTTTGTCAGGGTATACCTCTTTACATAAGGAGCTATAAAGCATCTATTGTATTGTGCCCCTGATGCCTCAGTTTTAGTCTGAGAAAAAGCTCGCATTTTACTTTTTGCTGATGATAGTTTGCTAATTTCTAAAACAGCATCTGACTCCAAAACCTGCTTAATATCCTTTTTGGATTTCTGTGTGAGAGGAGATCTTGAAATCATGAAGAGAAAACAAAATGTATGATTTTTACAATGCATTAATTTTAAGCCTAAACCAAAGGTCACTCAGTTGGAAGTTTATAAAACCCGTTTGCAGTTAGCTACACTACAAAGATCTGAATTATGGGGCTTAGCAAATCTAGGCTAGCGAGTAGAATACAGTTTATTGAAATACATCTCTTGGTAAAACCAATGAATACCCAAACAGTCCCTTTATCAGTTGTTCGGTTGACTAAAAATAAACCACATAGCAAAACTGAGACTGCTTTTATATTGGTACGGGGTTTGGCTGAATGCTGGTTTGGGGGATCACAGGGATGATCTTTCTGAGATTTTGATGTAAAAAATGCACACATTTTGCCTAGATTCTTATATGTAGGCTTTTATTTTGAGCAACTAGGGCAGCTAAACTATTAGAAGGGTAATTGCCTCAAATCTAAAGTAATATTTATTGAGAATCAGTGTATCAGAGTACTCTGATGGAAATATTCATGGCAACCTTACAGAGAAAGTCTTGTTGCTTAAGCATATTCCCCAGATGGTGGCATGTATAGATCAAACGGAGTCCATTTTCAAAACCTTGATATTTGAATTCCTGATTAGACATTCTACCCTTTGCGTGTTTATCTACCAAACAGTCCAGCAGCCAGTTGTCCTCAAATATGTGATGATATTGTGATAGGGTACACAAAGCAAGTGTTCATTTTCTGTTGTTTTGCCCTCTCTCCGAAAACAAACTCTGATACTCGATTGTTTTTAGCCTCGATATTTACTAATTGTTTGCAGAATTAGATTGAAATATCTAGCAATTGCACGATGAAAAGTTTTCCATTCTGATAATTACACAAGATACACTTGAACAAACTTATTTATTGTTTTAATATTCTTTTCCTACATGATACTTTAGATAGTTTAAATGGAATGATATAGTTTAAAACTATTCTTTGCATAGTACATGCAAATTGGATAGTCAGTACCATAATACGTTTTTCTTCCAGGATATAGGATATTCTTGCACTTTACAAAACTGTGAATTTACATTTTTGTATTGAGTTACACCTCCAATTCAACATCATTCTACAGCAAGAAACCTAGGCGTCATTCACTCACCATGTAGATGGAAACGTCTCCTATATAGTCCCTACCAGTACTTCAAACTCAGGTTGACCTAAGGTTCTTTTACTTATTTGGACTGCAGCCACTGTTGATTGTCAAACCATAGACAGATGAAAGTGGACACATTATATTCAGGGTCTTAAATTAAGATTTAGGGATTGGGGCAATCTATTTTTAAATATTTTTAATAATGATAATTTGACCCCTTCTAACATTGTGAATCTCAAAGTTGGTTAAGTGTCATGGATTCAATCAGGTCCAAAGTACTTGGAAGTTATAGGAAGGGTCTTTAGATCATCCTAGCTCAGGGGTCTCCAACCTTTTCTGTAGTAAGAGCTAATTCTAATCAAGGAAAGTCCTTCTGAGCTACTAGCATATTTTATCACTGTAAAATGCCGATGATATGTATTAACATTACACTATGACAACCCTAAGCACAATTATCAGTAGTAACCGCCCAAAAATTCCAGGTGAAGCTATCAGCAGAATGCTAGGAACATGTTTATCAATAGTAAATGCTTGTAATCAAGTCAAATTCAAATCATCACATGCTGTATGCCACAAAGGGTATTACCACAGTAGTAGGTCTCCTCAACTCAAATTGAATTATTATCATTCAGCTAACAACTTTAAATGTGTTTTAGAATTGCAATATTTTGTCTTCATTCGCATATTAGTTTTTGAAAATACAGGTGCTTTTCTATCAAAATCCCTTTCCACTTTGAGCAATCAAACTCAATTTTCCAGAAGAAAAACCTTTTCAGAAAAAGCATAATTCTTCCTTTAAAAATCAAATCAGTTTTCATTGTTAGAAAATACAGTCCCTAAACATCAGCTTTTAGTTTTCATTCAGTACCGCCATGTAAAAATGCCTCTCATGGACAAATTATGCTTCAAATACCCAGGTATTGGAATCAGAGGCCATGGTTCCTCACCATAACACTAAGAATGCCTCTGTTATGCTAATAATTAAGTGTGGGACAGAAATCCGTTCCACTCGCAGAATTGTTGGATTTTCGGCAATTTCGCTATCCGCGAATCGCGACATTGCCGAAAAATCCGCAAATCCGCTCGCAGGCGGATTTTTTTTTGGGCCTACAGGAAGCACAGTTAAGGCAGGTGCTCGAGTTGAAGCTAACTTTGTAACCATTTTAGAATGGCGCCGGCAAGCTGCCAGAGTTGAAGTTGCTTACTTGTAAGTTGCAACTTCAATTCTGGCATCTTGCCGCGCTATTCTAAAATGGTTACAAAGTTAGCTTCAACTCGGGCACCTGCCTTTACTCTGTAAGAGCTTCCTGTGGGCCAAAAATTAAACCTCAACAGGAAGCACTTACAGATATAAATAAAGCAGGTGTCCGAGTTGAAGCTCAAATTCAGTAACGTTTTAATCAGCCCAAAACATTAGTGAGCATGGTCGAGGCTGGGCAAGTGTGCTTTAACCCCATATCTACCGTCGAAAATTAGCTGTAATACTCGAGGGAGGTCTTTGAATCCCTGAGTTTCTCGAGCGCAACTCCCCTGTAGTTCCTCTGACTAGGAGGCTGCTTTCTCCTCACCTGCTGCCCTGCTCGCTCTCTGACCTTATACACAAGAGGCATGTTGACACGCATAATAGCCCCGCACCACACACTAGCGGTATCAAACGTCTTCCCGCCCTTTCCCAATCCCAACTATGATGGACAACTCACTCAAGGGACCTCGGCGCCTTTTGGCGCAGTGGCAAGTTACAGGCAAACATGGTCAGTGGAGACAAATCTTCTGGCCCTTTACGCAGCTGCAGTGTAGGAAAAGCACTATCATTTACCCAAAGAGGTAGCACTTACTGATTAGCAAAAAGTACTCCAGTTGAGTAGAGGTATTGCACAAAACGGTGGCATCTTCGTGGATAACTATGCAGGGCAGGATTCATTCTGGCACGAGGCTCCTGTCACAACAAATAACCCTCAACAGGAAGCACTTTCAGATATAAATAAAGCAGGTGCCCGAGTTGAAGCTCAAGTTCAGTAACGTTTTAATCAGCCCAAAACATTAGTGAGCACGGTTGAGGCTGGGCAAGTGTGCTTTAACCCCATATCTGCCGTCAAAAATTAGCAGTAATACTCGAGGTAGGTCTTTGAATCCCTGATTTTCTCTAGCGCAACCCCCGTGTAGTTCCTGTGACCAGGAGGCTGCTTTCTCCTCACCTGCTGCCCTGCTCGCTCTCTGACCTTATACACAATAGGCATGTGAACACGCATAGAAGCCCCGCACCACACACTAGCGGTATCAAACGTCTTCCCGCCCTTTCCCAATCCCAACTATGATGGACAGCTCACTCAAGGGACCTCGGCGCCTTTTGGCGCGTTGTAAATGTAAATGTAAATGTGCTGGACTTGTAAAGCGCACGGCTGCCCGTAAGCGTCTCGGCGCTTGCTTAGGGAACCCGTCCTGGTATTCCCCTGTGAGAAACCCCGGCAGGTTGTCCACAAGGTGAAAGCCAGGCATCCCGCCGCGAGGGGCCGTAGTGGAGATTAAGCAAGCTATTGCCCAGAGTCGCAGAGTGTGACCCCGTGAGTTGAGTAGGCACCAGAGCGAGAATTGTCGAGTCCGTGGAATTTTTGAGCCCGAGACCCGCCGAGGCGGGGAATCGAACCCTGGTCCACGGTCGATCTCAGCTTCCGGGTCTGCCGCCTCTAACCACTGAGCCACGCTTCTCCACACGTTGGCAAGTTACAGGCACACATGGTTAGTGGACACAAATCTTCTGGCCCTTTACACAGCTGCAGTGTAGGAAAAACACTATACATTTACCCAACGAGGTAGCACTTACTGATTAGCCAGTAGAAAGTACTCCAGTTGAGTAGAGTGCAAATTGCAAAAAAAAATCCGTGAGTTCGTGGATTTTTTTCCGATTTCACGCGAATTTGCGGACCGCAGATCCGCAAAATTCGCCCATACTTACTAATAATGCCCACCATTAAACCTGGGCTACGACTGTGCCACAGCTGGATGCCCAACATATATCAGTTATGACCATTATTATGGGAGAAGCAGTTGCTACTCTGTCAGGAAAGGCTAAAAGCAGGCCAGTCATGCTCTTAATATGTCAGTGATGGCAGCAAGTATGTAATTACTCTACTTGTATACCCAAAATAGTCAAGGACAAAAATATTATGGCTATGGCACAATTATACTATGAATGGGCACAATTGCGTCAGAGATAATACTCTTATGATGGAGACCTGCATACATATTTGGCAGTCCTTGAAGCTAGGAGTAGCTTTAAGGAATCAGCGCTGGTTATTTGTGAAGAACACAATGTCACACACCCACACAAAAATGAAGGTGATGCTTTTAATTTTCTCTGCCCTGGATGCATACTCTCTTCTCCTCAGTTCTTTGGTTGATCATGCTCCCAACTAACACATTTTCACTTTAGTTTTGCTGTCACACCCTTTGGATGGTCAGCCCTGGTTACTGCTGCTACTATTCTTTGATGTCACATACAGTGCGACTGATCGAGCAGGGCGGATAACATGGCCAAATTCTTTCTTAGGTAGATTTAAAGTGGATAAAGATGGTTCATGTGGCAGACCCATAGGCCAATGCTGCAGCTTCCACATGCTTCAACACCCTCCGCATACTCAGCAAGGCCTTCAAATGGACCCACCCCCGGAATCCAGGAAGACCGTCACCCATGCTCTCATCACCAGCAGGCTGGACTACGGGAACGCCCTCTATGCCGGAATCAACAAATCTCTACTCCACAAACTTCAGACAGTCCAGAACGCCACAGTCAGACATCCTCAGCCTCCCACGACAAGACCACATTACCAAGCATATACAAGACCTCCACTGGCTCCCCGTCGAAAAAAGAGTGACCTTCAAGCTGCTCACACACACCTATAAAGCCCTCTACAACACCGGACCCCAATACCTCATCAAAAGAATCTCCTTCTACACCCCAAAAGAAACCTCTGCTCCGCTGACCAGGCCTTGGCCGAGATCCCCTGCATCCACAGAACCAGAACATGAGGTACACCCTTCTCCTACATCATGGCCTAGACCTGGAACAAACTACCCCTCAGCATCAGAAGAAGCCCCACACTGAAAGCATTCAGGACGAGCCTCAAGACCTGGCTTTTCAAATCACCTGAGCTGCCAAAATCCCCCCACACGCTCCCCCAGTGCCATGAGACCCTCACAGGTGAGTAGTCCGCTCTATAAATTCCTGATTAATTGATTGATAGGCCACCAAAGTGTGTGTTTGAGTGTTATCAACATGCCCTGCCATTGGTTTGGCTGTGTGTAACTCTTAAGGGTAGTGAAATGAGCAGTGCTGCCTTCTATATTATACACAGAATCTCCCAGATTGGCTGGGTTCGGCTTCACCTCTGAGAGCAACTTTGAGGGTGCTGGTGAGCTACCAGTAGCTCCCGAGCTACTGGTTGGAGAGCCCTGTCCTAGCTCATGATATTGACATCATATTAGAGAGTCTCACTGCTTGATTTGCAAACAGCTCTTATAACAGGTAAAATACCAATGCCGTACTTGCCATGAGATTAAGGGGATTAACCCACACAGTGTTTCTATTAGGTCTAATATTTAATTGGAGTCTATGTATTGCTAACAGCGATTTTAATGCGAAGTATATTTTAGTACTAAGGACTACATATTTATGCCTAGATACCTAATATGGGGGGTTCTTGACATATGTAGTCCCACATCCATTTAATCAAAATTGCCCATATCATACAGAATTACGATAAATCAGCCTCTGTAATCATATGATACCAGGAAATCATGTAGGAAGGAGGCAAAAGATAATAAAGGGAACAGATTGATTGTGCTTTTATGTTACAGTGGGTGATCAAGACTTTAGGCCTGATTTAGCGTGTGACAGATGGCAGTCCATCTGTCAGGGTGACCGAGAACATAGCCTCTGTCATCCTGATGGACTACCGCCAGTCAGATTTAGAGATGACCATCGGTCAAGCAGCCATCTCTGTACTTTATAGAAACCACTGTTATTGTGGTTCCTTTCAATGTACAGAAGGTTTGGTGGATGGTCGTCATTGGTTTTGTTGACCGTTCATCATAGTTTTGGGATGTTTTTGCTTTCTGGAAACAAAATCCCAAAGCAGGAATTTGAATTTGATTTTGAAAATCAAAAAACGAATGAGTCACCATTTCTTTTTCTGTCCCACACTACCAGATTTGTCTCCTGGCACTAATGTGCAGGAATAAATGTATGGACGGGATAATGTCCTTTCTCTAACTGCCCCTTCACTGTTGACAGAAAACCTAAGGTAGGCGTGTCTCTAAATGGGGCTGGCACCAAGAGTTTGATGGCCAGAGTACTCCATCGCTTCTGCGAAGGAGTACACTGCCCACCAAGATCTAAATCATGTCCTTAGTAACACAGTATTAACTTATGCTTAGAGGATTAGGCTGATTCCTTAGATATTGCTACATCTTATAAAACAATTACTAGAGACATTTATAACATTCTTATTGGGCAATGGTGGGGTCAGATTAACAACGATGCTAAGACATGGTTTGCTAGATCATGTCGTTTGAACAACCACAAACTACATGAAGCATTGGCATGATTTCCATGGAATTTAAATAAAGTGAACTACTGTACAGCTGTGTTTAAAAGAAAACATTCAAGGAACAGATGTCTCTCATTAGAACTAAAAAGGTGGAACTCCTAATTGAAGCTAGCAGCTCAATGTTTATTTCTGAAAAGGTGGGAAATCTCCTTTTCTTCAGTTTGGACTCCATTTAATCAAACAGAAAAATGGGTCAAAGAATTTTCCAAATATTTATTGCTCTAAGAATGTCCATAATACAGCATCTGTTCATTTCTTTTCTAAATCTAAAATTGCATATTAGTCTGTACAAGGTAATTGTGACACCTGCATAACAACCTCTCAACTATAGCCAACTACTGAAGGGAGGCCATTGTACATCAAGCTTGACATAGCCAGAGGTGTCTGACAGGGTTGTATTTTGTCCCCCTGTATGTAAGTGGAATTTATTCAGGAGAGTTAGGCTCATCATCAGTCTCTATCTTCCCCAAGTGGGTGGATGTTTACTGCTGATGTAAACTTGTTCGCTTGTGATAACATCTTGCCACAAACTATGTTGCATTTCATGTTTTTGTAAGTTTCATGACCTACTTCACTAGACAGATCTAATTCCTTTATTGAAACAGGAGAATTTCACAATATGTAAACTGCCCTTATCACACTTGCCGCTGTTACACTCTTCCCTTTTTTTGCAGTTGACCGTTTTTTAATTGTGGCTGATAAGTCAAAAGTGATTTTCCAAGAATAGTTTTCAAGATGAAATTGTTTTATTGCAAGATACTGTAAATCTTTCTTTTTTCTTTCTTTAATTTACTGGAATTTGTATGTGTATTTGTAAGAGTTTTCATTGCTGCTACTGAACCCAGTAACGTGTTGGTGGCCTTACTGCCAGTGATAGATGCACATTTACCATTATCAATAACCCACTTTCCAACATTTGGTGTTCAGCGGTGTGGATGAGGACCTGTGTTTAAAAGTACACTTTTCAGTGAAGTGAATTAAGATTTTTAAAATCCTCTATTTGTCTTAGAACAAAACTTTTGGATTGTGAAATTTTGGAATTCGGACTAAACTGATGTTTAATCCAATAGTTTGATTTTTCCAAAAGTGTTCTAAGTCTGATTGCTAGTTATTGTGACACAAAAATAGGGATACCATGGAGCTGGACCTAGCTAAACTGCCTCAAATCAAGATGATTGAGATTAGGATACTGTCAAGGGCTATGGGGCTACCTGTATCCAACAAGGTTAGGAAGGCAGGGTTGATTAAGTCCCCGAAGGCCTGGGCTGAGATAGCTGCAGACATTGAAGCAGGAGTGTAGGTTCACCCCCCAACATAACCCAGGAGGATGAGGATAATGCCTCCTCCATTGTTTCCAGTGTTAGCTGTGCAATTCCATATGGTGAGAGGAGGGCAGGGTCTTCTACTCAGGAACCACCACTGTCCCTTGTGGAGAGGTAGTTTGAGGACAATTAGCTGTATTACCTTTGGGGCAGAGGAAACTGGAACTAGCTAAGGAACAGTGGGAGGGGAAGAAGGCAAGAGAAAATGGTGGCAGTGAAAATGAAGAAGAAATTGAGATGTCTGAGGTGGTGGGGTTGTCCACAAGCTTCCCAAGCATATCATACCCAGATACACAGAGAGGGATGACATTGATAAATGGCTGACTTTATTTGAAAGGGCCTTTGAGATGTTGGGGCAGCGCCAAGCATTGGGGTTAGCTCTTGTGGGAACTGATTCCAGTAGCTGGATGGGATAGGCTCCTGGCCCTGCAGGGGAAGTAGGCAAAGTCCTACTCTCAAATGAGGAAATGTTTAGTTGTGAAATTTGTTTTAACCCAAGAGCAGTACAGGGGAAGTTCAGAGGTACCCAAAAGGTAAACTCCCAGCTGTGGGTAGTCTTTTTAGAAACCTCAGAGAAGGCACTCGAAGGCTGGTTTGTTGGTAACAAAGACACATATGAGGAATTGTATAATTAGTTTTTGAGAGAACACATTTGACTCATTGGGCTGAAGAGAAGTTAAGCCAGTGCCTAGTGGAGTCAAAGCTATCGCATGCCAAGGACCTAGGAAGGGCAGCTGATGAGTGGGTGGGAACCTGGATTTCCACTCAGCACCAGGGGGTGACAAGAAGAAGAGGGACAGGTCCTCCCCCAGTGGAGAGCCCAGGGGAAGAAAGGTCAAAAACTGAAGGAGTCCTCAAAAGACCCACAAAAACCAGAAAAAGGAGGGGGGAGACCAGAGCCAACCCAGATTCAAAGGTAGGTGTATCATGGAAAGAATGGTAGGTTCTTTGATCCCTCAAAGGTGGGAAAGTGATTTAACTGTAATCAGCCTGGGCACAAGAAGGGAGATGCTGTCTGCACAATGAAGCCCCCCCCACAAGTGGGCCATCCTAAGGGATTGCTAGTGTAAGTGTGGGGGTAGAGAGTATCCTAGAGAGAGTAGGGAAGTAGCAGAGGCAACCTTGATGTCCCTGGGTGGGGTGAATATAGCAACTGTGGCAGCCTTACCTCCTAACCTACAGTCAAAGGCCTCAAATTATTAGGACTGAGGTTGAGGCTCTAAGAGACAGAGGGTCTAGTGGGACTATGGTCCTAGATACCATGCTGCCTCAAGATACGGTTTTGCCTGGTCACCTATGCAGACAACAGTACCAAACGCCATCCTATGGCTATGGTGGATTTGGAATAGGGAGGTGTAACAGGCCCTGTGAAAGTAGCTGTGTCTCCTCTACTCCCAGTCCAGTGTTCACTTGGCAAGTATCTAGACACATCTGAGTGGTCAGAGGTGGAGAGAGGGCACCTTATGAGAATATTGGAGCTCCATGAGTGGGTATGTGGTGTGACCAGGTCACAGACTATCCAGAAGAGAAAGGCTGGATGCCTGGACCCTGAAACAAAGGGTCAAGCTTCCAAGTACAAGGACACTGGGTCTGGTGAGCCAGCCCATGGAACTCCAGAGGTGCAGGATAAATCTGACCTTGATGGGGGAGGATCTGACCTCTGAGAAAGGGACTCCATCCCTGCCAGAGCTGTCAGATTTGCCAGAACTGACAGGAGCAGGTGAACCTTCTAGAGAGGGGTTCTGTTATGGACAGAGAGACGGTCCCACCCTTGAGAGCTTAAGGTGGATTGCCTCCAAGCAAGAGTAGGGGATGACAGTGGATTTCACAGAATCTACTGGGAAGATGGGATGCTTCACACCGAAGCCAGAAACCTCAAGGAAGGGGCCACCAGGAGGTTAGCAGTGCCCCAAAAGTACAGAGAGTTCATCCTGACCTTGGGTCCTGATAACCCCTTGGCAGGAAATTTGGGACAGACTAAGACTTGGAACCAGTTGGTGAACCATTTCTACTGGCCCCATATGTCTGAGAAGGTAAAGGAGTTTTGCAGCTCTGTTTCACCTGTGAGGCCAGTGGTGGTGGGGAGGGGGAGTCAAAGGCTCCTTGATACCACTGCCAGTGGTTTGGACTCCCTTTGAGAGAGACATTGTTGGTTCCCTGGACCCACCTGCTGTATCATGGAATATGTATATCTTGGTGGTAGTGGACCATGCAACAAGGACAATAGCTGCTCCTGCAGTAGCAAGGCCACTGCTTGGTGTGTTTACCAGAGTGGCTTTCCGAAAGAGGTTGTTTCAGATAGGGGCACAAACCTCCTGTCCAGACTTCTGAAAGTGATGTGGGATGAATGTGGTGTTAAATGCAAGTTTGCCACTCTATATCCCCCCCCCAGACCTATGGTCTGGTGGAGAGGTTGGACAACACCCTGAGGGGTATCATCACTGGTTTGGCTGACAAACTCAAGAGGAGATGGGATGTTCTCTTCCCAAGCCTACTGTTTTCCTACAGGGAGGTTCCACACAATGGGGTTGGTTTCAGTACCTCTGAGCTGTTGCTTGGACACCCTGTGAGGTGGCCATTGTTCCTGCTGAGTGAGTGTTTGTAGAAGCCTCGTAAAGAAGCAAAGGGCAATGTTCTGGACTATGTGCTAGGCCTAAAATCTCAAACAGCCGAGCGAATGTACAAGACAGACAGGAAACTAGATGCCTGCCAGGAGCTCATGAATCACTAGTATGATCAGAAGGCTGCGATGCCTGAGTATACTCCAGGACAGTCAGTGTGGGTGGTCGAGTCTGTGGCTCCCAGGCCCCTCCATGACAAGTGGAGTAGGCCCTATCCAATCATTGAAAAAAATAAGGGTGAGGTTACCTACCTGGTTGGCCTTGGCATCCACAGGAACTCTCATAGGGTCATGCATGTGAATAGATTGAAACCTCACCATGACAGGGCAGACATGACCATGTTACTGGTCACATATGAGGTAAAGTAGGAAGAGACTAAGCCTGTGCCTAACCTCCTCTCCAACAATGTGCAAGATGGGTCAGTGGAGGGGATTGTACTCTCTCCCAAATTGACATACCAGCAGCACGGAAACTGCAAGCAGAAGCTGGAACAGTTTGATGGCTTGTCCTCTTTGACTTCAGGTATCACTAAGTGGTGTGTGCACCACATTGACACTGGTGACAGGCCAGACTGTACAGGTTGTCTTATCATGCCAAAGCCAGAATCAAGGCTGAGGTGGCTAAGATGCTAGAGTTGGGGATACTTGTGCCTTCTGCCAGTCCATGGACCAGTGCTGGTGCCTAAACCTAATCCCTACGGAAGACTGAAGGAGTTAAGGTTCAGTGTGGACTACAGAGGACTTCATGCAGTCACTAAGACTGATGCTCACCCTATAACTAGAGCTAATGAGCTCATTGACCGGTTAGTGGCTTCTAAGTACCTGAGTACCTCCAATTTGACTTCAGGCTACTGGTAGATTGCCCTCAGATATGGACCGAAGGAGAGATTGGCATTCTCAAAACCAGGGGGACATTAACAGTTCATGGTAATGCCTTTTGGCTTAAAGAATGCCCCTGCCACCTTCCACAGGATGGTGAATAAGGTCCTGGTTGGGTTGGAGCAGTTCAGTGCAGCTTATCTGTATACTATAACTGTATCCAGTTCTACCTGGGAGGATCACTTAAGCCATCTGAGGGACGTGCTTCGGCCATGTGGCAGGCAGGCCTGACTATTAACCCTTTTGATGCATCGGACGGCTCCCGGCCGTCCGTCGCTACACGGCCGGGAGCCGTCCAAATTTCGGGCTCATTCAAAGGGTGAAGGCCAGTAAGTGCAAAATATGGCAGAGGTCTGTTGTGTACCTGGGCCACCTTGTAGTTGGAGACCATATACAGCCTTTCCAAGGCAAAATTCAAACCATTTTGAATTGGACAGCTCCTGTTACCCAGACTCAGGTCAGGGCCTCCCTTGGACTGACTGTTTACTGTAGAAGATCAGTTCAGAACTACACGACCATTGTGGCTCCCCTGACAGAACTGACCTCTAAGAAGAGGCCCAAGAAAGTTGATTGGACCACAGAGTGCCAGAAGGCTTTTGATACTCTGAAATCTGCTATGTGTTCAGCACCAGTGTTATGGGCCCCTGATTACACAAAGGAATTTGTGGTTCAGACAGAAACTTCAGAACAAGGGATTGGGGAAGTATTGGCACACATGAATGAGAAGGACCTTGATCACCCCGTTGCCTTTATTAGCAGGCAATGTCTTCCCAGAGAGCAGAGGTGGAGTGCCATTGAGAGGCCTTTGCAGTGGATTGGTCCCTGAAAAAGCTGAGACCATATTTGCTTGATATTCACATTCATGTTCAAACTAACCACAGACCTCACAGATAGCTCAGGCAGATTGGAGGGGAGAATCTCAAGTAATTGAGGTTACTTTACGGTAGAATACAGACCTGGGGTTTTCCATGCCAAAGCAGATGGACTTTCCAGGTTTTTTCACTTAGCTGATGAGGACTACCAGGTTGTAGGTTAGTGGCCCATCACCTTTTATTTGGGGGGCTATGTTGTAAAGTCATCCTGTGTGCACTGTGCACTCCCTTTGTTTGCTGACTGGTACTGTTGGTAACTGACTCTGACTGCCCCTGGGCTCTGTCTAACCAGGCCCAGGGCCAGTGGTATGCTGAAAACACACACACACACACGAGGGTACACTATATATTAGGGTATACTTATAATTCGCATGACCTACCCTATAAGTACCTAGTACATAATAGGGCATGGCAGTTTAGGGCCAGAAGCCTTTTCTGCACTTGCATGTGTGCACTGCTGAGAGCATGAGGTGATTTTAAAAGCAGCCCTGTGTTGCAGCACTGCTTTTAAGTGTAAATTGGGCCTAAACTCGGCTTTGGTGGTAGGGGCAATTAAAAGTGATAATTTACAATATTTTGGTATGTTAGGTACCCCCAGAGTCTCTCCTAGGTGTCCCAGGGGTGGGGGGGTCATATACTTATAAGGGGGCCCTTATAAAAGGCCCTGGGGATAGAGAACTTGCACATTTCACTTCCCTCTTGTAGTAAAGTGCTCCCCAAAATCGACTTTAGTGATACAAGCACTATGGAGTAAGAATCTACACTTTGGGGCATATCAGCACGACAATTATCATCGCTTTAGCGGCCGTTTTCAGCCGGAAAGCGCCGATAATTGTAACGCCCTATTAGCAAGGTCACGCTATTGCATGAATCCTTGCCTCAGCGCCCTTTCCCTTAATGCCCAGTTTTGCCTCTCTATTGAGATGAAAAGTGGGCGTTTCCTCCCCAGAATAATGGGAGAAATGTCGCAAAGTGACATTTCTCCTATTATCAAGCCTCCCGCTAACCTGCAGAGCAATAAGAAAAGTAGCGCTAACCTTGGTTAGCGCTACTTCACTTACGCCTGCTTTTCATCTGACTTAGCCATGATATCCAATGGAAGGTGGATATCATGGCTAAGTATGCCCTGTCCTATCACCAACGTAGCACCAAACGTTGTGCGATTATCGCTGGAATCCCCGCGATAATTGCACATTTGGCAGCTAACTCAGCTGTTTTTATCGCTCTGGAAATAAGCGTCGCTGATAGCGCGCTATCTCCACGATAAAAATAAGCAACGGCTGGCGATAATTATCCTAGCACTAAATGCGCTTAGCAATAATTATCACCAGTTGTTGGTGATATGCCCCTATGTTTGCATATTTAGGACCCCTATCATAGATTCCCCTGGCACAGAGGCTATCATTTCAATAGTTTATGAAAGCATGACTATCGCTAGGGATCAAAGAAAATATAATTCAAGGACTTATGAGAATGTCATTGATGAATCCAACAATATGCTATTGTTGAAGTTATCCTTAACTTTACAGAAAGGAAATTATAAGATGTTCTTGTCTGTAAGCCAACATTCAGCCTTCCAGCCCACTTCCCTGATTGGTCAGAGTTACAGGAGTAGCCAGACTGCTTTTATGAAGTGATAATTGGCTCACCTAGGTAGAGGATATCTGGTAGAGAGATTTCTACTACACAGGAAAGTCAGAGCATGGGGGAGGGGTCTTAAAGCATGAAGATTCAAAGGGGGATAGAAGAGGCAGGGAATGCCAGGCCCATCTACCCACCAGCCCCTCCCTCTGACCTAGCCAGACTGTAGGCTTAAGGCAGGAATTTGCAGAATGTAGGGAGGGGAGAGCTTTAGAAATGAGCCATACTGGAGGTTGGTTTAACTAGTTCTCACTACTCCACTGGGATTTCAGCCATACTGAATTTTGGAGGAATAGTGCTTTCTGACAGAAGATTATGCAACACTTTGGATGAAGTGATCATGCTCTGGGGTGTTGCCCTGCACCTGATTGGACAGGAGTGCTTTTCTGCTTGACTCCAGAGAACACTGAATAAGTATGTGAGAAGAGCGGACCCTCGTAAATCTGCTGCTTGCAACTAAGAGAAGGAGAAAGCTTGCCAAGCTGGAAACTTGGTTTTCACCATCAGGCCCTGCATTCTGACTGACTGCGCTCCCTACATTGTCTTAAAGTACAGCTCTTTGCGGGTAACTTGCTTCAAGCAAAACAAAGAGTGGAGTCCCTGCAAGCTTAGCTCACTTGGATCATCACCACCAATAAACCACTGCTTGGAGTGTGTCCAGGGGATTTGTAAGGGTTTTGTGCAGGTGCATTGGGGAAATTGTGGTCCCAACCTTTCAAGGACCACCTTGGAAATTCCACGCCCTTGGAAAGTGTTCTAAACACTTTGGACCCTCAAGAGGAACTTTAGAAAGAAGTTCCAGAAGTTTAGAGCGACTTTGGAAAAAAGCTCCAGAAGATGACCGACTCAACCACGAGAGCCAAGCCAGCCACCCTCAACCACGAGCTGGCCTGCCCTGCTGGTTCGTCTCACGGAAAAGCTCCGGAGGTCTGACTTTCAGGGTTTGATCGGTAGATCCCTGGAGAGCAAATCAGTGATCCTCACCGAATCCAGACTGGTGAAGAGCATCAAGGGACCCTGGCAGAAAACGCTCCAGAAATGTTTCTAGCCCGAAGGTAACATCTCGAACGAGGGCTATCCGAGCACGTCTCCATCGCGGTCAGCTTGAAACTTTGACTTTCTCCCGGTCAAGCACGACCAGATGTCCCAAAGTGATGCTATGGGTTTCTAAGTGCTATATAGTGCTAAATCTTTAAAAAATCATATCTCTAGTTCCCTACTTTGGATTTTTGTCATTTTGTTATCAATTTAAAGATAAACATATTTACTATTTTCATAAATTGGTGTTGGAGTTTTATTGTGTATTGTGTCTTAATTATGTACTGAATTGGTGTTGTTAAATGCTGTACATACCGGTCTCCTTAATTAAGCCTGCCTGCTTGCAGTCAATACCAAGGGTTGAGCATGGGAATAATTTATTGAGACATATACTTAGGCCTAGACTGTGTTAGTAGCCTTATTGCCTGTTGTAGAGGCACATTTACCACTAAAAATAACCCACTTTCCAACAATAACTATATCCTTTTTCTATTTTTTCTACCCTTGCTGATCTTGACAGTATGACCTCTTAAAGTACCTTTTCTTTTGTCTAATGTGTGAATTAAATTAAATTGCTATTCAAGAGAGATATAAGAAGTCCATTAAAGGTTATCCTTATAGAGTGACAGCATTTCAGTTTTAGAAACTTAATGGCAAAATAGCAAATTAATTTCGAAGCTTCCCAAACTCAGGAATAGTAGCAGGTAAAGCTGGGAAGGTGGACCACAAAGATGGAAAGCTGGAGAATATTGCCACAGGAGCGAAGATAGATTAGAGAGCTACTGGTTTAGGTCTTGAACATGAGTGAGGCTAGTAGGTGTAGAGCTTCGGAGGGAGAAAGTGTATGTAGGTTGGCATGTGGTTGGTGTGCCTGTGTGGGTATATGTAAATAAACATTTAATATTTATGTGGACCAGGCCAGTAGACAATCTTGGCAAAAGGATCTCACTTATGGGACCCTGGATGAATGAGTTCAAGCCCAAAATAGATGTATCATACACATAACCCAACAGGATTTTTCTATAAAGAACAAATCTTCTATGGGTATGATTTTTTTTAATCCTTCTAGAGTCATTTCCAAAAGATCTGCAACAATTAATGAAAAACTATGACACTAATTTTTAGGATAGCAGGGATTTTTTTGATTTTCTGAAGATCAGTGGCCCTGGCAAACACAGATGTGAATTGTACAATGTGGGACAGCTGGCCCGCTGAATCATCACTTGTAAGCTCTTAAGCCTAAATTATGAGTGCCCTAAAGGGCAGGAGATATTTTTTATACTTGTTAAAAATAAGCATCCCATGATTTGGAATTGTGAGATAAATAGAATCTTTTACTAGTTTACCCTTGATATTGGGGCATAACACACAGATTTCCGCATCATAAACCACGTCTTGGTATGTATAAAGCCTTATCGAGTGTGTTAAACTTCAACCAATATATAAATAGTACCTCTGGGAAAATGGATTTGCACAGGAATTGTAAATTAGTGAGACTCATATTCAAACAAGCATTGGAAGGGTATTGGAAGGGTATTCAAAGGGTATTCTCCTCAAATATATGCTGTCCCATACCCTGTGGACCCACACGTAGGCCATGTATAGAGTATTCTATACAATTCTTATATGATCAGCTATCAGTTCAGGATAGACATCATTGCGACGAAGGTCAGGAATGATTTGTGTATGGTTAGCCTCTGTCTAGAGTTGCCTGGTGGGCAAAAAACGATTTATAGGAATGTGGCCGAGTGACTGCCACTGGCTGAGATTAATTCATTCATTCCATCCATCCCCCTGTTGTTTTTTGTAGGTGAGAGCTGGTGCTGCACACATTTTAAATCTTCCATTTTATTATTTTCCCCATGACCAAATAAAAGATGGAGATTAATATTCTAAATATACATTGTATAAAAAAGCTTTCATAGGGTAGTTTCAAACTTATTAATTCCTCAGCCCCCATTTCCTGTGTAGTTCCTTTGAATCAATGGGAGGAGCCAGTGAAACTGGCAGAGCTAAAAGAAAGAGCGTGGGCAATTGGGCATATTTGCAGCTTCAAGCTCGGATCATCATCCTTGCACAAATGGATAAGATGTTTTAATTTCATACCGTTTTTTGATGTAAATTGATGGGAGCGCAAGGGACGCTAAAGGCAGGTATGGTTAATGGCCAGTTGAATTGAAGAAACATTACTTCTGTCTTAGTGGCATTCGTTTTAAAGGCACTGTATCTTACCTTAAATGAGACATCGTAGGATAAAGTCTCTATGGAATCATTGACACAGATAAAAGTCCTTGGAAGGAGCATATGTGTTAAACTTAAGTCCCCAGTGCTTTGTTAGATGCATGATGGATCTAAATTATGTGAGGGAAAGGTATATGATCCCAGTCTTATCTGTTGTGCCCTATAGGCCAACGACCACTCGAGGGCAGCTCCAGTGACCTTTTCAACTGTAACTTTTCTGTTCAAGAGGAGAAATTAATTCAAGGTGGCGACCAAAGCAGCTGCAAAATCAGCATAATCATTGAGGGTATAAAATAGTAAAACCCTTCTTGGCCAGGTCCAGAATGTTTCCCTGGTGACCTATGTTGTGTCTTTGGTATACAGGACAAAAACGATCCAAATCTTTTCATACCGTTACAATCTGAAGGGCTCTAACATAGCAATGGGTGCAGGTTGCTCAAAATGTTGTAGACATTTTTGGAGCAGAGGGAGTGAGTGGAAGCCAATACGCGGATGGAACTTTAACCAAATTGGTAGAAAGATTTTTTAGGTTAGTAAATAACTGAGCTATTACTCACAATTTGCAAGTATACCGAGGGCGCAAGCTGGTTTTACTGATATCAAGTAATACTTTGATGTCATCAGTATTATGTATTAACATTTAAAATGTGCTTTCCCTTAAGGTGGTGAAAATGTAATTTCTAGTTAACTGTGCTCTTTTCTTTCCAAGTAAAATTTGTACGTGTAAATTGTATTACATTTATACATCTCGCCTACGTTGCAGCGCATGTGCTGCATGCCTTGGCGAGATCTATAGTCATTGGTTTTGTGTCCCGCTTCTTTGGAAGTGGGGTCTGTGTCCGCCATGTCTCCCTTAGGCCCTGCCCACCCTGACTCGAGATTTTGCTTGCACACGGCACCAGTTAGTGCAGGCACGAGCAGTGGCTCTCTCTCTCTCTCTCGCCTGGGGCATCAGCGCAACACAGGACCTTCAGGCAGTCTCGTAATAAGGTCCGCCATCACGCCTGTGACCTGCCCAGGCCACCACACACCCACTTCTGTGTCCCGCGAGTGCGGCCAAGTCATCCAGCAGTGCAGCAGGTCAGCCACCGATGCCCTGGTGTCACGTCACGCCCGCAGCCTGCCCAGGCGCTGATGCCCTGGTGTCCTGCGTGTGCAGCCAAGTCCTCCGGCAGTGCAGCAGGTCAGCCACCGATGCCCTGGAGCATTGCTAATTTTTTGCCACTGAAAAACATGTGAATTTATCAAACAACTGACAGCAACAAAATCCAGCAAATATTTGTTTAGGTTCTGCTTTTGCATATCACGCCGTGTACACAGACGCTCATCTCTGAGTCTGGTGCCTCCGTGGACGCCACGCTTTCACCTTAGGGTGCACACTTCACCCCACTGTCACGATATTGAACGCCGGCAGAGGGGCGGACTGTTGCTGACACACGGGACAAAGACTCCAGGTCCCACAAGCCTGAGGGGCCACGCCTGCTGCAGCGATCACCCTCACCTGCACCAGGACCTTGAAAAACTGCTCGCGCATCCCGCTCCGCGGGAGACGGTTCGTCGTGAGTGCCGGCAGAGGGGCGGACTGTTGCTGACACACGGGACACGTGATACACGCATTTGATCCCAAAATGAAAAAGCTAGAACATCTAGAATACGAACATGAATGTCCTCTGTCGATCGAAATTCTGCCTCTCGAACAGTACACCTGTGTAATCTACACAGACGTATCTGCACAACACTACATTGTGGATAAACAAGTTTACAATGCAGCATGCGCGATTGTTAAAGGTTGCTGGCGCATAGGTAAATTCAGACCAATGGTCACTAAAACTGAATCACTCAGAAACTGTACAGCTCAGCGAGCTGAACTACAAGCTTTAAAGATGGCGCTTGAAAATGCTGATCGCGAATTCCCCACACTAATAGTGTGCGACTCGCATTTCTGCATCCAGTCTTACAATGATTTTATGCAGAACTGGGTTCAAAACGGTTTCAAAAATACGAAAGGTGTCACAATAAAGCATAAAAAACTATGGGAACAACTAGTTATTTTACAGAAAGAACTACGAAAGACTCACGTGATACATATGCAGAGTCTTCGACGTGATGGGGTTCACGTTGCAGGGAATTCATTGGCTAACAAAGCCACAACCGCAGCTGTTCAATCGGCTTCCGCAGCTACAAAAAAGCGTTCTAAAAAACAAATAGATGGAGAAACCATGCTGGCAGTAAAAGCCTCATTAAAAGGCGACTATGAGGCATTACCTCTAAAATATCCACTCAATAATACATACATAATTGATGCGAACTCCGTTCCTTTTGCTCGAATCCCTGGAGTGGGGGACAGAGTAATTCCAAACACGAACCGGAGGGCTTACTTGATTCAAGAAGCACGCATGGGAATGGGTTTGAGGCACCAAGAGATCTTGAAATCTCTAATAGAATTGCAATCAAAATACTGGTGGCCGGGGATGATCGTGCATGTTTATAACTTTGCATTAGATTGTCAGGACTGCAACAGAGATCGCAGTTGTGAACCGTACCAGATACCAGCCCAGACACCTCTATTAGACAGCATTAGGCTATCTACACGCAGACGTCCACAGGGAAAGAAGCGATCCCATAAATATTAAGACGAGATTCATTTGGATGTGGCCCCAGAGCTCGGCTGACGCCAGAACTGTTGTAAAAGATTTGCGAGTCTTTATCGGCACATACGCAATTGGCATGCTATATTCTGACCAGGGTCCTGCGTTTAGCTCTCGAGCTTACAAGGAGCCATGACGCCTTCATGCAAAAAGAAGGCCCTAGGCAGAGTCTCCAAGAGATTACATCGGGTCCCTCAACTAATCCACTATCAGAAATTCCAACAAGAGACAAATCAGTGCACCCTGAGCCAACGACCACTTCTAGGTTGGAGTATAAAAGTAATCAAGGGCAACTTAACAGGGAAAATGGGACAAGGACTCCAGGTCCCACAAGCCTGAGGGGCCACACCTGCTGCCCCGATCACCCTCACCTGCGCCCGGACCTTGAAAAACTGCTCGCGCCTCCCGCTCGCGGGAGACGCATTGTCGTGAGCGCCAGCAGAGGGACGAACTGTTGCTGACACACAGGACAAGGACTCCAGGTCCCACAAGCCTGAGGGGCCACGCCTGCTGCCCTGATCACCCTCACCTTCGCCAGGACCTTGAAAAACTGCTTGCGCCTCCCGCTCTGTGGGAGACACTTCGTCGTGAGTGCCGGTAGAGGGAAGGACTGTTGCTGACACACGGGACAAGGACTCCAGGTCCCACCAGCCTGAGGGGCCACGCCTGCTGCCCCGATTACGCTCCTTCCACCGGAAGTGCCTATTTAACTAACCACACTATCCGCTTCGTGGAACACGCGTGGACGGGTACCGGGCGAAGCCCGGGCCAAGGGCGGGCCTGTCTGTGCCCGTCAGGGCCAGTTAGGGACAAGGCAGGGCCACCCCCCTTGGTTTTGAGCTCTCTGAGGTTTTGGTCGTGAGCTGCGTGGCAGGAATATTGTATTCTTTCTTTGTATCACACGGTGCCCCCAGGTAAAGGTAATCCCACCATAGAGCTATCTCAGGTGTTTATATTGTGCAATCCCTGTTATCACTGTAAGTTACGATGGAGAAACGAAAGAGCACAGTGGGCACTTTAGATGCTTTTTTGGTTAGAGCTGAATCCCTCCTCACCCACGAGATCCAATTAACCGAGCAAAGGCTTTCCCTTGATCCTATAATGTAATTAACCCATTGTATCCATTTTGGATCTAACACCATAGCATTTGGAATGCTTGGTCTTGTTACTGCCTCAAGGGCTGATACTGCTGTTAAAACAGATATGCTATTCCCTTGGGCTAGGGCTCTTTCTTTTGCTACAGCAGTTTGGACCGCAGTCAGAATTTTTTCAGTAGAACTGAATTTCATTTCAGCTTGTGTGTACAAGTGTGATTTATAAGCTATTGGTACCGTTTCTCCCTCATTAGAGGTCAGGTACGTAAATCTGCATCTTCCTGGGATGACTCGGATTACAAGGTTGCGTTTGTTTGCACGTGTTTGCAGTTTTGTTTTAGTTAACATGTCTGTTTGTATTGATCGTGACATTTTTGTGTTTCTGTGTCCAATTAATTGGTTGTAAAATCAGGTTTTATTCATTCGTAGAGGGGTTTAACCCTCTCTGCGTAGTTTAGACTGTAAGTTCTTCCGAAATTCAGGAAACCTAGAATTGATTGTAAGTTTTTCAGCGTTTTTGGAGCTTGGAGTACTGCACACTTCTCTAAGAAGTTGTCTGCTAGGCCTTTGCCTTCACTTGATAACTCATATCCTAAAAATAGGACAGTGAGGTGGGCAACTCGTGATTTTTTAAAGTTGAATTTGTACCCTTCAGATGCGATCCCAAGTATAATTGTGTTCACTCTTTTTAAGTGTGTCTCCAGGTCATCGTCAGTAAGATATATGTCATCGACATAAGATAATGCCTCATCATCATACATTTGTAGTAATTCTGTTACCCTGGCTGAAAATAATCCTGGGCTGTTTTTGAATCCCTGGGGGAGACGACAAAATTGCACTGTGCCCCCATACTGAAGAAAGCGGTCAAATATCTGCTTTCTGATGCAATGTTTTGACAGAAGAAACCATTTGAAATATTTAATGTTGTTTTATATTTTTTGCGCACGATGTTATTCATTAGTGCTGCACTGTGTGAGCTTTGTACTGCAAATGTTTTGCAACAAGAGTTTAGGTGTCTGTAATCCAAAACTAGACGATATGAATCGTCTGGTTTGGAGACAGGAAACAAAGGGTTGTTCATTTGTGAGGTGCATGTTTCAATCACCCCCTGGTATTCAAGTTGATCTAAGATCTCCCCGACTTGTTTTTTAGCTTCTTGCTTAACAGGATACTGCCTTTGTGCAGTAGGTTGATTTTTTAACTGAATTTTATGGTGAGGAGAATCCTCATCCCATCCTACATGATTTTTATATAAGGCAGGGGCTTGGGCCACTGCCCATTTTCTAGCATATGTGTATTTTTTATGAATTGGAATGTGATTTGAGAAGGCAGGCATAATCATTTCTTCGCCATGTGGGCACTCCCTGACAAACTTTGGTGGCCAGTCTTTCTCTGCTAGAAGGATATCATAGCCTTTAGATAGATTCTCCCAAAAGAGAACTCTTATTTTCCTAGTTTTGTCCCCTTCTATACGTAATGTTATTTCATATTATTTATGAAGTACACTAACTCTGGTGTCCGCAGTTTCCACCTGAATGTATTAATTCGTGTCCACTGTCTCCAGAAGATTCATCAGGATCTTGTGAGCTATGGTCACTTCTGCTGCGCTGTCTAGCATTGTCTGGGCCCATTCTCCATTCTTGAGTTGTGTCCTCAGAATCCTCAACATGTTTTATTTTAATACTAGCTACCTTCTTGTTGGGAAATTGTAATTTTTTACTTTGATGAGCAGGTCCTTGTCTTTTGACTTGACGTGCTCTTCTCTGTGTTCTGACCGTCCTCTTCTTTCCGATTTCTGTGAGGAAGTCTGAAAAGATTGAGAGGGACGTGTATCATTATCTTGATATCTGTCAGGTTTTCTTAAATTGTCCCTATTTCTAAGGTTGTATCTTTTTTCAGAGGGCTCCCGTTGTGGAGACCTGTCCCCTCATCCTGGAGATCTATTTCTCCGTTGGGGAGACCTTCCTCTGGACTGAAACTGTTTTTCTCTGTGAGCGGTTTGTTTATTACCCTCCCACTTCTTTTTTGGAGTAATGAGATTATTCTTAAGAAAAGGTTTTTTCAGGATTTTCAGTTAGTTGTGGTTTTAGTGGTTTCCCATCCAAACTATCTCTACCTAATTCTTCATAGCACTTTTCAATTACTCGTGCAAGTTCAAAAGGTTGGTCTGTTATTTCTGTTTCTTTTAGTTTTTGGCGGATCGCCACAGAGGCTGCTTCTCCTTTTATGTTGGCTAGTAGTATAGCCGAGACTTGCTTAAAGTCTTTCAGTAATTTCATACCTAGATTTAAAGCAGGCTCTGGACCGTATTCATTTTAAATCTGTCTTAGTACGTCTGGTATAACCGCCATAGACGGAACACCATGTGTTTTTGTGTATATTGAAGCAAAGACAGTTCCCCAAGTGTCACAGTCCTCCATATGTGGTGCGATCCCCATTGGTAGACAGATTGTCAGAATTCTGTGTTTTTCATGAGGTGTAGTATCAGGAAATACTGCCTCTATTTGAGTAATTTTTTTAGCTAACCAGAACGGAATTTGTTCCTGTTTTGCGGGTAATTTGCCAATGACTGATTGTATAGTCTGTGGTGTAATTTTATTTGTGTTCCCCTGGTGAGGGGTGTGCTGTGGAATTTTTATTGCTGGTTGGACTGTTAAAGTCCTCATGACATATTGGACCAATTGTCTATGTATTTTAATTAATTGTTTTAGCTGAACTAAAAGTTCTCTGTCTGACATTCCTTCAATGTCAGGATGTGGTGTATCGCTGGCTAGAACCGTCCATGTGGCTCCTGGTCTACCTCGTGGACCGAGCCTGGTAATGTGATTTTGATGTTTTAGGGCGCCATTAAACCAGAGCTGATGCTCTTGGTAAGTTGGTGGAATTTCAACGTCCTCAAAAGGAACGTATTCCGCTGGAGGGTCCTCTGCTTTGTAGTAGTTGAACTTGTGTGTCACAGCATTTGCTGCTGGAAAAGTTATCCATGAATAGAATACCTCTGTCTGCCGATCTTCATGGGCCTCTACCACAAATATGACTGTACCACCTCTTGATGATAATACATTTTCTATAAGTTTTATAGTTACACTCTTTCTTACATTTACCGGGATGAATTTTGCCTCCGGGTCATTTTGGAGGGCTGTGTCATCTAAGACTGCTTGAGCTGCTATTCTAGCTCTTTCCATTTCGTCGTCACTTTCCGACATTTTTATGACAGAAAGTTTGCAGAGCAAGTTTCAAGGAAACAAAGATTAGGTGCACAATATTTTGGAACACTGTATCCTTCAACGTTGACTAAACCAAAAACTAATTTTTAAGATTCTCCTCCTACTTAGTTTTGGCGGATATTAACCTTTCACCCACTCCAGACATCTATTGGAGTTTTTACGGGCAAAAGGGGTCTGTGTGAAAAGCACGACTGAGTTACTCTAATATCTAGCGTTAAATTATCGCCTTATCAAACGTTGGGCGCCATGTAGTATAGTTCCTATATTCCCAATAGGCTCTGCGCATTGGAATAACATAAACGATAGTTTAGACATAGGACTTAGGTCGACTAGGTCTCTATTGAATATGTTAGACTTAATTATGAATACCAGCTAGCTCAGAGGTCACTAGAAACTTTCCTGAATTCACAACAAGGGATTAGTTTCTGACAACCGCATAAACATGAAAACTTTGCTCCCTTAAGAATAAGGAGTATACCTCCAGATTCGCGGAAACAATAGATAGCTATTTTACTCAGTCAATCGTGCATGCTTAGTTTCACCAGAAGTGCAGAGAAACAGAGAGACGGGCGTTTTCAATAAAAGAGGTTATTTATTGAACAGTCTTCTTTCTCATGCAAGAGAAGTGAATTGCTACAATCGCAATACTTGTCATAAAGTAAAGTGCGTACAGTAAAAGGAGTATTATAAAATAGTACTGTAAAAGCATAGGATGGTTTCTAAGCCATACGGTGTTTCAAATGGATAAAATACATACAATGATAAAATAATGACTAAACGTACTCAACTGGTGCTTCTAAGATACGCCTACCCGGGTGTACCTAACCTAAGCCTAGTACAGGGAAGGAGTAAGTGAGATGTAGTTTGAGTTAAGATAGTTTCTGCCAAGAATCTAAATCAAGAATTCTCTAAGGGTCTAATCAGCTCCGTACCTTGGTTATAGAATGAAGGAGGTCTTGTATCTCTCTCTTAGGACTCGATCTCCCAGCAACCCGCAAGGGTGACAGGGAAACACTGGAGCTGGATTTCTCGGCAGGAGAAAAGACAGCGTCTCTCTCAGTGCGTCAGCGGGAGGGTCGGCTTCCTTCGGTACTTGCTACAGCAGGGCGTTGGGCAAGTAGATAGTCGATCTGCTCCAAACCACCGTGTGTTTGGTAGGGCAGATGCTGGTATATTTATACCTGGAATGTGCCAAATTTGACGTAAGGTTGGACATAAGACGTCACTAAGAACTCGCAGTTCTTTCAGGACTCCGGGAGTTCTAGGACAAATCAATACAGAAGCAGGGGGGATTCCCGGGCTGCTGGAGGCTTGGTTTGTTTAAGAACACATTGTGCTTTCTAGGAGTCTATGGGAGTAGCCTTGCCGTATTTGGACTGCATTGGCTATGTCTTAATATGGGTATGATTCTTACGCCTTTAAGAGGATATGATTTGATATAACCACATAAGGGCATGAATCGGGAATATTTAACTAGAGTCCTAGATTCGTCTACAACAACCACACCTTACCTCTGGCACCTCACCACACCTTACCTCTGGCACCTCACCACACCTTACCTCTGGCACCTCACCACACCTTACATCTGGCACCTTACCTCAGGCACCTCACCACACCTTACCTCTGGCACCTCACCACACCTTACCTCAGGCACACTACCATACCTTACCTCAGGCACACTACCATACCTTACCTCAGGCACCCTAAATTGCCTTACCTTAGGTAAATTACCATACCTTTAACTCGGGTTCCCCGTGAAATGCCTTACCTCTCGGTACCCTACCATACCTTACCTCTGGTACCCAACCATACCTTACCTCAGGTGCCCTACCATACCTTACCTCAAGTGCCCTACCATACCTTACCTCAGGTGCCCTACCATACCTTACCTCAGGTACCCTACCATACCATACCTCAGGTACCCTACCATACCTTACCTCAGGTACCCTACCATACCTTACCTCAGGTACCCTACCATACCTTACCTCAGGTACCCTACCATACCTTACCTCAGGTACCCTACCATACCTTACCTCAGGTACCCTACCATACCATACCTCGGGTACCCTACCATACCATACCTCGGGTACCCTACCATACCTTACCTCGGGTACCCTACCATACCTTACCTCGGGTACCCTACCATACCTTACCTCGGGTACCCTACCATACCTTACCTCGGGTATCCTACCATACCTTACCTCGGGTATCCTACCATACCTTACCTCGGGTACCCTACCATACCTTACCTCGGGTACCCTACCATACCTTACCTCGGGTACCCTACCATACCTTACCTCGGGTACCCTATCATACCTTACCTCGGGTAGCCTACCATACCTTACGTCAGGCACCTTAACATGCCTTATCTCAGGTACCTAATCTCAGGTACCTTACCTCAGGTACCTTACCTTAGGTTACCTTGGGTACCTTACCACACATTACCTTGGGTTCCTTACCACACCTTACCTCGGGTACCTTACCACACCTTACCTCGGGTACCTTACCACACCTTACCTCGGGTACCTTACTACACCTTACCTCGGGTACCTTACCACACCTTACCTCGGGTACCTTACCACACATTACCTCGGGTACCTTACCACACTTTACCTCGGGAACCATACAACTCTTTACCTCGGGAACCATACAACTCTTTACCTCGGGAACCATACAACTCTTTACCTCGGGTTCCTTACACCTCTTTACCTCGGGTTCCTTACAACTCTTTACCTCGGGTTCCTTACAACTCTTTACCTCTGGTACCTTTCAACTCTTTGACTCGGGTACCTCACCATACCTTACCTCAGGTACCTTACCATAGCTTACCTCAGGCACCTTACCATAGCTTACCTCAGGCACCTTACCATAGCTTACCTCAGGCACCTTACCATAGCTTACCTCAGGCACCTTACCATAGCTTACCTCAGGCACCTTACCATAGCTTACCTCAGGCACCTTACCATAGCTTACCTCAGGCACCTTACAATAGCTTACCTCAGGCACCTTACACTAGCTTACCTCAGGCACCCCATCATACCTTACCTCAGGCATCCAACAATACTTTACCTCAGGTACCTTACCATACCTTAGGCACCCAACCATACCTTACCTAAGGCACCAAACCATACCTTACCTAAGGCACTCAACCATACCTTACCTAAGGCACTCAACCATACCTTACCTCAGGTACCATACCTTACCTCATGCACCCTAGCATACCTTACATCAGGCACCTTAAAATACCTTACCTCAGGCACCTTACCAAACCTTACCTCAGGCACCTTACCAAACCTTACCTCAGGCACTTTACCATACCTTACCTCTGGCACCTCACCACACCTTACCTCTGGCACCTCACCACACCTTACCTCTGGCACCTCACCACACCTTACCTCTGGCACCTCACCACACCTTACCTCTGGCACCTCACCACACCTTACCTCTTGCACCTCACCACACCTTACCTCTGGCACCACACCTTACCTCTGGCACCTCACCACACCTTACCTCTTGCACCTCACCACACCTTACCTCAGGCACCTCACCACACCTTACCTCGGGCACCTCACCACACCTTACATCTGACACCTTACCTCAGGCACCTCACCACACCATACCTCTGGCACCTCACCACACCTTACCTCAGGCACCCTACCATACCTTACCTCAGGCACACTACCATACCTTACCTCAGGTACCCTAAATTGCCTTACCTTAGGTAAATTACCATACCTTGAACTCGGGTTCCCCGTAAAATGCCTTACCTCTCGGTACCCTACCATACCTTACCTCAGGTACCCTACCATACCTTACCCCGGGTAACCTACCATACCTTACCTCAGGTACACTACCAAACCTTACCTTAGGTCCCCAACCATACCTTACCTCAGGTACCCTACCATACCTCAGGTACCCTACCATACCATACCTCAGGTACCCTACCATACCATACCTCAGGTACCCTACCATACCATACCTCAGGTACCCTACCATACCATACCTCAGGTACCATACCATACCTCAGGTACCCTACCATACCATACCTCAGGTACCCTACCATACCATACCTCAGGTACCCTACCATACCATACCTCAGGTACCCTACCATTCCTTACCTCAGACACCTTACCATACCATACCTCTGGCACCTTACCATACCTTACCTCAAAGACATTACCTTAGGTACCTAATCATCCATACCTTACCACACCTTACCTCAGGTACTTTACCACACGTTACCTCAGGTACCTTACCACACCTTACCTCAGGTACCTTACCACACCTTACTTCAGGTACCTTCCCACACACCTTACCTCAGGTACCTTACCACACACCTTACCTCAGGTACCTTACCACACATCTTACCTCAGGTACATGACCACACATCTTACCTCAGGTACATGACCACACACCTTACCTCAGGTACCTTACCACACACCTTACCTCAGGTACCTTACCACACACCTTACCTCAGGTACCTTACCACACACCTTACCTCAGGTACCTTACAAATTATTTACCTAGGGTACCTTACAAATTATTTACCTCAGGTACCTTACAACTCACCTCAAGGACCTTACAAATTCTTTACCTCGGGTAACTCACCAAACCTTACCTCGGGCACCTCACCACACCTTACCTCTGGCACCTTACCATACCTTACCTCAGTGACATTACCTTAGGTACCTTATCATCCATACCTTACCACACCTTATCTCAGGTACCTTACCACACCTTACCTCAGGTAAGTTACCACACCTTACCACAGGTACCTTACCATACCTTACCTCAGGTACCTTACCACACACCTTACCTCACGTACCTTACCACACACCTTACCTCAGGTACCTTACCACACACCTTACCTCAGGTACCTTACCACACACCTTACCTCAGGTACCTTACCACACACCTTACCTCAGGTACCTTACCAAACATCTTACCTCAGGTACATGACCACACACCTTACCTCAGGTACCTTACCACACACCTTACCTCAGGTACCTTACCACACACCTTACCTCAGGTACCTTACAAATTATTTACCTAGGGTACCTTACAAATTCTTTACCTCAGGTACCTTACAACTCACCTCAAGGACCTTACAAATTCTTTACCTCGGGCACCTCACCACACCTTACCTCGGGTACCTCACCACACCTTACCTCGGGTACCTCACCACACCTTACCTCGGGTACCTCACCACACCTTACCTCGGGTACCTCACCACACCTTACCTCGGGTACCTCACCACACCTTACCTCGGGTACCTCACCACACCTTACCACGGGTACCTCTCCACACCTTACCTCGGGTACCTCTCCACACCTTACCTCGGGTACCTCCCAACACCTTACCTCGGGTACCTCTCCACACCTTACCTCGGGTACCTCTCCACACCTTACCTCGGGTACCTCACCACACCTTACCTCGGGTACCTCACCACACCTTACCTCGGGTACCTCACCACACCTTACCTCGGGTACCTCACCACACCTAACCATACCTTACATCAGGTATCCAACTTTACCTAAGGCACCCTACCATACCTTCCCTCAGGCACCCAACCATACCTTCCCTCAGGCACCCAACCATACCTTCCCTCAGCCACCCTGTAGTGTAGTCCCTATATTCCCAAAAGGCTCTGCGCATTGGAATAACATAAACAGCAGTTTAGATGTAGGACTGAGGTCATCTAGGTCTCTACTGACTATGTTAGACTTAATTAGGTTTGCCAGCTAGCTCAGAGGTCACTAGCAACTTTCTTGAATGTTGGGGTCGCTAGAGGGTGCACTTGCAGAATGGCCGCACTGACGTGAGGTTCCTGCAGCCTGGAATAAATATCCGGCATTTATCCTAAATTTTCACCGCTTCTGCTCGTCGACTCTACGCTATATGGGAGAAGATAGTCAGCCCAGCCCTCGGTGAAACTTTCAGCCTGCAAGTTCATGCCTGGCCGGAGAAACGACCGCTGAAAGATCTGCTCGGCGGGAGGCTCGGAGCGGCTGGAGGAGGAGACCGGCCTGCCACGCTAAGCGAGACCGCGGCGCGACACGAGGCAGGAAGGCCTCGCGCAGCGAATCCAGACAGGGCCCCGCGGAGGCGCTTGCGGTGAGTGAAGTGCGTCGCACGCCGAGAGCACTCTATGCGAGAACCAGCGCTGCTGACTGGGCAGAGGCTACTGGACTCCCCGCTGAGAACACCACGATAGAAACAGTGCTGTGAGTGTTGGCAGACGACCGAGAGGAGAGGTGGCCATTGCGAACTGTGAGGGAGGGAAGCAGAGGCTTGGAGAGCGCGAGCACGGACTGCGCCCCTCGGACCCGGAGCAGATGTGAGCTGCCTACACCTGCGGAGCTGCGAGGATTGGGGCACTATTTCGTGGCTTCTGTCTACCTTTATACCTGATTGCAGGCCTGCAGGCGGGAGATGAGATGCGAACATAGAGACGAGTTTGCGCCTCTGAGGTCATTTTGAGCCCCACCGCCCTTGCAGACATCATTTTACAGACTGTACGACCTTACCAGCACTACGATTTTTGGCTACTAATTGTCTGCATTGTAGATGCCCCCTGAGGTGGCCTATATAATATTGTTCCCTGAGTGGTACCACGAGGAGCTCAGACGCTTATACTTCAGCCCCACACTTCGCCTTCGGGCTTTGGGCGCAACGTCTACTAGTGGACGCTGACACGGAGGTGGCAGCCAGCGTTGCGCTTTCATCCCCAAGATCACGTAGGCTCCCCTGCTTTGAACTGAGGTCCGAAGATACATCAAAGTAACGGCGCAATCAAGCTTTTGCCCAAGAAGTGCAAGAGTGACGCTTTGTTTGGCGGGCATAAGGGACTCCAGCCGCCTCCTGTCCATCGCGGTGACCACATCTTCTTGGCTGCTACAGGCTTTTGCCCACCTTTCATTATGGGTAAACCGGATAATAGACAGCCAAAGTTGACATTTGACTCGGCCACGACCAAAAAGGGATTGCGGAACACGCAGGAAGCGGGCAGCTCCCAAAGCCCTACTATGACGGACGCAGAAAACCACCCGGGCACCTCAGACTTTCAACAGATGATGCAAGAGATGAGACAAGGATTTGCTACTATTGCTGTTAAGGTGGATAGGATGTCATCAAGAATGGACGCAATCGTACATAAAGTGGATGTCCATGAAGAGCGTCTCACGACTGCGGAACAGCGCATATCAGACAATGATGACACCACGGCTACTCACACGACCCAAATCGCAAGAATGGACAATGTGCTCAGGATCATAGCCGCGAAAAACGAGGAGTTGGAAGCCAGAAGCCGTCTCAATAATATTCGCGTGATAGGTGTGCCGGAATCGACCAACACGGGGCGCATGGAAGACTATGTTGAGAGGATACTTACTACGCGATTGGCCCGGAGACGTTCTCCAAACAATTTATTGTCGAAAGGGCACACCGGTCACTTGCGCCGCGGCCTTCTACCGGTGCCCCCCCACGTCCCATCATTGCCCGCCTCCTAAATTACCGGGATCGGGATGCTGCGTTGAAGGCAGCCCGCACCCATCACACGCTTTCCTGTGACGGAGTCAACTTCTCCATCTACCCGGATTTTACACCTGTGGTGCAGGAGCAACGGCGAAAATTCTTGGAAGTCAAAAAGAAGCTGCGAAACCTTCAAATAGACTATGCGCTCCTGTATCCTGCCAAGCTGAGGGTGACTCACCAGGCGAAACAGCACTTCTTTACTAATCCACAACAGGTCGAGGATTTTGTGAAACAACTTAAGCGGGAGCGCGCGGAAAATAGAAGACATAGAGAGGACAAGCAAGAAGACTTTCACTCAGCTAACGAAGATGAATGACACTATGCATCGATTACGCGATCCCTGCTCCTTTGATTGGAGGGCTGCGACGGGGCAAGATGTGGCCCACACTACTGGTTAGCCGCATACTGCAGCTGATGACTGGACGAGCAGTGGACGATGGTGGTAACGTATTCCAGGCACCCCCCCCCCCCACTACCTGAACCATGGCTAGTATGGGTGTAGGACACAGGGCCCAGGAGTGGGGGTAGGCTGAGTGCGCTACTAGACTGCACCCCGAAGGGTATACCCCATTGTATTTACTGCAACTGATGCAAATGTTGTGGAGTATCGGTGTTATTGAGGGTGGTGGGAGGGAGGGGATTACTGGCAAGTTGGGATTGCTCCAGTGGGTGGGGGGTGGGGGCGCTACTGTTAAAGCGCGTTGGACTGTTGATGATGTTCTTCCTTTTTGTAGGACCCTCTCTACTGTACTTTTTATGCTGGAATACATTTGCTGCAGGTTATGGTCAGTTTCTAATGTACCGTATATTAGCTGCTGTGCTTTATTCATGTACGGCTGTACAGGTCATGGCTCGTTATCTCAATCCCTCTGCTGTATGTATGGACAAGGATGGGTACTCACTGACTGCTATAATATGCGTTTCTGTGCTAGACTTTTTACGAGGTTACTGTCAGGCATGTTCGAGCCCTCACGCATATTTACAGAGACATGGCACTGTGCAGTACACGCCTTAGAGGAGCACTATGCGCTATGTATCCTGCATGCTTGGCCATTTGTTTGCAGCGTGCCACTACGGTGTCTGCTGGGGGGGGGGGACTGTTTGGTTGCAATGGTTTGGTTTACTACTGCTTGTGATATCGAATGCAAAGTCACTAATTGGTGAGTTGACTAGGTTACCTTGTTTTGTACGAGACTTAAGGCATGCTATACAGGTTACACACACAGGTATCAGACTACTTACGAACACGGGTGTACATCACAGAACCTCATTAGTTACATATAGGCGAGATGTGTCGAGGACGATGTCATTGGGGATACAGCCACACGCTACTGATGGGTGACACTGACCTTAATGTTTTAACTTGGAATGTTAGAGGGCTCGGAGATCCTAGGAAGCAACGTCAAGTTCTATCTTACCTGGATAGACACTCAATAAACATAGCCTTTCTACAGGAAACACATTTTAGAAGGTCACCGCTCACACCTTTGCCAGTAGATGGGCATTGCATGCTGTGTTTTCCTCCTACTCCACATACGCTAGGGGCGCGGCGATTCTGGTTAAGCGAAACACACCGTTTGTCATAGCTGGCTCCAAAATAGATGCTCAAGGACGCTACTGTATGCTGTGGGGCAGACTGGGACATACGGCAGTCACCCTGGTATGCTGCTACGGGCCTAATATTGACGACCCGAGATTCATTACTGAGCTATGGGCGGACATTGTGGGAGCGGGCCCGCACCAAATCATCTGGGGGGGGACTTTAATACGGCTCTGGACCCCATATCGGACAGGTCACACCCATCCCCGCACCACTACACCAAGACGCGTGCGGAACTGTGCGCGGTAGTTACCGATTTTGGCTTAATAGACACTTGGAGACGGCTACATGGAGATATGAGGGAAGGCACACACTTCACCGCACAAGCACGTTCATGGGCCAGACTGGATTATATCTTCCTGACACCCCAACTATACACATCCCTTCACAGTGCACACCACCTCCCGAGGACTTACTCAGACCACTCCCCCGTGAAAATCACACTGCGCTCTGCGGAACTGGGCCCCCCCTCTACTGCTTGGCGAATGCGCCCCTCGCTGCTGCTAGATGACACGTTTCAGGAGGAACTTCGAGACGAATGCCTAAACTTTTTTAGGAGGAATAAAGACTCTGTTAAGGATGTTGAGACTATTTGGGACGCATTCAAAGCAACGTTAAGGGGGATTTGCATCGCTAAAGGGTCGGGAATGTTGCGAGACATTACCGCCCGCATTCGAGCTCTCGAGAGGGAGCTTAAAGATTTGGAAACGGTATTGGCTGCTACCCCCTCGAACTCTACGCTACTTACGATCCGAGGCAAGATATCTGAATACATGACCGAGGCGGCACGGGAATCTAAATTCCGGGGCAAGTACTGGACGGCTCGCCGCTATGGGGAAGGTGACCGTCCTGGGAAAGCTCTGGCTTCCACGATCAAATTGATGCGCGCGCCTAACATCATACTTGAAATAGAGGGTCCGGATGGGGGGGTGGTCCGGGACATGACGCAAATCCTTAACTCCTTTGCTTCCCACTACGGCACGCTGTATACGTCCTCTAGAGAGGGAGGACTGCAGTTGCAGGATTATTTAGAGGACGTTTCGCTGGGCTGGCTCAGTGATGCCCAGAGAGCCTTCCTTAGCGCGCCTTTTGAGCTGGATGAGGTGCGAGACGCCATTATGGGAATGCAATCAGGGAAAGCCACGGGTTTGGATGGAATCCCGATAGAATTTTACAAAACCTACATCGACTTTATGGCCCCTGTACTCCGAGAGGTATATGAGGATGCACTAGAGGTGGGCCACCTACCACCCTCGATGAGAACTGCTCTTATTATCTCTCTCCTTAAGCCTGGCAAGCCGCCACAGATGTGTGACTCGTATCGTCCCTTGTCCTTACTAAATTGCGATGTTAAGGTACTAGCCAAACTTGTTGCCAATCGCATCAGCCTTCTACTTCCAAACTTGATACTCCCTGATCAATCTGGATTCGTACCGGGCAGGGCTACCTCCCACAATTTGAGCACTTTCTTTTCTGTCCTCAACTCGGTGCATGAAGACCTGCCTATGGCGGCCGTTTTTCTGGACGCCACCAAGGCGTTTGACTCCCTGGAATGGGACTATGTGTTCCAAGTCTTGGAGAGAATGGGATTCCCGTCGATTTTCATCGCCTGGATCCAACTACTATATGAACGCCCTATGGCCACTGCTCTTATTAATGGTAAACTGTCTACTGCATTCCCCGTCACGAGGGGGACTAGACAGGGATGCCCCCTTTCCCCGCTCCTCTTTACGATCGCCACGGAACCCCTAGCCGCTAAACTGCGACAGCGTCACAAGGATAGTGCGCTTCGATGTTTTCAGCGTCAAATCTTAATTTCGCTATATGCGGATGATATTACTTTATACATCCAAGATCCTAGCGTAAATCTGGGGTCATCCTTAGAGAATTCGTAAGCTTCGGTAGCCTGTCAGGAGTCCAAATTAATTGAAGTAAGTCCTGCATCTTTCCGCTTACGCCTTCTACTGTGCAGTTTGACCTGGACTTCCCTCTTGCCTGGAGCGAAGGTGATTTTAAGTACCTGGGGATCCATATAGAGCAGAATAGGGAAGAGCTTATGCGCGCCAACTATGGCACTGCCATGGATCGCATAATGGACAATGTGGAGCGTTGGATCACCTTGCCCTTATCAATGGCTGGCAGAACCTCCCTGATAAAAATGGTAATCCTCCCGAAACTGTTGTACCTCTTTATGAACATCCCGTTCTACCCGGGTAGATCCTTTTTTAGCCAGCTCTGCTCTGAACTCATTAAACTAGTGTGGGGGCTCAAATGGGACACCTTAACGCGCCCCTACTCACATGGTGGCTTTGGGGTGCCCGATTTTGAATTATACTATCAAGCGGCACAAGCCCATTATGCCTACTTTTGGGTGCACCAGCCCAGATACATGCCCCAACTAGCCGCTGAACACTGGTTAGCCCACCCTATCCCTATTGACGGTGCACTTTACGCTGTGGTTTCTGGCAAGGACAAGACGCCTACGACTGTACTGAGCACGGTCACTGCATGGACCAGATTACTGGCTAAATTGGGACTGACGTTATTATATGCTCCGTCATTGCCGTTGAGCTACCATCCGGACATGCCCCTATTACAGGAGCCGGGTTTTCGCAAAATACTACAAAAAATACGAGTATCGACCTGGGGTGATTTATACCGCGACGGCACATTCTGCACCATGGCACAATTATACGAAGGGATACATCCCACCCCGCTCGAAGTGTTCCTTTATATCCGGCTCCACCAAGGAGTGAAAGCACTTACACCTGACTTTCCACAGGAACCGGTGGTGTTGACTCCCTTACAAACCCTGCTCCAACTAGATGCTCCATATAGGCTGGTATCAACAATATACAAGGCAGTACACACAAAGATAGACTACATGGCTCTACCAGCTAGGCAAAAATGGGATCAGGAGCTTGATACCCCTCTCACGGACAAGCAATGGGTATTCTTTCTGCATCATACAGAGCGCATCTCAGCTAGTAGTAGACATAGAATCATACACTATAAATTCGTACATCGATTATACTATACTCCAGTCCGAATGTGCTGACTACAGCTACGAGACACGGACACATGTGATAGATGTCATGCCAACGGGGCGGACTTCTTACATCTCGCCTGGGCGTGTGACGCAGTCAACCAATACTGGGCTCAGGTAATAACAGCGCTTTCTGAGATGACTCACACTACGGTAAGCCCCTCCCCGGTTCTGGCACTACTGGGATACGTGGAACCCATACAAGCGACTCATCGCAGATTTGTAGCGCTTGCCCTCCTAGTGGCCAAAAGGAGGGTGGCGTGTCGTGGGGCAGAGGCAGATCCCCTAAATTTAAAGACTGGATGACTGATCTCATATTGTCAGGATCAATTAAATACCTATTCGGAATTATTACCGATTGCTTCTAGGCCATGTGACATTTGGGCCCCACTGCGGGGATACCTTGCCGGAAAAGATACACACTCTGTGGAGGGGACACCCACCCAACGTCCCGCCCGGCCCTAAAAAGATAGATACGACGGTGCTCAGTGTATGCGAGGTGCTACTGTATGCTTAATATTGAGGGGTTGGGGAGATGCCATTGACGACTGGTACACCCTCGCACACCATGCTACGTATCTTGGCCCAATTGCAGAGGCTGCCCTTAATGCCCGCTGTGTACCTTTGAATTAATGAAGACTCTAAAGATTTACGCTAAGCAGAAGTGAGACAGCAGTGCGTACCGAATTTTTATTGACCCTCTTGCCTCCTTTGATTGATATGCCTATTTTGATGTGTCTGTGAGAAATGTACTATTCCGTTATTCCTGAAATGTCTTGATTGTAATGTACCTGTGCCCCACCTGTGTAACAGGAATGCTTTTTCTGATGTAAGTTTGTATGACCACAAAAACGTACAAAAATAAAGTTAAAAAAAAAACAAAAAACTTTCTTGAATGTTCAGGAAGGAGTTAACTTTCCTAATTAGACAAGAAGGGATTAGTTTCTGACAACCGCATAAACATGACAACTTTGCTCCCTCAGAATAAAGAGTATATCTCTAGATTCGTGTGAAAACAATAGACAGATATTTCACTCAGTCAATCGTGCATGCTTAATTTCACCAGGAGTGGAGAGAAATAGAGAGACAGGCGTGTTCAATAAAAGTTGTTATTTATTGAGCATTCTTCTTTCTCATGCAAGAGAAATGAATTGCCACAATTGCAATACTTATCATGAAGTAAAGTGGTACAGTAAAAGGAGTATTATGAAATAATACTGTAAAAGCATTGATATGGTTTCTGAGCCATATGATACTTTAAAACGGATAAAATATATACATATATAAAATCATTGACTAAACGTACTCAACTGGTGCTTCTAAGATACGCCTACCCAGGTGTACCTGACCTAAGCCTAATACGTGGGAAGGAGCAAGTAAGTTGCAGTTTAAGTTAAGTTGGTTTTTGCCAAGAATCTGAATCAAGAATTCTCTCAAGGTTTTAATCAGCTCCGTATCTTGGTTCTAGAATGAAGGAGGTCTTGTATCTCTCTCTCGGGCCTCGATTTCCCAGTAACCCGCAAGGGTGACTGGAAACACCGGAGCTGGAATTTCTCAGCTGGAGAAAAGACAGCGTCTCTCTCAGTGCGTCAAATGGGAGGGTCGGCTTCCTTCGGCACTCGCATGAGCTGGGCGTCGGGCAAGTAGATAGCCGCTTTGCTCCAAACCACTGTGTGTTTGCTTAAGGCAACGTTGGTATATTTATACCTGGAAGGTGCCGGGTTTGACGTAAGGTTGGACATAAGACGTCACTAAGAACTAACAGTTCTTTCTGGACTCCAGGAGTTCTTGTTCAAATCAAAACAAAAGCAGGAGGATTTCCCGGGCTGCTGGAGGCTTGCTTTGTTTAAAGAACGCGTTGTACTTTCTAGGAGTCTATGGGAGTAGCCTTGCCGTATTTGGACTGCATTGGCTATTACTAAATATGGACATGATTCGTATGCCTTTATAAGGATATGTTTTGTTATAACCATACAAGGGCATGAATCGGGGATATCTAATTAGGGTCCTAGATGGATTCACAACAACCCAACCATACCTTCCCTCAGGCACCCAACCATACCTTCCCTCAGGCACCCAACCATACCTTCCCTCAGGCACCCAACCATACCTTCCCTCAGGCACCCAACCATACCTTCCCTCAGGCACCCAACCGAACCTTCCCCCAGGCACCCAACCATACCTTCCCCCAGGCACCCAACCATACCTTCCCCCAGGCACCCAGACATACCTTACCTCAGGCACCCAGACATACCTTACCTCAGGCACCCAGACATACCTTACCTCAGGCACCCAACCATACCGTACCTCAGCCACACTACCTACCTTAGCTCAGGCACCCTAAATTGCCTTACCTTAGGTAAATTACCGTACCTTTAACTCAGGTTCCCCTAAAATACCTTACCTCAAGTACCCTACCATACCTTACCTCAGGTAACCTACCGTAACTTACCTCAGGTAACCTACCATAACTTACCTCAGGTAACCTACCATACCTTAACTCAGGTAACCTACTATACCTTACCTCAGGCACCCAACCATACCTTACCTCAGGCACCTGACCATTCCTTACCTCAGGCACCTTACCTCAGGCCCCTTACCACACCTTACTTCAGTTACCTTTTCACACCTTACCTCGGTTACCTAACAACTCTTTACCTCGGTTACCTTACAACTCTTTACCTCGGGTACCTTACAACTTTTTACCTCTGGTACCTTACAACACTTTACCTTGTTTACCTTACAACTCTTTACCTCATGTACCTTTCAACAATTTACCTCGGGTACCTCACCATACCTTACCTCAGGCACCTTTAACTGGAGTACCTTACAATACCTAACCACACCTTTCCTCCGAAACCTTACAACACCTTACCTCAGGTACCTTACCACACCTTACCTCGGGTACCTTACCACACCTTACAACTGGCACTTTACCTCAGGCACCTCACCACACCTTACCTCTGGCACCTCACCACACCTTACCTCTGGCACCTTACCACACCTTACCTCTGGCACCTCACCACATCTTACCTCTGGCACCTCACTACACCTTACCTCTGGCACCTCCCAACACCTTACCTCTGGCACCTCACCAAACCTTACAACTGGCACCTTACCTCAGGCACCTCACCACACCTTACCTCGGGAACATTACCACACCCTACCTCGGGAATATTAACACACCTTACCTCAGGCACCCCACCATACCTTACCTCAGGCACACTACCATACCTTACCTCAGGCACCCTAAATTGCCTTACCTTAGGTAAATTACCATACCTTTAACTCGGGTTCCCTTAAAATACCTTACCTCAAGTACCCTACCATACCTTACCTCAGGTAACCTACCATACCTTACCTCAGGTAACCTACCATACCTTACCTCAGGTAACCTACCATACCTTGCCTCAGGTACCCTACCATACCTTACCTCGGGTACACTACCATACCTTACCTCGGGTACCCTACCATACCTTACCTCGGGTACCCTACCATACCATACCTTACCTCAGGTACCTTACCATACCTTACCCCAGGCACTTTACCATACCTAAACCACACCTTACCTCAGGAACCTTACCACAGCTTACCTCAGGAACCTTACCACAGCTTACCTCAGGATTCTTAAAACACCTAACCTCAGACACCCTAAAATACCTTACCTCAGGCACCAAACCATACCATACCTCAGGCACCCTACCATACCTTACCTCAGGCACCCTGCCATACCTTACCTCAGGCACCCTGCCATACCTTACCTCAGGCACCCTGCCATACCTTACCTCAGGCACCCTGCCATACCTTACCTCAGGCACCCTGCCATACCTTACCTCAGGCACCCTGCCATACCTTACCTCAGGCACCAAACCATACCTTACCTCAGGCACCAAACCATACCTTACCTCAGGCACCAAACCATACCTTACCTCAGGCACCAAACCATACCTTATCTCAGGCACCAAACCATACCTTATCTCAGGCACCAAACCATACCTTACCTCAGGCACCCAAACATACCTTCCCTCAGGCACCCAAACATACCTTCCCTCAGGCACCCAAACATACCTTCCCTCAGGCACCCAAACATACCTTACCTCAGGCACCCAAACATACCTTACCTCAGGCACCCAAACATACCTTACCTCAGGCACCCAAACATACCTTCCCTCAGGCACCCAAACATACCTTCCCTCAGGCACCCAAACATACCTTCCCTCAGGCACCCAAACATATCTTCCCTCAGGCACCCAAACATATCTTCCCTCAAACACCCAAACATACCTTCTCTCAGGCACCCTACCATATATTCCCTCAGGCACCCTACCATACCTTCCCTCAGGCACCCTACCATACCTTCCCTCAGGCACCCTACCATACATTCCCTCAGGCACCCTACCATAACTTACCTCAGGTACCCATCCAACTGTATACCTCTGGTAACTCACCACACCTTACCTCTGGTAACTCACCACACCTTACCTCGGGTAACTCACCACACCTTACCTCGGGTAACTCACCACACCTTACCTCGGGTAACTCACCACACCTTACCTCGGGTAACTCACCACAACTTACCTCCGGTAACTCACCACACCTTACCTCCGGCACCTCATCACACCTTACCTCGGGTACCTCGCCACACCTTACCTCAGGTACCTCGCCACACCTTACCTCGGGTACCTCGCCACACCTTACCTCGGGTACCTCGCCACACCTTACCTCGGGTACCTCGCCACACCTTACCTTGGGTACCTCGCCACACCTTACCTCGGGTACCTCACCACATTTAACCATACCTAACATCAGGTATACAACCTTACCAAAGGCACCCTACCATATCTTACCTCAGGTACCCTACCATACCTCACCTCAACTCAGTCACCCAACCATACCTTACCTGGGGCACCTTATCATACCTTACCTCAGGGACCTTACCTCAGGCACCTCACCAAACCTTACTCAGGCAACTTACTGTACCTTACCTCTCTCACCTTACTGTACCTTACCTCAGGCACCTTACCATACCTTACCTTACCTTGGATACCTTACCATACCTAACCACATCGTACCTCGGGAAACTTACCACATCTTACCTTAGGCACCCTACCATACCTTACCTCAGGTACCCAACCATACCTTACCTCAGGTACCCAACCATACCTTACCTCAGGTACCCAACCATACCTTACCTCAGGTACCAAACCATACCGTACCTCAGGTACCCAACCATACCGTACCTCAGGTACCCAACCATACCGTACCTCAGGTACCCAACCATACCTTACCTCAGGTACCCAACCATACCTTACCTCAGGTACCCAACCATACCTTACCTCAGGTACCCTACCATACCTTACCATACCTCAGGTACCCAACCATACCTTACCTCAGGTACCCAACCATACCTTACCTCAGGTACCCAACATTACTTTACCTCAGCTACCCAACCATACCTTAGCTCAGGTACCCAACCATACCTTACCTCAGGCACCTAACCATGCCTTACCTCAGGCACCCTAAAATATGTTACCTCAGGTACCATACCATACCATACCTTACCTCAGGTACCCTACCATACCTTACCTCAGGCACCCAACCATACCTTACCTCAGGCACCCAACCATACCTTACCTCAGGCACTCAACCATACCTTTCCTCAGGCACCCAACCATACCTTACCTCAGGCACCCAACCATACCTTACCTCAGGCACCCAACCATATCTTACCTTACCACAGGAACCTTGCCATACCTTACCGCAGGCACCCTCCCATACCTTACCTCAGGCACCCAACCATACCTTACCTCAGGCACCCAACCATACCTTACCTCAGCCACACTACCTACCTTAGCTCAGGCACCCTAAATTGCCTTACCTTAGGTAAATTACCGTACCTTTAACTCGGGTTCCCCTAAAATACCATACCTCAAGTACCCTACCATACCTTACCTCAGGTAACCTACCGTAACTTACCTCAGGTAACCTACCATAACTTACCTCAGGTAACCTACCATAACTTACCTCAGGTAACCTACCATACCTTAACTCAGGTAACCTACTATACCTTACCTCAGGCACCCAACCATACCTTACCTCAGGCACCTGACCACTCCTTACCTCAGGCACCTTACCTCAGGCACCTTACCACACCTTACTTCAGTTACCTTATCACACCTTACCTCGGTTACCTAACAACTCTTTACCCCGGGTACCTTACAACTTTTTACCTCTGGTACCTTACAACACTTTACCTTGTTTACCTTACAACTCTTTACCTCATGTACCTTACAACTCATTACCTTGTGTACCTTACAACTCTTTACCTCTGGTACCTTAACTGGGGTACCTTACAATACCTAACCACACCTTTCCTCGGAAACCTTACAACACCTTACCTCAGGTACCTTACCAAACCTTACAACTGGCACTTTACCTCAGGCACCTCACCACACCTTACCTCTGGCACCTTACCACACCTTACCTCTGGCACCTCACCACATCTTACCTCTGGCACCTCACTACACCTTACCTCTGGCACCTCCCAACACCTTACCTCTGGCACCTCACCAAACCTTACAACTGGCACCTTACCTCAGGCACCTCACCACACCTTACCTCGGGAACATTACCACACCCTACCTCGGGAATATTAACACACCTTACCTCAGGCACCCTACCATACCTTACCTCAGGCACCCCACCATACCTTACCTCAGGCACCCCACCATACCTTACCTCAGGCACCCCACCATACCTTACCTCAGGCACCCCACCATACCTTACCTCAGGCACCCCACCATACCTTACCTCAGGCACACTACCATACCTTACCTCAGGCACCCTAAATTGCCTTACCCTAGGTAAATTACCATACCTTTGACTCGGGTTCCCCTACAAAATACCTTACCTCAAGTACCCTACCATACCTTACCTCAGGTAACCTACCATACCTTACCTCAGGTAACCTACCATACCTTACCTCAGGTACCCTACCATACCTTACCTCAGGTACACTACCATACCTTACCTCGGGTACCCTACCATACCTTACCTCGGGTACCCTACCATACCTTACCTCGGGTACCCTACCATACCATACCTTACCTCGGGTACCCTACCATACCTTACCTCGGGTACCCTACCATATCTTACCTCGGGTACCCTACCATACCTTACCTCGGGTACCCTACCATACCTTACCTTGGGTACCCTACCATACCTTACCTCGGGTACCCTACCATACCTTACCTCGGGTACCCTACCATACCTTACCTCGGGTACCCTACCATACCTTACCTCGGGTACCCTACCATACCTTACCTCGGGTACCCTACCATACCTTACCTCGGGTACCCTACCATACCTTACCTCAGGTACCCGACCATAACTTACCTCAGGCACCCAACCATAACTTACCTCAGGCACCCAACCATAACTTACCTCAGGCACCCAACCATACCTTACCTCAGGCACCCAACCATACCTTACCTCAGGTACCTTACCATACCTTACCCCAGGCACTTTACCATACCTAAACCACACCTTACCTCAGGAACCTTACCACAGCTTACCTCAGGATTCTTAAAACACCTAACCTCAGACACCCTAAAATACCTTACCTCAGGCACCAAACCATACCATACCTCAGGCACCCTACCATACCTTACCTCAGGCACCCTACCATACCTTACCTCAGGCACCCTACCATACCTTACCTCAGGCACCAAACCATACCTTACCTCAGGCACCAAACCATACCTTACCTCAGGCACCAAACCATACCTTACCTCAGGCACCAAACCATACCTTACCTCAGGCACCAAACCATACCTTACCTCAGGCACCAAACCATACCTTACCTCAGGCACCAAACCATACCTTACCTCAGGCACCAAACCATACCTTACCTCAGGCACCAAACCATACCTTATCTCAGGCACCAAACCATACCTTACCTCAGGCACCCAAACATACCTTCCCTCAGGCACCCAAACATACCTTCCCTCAGGCACCCAAACATACCTTCCCTCAGGCACCCGAACATACCTTCCCTCAGGCACCCAAACATACCTTACCTCAGGCACCCAAACATACCTTACCTCAGGCACCCAAACATACCTTCCCTCAGGCACCCAAACATACCTTCCCTCAGGCACCCAAACATACCTTCCCTCAGGCACCCAAACATACCTTCCCTCAGGCACCCAAACATACCTTCCCTCAGGCACCCAAACATACCTTCCCTCAGGCACCCAAACATACCTTCCCTCAGGCACCCAAACATACCTTCCCTCAGGCACCCAAACATACCTTCCCTCAGGCACCCAAACATACCTTCCCTCAGGCACCCAAACATACCTTCCCTCAGGCACCCAAACATACCTTCCCTCAGGCACTCAAACATACCTTCCCTCAGGCACCCAAACATACCTTCCCTCAGGCACCCTACCATACCTTCCCTCAGGCACCCTACCATACCTTCCCTCAGGCACCCTACCATAACTTACCTCAGGTACCCATCCAACTCTATACCTCTGATAACTCACCACACCTTACCTCGGGTAACTCACCACACCTTACCTCGGGTAACTCACCGCAACTTACCTCGGGTAACTCACCACACCTCACCTCAGGTACCTCGCCACACCTTACCTCGGGTACCTCGCCACACCTTACCTCGGGTACCTCGCCACACCTTACCTCAGGTACCTCGCCACACCTTACCTCGGGTACCTCGCCACACCTTACCTCGGGTACCTCGCCACATTTAACCATACCTAACATCAGGTATACAACCTTACCAAAGGCACCCTACCATATCTTACCTCAGGTACCCTACCATACCTCACCTCACCTCACCTCACCTCGGGTACCCTACCATACCTCACCTCAACTCAGTCACCCATCCATACCTTACCTCAGGCACCCAACCATACCTTACCTCATGCAGTCACCCAACCATACCTTACCTCATGCAGTCACCCAACCATACCTTACCTCAGTCACCTTACCATACTTTACCTAAAGCACCTTACCTCACCTCAAGCACCTTACCTTACCTCAGGCACCTTACTATACCTTACCTCAGGCACCTTAACATACCTTACCTCATGCACCTTACCTAGTGTACCTTACCACACCTTACCTCGGGTATCTTACCACACCTTACCTCGGGTACCTTACCACACATTACCTCGGGTATCATACAACTCTTTACCTCGAGTACCTTACAACTCTTTACCTCACGTACCTCACCATACCTTACCTCAGGTACCTCACCATACCTTACATCAGATACCTCACCATACCTAACCTCGAGTAACTCACCATACCTTACCTCAGGTATCTCACCACACCTTACCTTAACTCAGGTACCTCACCACAACTTAACTCGGGCATCTCACCACCCCTTACCTCTGGCACCTCACCACACCTTACCTCGGGCACCTCTCCACACCTTACCTCGGGCACCTCACCACACCTTACCTCGGGAACATTACCACACATTACCTCAGGCACCCTACCATACCTTACTTCAGGCACCCTACCATACCTTACTTCAGGCACCCTACCATACCTTACCTCAGGCACCCTATATTTCCTTACCTCAGGTACCCTACCATACCTTACCTCAAGTACCCTACCATACCGTACCTCAAATACCCTACCATACCGTACCGTACCTCAAATACCCTACCATACCTTACCTCAGGTAACCTACATTACCTTACCTCAGGTATCCTACCATACCATACCTTACCTCAGGTACCCTACGATACCATACCATACCATACCTCAGGTACCCTACCACACCTCAGGTACCCTACCATACCTTACCTCAGGCACATTACCTCGGGTACCTTACCATACATACCTTACCACACCTTACCTCTGGTAAATTACCACACCTCACCTCAGGTACCTTACACATTCTTTACCTCGGGTACCTTACACATTCTTTACCTCGGGTACCTTACACATTCTTTACCTCGGGTACCTTTCAAGTCTTTACCTCGGGTACCTTCCAACTCTTTATCTCGGGTACTTTCCAACTCGATACCTCAGGTACCTTTCCAACTCTTTACCTCGGGTAACTCACCACACCTTACCTCGGGTAACTCACCACACCTTACCTCGGGTAACTCACCACACCTTACCACAGGCACCTCATCACACCTTACCTCGGGTACCTCGCCACACCTTACCTCGGGTACCTCACCACATTTAACCATACCTAACATCAGGTATACAACCTTACCTAAGGCACCCTACCATATCTTACCTCAGGTACCCTACCATACCTCACCTCACCTCAGGTACCCTACCATACCTCAACTCAGTCACCCAACCATACCTTACCTCAGTCACCCAACCATACCTTACCTCAGGCACCCAACCATACCTTACCTCATGCAGTCACCCAACCATACCTTACCTCAGTCACCCAACCATACCTTACCTCAGTCACCCAACCATACCTTACCTCAGTCACCCAACCATACTTTACCTCATGCACCCGACCATATCATACCTCATACACCCAACCATACCTTACCTCAGGCACCCAACCATTCCCTACCTCGGGCACCCAACCATACCTTACCTCAGGCACCCAACCATACCTTACCTCAGGCACCTTACCATACCTTACCTCAGGCACCTTACCATATCTTACCATACCTTACCTGGGGCACCTTATCATACCTTACCTCAGGGACCTTACCTCAGGCACCTCACCGAACCTTACTCAGTCAACTTACTGTACCTTACCTCTCTCACCTTACTGTACCTTACCTCAGGCACCTTACCATACCTTACCTTGGATACCTTACCATACCTAACCACACCGTACCTCGGGAAACTTACCACATCTTACCTTAGGCACCCTACCATACCTTACCTCAGGTACCCAACCATACCTTACCTCAGGTACCCAACCATACCTTACCTCAGGTACCCAACATTACTTTACCTCAGCTACCCAACCATACCTTAGCTCAGGTACCCAACCATACCTTACCTCAGGTACCCAACCATACCTTACCTCAGGCACCTAACCATGCCTTACCTCAGGCACCCTAAAATATGTTACCTCAGGTACCATACCATACCATACCTTACCTCAGGTACCCTACCATACTTTACCTCAGGTACCCTACCATACTTTACCTCAGGTACCCTACCATACCTTACCTCAGGTACCCTACCATACCTTACCTCAGGTACCCTACCATACCTTACCTCAGGTACCCTACCATACCTTACCTCAGGTACCCTACCATACCTTACCTCAGGTACCCAACTATACCTTACCTCAGGTACCCAACCATACCTTAACTCAGGTACCCAACCATACCTTAACTCAGGTACCCAACCATACCTTACCTCAGGTACCCTACCATACCTTAACGTACCTCAGGTACCCTACCATACCTTAACGTACCTCAGGTACCCTACCATACCTTACCTCGGGTACCCTACCATACCTTACCTCGGGTACCCAAACCTACCTTACCTCAGGTACCCAACCATACCTTACCTCAGGTACCAAACCATACCTTACCTCAGGTACCCAACCATACATAACCGTACCTCAGGTACCTTACCATACCTTAACTCGGGTACCCAAACATACCTTACCTCAGGTACCCAACCATACCTTACCTCAGGTACCCAACCATACCTTACCTCAGGTACCCAACCATACCTTACCTCAGGTACCCAACCATACCTCACCTCAGGTACCCAACCATACCTCACCTCAGGTACCCTACCATACCTTACCTCAGGTACCCTACCATACCTTACCTCAGGTACCCTACCATACCTTACCTCAGGTACCCAACCATACCTTACCTCAGGTACCCAACCATACCTTACCTCAGGTACCCTACCATACCTTACCTCAGGTACCCTACCATACCTTACCTCAGGTACCCTACCATACCTTACCTCAGGTACCCTACCATACCTTACTTCAGGTACCCTACCATACCTTACCTCAGGTACCCTACCATACCTTACCTCAGGCACCCTACCATACCTTACCTCAGGCACCATACCTTACCTCAGGCACCATACCTTACCTCAGGCGCCTTATCATAACTAACCTCAGGCACCTTACCATAACTAACCTCAGACACCTTACCATAACTAACCTCAGGCACCTTACCATAACTAACCTCGGTTACCTTACCACACCTTACCTTGGTTACCTTACCACACCTTACCTAGGGTGCCTTACAACTCTTTACCTCAGGTACCCTACAACTCTTTACATTGGGGACCTTACAACTCTTTACCTCTGGTACCTTACAACTCTGACTCGGGTGCCTCACCATACCTTACCTCAGGCACCTTTACCATACCTTACCTCAGGAAACTTACCATACCTTACCTCAGGCAACTTACCATACCTTACCTCAGGCTCCTTACCTCGGGCACCTTACCATACCTAGCCACATCTTACCTCAGGAACCTTAACACAGCTTTCCTCAGGTACCCTAAAATACCTTACCTCAGGTACCCTACCATACCTTACCTCAGGTACCCTACCATACCTTACCTCAGGTACCCTACCATACCTTACCTCAGGTACCCTACCATACCTTACTTCAGGTACCCTACCATACCTTACCTCAGGTACCCTACCATACCTTACCTCAGGCACCCTACCATACCTTACCTCAGGCACCATACCTTACCTCAGGCACCATACCTTACCTCAGGCGCCTTATCATAACTAACCTCAGGCCCCTTACCATACCTTACCTCAGGCACCTTACCATACCTTACCTCAGGCACCTTACCATATCTTACCATACCTTACCTGGGGCACCTTATCATACCTTACCTCAGGCACCTCACCAAACCTTACTCAGGCAACTTACTGTACCTTACCTCTCTCACCTTACTGTACCTTACCTCAGGCACCTTACCATACCTTACCTTGGATACCTTACCATACCTAACCACACCGTACCTCGGGAAACTTACCACATCTTACCTTAGGCACCCTACCATACCTTACCTCAGGTACCCAACCATACCTTACCTCAGGTACCCAACCATACCTTACCTCAGGTACCCAACCATACCTTACCTCAGGTACCCAGCCATACCTTACCTCAGGTACCCAGCCATACCTTACCTCAGGTACCCTACCATACCTTACCTCAGGTACCCTACCATACCTTACCATACCTCAGGTACCCAACCATACCTTACCTCAGGTACCCAACCATACCTTACCTCGGGTACCCTACCATACCTTACCTCGGGTACCCTACCATACCTTACCTCAGGTACCCTACCATACCTTACCTCGGGTACCCAAACATACCTTACCTCGGGTACCCAAACATACCTTACCTCAGGTACCCAACCATACCTTACCTCAGGTACCAAACCATACCTTACCTCAGGTACCCAACCATACATAACCGTACCTCAGGTACCTTACCATACCTTAACTCGGGTACCCAAACATACCTTACCTCAGGTACCCAAACATACCTTACCTCAGGTACCCAACCATACCTTACCTCAGGTACCCAACCATACCTTACCTCAGGTACCCAACCATACCTTACCTCAGGTACCCAACCATACCTTACCTCAGGTACCCAACCATACCTTACCTCAGGTACCCAACCATACCTTACCTCAGGTACCCAACCATACCTTACCTCAGGTACCCCACCATACATAACTGTACCTCAGGTACCTTACCATACCTTAACTCGGGTACCCAAACATACCTTACCTCAGGTACCCAACCATACCTTACCTCAGGTACCCAACCATACCTTACCTTACCTTACCTCAGGTACCCAACCATACCTTACCTCAGGTACCCTACCATACCTTACCTCAGGTACCCTACCATACCTTACCTCAGGTACCCTACCATACCTTACCTCAGGTACCCTACCATACCTTACCTCAGGTACCCTACCATACCTTACCTCAGGTACCCTACCATACCTTACCTCAGGTACCCTACCATACCTTACTTCAGGTACCCTACCATACCTTACCTCAGGTACCCTACCATACCTTACCTCAGGTACCCTACCCTACCTTACCTCAGGCACCATACCTTACCTCAGGCACCATACCTTACCTCAGGCACCATACCTTACCTCAGGCGCCTTATCATAACTAACCTCAGGCACCTTACCATAACTAACCTCAGGCACCTTACCATAACTAACCTCAGGCACCTTACCATAACTAACCTTGGTTACCTTTCCACACCTTACCTTGGTTACCTTACCACACCTTACCTAGGGTGCCTTACAACTCTTTACCTCAGGTACCCTACAACTCTTTACATTGGGGACCTTACAACTCTTTACCTCTGGTACCTTACAACTCTGACTCGGGTGCCTCACCATACCTTACCTCAGGCACCTTTACCATATCTTACCTCAGGCAACTTACCATACCTTACCTCAGGCAACTTACCATACCTTACCTCAGGCAACTTACCATACCTTACCTTTGGCTCCTTACCTCGGGCACCTTACCATACCTAGCCACATCTTACCTCAGGAACCTTAACACAGCTTTCCTAAGGTACCCTAAAATACCTTACATCAGATACCCTACAATACCATACCATACTTTAACTCAGGTACCCTACCATACCCTAACTCAGGTACCCTACCATACCTTACCTCAGGTACCCTACCATACCTTACCTCGGGTACCCTACCATACCTTACCTCAGGTACCCTACCATACCTTACCTCAGGTACCCTACCATACCTTACCTCAGGTACCCTACCATACCTTACCTCAGGTACCCTACCATACCTTACCTCAGGTGCCCTACCATACCTTTCCTCAGGTGCCCTACCATACCTTACCTCAGGTGCCCTACCATACCTTACATCAGGTGCCCTACCATACCTTACATCAGGTGCCCTACCATACCTTACCTCAGATACCCTACCATACCTTACCTCAGGTACCCTACCATACATTACCTCAGGTACCCTACCATACCTAACTCAGGTACCCTACCATACCTTACCTCAGGTACCCTACCATACCTTACCTCAGGCACCCAACCATACCTTACCTCAGGCACCCAACCATACCTTACCTCAGGCACCCAACCATACCTTACCTCAGGCACCCAACCATACCTTACCTCAGGCACTCAACCATACCTTTCCTCAGGCACCCAACCATACCTTACCTCAGGCACCCAACCATACCTTACCTCAGGCACCCAACCATACCTTACCTCAGGCACCCAACCATACCTTACCTCAGGTACCCAACCATACCTTACCTCAGGTACCCAACCATACCTTACCTCAGGTACCCAACCATACCTTACCTCAGGTACCCAACCATACCTTACCTCAGGTACCCAACCATACCTTACCTCAGGTACCCAACCATACCTTACCTCAGGTACCCAACCATACCTTACCTCAGGTACCCTACCATACCTTACCTCAGGTACCCTACCATACCTTACCTCAGGTACCCTACCATACCTTACCTCAGGCACCCTACCATCCCTTACCTCAGGCACCATACCTTACCTCAGGCACCATACCTTACCTCAGGCGCCTTATCATAACTAACCTCAGGCACCTTACCATAACTAACCTCAGACACCTTACCATAACTAACCTCAGGCACCTTACCATAACTAACCTCGGTTACCTTACCACACCTTACCTTGGTTACCTTACCACACCTTACCTAGGGTGCCTTACAACTCTTTACCTCAGGTACCCTACAACTCTTTACATTGGGGACCTTACAACTCTTTACCTCTGGTACCTTACAACTCTGACTCGGGTGCCTCACCATACCTTACCTCAGGCACCTTTACCATACCTTACCTCAGGAAACTTACCATACCTTACCTCAGGCAACTTACCATACCTTACCTCAGGCTCCTTACCTCGGGCACCTTACCATACCTAGCCACATCTTACCTCAGGAACCTTAACACAGCTTTCCTCAGGTACCCTAAAATACCTTACCTCAGGTACCCTACCATACCTTACCTCAGGTACCCTACCATACCTTACCTCAGGTACCCTACCATACCTTACCTCAGGTACCCTACCATACCTTACCTCAGGTACCCTACCATACCTTACTTCAGGTACCCTACCATACCTTACCTCAGGTACCCTACCATACCTTACCTCAGGCACCCTACCATACCTTACCTCAGGCACCATACCTTACCTCAGGCACCATACCTTACCTCAGGCGCCTTATCATAACTAACCTCAGGCCCCTTACCATACCTTACCTCAGGCACCTTACCATATCTTACCATACCTTACCTGGGGCACCTTATCATACCTTACCTCAGGCACCTCACCAAACCTTACTCAGGCAACTTACTGTACCTTACCTCTCTCACCTTACTGTACCTTACCTCAGGCACCTTACCATACCTTACCTTGGATACCTTACCATACCTAACCACACCGTACCTCGGGAAACTTACCACATCTTACCTTAGGCACCCTACCATACCTTACCTCAGGTACCCAACCATACCTTACCTCAGGTACCCAACCATACCTTACCTCAGGTACCCAACCATACCTTACCTCAGGTACCCAACCATACCTTACCTCAGGTACCCTACCATACCTTACCTCAGGTACCCTACCATACCTTACCATACCTCAGGTACCCAACCATACCTTACCTCAGGTACCCAACCATACCTTACCTCGGGTACCCAACCATACCTTACCTCGGGTACCCTACCATACCTTACCTCGGGTACCCAAACATACCTTACCTCGGGTACCCAACCATACCTTACCTCAGGTACCCAACCATACCTTACCTCAGGTACCCAACCATACCTTACCTCAGGTACCCTACCATACCTTGCCTCAGGTACCCTACCATACCTTACCATACCTCAGGTACCCAACCATACCTTACCTCAGGTACCCAACCATACCTTACCTCGGGTACCCTACCATACCTTACCATACCTCAGGTACCCAACCATACCTTACCTCAGGTACCCAACCATACCTTACCTCGGGTACCCTACCATACCTTACCTCGGGTACCCTACCATACCTTACCTCGGGTACCCTACCATACCTTACCTCGGGTACCCTACCATACCTTACCTCAGGTACCCAACCATACATAACCGTACCTCAGGTACCTTACCATACCTTAACTCGGGTACCCAAACATACCTTACCTCAGGTACCTAAACATACCTTACCTCAGGTACCCAACCATACCTTACCTCAGGTACCCAACCATACCTTACCTCAGGTACCCAACCATACCTTACCTCAGGTACCCAACCATACCTTACCTCAGGTACCCAACCATACCTTACCTCAGGTACCCAACCATACCTTACCTCAGGTACCCAACCATACCTTACCTCAGGTACCCAACCATACCTTACCTCAGGTACCCAACCATACCTTACCTCAGGTACCCCACCATACATAACTGTACCTCAGGTACCTTACCATACCTTAACTCGGGTACCCAAACATACCTTACCTCAGGTACCCAACCATACCTTACCTCAGGTACCCAACCATACCTTACCTTACCTCAGGTACCCAACCATACCTTACCTCAGGTACCCTACCATACCTTACCTCAGGTACCCTACCATACCTTACCTCAGGTACCCTACCATACCTTACCTCAGGTACCCTACCATACCTTACCTCAGGTACCCTACCATACCTTACCTCAGGTACCCTACCATACCTTACCTCAGGTACCCTACCATACCTTACTTCAGGTACCCTACCATACCTTACCTCAGGTAACCTACCATACCTTACCTCAGGTACCCTACCATACCTTACCTCAGGTACCCTACCATACCTTACCTCAGGCACCATACCTTACCTCAGGCACCATACCTTACCTCAGGCACCATACCTTACCTCAGGCGCCTTATCATAACTAACCTCAGGCACCTTACCATAACTAACCTCAGGCACCTTACCATAACTAACCTCAGGCACCTTACCATAACTAACCTTGGTTACCTTACCACACCTTACCTTGGTTACCTTACCACACCTTACCTAGGGTGCCTTACAACTCTTTACCTCAGGTACCCTACAACTCTTTACATTGGGGACCTTACAACTCTTTACCTCTGGTACCTTACAACTCTGACTCGGGTGCCTCACCATACCTTACCTCAGGCACCTTTACCATATCTTACCTCAGGCAACTTACCATACCTTACCTCAGGCAACTTAGTCAAGTCAAGTCAAGTCATAGGATTTATATAGCGCACTACATACCCAGAGGGTTTCAAGGCGCTTAGGAAGGGGAGGAGGATTATTTGTCAAATATCCACGTTTTAAGCTGCTTTCTGAACGCTAGGTGATTCTGGGTGAGGCGAAGGTAAGCGGGGAGTGAGTTCCATGTTTTGGCAGCCAGGTAAGAGAAGGATCTGCCTCCCATGGTGGTCTTGTTGATGCGAGGTACAGTGGCGAAGGCTTGGTTGGAGGAGCGAAGTTGGCGGGAGGGGGAGTAGAAGGACAGTCGAGAGTTGAGGCAATCTGGTCCGATGTCGTAGAGTGATTTGTGTGCGTGGGTGAGCAGTCGGAAAGTAATCCTCTTATTGACGGGTAGCCAGTGGAGATCTTTAAGGTGACCAGAGATGTGTTCGTTGCGTGGGATGTCTAATATGAGCCTGGCTGAGGCGTTTTGGATTCGTTGTAGTTTCTTCTGGAGTTTAGCGGTGGTACCTGCGTAGAGGGTGTTTCCGTAGTCCAGTCGGCTCGTGACCAGAGCGTGGGTGACTATTTTCCTTGTTTCGGTGGGGATCCAGCGAAATGTTTTTCTGAGCATGCGAAGAATGTTAAAGCAGGAAGAGGATACGGCGTTGACTTGTCTGTTCATTGATAGTGAGGAATCCAGGATGACACCAAGGTTCCGTGCATGGTCTGTCGGGATGGGTGCATTTCCGAGGGCTTCCGGCCACCAGGAGTTGTCCCAAGCAGAGGGGGATTTACCTAAGATGAGGACTTCTGTTTTGTCTGAATTCAGTTTCAGTCGGCTTTGTTTCATCCATTCGGCGACTTCTTTCATTCCTTCGTGAAGGTTAGTTTTGGCGGTGCTGGGGTCCTTGGTGAGAGATAGGATCAGTTGAGTGTCATCCGCGTAGGAGATGATGTTGAGGTTGTGTTGGCGGGCGATGGCCGCGAGGGGGCTCATGTATACGTTGAAGAGGGTGGGACTGAGTGAGGATCCTTGCGGTACGCCGCAGATGATTTCAGAGGCCTCGGACTTGAATGGTGGGAGGCGGACTCTCTGGGTTCTTCCGGTGAGGAACGAGGTTATCCATTCCAGTGCCTTTCCTTGGATTCCGATGTTTCTGAGGCGTTGTAAAAGGGTGCTGTGGCAGACTGTGTCGAAGGCTGCAGAGAGGTCGAGGAGGATGAGGGCGACTGTGTCTCCATTGTCCAATAGAGTTCGAATGTCGTCTGTTGCTGCGATGAGGGCGGTCTCAGTACTGTGTTTGGCTCGGAAGCCAGATTGTGAAGGGTCGAGTGAATTGTTGGCTTCGAGGAAGGCGGCGAGCTGGTTGTTGACAGCTTTTTCGATGACTTTGGCCGGGAATGGAAGAAGCGAGATGGGGCGGTAGTTTTTGAGTTCGGTGGGGTCTGCTGTTGGTTTTTTCAGAAGGGCGGTGAGTTCAGCGTGTTTCCAATCTTCTGGGAAGGTAGCGGAGTTGAAGGAACAGTTGATGACGTCTCGGAGGTGAGGAGCTATGACGGAGTCTGCTTTGTTGAAGATGTGGTGAGGGCATGGGTCTGTGGGGGATCCAGAGTGGATGGAATTCATCAGGCGGATGGTGTCCTCAGTGGAGATGGGGTTCCAGGCGTTAAGGGTGTTAACGGGGGGCAGATGGTCAGCTGATGGTAGGGTGGGCTGGCTTCCAGGTTGGTTGTCGAAGCTGTTGTGGATGTCAGCAATCTTGTTGTGGAAAAAAGAGGCTAGGGAGTCGCAGAGGGCTTGAGAGGGGGTGATGTCGTTGGAGTTGGCCGAGGGGTTGGAAAATTCCTTGACGATGTTGAAAAGTTCCTTGCTGTTGTGGGCGTTGTTGTCCAGTCGATCTTTGAATGCTGTTTTCTTGGCTATTCGGATCAGTTGGTGGTGAGTACGGATGGCGCTTTTGAAGGCGTCCTTGTTACTGGTGGATGGGTCTTTTTTCCAGGCCTTTTCACGGGAGCGGCACAGTTTCTTGGACTTCTTGAGGTCATCGTTGAACCATGAGGCCTTCTTGATGCCGAGTTTGTGTTGGCGTTTTTTCAGTGGTGCTAAGGTGTCGGCGGTGTTGGATAACCAAAGGGTGAGGTTAGATGCGGCTTCGTTGGCGTTAGAAGAGAGGGCTGGGGAGGTTTGAAGGAGCGATGTGGAGATCTGCTCCGTGGTGATTTTGTTCCAGTTTCTTTGAAGAGTTGGTTGGAGGTGGACGATGGGTTTCGGTTTGTTGTAGGTGAAGTGAACGCAGCTGTGGTCAGTCCAGAGGAGATCCGTAGTGTGGTTGAAGGAGACATGGTTGCTGGAGGTGAAGATGGGGTCGAGTGTGTGACCTGCGATGTGGGTGGGGGAAGTGACCAGTTGTTTAAGTCCAAGGTTGGCGAGGTTGTCTAAGAGGGTGGCGGTGTTGCGGTCGTTGATCTTTTCCAGGTGGAAGTTGAGGTCTCCCAGAAGGATGTAGTCTTTGGAGGGGAGCGCGTGTGGGGTGATGAAGTCCGTGATGTCTTCACTGAATTTTGCGCGGGGTCCTGGTGGTCTGTAGAGGAGGGTGCCTCTGAGTGTGGTCTTGGGGTCGATGTGGATCTGGAAGTGAAGGTGTTCGGAGTTAGCGAGGTTGGCGTCAGAGTTGGTTGAGATGCGGATTGATTTCTTATGGACGATAGCGATTCCACCTCCTGTATGGTCGGTGCGGTCCTTGCGTGTGATCTTATAGTCATCAGGTATGGCAATGGCGATGTCAGGGGCGGAGGAAGCGTTCATCCATGTTTCCGTTAGGAAGGCGACGTCAGGAGAGATGGTGTCTAGTAGGTTCCAAAGGTCGATGGCGTGCCTGTGGACCGAGCGGGTGTTGAGAAGGATGCATTCTAGGTGGTTGGGGTCGGGAATCTGTGGTGTGGTCGTAGCGGAGATGTTGGCGGTGCCGATGAATTTGCAGGAGGGGCAGGAGAACGGTCCATGGGTGCGTCCAGGAGCGGCTTGGACGCAGTTGGGGGCGCGACCGGGGTTAAGGGCTAGGAGGGTGGCAGCATCGTAGGTAATGCGGTGGGGCTGGGCAGCGCGAGGGGCAGGGGGTATGGCGCTGGGCGCGGTCCAGGCGCGGATGGGCGTAGACGGGCTTACCTTTGGCGCACCTTCGGCGCGGGTTGGGCGCGGACGCTGCGCGTGAACGCTGCGCGCGGGAAGAACTGTCATATATGGATAGTGGAGGGGGAGGGGCGAGGGCGTATCAGCTGGGAGGCGGGGCGGGTGCACGAGGACGACGAGGAAAACAAACAAGATGGAGGCGGAGGGGAGAGGCACAGCGTAGCGCTACAGGAGAATGCGCTGAGAGCGTAGGTGAAGCAGTAGTTATGTAACAGAGCGCAAATGAGGCACAAAGCAAGTACAATGTTAAAAAGCGGCACAATTTTACAAGCCACAGAGCGCCAATGTAAAATACACTTTGAGCAGCTAAAACAGCGCAGAACAGGCAAAGCGCTACTTAGCTATGCAGCAGGAGATGAACAGAGTCAATAATTATGGCAAAGCAGCGCGGAGAAACCAGCTGTCTGCAGGGACAGTGGGAGCGACTCCTCAACTCGTGGGGAAGAAGCGAGTCACGGCGCTACCAGGGGCAGGGAGCTATTTGAGGACAGTGGGAGGGCGTATCAGCTGGGAGGCGGGGCGGGTGCACGAGGACGACGAGGAAAACAAACAAGATGGAGGCGGAGGGGAGAGGCACAGCGTAGCGCTACAGGAGAATGCGCTGAGAGCGTAGGTGAAGCAGTAGTTATGTAACAGAGCGCAAATGAGGCACAAAGCAAGCACAATGTTAAAAAGCGGCACAATTTTACAAGCCACAGAGCGCCAATGTAAAATACACTTTGAGCAGCTAAAACAGCGCAGAACAGGCAAAGCGCTACTTAGCTATGCAGCAGGAGATGAACAGAGTCAATAATTATGGCAAAGCAGCGCGGAGAAACCAGCTGTCTGCAGGGACAGTGGGAGCGACTCCTCAACTCGTGGGGAAGGAGCGAGTCATACCTTACCTCAGGCAACTTACCATACCTTAGCTTAGGCTCCTTACCTCGGGCACCTTACCATACCTAGCCACATCTTACCTCAGGAACCTTAACACAGCTTTCCTCAGGTACCCTAAAATACCTTACATCAGGTACCCTACAATACCATACCATACTTTAACTCAGGTACCCTACCATACCCTAACTCAGGTACCCTACCATACCTTACCTCAGTACCCTACCATACCTTACCTCAGGTACCCTACCATACCTTACCTCAGGTACCCTACCATACCTTACCTCAGGTACCCTACCATACCTTACCTCAGGTGCCCTACCATACCTTACCTCAGGTGCCCTACCATACCTTTCCTCAGGTGCCCTACCATACCTTACCTCAGGTGCCCTACCATACCTTACATCAGGTGCCCTACCATACCTTACATCAGGTGCCCTACCATACCTTACCTCAGATACCCTACCATACCTTACCTCAGGTACCCTACCATACCTTACCTCAGGTACCCTACCATACCTTACCTCAGGTACCCTACCATACATAACTCAGGTACCCTACCATACCTTACCTCAGGTACCCTACCATACCTTACCTCAGGCACCCAACCATACCTTACCTCAGGCACCCAACCATACCTTACCTCAGGCACCCAACCATACCTTACCTCAGGCACCCAACCATACCTTACCTCAGGCACTCAACCATACCTTTCCTCAGGCACCCAACCATACCTTACCTCAGGCACCCAACCATACCTTACCTCAGGCACCCAACCATACCTTACCTCAGGCACCCAACCATACCTTACCTCAGGCACCCAACCATACCTTACCTCAGGCGCCCAACCATATCTTACCTTACCACAGGAACCTTACCATACCTTACCGCAGGCACCCTCCCATACCTTACCTCAGGCACCCAACCATACCTTACCTCAGGCACCCAACCATACCTTACCTCAGACACCCTAAAATATGTTACCTCAGGTACCCTACCATACCTTACCTCAGTTACCATAGCTTACCTAATGCACCTTACCATACCATACCTTTACTCAGGCACCCAACCATACCTTACCTCAGGCACCCAACTATACCTTACCTCATGTACCCTACTATACCTTACCTCAAGTATCCTACCATACCTTACCTCAGGTACCACACCTTACCTCAGGCACCTTACCACACCTTACCTCAGGTACCTTACCACACCTTACCTCAGGTACCTTACCACACCTTACCTCAGGTACCTTACCACACCTTACCTCAGGTACCTTACCACACCTTACCTCAGGTACCTTACCACACCTTACCTCAGGTACCTTACCACACCTTACCTCAGGCACCTTACCACACCGTACCTCGGTTACCTTACCACACATTACCTCGGTTACCTTACCACATATTACCTCGGTTACCTAAACACACATTACCTCGGTTACCTAAACACACATTACCTCGGTTACCTTACAACTCTTTACCTCCGGTACCATACAACTCTTTACCTCAGGTACCATACAACTCTTTACCTCGGGTACCTTATAACTCTTTACCTAAGGTACCTTATAACTCTTTACCTCGGGTACCTTACAACTCTTTACCTCGGGTACCTTACAACTCTTTACCTCGGGTACCTCACCATACCTTACCTCAGGCACCTTACCACATCTTACCTCAGGCACCTTACCACATCTTACCTCAGGCACCTTACCACATCTTACCTCAGGCACCTTACCACATCTTACCTCAGGCACCTTACCACATCTTACCTCAGGCACCTTACTGTATCCTACCTCAGGCACCTTACCGTATCTTACCTCAGGTACCTTACCATATCTTACCTCAAGCACCTTACCGTAACTTACCTCAGACTCCTCACCACAACTTACCTTGGGCACCTCACCACACCTTACCTCGGGAACATCACCACACCTTACCGTGGGAACATTACCACACCTTACCTCTGGAACATTACCACACCTTATCTCAGGCACCCTACCATAACTTACCTCAGGCACCCGACCATACCTTACCTCAGGCACCCGACCAGACCATACCTCTGGCACCCTAAATTGCCTTACCTCAGATACCCTACCATACCTTACCTCAGGTACCGTACCATACCTTACCTCAGGTACCCTACCATTCCATACCATACCTCAGGCACCCTAAATTGCCTTACCTCTGATACCCTACCATACCTTACCTCATGTACCCTACCATACCATGCCTTACCTCAGGTACCCTACCATACCATACCTTACCTCAGGTACCCTACCATACCATACCTTACCTCAGGTATCCTACCATACCTTACCTCAGGTATCCTACCATACCATACCTCAGGTATCCTACCATACCTTACCTCAGGTATCCTACCATACCTTACCTCAGGTATCCTACCATACCTTACCTCAGGTATCCTACGATACAATACCTTACCTCAGGTACCCTACCACACCTCAGGCACCCTACCATACCTTACCTCAGGCACATTACCTCGGGTACTTTACCATACATACCTTGCCTCAGGTGCCTTAAAACACCTTTACTCAGGTACCTTACCACACCTTACCTCAGGTACTCTACCATACCTTACCTCAGGTACCCTACCATACCTTACCTCAGGTATCCTACCATACCTTACCTCAGGTATCCTACCATACCATACCTTACCTCGGGTACCCTACCACACCTCAGGCACCCAACCATACCTTACCTCAGGCACCCAACCATACCTTACCTCAGGCATCCAACCATACCTTTCCTCAGGTACCTTACCATACCTCATCTCACCTCACCTCAGGTATCCTACCATACCTTACCTCACCTCAGATACCCTACCATACCTCACCTCACCTCAGATACCCTACCATACCTCACCTCAGTCACCCAACCATTCTTTACCTCAGTCACCCAACCATTCCTTACCTCAGTCACCCAACCATTCCTTACCTCAGTCACCCAACCATACCTTACCTCAGTCACCCAACCATACCTTACCTCAGTCACCCAACCATACCTTACCTCAGGCACCCAACCATACCTTACCTCAGGCACCCAACCATACCTTACCTCAGGCACCCAACCATACCTTACCTCAGGCACCCAACCATACCTTACCTCAGGCACCCAACCATACCTTACCTCAGGCACCCAACCATACCTTACCTCAGGCACCCAACCATACCTTACCTCAGGCATCCAACCATACCTTACCTCAGACATCCAACCATACCTTACCTCATGCACCCAACCATACCTTACCTCATGCACCCAACCATACCTTACCTCATGCACCCAACCATACCTTACCTCAGGCACCAAACCATACCTTACCTCAGGCACCAAACCATACCTTACCTCAGGTACGCTACCATACCTCAGGTACCATAGCTTACCTAATGCACCTTACCATACCATACCTTACCTCAAGTACCCAACCATACCTTCCCTCAGGCACCCTACCATATATTCCCTCAGGCACCCTACCATACCTTCCCTCAGGCACCCTACCATACATTCCCTCAGGCACCCTACCATAACTTACCTCAGGTACCCATCCAACTCTATACCTCTGGTAACTCACCACACCTTACCTCGGGTAACTCACCACACCTTACCTCGGGTAACTCACCACACCTTACCTCGGGTAACTCACCACACCTTACCTCGGGTAACTCGCCACACCTTACCTCGGGTACCTCGCCACACCTTACCTCGGGTACCTCGCCACACCTTACCTCGGGTACCTCGCCACACCTTACCTCGGGTACCTCACCACATTTAACCATACCTAACATCAGGTATACAACCTTACCAAAGGCACCCTACCATATCTTACCTCAGGTACCCTACCATACCTCACCTCACCTCACCTCGGGTACCCTACCATACCTCACCTCAACTCAGTCACCCATCCATACCTTACCTCAGGCACCCAACCATACCTTACCTCATGCAGTCACCCAACCATACCTTACCTCATGCAGTCACCCAACCATACCTTACCTCAGTCACCTTACCATACTTTACCTAAAGCACCTTACCTCACCTCAAGCACCTTACCTTACCTCAGGCACCTTACTATACCTTACCTCAGGCACCTTAACATACCTTACCTCATGCACCTTACCTAGTGTACCTTACCACACCTTACCTCGGGTATCTTACCACACCTTACCTCGGGTACCTTACCACACATTACCTCGGGTATCATACAACTCTTTACCTCGAGTACCTTACAACTCTTTACCTCACGTACCTCACCATACCTTACCTCAGGTACCTCACCATACCTTACCTCAGGTACCTCACCATACCTTACATCAGGTACCTCACCATACCTAACCTCGAGTAACTCACCATCCCTTACCTCAGGTATCTCACCACACCTTACCTTAACTCGGGTACCTCACCACAACTTAACTCGGGCATCTCACCACCCCTTACCTCTGGCACCTCACCACACCTTACCTCGGGCACCTCTCCACACCTTACCTCGGGCACCTCACCACACCTTACCTCGGGAACATCAACACACCTTACCTTGGCAACATAAACCACACCTTACCTCGGGAACATTACCACATCTTACCTCGGGAACATTACCACACATTACCTCAGGCACCCTACCATACCTTACCTCAGGCACCCTACCATACCTTACCTCAGGCACCCTATATTTCCTTACCTCAGGTACCCTACCATACCTTACCTCAAGTACCCTACCATACCGTACCTCAAATACCCTACCATACCGTGCCTCAAATACCCTACCATACCTTACCTCAGGTAACCTACAATACCTTACCTCAGGTATCCTACCATACCATACCTTACCTCAGGTACCCTACGATACCATACCATACCATACCTCAGGTACCCTACCACACCTCAGGTACCCTACCATACCTTACCTCAGGCACATTACCTCGGGTACCTTACCATACATACCTTACCACACCTTACCTCCGGTAAATTACCACACCTCACCTCAGGTACCTTACACATTCTTTACCTCGGGTACCTTACACATTCTTTACCTCGGGTACCTTACACATTCTTTACCTCGGGTACCTTTCAAGTCTTTACCTCGGGTAACTCACCACACCTTACCTCGGGTAACTCACCACACCTTACCTCAGGCACCTCATCACACCTTACCTCGGGTACCTCGCCACACCTTACCTCGGGTACCTCACCACATTTAACCATACCTAACATCAGGTATACAACCTTACCTAAGGCACCCTACCATATCTTACCTCAGGTACCCTACCATACCTCACCTCACCTCAGGTACCCTACCATACCTCAACTCAGTCACCCAACCATACCTTACCTCAGTCACCCAACCATACCTTACCGCAGGCACCCAACCATACCTTACCTCATGCAGTCACCCAACCATGCCTTACCTCAGTCACCCAACCATACCTTACCTGAGTCACCCAACCATACTTTACCTCATGCTCCCGACCATATCATACCTCATACACCCAACCATACCTTACCTCAGGCACCCAACCATTCCCTACCTCGGGCACCCAACCACACCTTACCTCAGGCACCTTACCACACCTTACCTCAGGCACCTTACCATATCTTACCATACCTTACCTGGGGCACCTTATCATACCTTACCTCAGGGACCTTACCTCAGGCACCTCACCAAACCTTACCCAGGCAACTTACTGTACCTTACCTCTCTCACCTTACTGTACCTTACCTCAGGTACCCAACCATACCTTACCTCAGGTACCCAACCATACCTTACCTCAGGTACCCAACCATACCGTACCTCAGGTACCCAACCATACCGTACCTCAGGTACCCAACCATACCGTACCTCAGGTACCCAACCATACCTTACCTCAGGTACCCTACCATACCTTACCATACCTCAGGTACCCAACCATACCTTACCTCAGGTACCCAACCATACCTTACCTCAGGTACCCAACCATACCTTACCTCAGGTACCCAACCATACCTTACCTCAGGTACCCAACATTACTTTACCTCAGCTACCCAACCATACCTTAGCTCAGGTACCCAACCATACCTTATCTCAGGCACCTAACCATGCCTTACCTCAGGCACCCTAAAATATGTTACCTCAGGTACCATACCCTACCATACCTTACCTCAGGTACCCTACCATACCTTACCTCAGGTACCCTACCATACCTTACCTCAGGTACCCTACCATACATAACCGTACCTTAGGTACCTTACCATACCTTAACTCGGGTACCCAAACATACCTTACCTCAGGTACCCAACCATACCTTACCTCAGGTACCCAACCATACCTTACCTCAGGTACCCAACCATACCTTACCTCAGGTACCCAACCATACCTTACCTCAGGTACCCAACCATACCTTACCTCAGGTACCCAACCATACCGTACCTCAGGTACCCAACCATACCGTACCTCAGGTACCCAACCATACCGTACCTCAGGTACCCAACCATACCTTACCTCAGGTACCCTACCATACCTTACCATACCTCAGGTACCCAACCATACCTTACCTCAGGTACCCAACCATACCTTACCTCAGGTACCCAACCATACCTTACCTCAGGTACCCAACCATACCTTACCTCAGGTACCCAACATTACTTTACCTCAGCTACCCAACCATACCTTAGCTCAGGTACCCAACCATACCTTACCTCAGGCACCTAACCATGCCTTACCTCAGGCACCCTAAAATATGTTACCTCAGGTACCATACCCTACCATACCTTACCTCAGGTACCCTACCATACCTTACCTCAGGTACCCTACCATACCTTACCTCAGGTACCCTACCATACCTTACCTCAGGTACCCAACCATACCTTACCTCAGGTACCCAACCATACCTTACCTCAGGTACCCAACCATACCTTACCTCAGGTACCCAACCATACCTTACCTCAGGTACCCAACCATACCTTACCTCAGGTACCCTACCATACCTTACCTCAGGTACCCTACCATACCTTACCTCGGGTACCCTACCATACCTTACCTCGGGTACCCAAACATACCTTACCTCGGGTACCCAAACATACCTTACCTCGGGTACCCAACCATACCTTACCTCAGGTACCCAACCATACCTTACCTCAGGTACCCAACCATACATAACCGTACCTCAGGTACCTTACCATACCTTAACTCGGGTACCCAAACATACCTTACCTCGGGTACCCAAACATACCTTACCTCGGGTACCCAAACATACCTTACCTCAGGTACCCAACCATACCTTACCTCAGGTACCCAACCATACCTTACCTCAGGTACCCAACCATACCTTACCTCAGGTACCCAACCATACCTTACCTCAGGTACCCAACCATACCTTACCTCAGGTACCCAACCATACCTTACCTCAGGTACCCAACTATACCTTACCTCAGGTACCCAACCATACCTTACCTCAGGTACCCAACCATACCTTACCTCAGGTACCCAACCATACATAACCGTACCTTAGGTACCTTACCATACCTTAACTCGGGTACCCAAACATACCTTACCTCAGGTACCCAACCATACCTTACCTCAGGTACCCAACCATACCTTACCTCAGGTACCCAACCATACCTTACCTCAGGTACCCAACCATACCTTACCTCAGGTACCCTACCATACCTTACCTCAGGTACCCTACCATACCTTACCTCAGGTACCCTACCATACCTTACCTCAGGCACCCTACCATACCTTACCTCAGGTACCCTACCATACCTTACCTCAGGCACCCTACCATACCTTACCCCAGGCACCCTACCATACCTTACCTCAGGCACCCTACCATACCTTACCTCAGGCACCATACCTTACCTCAGGCACCATACCTTACCTCAGGCGCCTTATCATAACTAACCTCAGGCACCTTACCATAACTAACCTCAGGCACCTTACCATAACTAACCTCGGTTACCTTACCACACCTTACCTTGGTTACCTTACCACACCTTACCTAGGGTGCCTTACAACTCTTTACCTCAGGTACCCTACAACTCTTTACATTGGGGACCTTACAACTCTTTACCTCTGGTACCTTACAACTCTGACTCGGGTGCCTCACCATACCTTACCTCAGGCACCTTTACCATATCTTACCTCAGGCAACTTACCATACCTTACCTCAGGCAACTTACCATACCTTACCTCAGGCAACTTACCATACCTTACCTCAGGCTCCTTACCTCGGGCACCTTACCATACCTAGCCACATCTTACCTCAGGAACCTTAACACAGCTTTCCTCAGGTACCCTAAAATACCTTACATCAGGTACCATACAATACCATACCATACTTTAACTCAGGTACCCTACCATACCCTAACACAGGTACACTACCATACCCTAACTCGGGTACCCTACCATACCTTACCTCAGGTACCCTACCATACCTCAGGTACCCTACCATACCTTACCTCAGGTACCCTACCATACCTTACCTCAGGTACCCTACCATACCTTACCTCAGGTACCCTACCATACCTTACCTCAGGTACCCTACCATACCTTTCCTCAGGTGCCCTACCATACCTTACCTCAGGTGCCCTACCATACCTTACCTCAGGTGCCCTACCATACCTTACATCAGGTGCCCTACCATACCTTACATCAGGTGTCCTACCATACCTTACATCAGGTGCCCTACCATACCTTACATCAGGTGCCCTACCATACCTTACATCAGGTGCCCTACCATACCTTACCTCAGATACCCTACCATACCTTACCTCAGCTACCCTACCATACCTTACCTCAGGTACCCTACCATACCTTACCTCAGGTACCCTACCATACCTTACCTCAGGTACCCTACCATACCTTACCTCAGGCACCCAACCATACCTTACCTCAGGCACCCAACCATACCTTACCTCAGGCACTCAACCATACCTTTCCTCAGGCACCCAACCATACCTTACCTCAGGCACCCAACCATACCTTACCTCAGGCACCCAACCATACCTTACCTCAGGCACCCAACCATATCTTACCTTACCACAGGAACCTTGCCATACCTTACCGCAGGTACCCTCCCATACCTTACCTCAGGCACCCAACCATGCCTTACCTCAGGTACCCAACCATACCTTACCTCAGACACCCTAAAATATTACCTCAGGTACCCTACCATACCTTACCTCAGTTACCATAGCTTACCTAATGCACCTTATCATACCATACCTTTACTCAGGCACCCAACCATACCATACCTCAGGCACCCTACTATACCTTACCTCAGGCACCCTACTATACCTTACCTCAAGTATCCTACCATACCTTACCTCAAGTATCCTACCATACCTTACCTCAGGTACCACACCTTACCTCAGGCACCTTACCACACCTTACCTCAGGTACCTTACCACACTTTACCTCAGGTACCTTACCACACCTTACCTCAGGTACCTTACCACACCTTACCTCAGGTACCTTACCACACCTTACCTCAGGTACCTTACCACACCTTACCTCAGGCACCTTACCACACCGTACCTCGGTTACCTTACCACACATTACCTCGGTTACCTTACCACATATTACCTCAGTTACCTAAACACACATTACCTCGGTTACCTTAACACACATTACCTCGGTTACCTTACAACTCTTTACCTCCGGTACCATACAACTCTTTACCTCACGTACCATACAACTCTTTACCTCGGGTACCTTATAACTCTTTACCTCGGGTACCTTATAACTCTTTACCTCGGGTACCTTATAACTCTTTACCTCAGGTACCTTATAACTCTTTACCTCGGGTACCTCACCATACCTTACCTCAGGCACCTTACCATATCTTACCTCAGGCAACTTACCATACCTTACCTCAGGCAACTTACCATACCTTACCTCAGGCAACTTACCATACCTTACCTCAGGCTCCTTACCTCGGGCACCTTACCATACCTAGCCACATCTTACCTCAGGAACCTTAACACAGCTTTCCTCAGGTACCCTAAAATACCTTACATCAGGTACCATACAATACCATACCATACTTTAACTCAGGTACCCTACCATACCCTAACACAGGTACACTACCATACCCTAACTCGGGTACCCTACCATACCTTACCTCAGGTACCCTATCATACCTTACCTCAGGTACCCTACCATACCTTACCTCAGGTACCCTACCATACCTTACCTCAGGTACCCTACCATACCTTACCTCAGGTACCCTACCATACCTTTCCTCAGGTGCCCTACCATACCTTACCTCAGGTGCCCTACCATACCTTACCTCAGGTGCCCTACCATACCTTACATCAGGTGCCCTACCATACCTTACATCAGGTGTCCTACCATACCTTACATCAGGTGCCCTACCATACCTTACATCAGGTGCCCTACCATACCTTACATCAGGTGCCCTACCATACCTTACCTCAGATACCCTACCATACCTTACCTCAGCTACCCTACCATACCTTACCTCAGGTACCCTACCATACCTTACCTCAGGTACCCTACCATACCTTACCTCAGGTACCCTACCATACCTTACCTCAGGCACCCAACCATACCTTACCTCAGGCACCCAACCATACCTTACCTCAGGCACTCAACCATACCTTTCCTCAGGCACCCAACCATACCTTACCTCAGGCACCCAACCATACCTTACCTCAGGCACCCAACCATACCTTACCTCAGGCACCCAACCATATCTTACCTTACCACAGGAACCTTGCCATACCTTACCGCAGGTACCCTCCCATACCTTACCTCAGGCACCCAACCATACCTTACCTCAGGTACCCAACCATACCTTACCTCAGACACCCTAAAATATTACCTCAGGTACCCTACCATACCTTACCTCAGTTACCATAGCTTACCTAATGCACCTTATCATACCATACCTTTACTCAGGCACCCAACCATACCATACCTCAGGCACCCTACTATACCTTACCTCAGGCACCCTACTATACCTTACCTCAAGTATCCTACCATACCTTACCTCAAGTATCCTACCATACCTTACCTCAGGTACCACACCTTACCTCAGGCACCTTACCACACCTTACCTCAGGTACCTTACCACACCTTACCTCAGGTACCTTACCACACCTTACCTCAGGTACCTTACCACACCTTACCTCAGGTACCTTACCACACCTTACCTCAGGTACCTTACCACACCTTACCTCAGGCACCTTACCACACCGTACCTCGGTTACCTTACCACACATTACCTCGGTTACCTTACCACATATTACCTCAGTTACCTAAACACACATTACCTCGGTTACCTTAACACACATTACCTCGGTTACCTTACAACTCTTTACCTCCGGTACCATACAACTCTTTACCTCACGTACCATACAACTCTTTACCTCGGGTACCTTATAACTCTTTACCTCGGGTACCTTATAACTCTTTACCTCGGGTACCTTATAACTCTTTACCTCAGGTACCTTATAACTCTTTACCTCGGGTACCTCACCATACCTTACCTCAGGCACCTTACCATATCTTACCTCAGGCACCTTACCATATCTTACCTCAGGCACCTTACCATATCTTACCTCAGGCACCTTACCACATCTTACCTCAGGCACCTTACCACATCTTACCTCAGGCACCTTACCACATCTTACCTCAGGCACCTTACCACATCTTACCTCAGGCACCTTACCACATCTTACCTCAGGCACCTTACAACATCTTACCTCAGGCACCTTCAACATCTTACCTCAGGCACCTTACCACATCTTACCTCAGGCACCTTACTGTATCTTACCTCAGGCACCTTACCGTATCTTACCTCAGGTACCTTACCATATCTTACCTCAGGCACCTTACCGTAACTTACCTCAGACTCCTCACCACAACTTACCTTGGGCACCTCACCACACCTTACCTCGGGAACATCACCACACCTTACTGTGGGAACATTACCACACCTTACCTCTGGAACATTACCACAACTTATCTCAGGCACCCTACCATAACTTACCTCAGGCACCCGACCATACCTTACCTCAGGCACCCGACCATACCATACCTCTGGCAACCTAAATTGCCTTACCTCAGGTACCCTACCATACCTTACCTCAGGTACCCTACCATACCTTTCCTCAGGTGCCCTACCATACCTTACCTCAGGTGCCCTACCATACCTTACCTCAGGTGCCCTACCATACCTTACATCAGGTGCCCTACCATACCTTACATCAGGTGTCCTACCATACCTTACATCAGGTGCCCTACCATACCTTACATCAGGTGCCCTACCATACCTTACATCAGGTGCCCTACCATACCTTACCTCAGATACCCTACCATACCTTACCTCAGCTACCCTACCATACCTTACCTCAGGTACCCTACCATACCTTACCTCAGGTACCCTACCATACCTTACCTCAGGTACCCTACCATACCTTACCTCAGGCACCCAACCATACCTTACCTCAGGCACCCAACCATACCTTACCTCAGGCACTCAACCATACCTTTCCTCAGGCACCCAACCATACCTTACCTCAGGCACCCAACCATACCTTACCTCAGGCACCCAACCATACCTTACCTCAGGCACCCAACCATATCTTACCTTACCACAGGAACCTTGCCATACCTTACCGCAGGTACCCTCCCATACCTTACCTCAGGCACCCAACCATACCTTACCTCAGGTACCCAACCATACCTTACCTCAGACACCCTAAAATATTACCTCAGGTACCCTACCATACCTTACCTCAGTTACCATAGCTTACCTAATGCACCTTATCATACCATACCTTTACTCAGGCACCCAACCATACCATACCTCAGGCACCCTACTATACCTTACCTCAGGCACCCTACTATACCTTACCTCAAGTATCCTACCATACCTTACCTCAAGTATCCTACCATACCTTACCTCAGGTACCACACCTTACCTCAGGCACCTTACCACACCTTACCTCAGGTACCTTACCACACCTTACCTCAGGTACCTTACCACACCTTACCTCAGGTACCTTACCACACCTTACCTCAGGTACCTTACCACACCTTACCTCAGGTACCTTACCACACCTTACCTCAGGCACCTTACCACACCGTACCTCGGTTACCTTACCACACATTACCTCGGTTACCTTACCACATATTACCTCAGTTACCTAAACACACATTACCTCGGTTACCTTAACACACATTACCTCGGTTACCTTACAACTCTTTACCTCCGGTACCATACAACTCTTTACCTCACGTACCATACAACTCTTTACCTCGGGTACCTTATAACTCTTTACCTCGGGTACCTTATAACTCTTTACCTCGGGTACCTTATAACTCTTTACCTCAGGTACCTTATAACTCTTTACCTCGGGTACCTCACCATACCTTACCTCAGGCACCTTACCATATCTTACCTCAGGCACCTTACCATATCTTACCTCAGGCACCTTACCATATCTTACCTCAGGCACCTTACCACATCTTACCTCAGGCACCTTACCACATCTTACCTCAGGCACCTTACCACATCTTACCTCAGGCACCTTACCACATCTTACCTCAGGCACCTTACCACATCTTACCTCAGGCACCTTACCACATCTTACCTCAGGCACCTTAAAACATCTTACCTCAGGCACCTTCAACATCTTACCTCAGGCACCTTACCACATCTTACCTCAGGCACCTTACTGTATCTTACCTCAGGCACCTTACCGTATCTTACCTCAGGTACCTTACCATATCTTACCTCAGGCACCTTACCGTAACTTACCTCAGACTCCTCACCACAACTTACCTTGGGCACCTCACCACACCTTACCTCGGGAACATCACCACACCTTACTGTGGGAACATTACCACACCTTACCTCTGGAACATTACCACAACTTATCTCAGGCACCCTACCATAACTTACCTCAGGCACCCGACCATACCTTACCTCAGGCACCCGACCATACCATACCTCTGGCAACCTAAATTGCCTTACCTCAGATACCCTACCATACCTTACCTCAGGTACCCTACCATACCTTACCTCAGGTACCCTACCATTCCATACCATACCTCAGGCACCCTAAATTGCCTTACCTCAGATACCCTACCATACCTTACCTCATGTACCCTACCATACCATGCCTTACCACAGGTACCCTACCATACCATACCTTACCTCAGGTATCCTACCATACCTTACCTCAGGTATCCTACCACACCTTACCTCAGGTATCCTACCATACCTTACCTCAGGTATCCTACGATACCATACCTTACCTCAGGTACCCTACCATACCTTATTTCAGGCACCCTACCATACCTTACCTCAGGCACATTACCTCGGGTACTTTACCATACATACCTTGCCTCAGGTGCCTTAAAACACCTTTACTCAGGTACCTTACCACACCTTACCTCAGGTACTCTACCATACCTTACCTCAGGTACCCTACCATACCTTACCTCAGGCATCCTACCATACCTTACCTCAGGTATCCTACCATACCATACCTTACCTCGGGTACCCTACCACACCTCAGGTACCCTACCATACCTTACCTCACCTCAGATACCCTACCATACCTCACCTCACCTCAGATACCCTACCATACCATACCATACCATACCTCACCTCACCTCAGTCACCCAACCATTCCTTACCTCAGTCACCCAACCATTCCTTACCTCAGTCACCCAACCATACCTTACCTCAGGCACCCAACCATACCTTACCTCAGGCACCCAACCATACCTTACCTCAGGCTCCCAACCATACCTTACCTCAGGCACCCAACCATACCTTACCTCAGGCACCCAACCATACCTTACCTCAGGCACCCAACCATACCTTACCTCAGGCACCCAACCATACCTTACCTCAGGCATCCAACCATACCTTACCTCAGACATCCAACCATACCTTACCTCATGCACCCAACCATACCTTACCTCATGCACCCAACCATACCTTACCTCAGGCACCAAACCATACCTTACCTCAGGCACCAAACCATACCTTACCTCAGGTACGCTACCATACCTCAGGTACCATAGCTTACCTAATGCACCTTACCATACCATACCTTACCTCAAGTACCCAACCATACCTTCCCTCAGGCACCCTACTATATATTCCCTCAGGCACCCTACCATACCTTCCCTCAGGCACCCTACCATACATTCCCTCAGGCACCCTACCATAACTTACCTCAGGTACCCATCCAACTCTATACCTCTGGTAACTCACCACACCTTACCTCGGGTAACTCACCACACCTTACCTCAGGCACCTCATCACACCTTACCTCGGGTAACTCACCACACCTTACCTCAGGCACCTCATCACACCTTACCTCGGGTACCTCGCCACACCTTACCTCGGGTACCTCGCCACACCTTACCTCGGGTACCTCGCCACACCTTACCTCGGGTACCTCACCACATTTTACCATACCTAACATCAGGTATACAACCTTACCAAAGGCACCCTACCATATCTTACCTCAGGTACCCTACCATACCTCACCTCACCTCACCTCGGGTACCCTACCATACCTCACCTCAACTCAGTCACCCATCCATACCTTACCTCAGGCACCCAACCATACCTTACCTCATGCAGTCACCCAACCATACCTTACCTCAGTCACCTTACCATACTTTACCTAAAGCACCTTACCTCACCTCAAGCACCTTACCTTACCTCAGGCACCTTACTATACCTTACATCAGGCACCTTAACATACCTTACCTCATGCACCTTACCTAGTGTACCTTACCACACCTTACCTCGGGTATCTTACCACACCTTACCTCCGGTACCTTACAACACATTACCTCGGGTATCATACAACTCTTTACCTCGAGTACCTTACAACTCTTTACCTCACGTACCTCACCATACCTTACCTCAGGTACCTCACCATACCTTACCTCAGGTACCTCACCATACCTTACATCAGGTACCTCACCATACCTAACCTCGAGTAACTCACCATACCTTACCTCAGGTATCTCACCACACCTTACCTTAACTCGGGTACCTCACCACAACTTAACTCGGGCATCTCACCACCCCTTACCTCTGGCACCTCACCACACCTTACCTCGGGCACCTCTCCACACCTTATCTCGGGCACCTCACCACACCTTACCTCGGGAACATCAACACACCTTACCTTGGCAACATAAACCACACCTTACCTCAGGAACATTACCACATCTTACCTCTGGAACATTACCACACATTACCTCAGGCACCCTACCATACCTTACCTCAGGCACCCTATATTTCCTTACCTCAGGTAACCTACAATACCTTACCGCAGGTATCCTACCATACCATACCTTACCTCAGGTACCCTACGATACCATACCATACCTCAGGGACCCTACCACACCTCAGGTACCCTACCATACCTTACCTCAGGCACATTACCTCGGGTACCTTACCATACATACCTTACCACACCTTACCTCCGGTAAATTACCATACCTCACCTCAGGTACCTTACACATTCTTTACCTCGGGTACCTTACACATTCTTTACCTCGGGTACCTTACACATTCTTTACCTCGGGTACCTTTCAAGTCTTTACCTCGGGTACCTTTCAAGTCTTTACCTCGGGTACCTTCCAACTCTTTATCTCGGGTACTTTCCAACTCGATACCTCAGGTACCTTCCAACTCTTTACCTCGGGTAACTCACCACACCTTACCTCGGGTAACTCACCACACCTTACCTCAGGCACCTCATCACACCTTACCTCGGGTACCTCGCCACACCTTACCTCGGGTACCTCACCACATTTAACCATACCTAACATCAGGTATACAACCTTACCCAAGGCACCCTACCATATCTTACCTCAGGTACCCTACCATACCTCACCTCACCTCAGGTACCCTACCATACCTCAACTCAGTCACCCAACCATACCTCAACTCAGTCACCCAACCATACCTTACCTCAGTCACCCAACCATACCTTACCTCAGGCACCCAACCATACCTTACCTCAGGCACCCAACCAAACCTCACCTCATGCAGTCACCCAACCATACCTTACCTCAGTCACCCAACCATACCTTACCTCAGTCACCCAATCATACCTTACCTCAGTCTCCCAACCATACTTTACCTCATGCACCCGACCATATCATACCTCATACACCCAACCATACCTTACCTCAGGCACCCAACCATTCCCTACCTCGGGCACCCAACCATACCTTACCTCAGGCACCCAACCATACCTTACCTCAGGCACCTTACCATACCTTACCTCAGGCACCTTACCATACCATACCTCAGGCACCTTACCATATCTTACCATACCTTACCTGGGGCACCTTATCATACCTTACCTCAGGGACCTTACCTCAGGCACCTCACCAAACCTTACTCAGGCAACTTACTGTACCTTAGCTCTCTCACCTTACTGTACCTTACCTTGGATACCTTACCATACCTAACCACACCGTACCTCGGGAAACTTACCACATCTTACCTTAGGCACCCTACCATACCTTACCTCAGGTACCCAACCATACCTTACCTCAGGTACCCAACCATACCTTACCTCAGGTACCCAACCATACCGTACCTCAGGTACCCAACCATACCGTACCTCAGGTACCCAACCATACCGTACCTCAGGTACCCAACCATACCGTACCTCAGGTACCCAACCATACCGTACCTCAGGTACCCAACCATACCGTACCTCAGGTACCCAACCATACCATACCTCAGGTACCCTACCATACCTTACCATACCTCAGGTACCCAACCATACCTTACCTCATGTACCCAACCATACCTTACCTCAGGTACCCAACCATACCTTACCTCAGGTACCCAACATTCCTTTACCTCAGCTACCCAACCATACCTTAGCTCAGGTACCCAACCATGCCTTACCTCAGGCACCCTAAAATATGTTACCTCAGGTACCATACCATACCATACCTTACCTCAGGTACCCAACCATACCTTACCTCAGGTACCCAACCATACCTTACCTCAGGTACCCAACCATACCTTACCTCAGGTACCCAACCATACCTTACCTCAGGTACCCTACCATACCTTAACGTACCTCAGGTACCCTACCATACCTTAACGTACCTCGGGTACCCTACCATACCTTACCTCGGGTACCCTACCATACCTTACCTCAGGTACCCTACCATACCTTACCTCGGGTACCCAACCATACCTTACCTCAGGTACCCAACCATACCTTACCTCAGGTACCCAACCATACCTTACCTCAGGTACCCACCATACCTTACGTCAGGTACCCAACCATACCTTACCTCAGGTACCCAACCATACATAACCGTACCTCAGGTACCTTACCATACCTTAACTCGGGTACCCAAACATACCTTACCTCAGGTACCCAACCATACCTTACCTCAGGTACCCAACCATACCTTACCTCAGGTACCCAACCATACCTTACCTCAGGTACCCAACCATACCTTACCTCAGGTACCCAACCATACCTTACCTCAGGTACCCAACCATACCTTACCTCAGGTACCCAACCATACCTTACCTCAGGTACCCAACCATACCTTACCTCAGGTACCCAACCATACATAACCGTACCTCAGGTACCTTACCATACCTTAACTCGGGTACCCAAACATACCTTACCTCAGGTACCCAACCATACCTTACCTCAGGTACCCAACCATACCTTACCTCAGGTACCCAACCATACCTGACCTCAGGTACCCTACCATACCTTACCTCAGGTACCCTACCATACCTTACCTCAGGTACCCTACCATACCTTACCTCAGGTACCCTACCATACCTTACCTCAGGTACCCTACCATACCTTACCTCAGGTACCCTACCATACCTTACCTCAGGTACCCTACCATACCTTACCTCAGGTACCCTACCATACCTTACCTCAGGTACCCTACCATACCTTACCTCAGGTACCCTACCATACCTTACCTCAGGCACCCTACCATACCTTACCTCAGGCACCCTACCATACCTTACCTCAGGCACCCTACCATACCTTACCTCAGGCACCATACCTTACCTCAGGCACCATACCTTACCTCAGGCGCCTTATCATAACTAACCTCAGGCACCTTACCATAACTAACCTCAGGCATCTTACCATAACTAACCTCAGGCACCTTACCATAACTAACCTCAGGCACCTTACCATAACTAACCTCAGGCACCTTACCATAACTAACCTCGGTACCCTTACCACACCTTACCTTGGTTACCTTACCACACCTTACCTAGGGTGCCTTACAACTCTTTACCTCAGGTACCCTACAACTCTTTACATTGGGGACCTTACAACTCTTTACCTCTGGTACCTTACAACTCTGACTCTGGTGCCTCACCATACCTTACCTCAGGCACCTTTACCATATCTTACCTCAGGCAACTTACCATACCTTACCTCAGGCAACTTACCATACCTTACCTCAGGCAAATTACCATACCTTACCTCAGGCTCCTTACCTCGGGCACCTTACCATACCTAGCCACATCTTACCTCAGGAACCTTAACACAGCTTTCCTCAGGTACCCTAAAATACCTTACATCAGGTACCCTACAATACCATACCATACTTTAACTCAGGTACCCTACCATACCCTAACTCAGGTACCCTACCATACCTTACCTCAGGTACCCTACCATACCCTAACTCGGGTACCCTACCATACCTTACCTCGGGTACCCTACCATACCTTACCTCAGGTACCCTACCATACCTTACCTCAGGTACCCTACCATACCTTACCTCAGGTACCCTACCATACCTTACCTCAGGTACCCTACCATACCTTACCTCAGGTACCCTACCATACCTTACCTCAGGTACCCTACCATACCTTACCTCAGGTACCCTACCACATCTTACCTCAGGCACCTTACCACATCTTACCTCAGGCACCTTACCACATCTTACCTCAGGCACCTTACCACATCTTACCTCAGGCACCTTACCACATCTTACCTCAGGCACCTTACCACATCTTACCTCAGGCACCTTACCGTATCTTACCTCAGGTACCTTACCATATCTTACCTCAGGCACCTTACCGTAACTTACCTCAGACTCCTCACCACAACTTACCTTGGGCACCTCACCACACCTTACCTCGGGAACATCACCACACCTTACCGTGGGAACATTACCACACCTTACCTCTGGAACATTACCACACCTTATCTCAGGCACCCTACCATAACTTACCTCAGGCACCCGACCATACCTTACCTCAGGCACCCGACCATACCATACCTCTGGCACCCTAAATTGCCTTACCTCAGATACCCTACCATACCTTACCTCAGGTACCCTACCATACCTTACCTCAGGTACCCTACCATTCCATACCATTGTCATGTATTCCTATAGGTTCTGAATCGATCCCCCTATTCCTGACCCTATTCTAGTTAAACAAACCAACAAGTTAACTAGCAGTCAGCCCATGAGGCAAGGAAAATCCCCATGATGCAGATACCGTTATCTGACGCAGTCACACTACGGCACAGGAACGTGTTATCTGATTAGGTCATAACGCTTGCGATCTAATTAGACAAGCGATATTCCTCCAGCCCCAGATAAGGCATACGGAGTTCTCATAACAAATCAAACCTATGACAACCTGGGCAAAACCCTGCGGCCATTGTTTTGATTTCACTGAGAACTTTAGTAAAAGAATGTGCTAATGAGCAAGTCGTATGACATCTTTATTGACGTATCTATGTCCATCCTTACGTCAAACTCGGCACCTTAAAGGTATAAATATTACCGATCTTGCCCTATGCAAACACACGCGTGGTGACGAGACGGAGCAGCCATACTTGCCGAAGCCAAGAGCAGAGCAGACCCCGCTGGCAGCAGCCCCGCCTTCCTGACGCGCTGAGAGACGCGCTGCTTTCTCCTGCCGAGAATCCAGCCCCGGCGTTTCTGGGTAGCCCTCGCAGGCCGCCTGGAATATCGAGACCAGAGAGAGAGAGATACCATTCCTCATTCATCCTAACTTCCAGGTACAGAACAGAATAACCCCTCACAGAGAATTCTTTAGTTATTCACTTGGCAAAAACAAACTTAACTTAAACTGTAACTTTCTATTCCCGCCCACGCATTAGACTTAGGTCAGGTACACGGGGTAGGCGTATCTAGAAACACCAGTTGAGTAAGTTTAGTCAAATGTATATGTGTATGTAAATATATTTTAATCATTTAAAACATCATATGGCTTAGAAACCATACCAATGTTTTTACAGTATTATTTTATACTATTGCTTTTAATGTATGCACTTTACTTAACTATAAGTATTGCAATAATATCGATCCATTTCTCTTGTACGAGAAAAGAGACTGATCAATAAATAACACCTTTTTATTGAACACGCCCGTCTCTTCCTTTTCTCTACATTCTGATGAGACTAAGAATGCACGTACTGACTGAGTAAAATAAATTGCCTTTTGTTCACACGACTCTCGAGATTTACTCTTGATTAGGGGAGAGCAAAGTTGTCATGTTCGATGGTTGTCAGAAACTAAATCCCTTCTTGTCTAATCAGGGAAGTTAAGTCCTACCTGAACATTCGAGAAAGTTTCTAGTGAACTCTGAGCTAAGCTCGCAAACCCAAAACTTTAAGTCTAGTATCGACAGTAGTAGACCTAGTTAACGTCTGGCCTAGGCCTTTACTGCTGTAGGTATTATTCCAATGCGCAGAGCCTATTGGGATGATAGGAGCTACACTACATGGCGCCCAACGCGTTTGGAAAGGGCGATAAAACTAACGTAAGACATTTAGAGTAACTCAGTCGTGCTTTCTCACTCAGACCCCTTTTCCCACAATACTCCAAAGACGTCTGGAGTGGGTGAAAGGTTATATCCACCAGACCTCGCAGGAGGGAACTCCTATGTATGGTTCTTGGTTTAGTCAACGTTGAAGGATAAACAGTTCCAAAATATTGTGCATCTAATCTTTGTTCCATAAGAAACCTGATCTGCAAACAAACAAAATAACCTTTTGGACAGTAAAATGTCAGACAATGAGGATGAAAGAGAGGCAGTTAGATTAGCAACTGAACTCGCAGCAGCTGATGCTACCATGCAAGCAGCAGACGCGGATATAATACTCATCCCGGTCATCAAAAGGAGATCTATAACTCTAAAACTTATAGAAAATGGACTGACACCTAGAGGTGGCACAGTCATATTCGTAATTGAGGCTCACGAATATCGGCAGACAGAGGTATATGATTCATGGATACATTTTCCAGCAGCAAATGCTGTAACAAAGTACTTCCACTATTACAAAATAGAGGAACCTCCTGAAACGTACACTCCTTTCGAGGAGGTGGAAGTACCACTCAAATTCCAAGAGCATTTGCTCTTATTTGATGGCGCCCTAAAACACAATCACATCACCAGGCTCGGTCCTTTAGGTAGACCAGGAGCAATGTGGCCGGTCCTAGCCGGATACACACCACACCCAGACATCGAAGGGATGTCTACAGGAGAGCTGTTAATACAGCTAAAACAATTCATAAAGATTCATAGACAATTAGTCCAATATGTAATGCGGACCTCAACAATTCAGCCAGCGATTAAACTTCCACAGCTGACCCCTCACCAGGGGAACACAAATAAAATTACACCACAGAACATCCAATCCTGCCTAGGTAAAGTACCGGGTAAACGGGAACAAATACCATTCTGGTTGGCACAGAAAATTACCCAAATAGAGGCGGTGTTTCCTGACACCACCCCGCTAGAAAAACACAGGATTCTGACTATATGTCTTCCAATGGGAATCGCACCACACATTGAGGACTGTGACACTTGGGGTACAGTCTTTGCTTCCATCTACACAAAAACGCACGGTGTTCCATCCATCTCGGTAATACCAGATGTGCTAAAACAAATTCAAGACGAATATGGTCCAGAACCCGCTTTAACTCTTGGTATGAAATTACTGAAAGACTTCAAGCAGGTCTCGGCTTTATTACTAGCCAACATAAAAGGTGAAGCAGCAAACGTGGCGATCCGCCAGAGGTTAAAAGAGACAGATATATCAGACCAACCAGCTGAAATTGCCAGAATCATAGAAAAATCCTATGAGGAACTAGGCAGAGATAGTTTAGGTGGAATACCAGTAAAACCGCAACTGATTGAAAGTCCAGAAAAATTATTTTTTAATAATAATTCACCAAAAAAGAACTGGGATGGAAACAAACAATCCAATCCTAAAGAAAAGAAATTCCAGTCCCGAGGAAGGTCTCCACGGCGAAGAGAAAGATCTCCGAACCAAAGACACAGGTCACCTCAGAGTGACCCCTCTGGGAAAAGATATAACCTTAGAAATAGGGATAATATAAAAAAACCTGATAGATAAAGACATTGATACCCGTCCCTCTCAATCTTTTCAGAATTCCTCGCAGAAATCGGAAAGACGAGGACGATCAGAACAAAGAGAAGAGCACGCCAAGTCCAAAGACAAGGAACCTGCTCAGATAAAAAAGAAATTACAATTTCCAAAAAAGAAGGTAGCCAGTATCAAGGTAGTTAACAATGCCGAGAATACTGAGGACACAACTGAAAAACGGAGAATGGGCTCAGACAATGCTAGACAGCGCAGCAGAAGTGAGCATAGCTCGCAAAGTCCTTATGAATCATCTGGAGACAGTGGACACGAATGAATACCTTCAAGTGGAAACTGCAGACACCAGGGTTAGCAAACCTCACAAGATATACGAGATAACATTACGTATAGAGGGAGATAAGACTAGAAAAATAAGGGGACTATTTTGGGATAACCTCTCCGAGGGCTATGACATCCTTCTAGCTGAAAAAGACTGGCCACCAGAGTTTGTCAGAGAGTGCCCTCATGGCGAAGAAATAATTATGCCTGCCTTCTCAAATCAAATTCCAATTCATAAAAAATACACACTTGCTAGAAAGTGGGCAGTGGCTCTAGCTCCTGCCTTATATAAAAATCATGTAGGATGGGATGAGGACTCCCCTCCTCACAAAATCCAGTTAAAATCACAACCGACTGCACAAAGGCAGTAGCCAATTAAGCAAGAAGCTAAAAAACAGGTAAATGAAATACTAGATCAGCTAGAATACCAGGGGGTGATTGAAACTTGCACCTCACAAATGAACAGCCCTTTGTTTCCGGTCTCCAAACCAGACAATTCATATCGTCTAGTTTTGGATTACCGACACCTTAACACATGTTGCAAAACTTTTGCAGTGCAAAACTCACACAGTGCTGCACTAATGAATAACATAGTGCGCAAAAAATACAAAACAACATTAGACATCTCTAATGGATTCTTTTGTCAAAACATAGCACCAGAGAGCAGATATTTAACTGCATTCTCAGTAAATGGCACTCAAAAACAATTCTGTCGATTAGCCCAGGGGTACAAGAACAGCCCGGGGGTATTCTCAGCGAGGGTAACAGAATTACTACAACTATATGATGATGAAGCATTATCTTATGTCGATGACATTTATTTAACAGATGATGACTTGGAGACTCACTTGAAGAGAGTGAACACCATAATACTTGGGTTCGCAGCAGAGGGTTACAAATTCAACTTTAAAAAATCCAGAATTGCCCATCTGACAGTCCTGTTCTTAGGATATGAATTATCAAGTGAAGGCAAAAGCCTGGCTGAAAATTTCCTAGAGAAATGTGCCGTACTCCAAGCACCTAGAACACTAAAAAACTTACAGTCAATTCTAGGCTTCCTAAATTTCGGAAGAACATACATTGCAAATTACGCAGAAAGGGTCAAACCCCTTTATGATCTAATTAAACCAGATTTTAAAAGATCCAGTTGGACTCAAATACACACAGAAATTCTGAGATCCTTACAAACAGACATGCTAATTAAAACAAAATTAGAAACACGTGATAACACACGCAATCTTGTGATTCGAGTCATCCCAGGGAGATGCGGATTCACATACCTGACCTCTAATGAGGGAGATAAGGTACCAGTTGCATTCAAATCACACTTGTACACAGAAGCTGAACAGAAATTCAGCGACAAAGAAAAAATTGTTCATGCAGTTCAAACCGCAATAGCTAGAGAAAAAGACATAGCTGACGGTAGACATATCACAGTCAGAACAGCTGAGTCAGCCTTTGAGGCATTAACACCATGTAATTTACCAACAACAACATTGTCCGTTGTGATTGAATTCACCCATTGTATCCATTCCGGATCCAAAGTATACTACTACTTTGATCCAGAACTAGAAGAATTAAAAAATCTAGAATATGAAAAAACATATCCTCTGCCAATCGACATTCTGCCTTTACGACATTACGCCTGTGTAATCTATACAGACGGACATGCTCAACCCCCCGTTTGGGGAGAACAAGCATACAACCCCACATGTGGGATTACAAAAGAAGTGTGGCGCGGAGGTAAACTAAGACCTCTATTAACAAAAACACACTCAGTTGAAACTAATTCAGAACAACAGACTGAAATAATAGCATTGAAAATGGCGCTAGATAATGCGGATCGCGAATTCCCGACACTTATAGTGTCAGATTCATATTACTGCGTCAAATCATATAACAAGGATTTGCAGACATGGATTCAAAACGGTTACAAAGATGACACAGATGCACCAATAAAGCAGAAACTGCTCTGGGAACAAATAGCTCTTTTACAAAAAGAACTACCAAAGACTCACGTGACACACTCACTGAGTCATCAGCGTGATGGCGTTCACGTTGCAGGGAATTCATTGGCTGAAACAGCCGCAGCGGCAGCCACTAAATCGGCTCCCGTAGTTCGAAAAAAGCGTACATTAAAATACATTGACGGTGAAACAGTGCTGGCGGTGAAAACGTCATCAAAAGGCGACTGCTCAGCGTTACCGATCAACTATCCAGTCAATTACACATACATAATCGATGCAAACTCTGTCCCTTTTGCTCGAATCCCTGGAGTGGGGGATAGAGTGATTCCAAACATGGACAGGAGAAACTTGTTAATCGCAGACGCACATATGGGCGAGGGTCTCAGACACCTCAAATTAAAAGATTCTCTGGAAGAATTACAATCACGGTACTGGTGGCCAGGCATGAGCCTGCGTCACACCATGTTTGTAAAAAACTGCCCAGACTGCAACAGAGATCGCAGTGGGGAGAGAAACAGTTTAATACCTCGTCGTTCTACTCCAGGAAAAATCAGGAGTAAGAAGGAAGGGTTGCGATTAACATATACAGGCTAGTTCCACTTATAATGTAGATCACCAGCACTCGGCTGACGTCCGGACTGTTATACAAAGATTTGCGAGTCTAAATGGCATATACGCTAAGAGCATGCTACGTTACAAATGAGCATAGTCCAGCGGGAATCTTCTCACTTCCTTCCTGAGGGTACGGGATGGTGTAAAGAAAAAACCAAGGCATAAAGCAATCTATAACGGAAAGGATATTAGGTTCGGGGGCTGGGTGGGTCAAACATCTAATAAGTGTCCAACGTAGTCTCAATAACTTGCCAAGAAATTCTCTGAAGGGTTTCAGTGCGTACGAATTATTATTTGGAACTAGGATGATGATCTCTGACATTGATAGTCAGACTTCAGTGGTGAAAGAAAAAAGCTTTGATATCAAAGACCGTTTGGCTATTTTGCAGGACTTAAACAAAACAAGAAAAGACCTGAGCAACATAAAGTTGAAACAACAGCCAACAACCACTGAAGAACCACCACCTGTCCCAGCAAGACCTGTCTGGATTCCAAAAGTCGGGGATCTAGTCAGGGAAAAGATCGCGGTAAAGAAGGAATTTGGGCCTTCTTACAGAAAAGCAGTTCCTGTCTTGTCTGTCAACGCGACAAGATCAGTTGTACTACCGCCACTTGCTGGTAAAAAGGAGAACCGAGTTGTATCCATCGACCTGGTAAAACCACAACATGTGGCCGATAACAAACAGTAGGCCAAGTGGACTCCCAATAAGTAGCAGAACACCAAGGTTTGCTACCAGTACAGAGGTCCTAACAAAGAGGCTCATCACATTCAAAACGCCTACAGAAGAACAACAAGGACTATGCAACAATGCAATAGAACTAAGACCTCTGAAAACCCAAATAAAAACATTTAGCAGAGACACACCAATCTATAATGAAGTACCAAGTGAAAATGCAAGAAACAAAAATCCTGAAGCAATTGGAACAATTGACAGAACTGCATCCGGCTACTTCATAAACTTCGATGATTCCTCTGAAGGCTTCAGTGAATCAAAGACACAGCCATCATCAAAAACCTTTAAAGATAAAGCTAAGGAACTTTTGAAACAACTAAAAGAAACATATCTGATTTCTCCATGGATTGAATTTTGGGTGGGTTTTGGTGCATTTATCCTCATACTTTGGCTCATCATGGTATTAACTTTGGGACGCTTCATTGAGGGAAAATATGCTAAAATGGACACAGCAAGTCAGAAAATCAACTTGATCCTCAAACCACACACATCTTCACACGTCGAGAAAAGAGAACTTTCTTCAGCCAACTTCACAGCCAATCCTATACCTGGTGGGGTAGCCTGGGACAACACTGACTATGAAATTTATGGTCCGGTCGAGATCCTGAAATATCCACACCAAATTAAGATCTCCTTGAGTGACTTTGCAAAACCAAACTCATTTGCTGATGATTGGGACTTCGAAAGCATTAATAATATGATGTCTGACTTAGTAATGTCTGCTAAATTTACCAAACATGATTATTTGCAGGGTTCTACAAATTATGATAGTATGTATTGCTATAACCACTATGGTAACCACTTTTTACATAGATCTGCACAACCTAGAAATTTTTTAAATTATAATCAATGGGAACATTGTGCAACACCTCCAAAAGGGAGCTCAAGAACCGTTTACGACAAATATTCATACTTTTCAGGTTTTAACACAAGTAATGCTGAAGCATTCTATTTTAAATTGTCGAACAAGACAGGAACCAAGACCATGATAACCAACACAAAATTGTTATATTCAGACACATTCTTTGAAAAAATGAATACTTTTGGTTTTGATTATTGGGAAAAAAATGTTGAATTGAAAAGTGTTTGGGGTACAAAAGAATGGCAAGTGCAGGGCATAGAATCTTTGTTTAGAGCCTGCATGATCCCAGAACAAATGATATTTTTAAATGACACTGTTCAACAAACTACCTGTCTTGGCCTAGCCAAAATCAAAGATTTAAATAAACCGTCTATTCCAAAGCCAACAATGTTTAGCAATAGCTCTGATACAGATGAAGAGATAGACGTAAACCATATATTAAACCAAAACAGAACACATCCTGATTGGAAACAATGGTTGATCTGGCCCACAGATACTAATAACTGTCAAGACAGATTCCTGAATAAAACACAGGGGTTCAAAATGACCAGGCCAGACCCTAGATATCCTCAAAGACATCACCCAGGGATAATAACAACCTACAGTGTGGGCAAATTATGCCTTCAATGGCTACAAACTTCCACACTGCCTGAAATTAAGCAACACCTAACTTTACTTACTGATGGTGCTGACTTGCGTGATTTCACTTTGGGATCACGCAAACAGCGTCAAAAACGTTTCATAGCAGCCTCTGTATATGCAGCACACAATGAGGCCTGGAAGGTTACTCAAATTGAAACAGCAGAGAGAATACGGGAAATTGACCGTATTAATTTGGAAAAATCACTTTCTGTAGTGGACAATGGGTTAATGACTCTGTCCTCCAGAATTTTTTCATTGGACAGCATTGTGTCGTCAGCAATCGATATATTATCGCAAGACTTACTGTTATTACAACACGGTCAGTCACAATTGCGTTCTATTGTACAGCTTGGCTGGACGTTACAAAATCTGCGTTCAGGCTATGTGCCTTGGCGTTTAATCAACACAACGTCACTATTCCAAATCTTTAACCTTACTGATAGACAAATCGGTATGGCGCAAAAGGGTGCTGATTATACAATCTTGAGCATTGAAAAACTAGAAAGATTACCAATGACAATGTCAGAACGACCTGTCAGTGAATGGATAATACATGGAATAATAAATATTCCAATCTCAACCTTCAGGTTTCAATACTGCCAAAAATATATACAGGCTGGCATGTACGAGAAATTGGGAAAGGGGTACCTTAAAATAACTTGGAACCTGCCCTATTCACATGCATGTGTCAGTAATAAAGGACAGAAAGTGTTTCTTAGTGGCAACAATTGTGCGATGTCACTAAGTGGCACACTTCTGTGTAACGGAATTAGTTTGCATGGAGCCTGTGAAGGGAATTCATACAACCTTTCATGTCACCAGCAAGGCGCACCTGCAACTGAAATAGAACCATTCTTTCAAAGACTCTATAATGGGAGTTACATTCTTATTGTAGACCACAGATGTTGTAGTCTTATGCCCGGGACTCCTTATCTAGTAACTACGACTGCGAAGGTCAAGTGCTGTGGACGCTCATTGTTCCCCAGCTCCTTCCCAGACAGGGAGGCAAGGGCATGGCCCGATTTGAAAATTACTTCTATTCGAATAGATACTTTAAGCAGAATGAAAACAGTCCTTCTTCAGACGCCTACCAGGCTCTCGTCATCAAAAGAAACGTATGATCTACAAGTCGCAAGGACGACTGCAGAGATACATACATTATTATCAACTAATTCCCCCGTACATTTCGCGTAAATCCTGAATGAAATCTTAAATATTTCTGATACCAATGGGGTCTCAAAGGTATTTAAAACAGTATTTTCGATGGCATTAACACCATTCAAAGCCATACTGGGTATTTTTCCAGATTTCGTCCATTCGATTTTTGGCGGACTTCCCCTGATCTTGGGACTAATTGCAGGAATCCTATTCCTAGTCCTTATTTTTCGTTATGGCAACCCATGTCACAGACAAAACTCTTGCGACAAGGGAAGAAACAATCCTAGCCATTGGATACCGGGACCGGATATCAAAAATCCTGGGACTCTCCCGGCTTAGAGACCTGAACATGACTTGGTTTCTATCATTTCGACCAATGTGGCAAAGATGTGTTTTACCTGTATTGAGGTGTCTGCTATGCGGAGAAGAATGCGTGTTAGACACCTGTCTGACGCTACAATCGGATGCGCCGATGGATGCAGAAACATTGTTGAGCCCGATCAAGGTTCATGCTTTGTGCTGCCCTCAAAGGCTACCAATCCTGATGACGGCATTCGTGGAAGCTTCACCACTACGATTGATGGTTAGTGAAGTTCAAGATGAAAGCAGCATCGAACAGGTACGACATTCTGTCAGTAATGCAAATCAGAATGTCAATGGAGACAATCATGCGCACGAATGCATGATTACACCTATTTCCGAGTTAGTGGAACTTTCCCAGGAAGCTGTTGACAGTTTTTTCGAAAGCCTAAATGATATGATGTTCTCTCCAGAACAGAAATAGAAACTTTTGAGCAAGCTCGCACACGGCGTTCCCTGAATTCGGCCTTCAACTTTAAAAATAAAGTCACATGAACAGATTTTCCCTCCAGTTCACGGACAGCAATTTTTCAGCAGCCCCAAAATATTTTTGCATATCTTTCGGGACACTATCTTCTGCTTAAAGTAAGAACTATTCTTAAAGAACTAAGGTTTCTAAATAATTTTAGATAGCTTATAGACATTAGCTGCCCGCTGGCATGTTCATAATTATTTTATTTTGTGATGGAATGGTCTCAAACCTTTTTTCTGTATTATTTTAAGAGCCATTTCATGTGTAAATTCTGATATACCAAATAAGCAATAATGTATACAAATGCGATTACTTTGGCATTATTCTACAGCTTGAGTGCATACAATATATATATTTGCAATTTTTTTCCGTATATTTGAAAAATTTCAAAATGCATTTATGTATTTTGGGGTGGTAAGGTATACACACTACTCTATAGTATGTTGTACTATGTTATACTATGCCTAGATTAGTAAATATGTCCATAGTTAGCGTGGAGTGGGTGTCATGTATTCCTATAGGTTCTGAATCGATCCCCCTATTCCTGACCCTATTCTAGTTAAACAAACCAACAAGTTAACTAGCAGTCAGCCCATGAGGCAAGGAAAATCCCCATGATGCAGATACCGTTATCTGACGCAGTCACACTACGGCACAGGAACGTGTTATCTGATTAGGTCATAACGCTTGCGATCTAATTAGACAAGCGATATTCCTCCAGCCCCTGATAAGGCATACGGAGTTCTCATAACAAATCAAACCTATGACAACCTGGGCAAAACCCTGCGGCCATTGTTTTGATTTCACCGAGAACTTTAGTAAAAGAATGTGCTAACGAGCAAGTCGTATGACATCTTTATTGACGTATCTATGACCTCGGGTACCTCACCACACCTTACCTCAGGTACCTCACCACATCTAACCATACCTTACATCAGGTATCCAACCTTACCTAAGGCACCCTACCATACCATACATCACCTCACCTCAGGATACCCTACCATACCTCACCTCAGGTACCCTACCATACCTCACCTCAGGTACCTTACCACACCTTACCTCAGGTACCTTACCACACCTTACCTCAGGTACCCTACCATACCTCACCTCAGGTACCCTACCATACCTCACCTCAGGTACCCTACCATACCTCACCTCAGGTACCCTACCATACCTCACCTCAGGTACCCTACCATACCTCACCTCAGGTACCCTACCATACCTCACCTCAGGTACCCTATCATACCTCACCTCAGGTACACTACGATACCTCACTTCAGGTACCCTACCATACCTTACCTGAGGCACCCAACCATACCTTACTTCAGGCACCACACCATACCTTACCTCAGGTACCTTGCCACATCTTACCTCGGGTACCTTGCCACACCTTACCTCGGGTACCTTACCTCAGGTACCTTGCCACATCTTACCTCGGGTACCTTGCCACATCTTACCTCGGGTACCTTGCCACACCTTACCTCGGGTACCTTGCCACACCTTACCTCAGGTACCTTACCACGCCTTACCTCAGGTACCTTACCACACCTTACCTCAGGTACCTTACCACACCTTACCTCAGGTACCCTACCATACCTCACCTCAGGTACCCTATCATACCTCACCTCAGGTACCCTATCATACCTCACCTCAGGTACACTACCATACCTCACTTCAGGTACCCTACCATACCTTACCTGAGGCACCCAACCATACCTTACTTCAGGCACCACACCATACCTTATCTCAGGTACCTTGCCACATCTTACCTCGGGTACCTTGCCACACCTTACCTCGGGTACCTTGCCACACCTTACCTCGGGTACCTTACCTCAGGTACCTTGCCACATCTTACCTCAGGTACCTTGCCACATCTTACCTCGGGTACCTTACCACACCTTACCTCGGGTACCTTACCACACCTTACCTCGGGTACCTTGCCACACCTTACCTCGGGTACCTTACCACACCTTACCTCGGGTACCTTACCACACCTTACCTCGGGTACCTTACCACACCTTACCTCGGGTACCTTACCACACCTTACCTCGGGTACCTTACCACACCTTACCTCGGGTACCTTACCATACCTTACCTCGGGTACCTTACCATACCTAACCACACCTTACCTCGGGAAACTTACCACACCTTACCTCAGGCACCCTACCATACCTTACCTCAGGTACCCAACCATACCTTACCTCGGGTACCCTACCGTACCTTACCTCAGGTACCTTACAGTACTTTACCTCAGGTACCCTACCATACCTTACCTCAGGTACCCTACCGTACCTTACCTCAGGTACCCTACCGTACCTCAGGATACCCTACCATACCTCACCTCAGGATACCCTACCATACCTCACCTCAGGTACCCTACCATACCTCACCTCAGGTACCCTACCATACCTCACCTCAGGTACACTATCATACCTCACTTCAGGTACCCTACCATACCTTACCTCAGGCACCCAACCATACCTTACTTCAGGCACCACACCATACCTCACCTCAGATACCCTACCATACCTCACCTCAGATACCCTACCATACCTCACCTCAGGTACCCTACCATACCTCACCTCAGGTACCCTACCATACCTCACCTCAGGTACCCTACCATACCTCACCTCAGGTACCCTACCATACCTCACCTCAGGTACCCTACCATACCTCACCTCAGGTACCCTACCATACCTCACCTCAGGTACCCTACCATACCTCACCTCAGGTACCCTACCATACCTCACCTCAGGTACCCTACCATACCTCACCTCAGGTACCCTACCATACCTCACCTCAGGTACCCTACCACACCTCACCTCAGGTACACTACGATACCTCACTTCAGGTACCCTACCATACCTTACTTCAGGCACCACACCATACCTTACCTCAGGTACCTTGCCACATCTTACCTCGGGTACCTTGCCACACCTTACCTCGGGTACCTTACCTCAGGTACCTTGCCACATCTTACCTCAGGTACCTTGCCACATCTTACCTCGGGTACCTTACCTCAGGTACTTTGCCACATCTTACCTCAGGTACCTTGCCACATCTTACCTCGGGTACCTTGCCACACCTTACCTCGGGTACCTTGCCACACCTTACCTCGGGTACCTTGCCACACCTTACCTCGGGTACCTTGCCACACCTTACCTCGGGTACCTTGCCACACCTTTCCTCGGGTACCTTACCACACCTTACCTCGGCTACCTTACCACACCTTACCTCGGCTACCTTACCACACCTTACCTCGGGTACCTTACCACACCTTACCTCGGGTACCTTACCACACCTTACCTCGGGTACCTTACCACACCTTACCTCGGGTACCTTACCACACTTTACCTCGGGTACCTTACCACACTTTACCTCGGGTACCTTACCACACTTTACCTCGGGTACCTTACCATACCTTACCTCGGGTACCTTACCATACCTTACCTCGGGTACCTTACCATACCTTACCTCAGGTACCTTACCATACCTTACCTCAGGTACCTTACCATACCTTACCTCGGGTACCTTACCATACCTAACCACACCTTACCTCGGGAAACTTACCACACCTTACCTCAGGCACCCTACCATACCTTACCTCAGGTCAGGTACCCAACCATACCTTACCTCGGGTACCCAACCATACCTTACCTCAGGTACCCAACCATACCGTACCTTGCCTCAGGTACCCAACCATACCTTACCTAGGGTACCTTACAACTCTTTACCTCAGGTACCTTACAACTCTTTATCTCGGTTACCTTACAACTCTTTATCTCGGTTACCTTACAACTCTTTACCTCTGGTACCTTACAACTCTGACTCGAGTGCCTCACCATACCTTACCTCTGGCAACTTACCATATCTTACCTCAGGCAACAAACCATACCTTACCTCAGGCAACTTACCATACCTACCTCAGGCACCTTACTTCGGGTACCTTACCATACCTAGCCACACCTTACCTCGGGAACCTTAACACAGCTTTCCTCAGGTATCCTAAAATACCTTACCTCAGGTACCCTACCATACCATACCATATCTTACCTTAGGTACCCTACCGTACCTTACCTCAGGTACCTTACAGTACTTTACCTCAGGTACCCTACCGTACCTTACCTCAGGTACCCTACCGCACCTTACCTCAGGTACCCTACCGTACCTTACCTCAGGTACCCTACCGTACCTCAGGATACCCTACCATACCTCACCTCAGGATACCCTACCATACCTCACCTCAGGTACCCTACCATACCTCACCTCAGGTACACTATCATACCTCACTTCAGGTACCCTACCATACCTTACCTCAGGCACCCAACCATACCTTACTTCAGGCACCACACCATACCTCACCTCAGATACCCTACCATACCTCACCTCAGATACCCTACCATACCTCACCTCAGGTACCCTACCATACCTCACCTCAGGTACCCTACCATACCTCACCTCAGGTACCCTACCATACCTCACCTCAGGTACCCTACCATACCTCACCTCAGGTACCCTACCATACCTCACCTCAGGTACCCTACCATACCTCACCTCAGGTACCCTACCATACCTCACCTCAGGTACCCTACCATACCTCACCTCAGGTACCCTACCATACCTCACCTCAGGTACCCTACCATACCTCACCTCAGGTACCCTACCCTACCATACCTCACCTCAGGTACCCTACCATACCTCACCTCAGGTACCCTACCACACCTCACCTCAGGTACACTACGATACCTCACTTCAGGTACCCTACCATACCTTACTTCAGGCACCACACCATACCTTACCTCAGGTACCTTGCCACACCTTACCTCGGGTACCTTGCCACACCTTACCTCGGGTACCTTACCTCAGGTACCTTGCCACATCTTACCTCGGGTACCTTACCTCAGGTACCTTGCCACATCTTACCTCGGGTACCTTGCCACACCTTACCTCGGGTACCTTGCCACACCTTACCTCGGGTACCTTGCCACACCTTACCTCGGGTACCTTGCCACACCTTACCTCGGGTACCTTGCCACACCTTACCTCGGGTACCTTACCACACCTTACCTCGGGTACCTTACCACACCTTACCTCGGGTACCTTACCACACCTTACCTCGGGTACCTTACCACACCTTACCTCGGGTACCTTACCACACCTTACCTCGGGTACCTTACCACACCTTACCTCGGGTACCTTACCACACCTTACCTCGGGTACCTTACCATACCTTACCTCGGGTACCTTACCATACCTTACCTCGGGTACCTTACCATACCTTACCTTGGGTACCTTACCATACCTTACCTCAGGTACCGTACCATACCTCACTTCAGGTACCCTACAATACCTTACCTGAGGCACCCAACCATACCTTACTTCAGGCACCACACCATACCTTACCTCAGGTACCATGCCACATCTTACCTCGGGTACCTTGCCACACCTTACCTTGGGTACCTTACCTCAGGTACCTTGCCACATCTTACCTCAGGTACCTTACCACACCTTACCTCGGGTACCTTACCTCGGGTACCTTACCACACCTTACCTCGGGTACCTTACCACACCTTACCTCGGGTACCTTACCACACCTTACCTCGGGTACCTTACCACACCTTACCTTGGGTACCTTACCATACCTTACTTTGGGTACCTTACCATACCTTACCTTGGGTACCTTACCATACCTTACCTCGGGTACCTTACCATACCTTACCTCGGGTACCTTACCATACCTTACCTCGGGTACCTTACCATACCTTACCTCGGGTACCTTACCATACCTAACCACACCTTACCTCGGGAAACTTACCACACCTTACCTCATGCACCCTACCATACCTTACCTCATGTACCCAACCATACCTTACCTCAGGTACCTAACCATACCTTTCCTCAGGTACCCAACCATACCGTACCTTACCTCAGGGACCCAACCATACCGTACCTTACCTCAGGTACCCAACCATACCTTACCTAGGGTACCTTACAACTCTTTACCTCAGGTACCTTACAACTCTTTACCTCGGTTACCTTACAACTCTTTACCTCTGGTACCTTACAACTCTGACTCGAGTGCCTCACCATACCTTACCTCAGGCACCTTACCATATCTTACCTCAGGCAACAAACCATACCTTACCTCAGGCAACTTACCATACCTACCTCAGGCACCTTACTTCGGGTACCTTACCATACCTAGCCACACCTTACCTCGGGAACCTTAACACAGCTTTCCTCAGGTATCCTAAAATACCTTACCTCAGGTACCCTACCATACCATACCATAACTTACCTCAGGTACCCTACCGTACCTTACCTCAGGTACCCTACCGTACCGTACCTTACCTCAGGTACCCTACTATACCTTACCTCAGGTACCCTACTATACCTTACCTCAGGTACCCTACTATACCTTACCTCAGGTACCCTACTATACCTTACCTCAGGTACCCTACTATACCTTACCTCAGGTACCCTACCATACCTTACCTCAGGTACCCTACCATACCTTACCTCAGGTACCCTACCATACCTTACCTCAGGTACCCTACCATACCTTACCTCAGGTACCCTACCATACCTTACCTCAGGTATCCTACCATAACTTACCTCAGGTACCCAACCATAGCATATCTTACCTCAGGTACCCTACCACACCTCAGGTACCCTACCATACCTTACTTCAGGCACCTTACCATACCTTACCTCAGGCCCATTACCTCGGGTACCTTACCATACATACCTTACCACACCTTGCCTCAGGTACCTTACCACACCTTACCTCAGGTACCTTACCACACCTTACCACACCTTACCTCAGGTACCTTACACATTCTTTACCTCAGGTACCTTCCATACCTTACCTCAGGCATCCAACCATACCTTACCTCAGGCATCCAACCATACCTTACCTCAGGTACCCAACCATACCTTACTTCAACCACCCAACCATACCTTACCTCATGCACCCAACCATACCTTACCTCATGCACCCAACCATACCTTACCTCATGCACCAAACCATACCTTACCTCATGCACCAAACCATACCTTACCTCAGGCACCAAACCATACCTTACCTCAGGCACCAAACCATACCTTACCTCAGGCACCCTAAAATATGTTACCTCAGGTACACTACCATACCTTACCTCAGACACCTTACCATATCTTACCTCAGGCACCTTACCATATCTTACCTCAGGCACCTTACCATATCTTACCTCAGGCACCTTACCATATCTTTCCTCAGGCACATTACCGTATCTTACCTCAGACTCCTCACCACACCTTACCTCGGGTACCTCACCACACCTTACCTCGGAAACATCACCACACCTTAACTCGGGAACTTTACCACACCTTACCTCTGGAACATTACCACACCATACCTCAGGCACCCTACCATACCATACCTCAGGCACCCTAAATTGCCTTAACTCAGATACCCTACCATACCTTACCTCAGATACCCTACCATACCTTACCTCAGGTACCCTACCATACCTTACCTCAGGTACCCTACCATACCTTACCTCAGGTACCCTACCATACCTTACCTCAGGTACCCTACCATACCTTACCTCAGGTACCCTACCATACCTTACCTCAGGTATCCTACCATACCTTACCTCAGGTATCCTACCATACCTTACCTCAGGTATCCTACCATACCTTACCTCTGGTAACATACAATACCCTACCTCAGGTACCCTACCATACCATACCTTACCTCAGGTATCCTACCACACCTCAGGTACACTACCATACCTTACTTCAGCCACCTTACCATACCTTACCTCAGGCACATTACCTCAGGTACCTTAACACACCTTACCTCAGGTACCTTACCACACCTTACCTCAGGTACCTTACCACACCTTACCTCAGGTACCTTACCACACCTTTCCTCAGGTACCTTACCACACCTTACCTTGGGTACCTTCCAACTCACCTTTGGTACCTTCCAACTCACCTTGGGTACCTTCCAACTCACCTCAGGTACCTTCCAACTCACCTCAGGTACCTTACAAATTCTTTACCTCGGGTACCTTCCAACTCTTTACCTCGGCTGCCTTCCAACTCTTTACCTCAGGTACATTCCAACTCTTTACCTCAGGTACATTCCAACTCTTTACCTAGGGGAACTCACTCAGGTACCTTACCACACCTTACCTCAGGTACCTTACACATTCTTTACCTCGGGTACCTTCCAACTCACTTCAGGTACCTTACAACTTCTTTACCTCGGGTACCTTCCAACTCTTTACCTTGGGTACCTTCCAACTCTTTACCTTGGTTACCTTCCAACTCTTTACCTCAGGTACCTTCCAACTCTTTACCTAGTGTAACTCACCACACCTTACCTCGGGTACCTCATCACACCTTACCTCGGGATCCTCATCACACCTTACCTTGGGTACCTCACTACACCTTACCTCAGGTACCTCACCACATCTAACCATACCTTACATCAGGTATCCAACCTTACCTAAGGCACCCTACCATACCTTACCTAAGGCACCCTACCATACCTTACCTCAGGTACCCTCTCATACCTCATCCCACCTCAGGTATCCTACCATACCTTACCTCACCTCAGATACCCTACCATGCCTCACCTCAGTCACCCAAACATTCCTTACATCAATCACCCAACCATACCTTACCTCAGTCACCCAACCATACCGTACCTCAGTCACCCAACCATACCTTACCTCAGTCACCCAACCATACCTTACCTCAGTCACCCAACCCTACCTTACCTCAGGCACCCAACCATACCTTACCTCAGGCACCCAACCATACCTTACCTCAGGCACCCAACCATACCTTACCTCAGGCACCCAACTATACCTTACCTCAGGCATCCAACCATACCTTACCTCAGGCATCCAACCATACCTTACCTCAGGCATCCAACCATACCTAACCTCAAGCACCTAACCATACCTTACCTCATGCACCCAACCATACCTTCACTCATGCACCCAACCATACCTTACCTCAGTCACCCAACCATACCTTACCTCAGGCACCCAACCATACCTTACCTCAGGCACCTTACCATACCTTACCTCAGGCCCCATACCTTACCTCAGGCCCCATACCTTACCTCAGGCCCCATACCTTACCTCAGGCCCCATACCTTACCTCAGGCCCCATACCTTACCTCAGGTGCCCATCCATACCTTACCTCAGGCACCCAACCATACCTTACCTCAGGCACCCAACCATACCTTCTCTCAGGCACCCAACCATAACTTCCCTCAGGCACCCAACCATACCTTACCTCAGGCATCCAACCATACCTTACCTCAAGCACCTAACCATACCTTCCCTCATGCACCTAACCATACCTTCCCTCATGCACCTAACCATACCTTCCCTCATGCACCTAACCATACCTTCCCTCATGCACCCAACCATACCTTCACTCATGCACCCAACCATACCTTCACTCATGCACCCAACCATACCTTACCTCATGCACCCAACCATACCTTCCCTCAGGCACCCAACCATACCTTCTCTCAGGCACCCAACCATACCTTTCCTCAGGCACCCAACCATACCTTTCCTCAGGCACCCAAACATACCTTAACTTACCTCAGGCACCCAACCATACCTTTCCTCGGGCACCCAAACATACCTTAACTTACCTCAGGCACCCAAACATACCTTAACTTACCTCAGGCACCCAAACACACCTTAACTTACCTCCGGCGACCAACCATACCTTACCTCAGGTACCAATCCTTGCCTCATGCTCCATACCATACCATACCATACCTTACCTCAGGCACCTTACCTTACCTCAGGCACCTTACCTCAGGCACCTTACCTTACCTTACCTCAGACACCTTACCATACTTTAACTCAGGCACCTTACCATACTTTACCTCAAGCACCTTACCTTACCTTACCTCAGGCACCTTAACATACCTTACCAAAGGCATCTTACCTAGTGTACCTTACCACACCTTACCTCGGGTACCTTACAACACCTTACCTTGGGTACCTTACCACACCTTACCTCGGGTACCTTACAACTCTATACCTCGGGTACCTCACCATACCTTACCTCGGGTACCTCACCACACCTTACCTCTGGTACATCACCACACCTTACCTCTGGCACCTCACCACATCTTACCTCGGGTACCTCACCACACCTTACCAGGTACCTTATAACACCTAAACATACCTTATATCAGGTATAAAACCTTACCTAAGGAACCCTACCATACATCACCACACCTCAAGTACCCTACCGTACCTCACCTCAGGTACCCTACCGTACCTCACCTCAGGTACCCTATCACACCTCACCTCAGGTACCCTACCATACCTCACCTTAGGGACCCTACCATACCTCACCTCAGGTACCGTACCATACCTCACCTCAGGTACCCTACCATACCATACCTCACTTCAGGTACCCTACCATATCGCACCTCAGTCACCCAACCATACCTTACCTCAAGCACTCAACCATACCTTACCTCAGGCACCATACCTTACCTCAGGCACCATACCTTACCTCGGGCACCTTAATCGGGTACCTTACCAAACCTTACCTCAGGTACCTTACCACACCTTACCTCAGGTACCTTACCACACCTTACCTCAGGTACCTTACCACTTCTTACCTCAGGTACCTTACCACTTCTTACCTCAGGTACCTTACCACACCTTACCTCAGGTACCTTACCACACATTACCTCAGGTACCTTACCACACATTACCTCAGGTACCTTACCACACCTTACCCCAGGTACCCTACCATATCTTACCTCAGGCAACCAACCATACCTTACCTCAGGCAACCAACCATACCTTACCTCAGGCAACCAAACATACCTTACCTCAGGCAACCAGCCATAACTTACCTCAGGCAACCAACCAAACCTTACCTCAGGCACCCAACCATACCTTACCTCAGGCACCCAACCATACCTTACCTCAGGCATCCAACCATACCTTACCTCAAGCACCTAACCATACCTTACCTCATGCACCCAACCATACCTTCACTCATGCACCCAACCATACCTTACCTCAGGCACCCAACCATACCTTACCTCAGGCACCCAACCATACCTTACCTCAGGCACCCAACCATACCTTACCTCAGGCACCCAACCATACCTTACCTCAGGCACCATACCTTACCTCAGGCACCATACCTTACCTCAGGCACCATACCTTACCTCAGGCACCATACCTTACCTCAGGCACCATACATTACCTCAGGCACCATACCTTCTCTCAGGCACCCAACCATAACCCAAACACACCTTAACTTACCTCAGGTGACCAACCATACCTTACCTCAGGTACCAATCCTTGCCTCATGCTCCATACCATACCATACCATACCTTACCTCAGGCACCTTACCTTACCTCAGGCACCTTACCTTACCTCAGGCACCTTACCTCAGGCACCTTACCTTACCTTACCTCAGACACCTTACCATACTTTAACTCAGGCACCTTACCATACTTTGCCTCAAGCACCTTACCTTACCTCAGGCACCTTACCATACCTTACCTCAGGCACCTTAACATACCTTACCAAAGGCATCTTACCTAGTGTACCTTACCACACCTTACCTCGGGTACCTTACAACACCTTACCTTGGGTAACTTACCACACCTTACCTCGGGTACCTTACAACTCTATACCTCGGGTACCTCACCATACCTTACCTCGGGTACCTCACCTCACCTTACCTCTGGTACATCACCACACCTTACCTCTGGCACCTCACCACATCTTACCTCGGGTACCTCACCACACCTTACCTCGGGTACTTCACAACACTTTACCAGGTACCTTATAACACCTAAACATACCTTATATAAGGTATAAAACCTTACCTAAGGAACCCTACCATACATCACCACACCTCAAGTACCCTACCGTACCTCACCTCAGGTACCCTATCACACCTCACCTCAGGTACCCTACCATTCCTCACCTTAGGGACCCTACCATACCTCACCTCAGGTACCGTACCATACCTCACCTCAGGTACCCTACCATACCATACCTCACTTCAGGTACCCTACCATATCGCACCTCAGTCACCCAACCATACCTTACCTCAAGCACCCAACCATACCTTACCTCAGGCACCATACCTTACCTCAGGCACCATACCTTACCTCGGGCACCTTAATCGGGTACCTTACCAAACCTTACCTCGGGTACCTTACCACACCTTTCCTCAGGTACCTTACCACTTCTTACCTCAGGTACCTTACCACACCTTACCTCAGGTACCTTACCACACCTTACCTCAGGTACCTTACCACACCTTACCTCAGGTACCTTACCACACATTACCTCAGGTACCTTACCACACCTTACCTCAGGTACCTTACCACACCTTACCCCAGGTACCCTACCATATCTTACCTCAGGCAACCAACCATACCTTACCTCAGGCAACCAACCATACCTTACCTCAGGCAACCAAACATACCTTACCTCAGGCAACCAGCCATAACTTACCTCAGGCAACCAACCATACCTTACCTCAGGCACCCAACCATACCTTACCTCAGGCACCCAACCATACCTTACCTCAGGCACCCAACCATACCTTACCTCAGGCACCCAACCATACCTTACCTCAGGCACCCAACCATACCTTACCTCAGGCACCCAACCATACCTTACCTCAGGCACCCAACCATACCTTACCTCAAGCACCCAACCATACCTTACCTCAGGCACCCAACCATACTTTACCTCAGGCACCCAACTGTCGTAAATTGGCAGCACCTGAGTTAGCGTTTAGCTCAGCTACACAAACTTATTCTCTTAACTTGACTAAAGGTTCGGGGGCCATTTTGTATTAAGTGGCTTCCATTTTGTATGAACATGCGGCCTCGTGGTCAGCGTGCCCTTTTGTCCTTTCTCCATTCCAATGAACCTTTTCCCTGCCCAGCAACAGGCTATTTTTAGCAGTGGTCAGTCTCACGCATGCGTACATCCAATCTCTGGACTAACAAATGGTCACTCCTTAGGAATGTTCCCCAAACTGACCAGTGGTATTAAGCCCCTCCCACATACTGGCTGTGTTCCAAAAATGCCCTTATATGTACCTAAAGTTGTTCAAATGTATACCGCCTATCTTTTTATTGCTTTTAAACTGTATAAAAGAGGTCGCGCACCGATGTTCGGTGTGATACTTCTTGCATTGCCGAAGGGTGCTGTAGGAATGTACCACCACCCCATGGGGTCTTAATAAACTTGTCTTTTGCATTTTCAGTTTCCGTGCCAACTTCTATTATATGGTTCGAGAGTTTTTGCAGAGTATGTAGGCCTGACAGAACCCGATACCTCAATTGGCGACCACGAAGGGACTCATCGGCGACTCGGATGCCCGAAGGAGAGGTCACAACGAAGGATTGGAAACTCGCTATGGACGCGTATGCTGCCACTGAGTGACCCGAGTCTCGGCACCCACGGTGTTTTTTCCTTTCCTTCTGATCTGACCTTCCAGGTGGCGCCGGTCTTCGACTGAGATCCTGATCGTTTGGCTTGTCGTTAATGCCTGTTTGGCTGATTCGGCTACGGAACTTGGCAGTTGGAATCTGGACACTTTTGAAGATACTTGGTAAGCTTATGTTTGGTAAGGTAGTCTATTGACGCTTACTGTGGCTTTTTGACTTGGAATTTGAATTTGACTTTGTATGAGTTAGCTAACGTTTGGACCTATGATTTGAATTATATGTGGAGTGCACCTCACATAGGCAGGCATGTAGGGATATTTCTCTGATTTTGAATTTGTTTGAACGGCACACTGTGCGTAAAGTACACTTAAGTGCCGTTTTATGTAAATATCGCGTTTTCGTGATATGTTTTTTGAACATGCCTGTTCTCAGCACACTCCGAGGAATGTGCTGCTTTGGAAATGGTACCAATTATGGATTAAATGAATCTCAGCCGGCTCCCCCAGAGGGAACTCCTAATCGCGAAATGTACATTAAATTTGGCCTTACGCCTATTATGTGTAGCACATTATGGCACAGATACACCAAAACGGATCGTGAGTTGCAATGGCCACTACATGGGTCATTCGATTTACGGAAAGTTCAGTATGTGGAACAATGTTTGTTTCAGCGCAGGTCTAGACAGGATATGTTTGATTGTGTGCGTATGTGGGAGAAAGCAGTGCGTGAACGAATGAAGCGTGAAGAAGCCTTGGCGGACAAAGAGCAGCGAAAGGCTGCTCGGGATAAAGCTTTACAGCTACAGGAGAAGGAATTGCAGGAACAGAAAGAGAAAGAGACTCGGAACGTAATTTACAGGTTAATGGTCAGTTTCCTATTCGACGTCCTCTTTATCCTGTCCTTACTAATGAATCAGATGATTTTTCATTGTTAGATCGTTGCCCGCCTCCGTATGTTCCGCCTACGGCTCCGGATGGGGAATCGGACGAGGATAATCAGGATAAACAGCGTACCAGGTTACCTACCGATCGTATGGCGGAATTGCGCTCGATTGCTCGTAAACTTAATATAAATACTATAACTGTTCCAGAGGTTGATGGTCTTATGAGTAAATGGTCTGATAAGGAACGATTGTATTTTTTAAATCATTTTACAGATGAAGTTATTGAGCGGTTTAGGAAGCATTCTCTTGAGTTGGAACCTAAAGATATATCAGTTGGTCGTGAGAATTTCCGTAAAGGTATTTTTGCTCTTTCAGATGCGGATGAATTTTTCCAGAGTTTGATTCGGTTACGAGATGAGGCGACACGATTGCGAGCGGCAAAAAAGGCATCGGATTCGTCTGCGCCTGGATCAGCGGAAGTATCAAAAGAGTGTCCTATCTTTGATACAGATAAGAGCGCTGCGGTTAATGTTAAGCCTATGCGAGAAGCTGCGCCTTTATATGTCCCTCCTAAAGGGGATGGTACGGATGATGATAAGATGTCCAAAGATGCAAAGGGCTATTTTATATATAATTGGGTTTATACGCCATGGAATAGAGCAGATGTTATGGCGCTTAAGAATGCTTTGCCTGACCCCCGTAAAAATCCAGCAGCTTTTTATGAAAGTGTGGAGGGCGCTATTTCTTCGTGCATTATGACAGTCGATATTGATCTGTTCTTTGGATTGATATTGCCTCCTGATATGTGGAGGGCGATTCGTAAGTTTGACGATCGAGCGACTTTAGGTGCAGATTGGAAGGACATAGCTAGAGAGGAAGTGGAAGGTCGCGGAATAGTTATTCAGGACCGAGAGGTGGAGCGAATGATCGTGGTAGGTTTGAAGCGAGAGGTCGTGGTCAAATGGATCACAATACTTTTGATCGACGGAATCAGTATCAGATAGCTGAAGGAGAGAATACTGAGTTTCAGGATAATAATTATGCATAGGATTGCGTAGGATGGGGTGTGGAATCGGGTGAAGTACCAGTCGATCAAAGGGGTCCATATATATCAGCGCATGTTTTGGGTTCTGCTGATCAGTTTCTGGTAGACACAGGAGCTACTCGTAGCGCGCTGTCCAAATACTTGGTTCCAAGGGCTCCCCTGTCTGGCGAAACAATTACAGCAATAGGGTTCGATGGAAACACCTTCTTTAAGCCCATTGTCTCAACCTCTTACATTTCACATTGATAAATGTGTTGCCCCATGTCCGTTTCTATTATCTCCAAACACACCAGATAACATTATGGGACTTGACATGTTGAAACATTTTCGTGCAACAATACGCTGTGCCCCTGAAGGCGTGCGGGTTATTTTGAATGAGAATTACCCAGAAATTGAGAGATCGTGCCTTATGCAGGAAGCCGATGCGTTAGCTTCCCTTCCTAGCACCTTATGGGCTATTTCTGATACTGATGTGGGTCAGATGATTATTCCTCCTGTACGCATTATTGTAAAGGAGGGAGCGACTTTGCCTCGCGTTCCTCAGTACAAGATCTCCAGAGAAGGCGAAATAGCTTTAACACACATTGTGAACGATTTGATAATGGCAGGGGTGGTAGAGGAAGTTCCCTACAATGTTTGCAACAGTCCAATTCTTCCGATCCTAAAGAAAGATACAGATACTAAGATCTATCGCTTTATTATTGATTTAAGGGAAATTAATAAGATAGTTGTACCCCAGTATCCAGTAATGTCCGACATTACAACATTACTTACTTTGGTTCCATCCACATCTACTACATTTACGGTGATCGATTTGAAAAATGCTTTCTTTTCGATCCCCATTCATCCTGACAGTAGATACTTGTTCGGTTTTACACTGAATAATAAATCATATAGATTTTGTCGAGTTCCTCAAGGTTACACAGAAAGTCCTAGCATTTACAGCCAGGCTTTAAAAAGACAGCTTGATTCTTTTGATTTGCAGTCTGGCGTGGCTCTTATCCAATATGTCGATGACATTTTGCTCGCGGCAGACACACAGGAGCAATGCGAGGAGAGTACACTCTCCCTACTTTCTTTCCTTGCTAAAAACAATCACAATGTTTCACGAAAAAAGTTACAATATTGTAGACCAAAGGTGACCTACCTCAGTCATCTTTGTCTAAGGAGGGACGTGCATTGACATCAGATCGAATTCAAGCAATTTTAGATACACCAGTCCCTTGCACTCAGAAGGATGTTCGTGCTTTTATAGGTTTGACGTCCTTTTGTAGGCAATGGATACTAGGATTTTCGCACATTGTAAAACCTTTGTTAGCATTGTTGTCCAAAACTGCACCAGTTCCCCTTGAATGGACGGATGAATGTCAGAATGCTTTTGAGCAATTGAGACAAGCTCTTTGTTCTGCACTGTAGTGTAGCTCCTATTTTCCCAATAGGCTCTGCGCATTGGAATAGTACCTACAGCAGTAAAGGCCTAGGCCAGACGTTAACTAGGTCTACTACTGTCGATACTAGACTTAATTTTTGGGTTTGCCAGCTAAGCTCAGAGTTCGCTAGAAACTTTCTCGAATGTTCAAGGAAGGATTAACTTCCCTGATTAGACAAGAAGGGATTTAGTTTCTGACAACCATAGAACATGACAACTTTGCTCTCCCCTAATCAAGAGTCAATCTCAAGAGTCGTGTGAGCACAAGGCAATTATTTTACTCAGTCAGTACGTGCATTCTTAGTCTCATCAGAATGTAGAGAAAAGGAAGAGACGGGCGTGTTCAATAAAAGATGTTATTTATTGATCAGTCTCTTTTCTCGTACAAGAGAAATGGATCGATATTATTGCGATACTTATAGTTAAGTAAAGTGCATACATTAGAAGCAATAGTATAAAATAATACTGTAAAAACATTGATATGGTTTCTGAGCCATATGATGTTTTAAAATGATTAAAATATATTTACATACACATATACATTTGACTAAACGTACTCAACTGGTGTTTCTAAATACGCCTACCCCGTGTACCTGACCTAAGTCTAATGCGTGGGCGGGAATAGAAAGTTACAGTTTAAGTTAAGTTTGTTTTTGCCAAGTGAATAACTAAAGAATTCTCTAGGAGGGGTTATTCAGTTCTGTACCTGGAATTTAGGATGAATGAGGAATGGTATCTCTTTCTCTGCTCTCGATATTCCAGGCTGCCTGCGAGGGCTACCCGGAAGCGCCGGTGCTGGGTCTCTCGGCTTGAGATAGCAGCGCGTCTCTCAGCGCGTCAGGAAGGCGGGGCTGCTGCCTGCGGGGTCTGCTTCTGCTCTCTGCTTCGGCAAGTATGGCTGCTCCGTCTTGTCACCACGCGTGTGTTTTGCATAGGGCAAGGTCGGCAATATTTATACCTTAAAGGTGCCGGGATTGACGTAAGGATGGACATAGGTACGTCAATAAAGATGTCATACGACTTGCTCGTTAGCACATTCTTTACTAAAGTTCTCTGTGAAATCAAAACAATGGCCGCACGGATTATCCAGGTTGTCATAGGTTTGATTTGTTATGAGAACGTCGTATGCCTTATCAGGGGCTGGAGGAATGTCGCTTGTCTAATTAGATCTCAAGCGTTATGACCTAATCAGATAACACGTTCCTGTGCCGTAGTGTGACTGCGTCAGATAACGGTATCTGCATCATGGGGGATTACTTGCCTCATGGGCTGACTGTTAGTTAACTAGCTAGTAAGTTTAACCAGAATAGGGTCAGGAATAGGGGGATCGATTCAGAACCTATAGAAATACACGACACCCACTCCACGCTAACTATGGTCATATCTACTAATCTATGCATAGTATAACATAGTACAACATACTATAGAGTATAGTGTATACCTTACCACCCTAAAATACATAAATGCATTTCGAAATTTTCAAATATACTGAAAAATTGCAGTCATATATATTGTATGCACTTAAGCTATAAATCAAATGCAAAAGTAAACACGCATTGTTATGCATTATTGCTTGTTGGTATATGAGAAATACACATGAAATGGCTCTTAATATGGCTATACAGAAAAAAAGTCGAAACCATTTCATCACATAAAATATATTGTGAACATACCAGCGGGCAGCTAAAGTCTATATAAAGTCTATAAAGTATCTAAAAAAATAGAAATCTTAGTTCTCTAGGAATAGTTTCTTACTTTAAGCAGAAGATCAGTGTCCCGGGGAAAAATATATAGAAAAATATTTTAGGGGCTTGCTGAAAAAAGTTGCTGTCCGTGAACTGGATTGTAATTGTTCATGTGACTTTATTTTTAAAGTTGAAGGCCGAATTCAGGGAACGCCGTGTGCGAGTTTACTCAAAAGTCTCTATTTCTGTTCCGGAGAGAACATCATATCATTCAGGCTTTCGAAAAAACTGTCAACAGCTTCATGGGAAAGTTCCTCTAAGTCGGAAATAGGGGTAACCATGCATTCGTGCGCATGATTGTCTCCATTGACATTCTGATTTGCATTGCTGACAGAAGGTCGTACCTGTTCGATGCTGCTTTCATCTTGAACTTCACTACTCTTCAATCGCAGTGGTGAAGATTCCAGGAATGCCGTCATCAGAATTGGCAGCCTTTGAGGGCAGCACAGTGCGTGAACCTTGGTAGGAACCAACAGTGTATCTGCATCCACCGGCGCATCCGATTGTAGCGTCAGACAGGTGTCTAACACGCATTCTTCTCCGCATAGCAGACACCTTAGTACAGGTAAAACACACCTTTGCCACATTGGTCGAAATGATAGAAACCAAGTCATGTTTAGGTCTCTAAGCCGGGAGAGTCCCAGGATTTTTGATATCCGGTCCCGGTATCCAATGGCTAGGATCGTATCTTCCATTGTCGTCAGAGTTTGGTCTGTGACATGGGTTGCCATAACGAAAAATAAGGACTAGGAATAGGATTCCTGCAATTAGTCCCAGGATCAGGGGAAGTCCGCCAAAAATCGAATGGACGAAATCTGGAAAAATACCCAGTATGGCTTTGAATGGTGTTAATGCCATCGAAAATACTGTCTTAAATACCTTTGAGACTCCTGTGGTATCAAAAATATTTAAGATTTCGCTCAGGATTTCCGCGAAATGTACGGGGGAATTGGTTGATAATAATGTATGTATCTCTGCAGTCGTCCTTGCGACTTGTAGATCATACGTTTCTTTAGATGACGTGAGCCTTGTAGGCGTCTGAAGAAGCACTGTTTTCATTCTGCTTAAAGTGTCTATTCGAATAGAAGTAATTTTCAGACCGGGCCATGCCCTTGCCTCCCTGTCTGGAAAGGAGCTGGGGAACAAAGAACGTCCACAGCACTTGACCTTCGCTGTCGTAGTGACGAGATAAGGAGTCCCGGGCATAAGACTACAGCATCTGCGGTCTACAATAAGAATGTAACTCCCATTATAGAGTCTTTGAAAGAATGGTTCTATTTCAGTTGCAGGTGCGCCTTGCTGGTGACATGAAAGGTTGTATGAATTCCCTTCACAGGCTCCGTGCAAACTAATACCGTTACACAGAAGCGTGCCGCTTAGTGACATAGCACAATTGTTGCCACTAAGAAACACTTTCTGTCCTTTGTTACTGACACATGCATGTGAATAGGGCAGGTTCCAAGTTGTTTTAAGGTACCCCTTTCCCAATTTCTCGTACATGCCAGCCTGTATATATTTTTGGCAGTATTGAAACCTGAAGGTTGAGATTGGAATATTTATGATTCCGTGGATTATCCATTCACTGACAGGTCGTTCTGACATTGTCAACGGTAATCTTTCTAGTTTTTCAATGCTCAAGATTGTATAATCAGCACCCTTCTGCGCCATACCGATTTGTCTATCAGTAAGGTTAAAGATTTGGAATAGTGACGTTGTGTTGATTAAACGCCAAGGCACATAGCCAGAACGCAGATTTTGTAACGTCCAGCCAAGCTGTACAATAGAACGCAATTGTGACTGACCATGTTGTAATAACAGTAAGTCTTGCGATAATATATCGATTGCTGAAGACACAATGCTGTCCAATGAAAAAATTCTGGAGGACAGAGTCATTAACCCATTGTCCACTACAGAAAGTGATTTTTCCAAATTAATACGGTCAATTTCCCGTATTCTTTCTGCTGTCTCAATTTGAGTAACCTTCCAGGCCTCATTGTATGCTGCGTATACAGAGGCTGCTATGAAACGCTTTTGACGCTGTTTGCGTGGTCCCATTATGAAATCACGCAAGTCAGCACCATCAGTAAGTAAAGTTAGGTGTTGCTTAATTTCAGGCAGTGTGGAAGTTTGTAGCCATTGAAGGCATAATTTGCCCACACTGTAGGTTGTTATTATCCCTGGGTGATGTCTTTGGGGATATCTAGGGTCTGGCCTGGTCATTTTGAAACCCTGTGTTTTATTCAGGAATCTATCTTGACAGTTATTTGTATCTGTGGGCCAGATCAACCATTGTTTCCAATCAGGATGTGTTCTGTTTTGGTTAAGTATATGGTTTATGTCTATTTCTTCATCTGTATCAGAGTTATTGCTAAACATTGTTGGCTTTGGAATAGACGGGTTATTTAAATCTTTGATTTTGGCTAAGCCAAGACAGGTGGTTTGTTGAACAGTGTCATTTAAAAATATCATTTGTTCTGGGATCATGCAGGCTCTAAACAAAGCTTCTAAACCCTGTACTTGCCATTCTTTTGTGCCCCAAACACTTTTCAAATCAACATTTTTGTCCCAATAATCGAATCCAAAAGTATTCATTTTTTCAAAGAATGAATCAGAATAAATCAATTTTGTGTTGGTTATCATGGTTTTGGTCCCTGTCTTGTTTGACAATTTGTAATAAAATGTTTCAGCATTACTAGTGTTAAAACCTTGAAAGTATGAATATTTGTCATAAACGGTTCTAGAGCTCCCTTTTGGAGGTGTAGCACAATGTTCCCATTGATTAAAATTTAAAACATTTCTAGGTTGTGCAGATTTATGCAAGAAATGGTTACCATAGTGGTTATAGCAATACATACTATCATAATTTGTAGAACCTTGCAAATAATCATGTTTTGTAAATTTAGCAGACATTACTAAGTCAGACATCATATTGTTTATACTTTCAAAGTCCCAATCATCAGCAAATGAGTTTGGTTTCGCAAAATCACTCAAGGAGATCTTGATTTGGTGTGGATATTTCAGGATCTCGACCGGACCATAAATTTCATAGTCAGTGTTGTCCCAGGCTACCCCACCAGGTATTGGAATTGCTGTGAAGTTGGCTGAAGAAAGTTCTGAAGAAAGTTCTCGTTTCTCGACGTGTGAAGATGTGTGTGGTTTGAGGACCAAGTTGATGTTCTGACTTGCTGTGTCCATTTTAGCATATTTTCCCTCAATGAAGCGTCCCAAGGTAAATACCATGATGAGCCAAAGTATGAGGATAAATGCACCAAAACCCACCCAAAATTCAATCCATGGAGAAATCAGATATGTTTCTTTTAGTTGTTTCAAAAGTTCCTTCGCTTTGTCTTTAAAGGATTTTGGTGATGGCTGTGTCTTTTGTTCACTGAAGCCGTCAGAGGAATCATCGAAGTTGATGAAGTAACCAGATGCAGTTCTATCAATTGTTCCAATTGGTTCAGGATTTTTGTTTTTTGCATTTTCACTTGGAACTTCATTGTAGATTGGTGTGTCTCTGCTAAATGTCTTTATTTGGGTTTTCAGAGGTCTGAGTTCTATTGCATTGTTGCATAGTCCTTGTTCTTCTTCTTTAGGCGTTTCGAATGTGATGAGCCTCTTTGTTAGGACCTCTGTACTGGTAGCAAACCTTGGTGTTCTGCTACTTATTGGGAGTCCACTTGGCCTACTGTTTGTTATCGGCCACATGTTGTGGTTTTACCAGGTCGATGGATACAACTCGGTTCTCCTTTTTTCCAGCAAGTGGCGGTAGTACTACTGATCTTGTCCCGTTGATGGACAAGACAGGAACTGCTTTTCTGTAAGAAGGCCCAAATTCCTTCTTTACCGCGATCTTCTCCCTGACTAGATCCCCGACTTTTGGAATCCAGACAGGTCTTGCTGGGACAGGTGGTGATTCTTCAGTGGTTGTTGGCTGTTCTTTCAACTGTATGTTGCTCAGGTCTTTTCTTGTTTTGTTTAAGTCCTGTAAAATAGCCAAACGGTCTTTGACATCAAAGCTTTTTTCTATTACCACTGAAGTCTGACTATCAAGGTCAGAGATCAACATCCTAGTTCCGAATAATAATTCGTACGGACTGAATCCCTTCAGAGAATTTCTTGGCAGGTTATTTAGACTACGTTGGACACTTATTAGATGTTTGACCCACCCAGCTCCCGAACCTAATACCCTTTCTATTATAGATTGCTTTCTGTCTTGGTTTTTTCTTTACACCATCCCATACCCTCAGGAAGGAAGTGAGAAGATTCCCGCTGGGCTGTGCTCATTTGGCCTTTCTTTCCCCCCCCCCAGGCTGGATTGCCTGAGAAAAAAAGAAAAAAATGGTCGAACGTAGCATGCTCTTAGCGTATATGCCATTTAGACTCGCAAATCTTGTATAACAGTCCGGACGTCAGCCGAGTGCTGTGGATCTACATTATAAGTGGGAACTAGCCTGTATATGTTAATCGCAAGCCATTCTTTTTAGTGGTGATGTTATCTGCCTTGATACGACGAGGTATTAAACTGCTTCTCTCCCCACTGCGATCTCTGTTGCAGTTTGGGCAGTTTTTTACAAACATGGTGTAGTGCAGGCTCATGCCTGGCCACCAGTACCGTGATTGTAATTCTTCCAGAGAATCTTTTAATTTAAGGTGTCTGAGACCCTCGCCCATGTGTGCGTCTGCGATTAACAAGTTTCTCCTGTCCATGTTTGGAATCACTCTATCCCCCACTCCAGGGATTCGAGCAAAAGGAATGGAGTTTGCATCTATGATGTATGTGTAATTGAGTGGATAGTTGATCGGTAACGCCGAGCAGTCGCCTTTTGATGACGTTTTTACTGCCAGCAATGTTTCGCCGTCAATGTATTTTAATGTACGCTTTTTTCGATCTACGGGAGCCGGTTTTCTGGCTGCCGCTGCGGCTGTTTCAGCCAATGAATTCCCTACAACGTGAACGCCATCACGCTGGTGACTCAGTGAGTGTGTCACGTGAGTCTTTGGTAGTTCTTTTTTCAAAAGAGCTACTTGTTCCCAGAGCAGTCTCTGCTTTATTGGTGCATCTGTGTCATCTTTGTAACCGTTCTGAATCCATGTCTGCAAATCCTTGTTATATGCTTTGACGCAGTAATATGAATCTGACACTATAAGTGTCGGGAATTCGCGATCCGCATTATCTAGCGCCATTTTCAAAGCTAATATTTCAGTTTGTAGTTCTGAATTAGTTTCTACTGAGTGTGATTTTGTTAATAGAGGTCTTAGTTTACCTCCGCGCCACACTTCTTTTGTAATCTCACATGTGGGATTGTATGCATGTTCTCCCCAAACGGAGGGTTGAGCATGTCCGTCTGTATAGATTACACAGGCGTAATGTTGTAGAGGCAGAATGTCGATTGGCAGGGGATACGTCTTTTCATATTTTAGATTTTTTAATTCTTCTAGTTCTGGATCAAAGAAGTAATATACTTTGTCCGTTGTGGTTGAATTTACCCATTGTAACCATTCTGGATCCAATGTTGTTGTTGGTAAATTACACGGTGTTGTTAATGCCTCAAAGGCTGATTCAGCTGTTCTGACTGTGATATGTCTACCGTCAGCTATGTCTTTTTCTCTAGCTATTGCGGTTTGAACTGCTTGAACAATTTTTCCTTTGTTGTTGAATCTCTGTTCAGCTTTTGTGTACAAATGTGATTTGAATGCAATTGGTACCTTATCTCCCTCATTAGAGGTTAGGTATGTGAATCCGCATCTCCCTGGGATGACTCGGATCACAAGGTTGCGTGTATTATCACGGGTTTCTAATTTTGTTTTAATTAGCATGTCTGTTTGTAAGGATCTCAAAATTTCTGTGTGTGTTTGAGTCCAACTGGATCTTTTAAAGTCTGGTTTAATTAGATCATAAAGGGGTTTGACCCTTTCTGCGTAATTTGCAATGTATGTTCTTCCGAAATTTAGGAAGCCTAGAATTGACTGTAGGTTTTTTAGTGTTTTAGGAGCTTGGATTACGGCACATTTCTCTAGGAAATTGTCTGCCAGGCTTTTGCCTTCAATTGATAACTCATATCCTAAGAATAGGACTGTCAGATGGGCAATTCTGGACTTTTTGAAGTTGAATTTGTAACCCTCTGCAGCGAAACCAAGTATTATGGTGTTCACTCTTTTCAAGTGAGTTTCCAAGTCATCATCTGTTAAGTAAATGTCATCGACATAAGATAATGCTTCATCATCATATTGTTGTAGTAATTCTGTTACTCTCGCTGAGAATACCCCCGGGCTATTCTTGTACCCCTGGGCTAACCGACAGAATTGTTTTTGAGTGCCATTTACTGAGAATGCAGTTAAATATCTGCTCTCTGGTGCTATGTTTTGACAAAAGAATCCGTTGGAGATGTCCAAGGTTGTTTTGTATTTTTTGCGCACTATGTTATTCATTAGTGCAGCACTGTGTGAGTTTTGCACTGCAAAAGTTTTGCAACATGTGTTAAGGTGTCGGTAATCCAAAACTAGACGGTACGAATTGTCTGGTTTGGAGACCGGAAACAAAGGATTGTTCATTTGTGAGGTGCAAGTTTCAATCACCCCCTGGTATTCTAGTTGATCTAGTATTTCATTTACTTGTTTTTTAGCTTCTTGCTTAATTGGGTACTGCCTTTGTGCAGTAGGTTGTGATTTTAACTGGATTTTGTGAGGAGGAGAATCCTCATCCCATCCTACATGATTTTTATATAAAGCAGGTGCTAAGGCCACTGCCCACTTTCTAGCAAGTGTATATTTTTTATGAATCGGTATTTGATTCGAGAAGGCAGGCATAATTACTTCTTCGCCATGAGGGCACTCCCTGACAAACTCTGGTGGCCAGTCTTTTTCAGCTAGAAGGATGTCATAGCCTTTGGAGAGGTTATCCCAAAATAGTCCCCTAATTTTCCTAGTCTTATCTCCCTCTATACGTAATGTTATCTCGTATATCTTGTGGGGCTTGCTAACTCTGGTATCTGCAGTTTCCACTTGAAGGTATTCATTCGTGTCCACTGTCTCCAGATGATCCATAAGGACTTTGCGAGCTATGCTCACCTCTGCTGCGCTGTCTAGCATTGTCTGAGCCCACTCTCCGTTTTTCAGTTGTGTCCTCAGTATTCTCGGCATTGTTAACTACCTTGATACTGGCTACCTTCTTTTTTGGAAATTGTGATTTCTTTTTCAGTTGAGCAGGTTCCTTGTCTTTGGACTTGGCGTGCTCTTCTGATCGTCCTCTTCTTTCCGATTTCTGCGAGGAATTCTGAAAAGATTAAGAGGGACGTGTATCAATGTCTTGATATCTATCAGGTTTTTTAATATTATCCCTATTTCTAAGGTTATATCTATTCCCAGAGGGTTCACTCTGAGGTGACCTTTGTCTCGGGTTTGGAGATTTCTCTCTTCGCCTAGGAGACCTTCCTCTGGACTGGAATTTCTTTTCTTTAGGATTGGATTGTTTGTTTCCATCCCAGTTCTTTTTTGGTGAATTATTATTATTATTAAAAAACATTTTTTCTGGACTTGTAGTCAGTTGCGGTTTTACTGGTATTCCACCTAGACTATCTCTGCCTAGTTCTTCATAGGATTTTTCTATGATTCTGGCAATTTCAGCTGGTTGGTCTGCTATATCTGTCTCTTTTAACCTCTGGCGGATCGCCACGTTTGCTGCTTCACCCTTTATGTTGGCTAGTAATATAGCCGAGACCTGCTTGAAGTCTTTTAGTAATTTCATACCAAGAGTTAAAGCAGGTTCTGGACCATATTCATCTTGAATTTGTTTTAGCACATCTGGTATTACCGAAATGGATGGAACACCGTGCGTTTTTGTGTAGATGGAAGCAAAGACTGTACCCCAAGTGTCACAGTCCTCAATGTGTGGTGCGGTTCCCATTGGGAGACATATAGTCAGAATTCTGTGTTTTTCTAATGGGGTGGTGTCAGGAAACACCGCCTCTATTTGGGTAATTTTCTGTGCCAACCAGAATGGTATTTGTTCCCGTTTAGCTGGAACTTTACCTAGGCAGGATTGGATGTTCTGTGGTGTAATTTTATTTGTGTTCCCCTGGTGAGGGGTCAGCTGTGGAAGTTTAATCGCTGGCTGAATTGTTGAAGTCCGCATTACATACTGAACTAATTGTCTGTGAATTTTTAGTAGTTGTTTTAGCTGTATTAGCAGCTCTGCTGCAGGCATTCTTTCGATGTCTGGATGTGGTGTGTATCCGGCTAAGACCGGCCACGTTGCTCCTGGTCTTCCTAAAGGACCGAGCCTTGTAATGTGATTATTATGTTTTAGGGCGCCATCAAATAAGAGCAAATGCTCTTGGAATTTGAGTGGTACTTCCACCTCCTCGAAAGGAGTGTACTCATTAGGAGGTTCCTCTACTTTGTAATAGTGGAAGTACTTTGTTACAGCATTTGCTGCTGGAAAATGTATCCATGTATAGTATACCTCTGTCTGCCGATATTCGTGTGCCTCGATTACGAATATGACTGTGCCACCTCTAGGTGTCAGTCCATTTTCTATAAGTTTTAAGGTTATAGATCTCCTTTTGGCGACCGGAATGAGTATTATATCCGCGTCTGCTGCTTGCATGGTAGCATCAGCATCTGCTATTTCAGTAGCTAATCTAGTAACCTCTCGTTCTTCATCGCTGTTCATTTTGCTGACAGGATGGTATTATGTTTATTTGTAGATCAGGTTTCTTTATGGAAACAGAGATTAGATGCACAATATTCTGGAACTGTTTTATCCTTCAACGTTGACTAGACCAAGAACCATACATAGGAGTTCCCTCCTGCGAGGTTTTGGAGGATATTATAACCTTTCACCCACTCCAGACGTCTTTGGAGTATTTGGGAAAAGGGGTCTGAGTGAGAAAGCACGACTGAGTTACTCTAAATGTCTTACGTTAGTTTTATCGCCCTTTCCAAACGCGTTGGGCGCCATGTAGTGTAGCTCCTATTTTCCCAATAGGCTCTGCGCATTGGAATAGTACCTACAGCAGTAAAGGCCTAGGCCAGACGTTAACTAGGTCTACTACTGTCGATACTAGACTTAATTTTTGGGTTTGCCAGCTAAGCTCAGAGTTCGCTAGAAACTTTCTCGAATGTTCAAGGAAGGATTAACTTCCCTGATTAGACAAGAAGGGATTTAGTTTCTGACAACCATAGAACATGACAACTTTGCTCTCCCCTAATCAAGAGTCAATCTCAAGAGTCGTGTGAGCACAAGGCAATTATTTTACTCAGTCAGTACGTGCATTCTTAGTCTCATCAGAATGTAGAGAAAAGGAAGAGACGGGCGTGTTCAATAAAAGATGTTATTTATTGATCAGTCTCTTTTCTCGTACAAGAGAAATGGATCGATATTATTGCGATACTTATAGTTAAGTAAAGTGCATACATTAGAAGCAATAGTATAAAATAATACTGTAAAAACATTGATATGGTTTCTGAGCCATATGATGTTTTAAAATGATTAAAATATATTTACATACACATATACATTTGACTAAACGTACTCAACTGGTGTTTCTAAATACGCCTACCCCGTGTACCTGACCTAAGTCTAATGCGTGGGCGGGAATAGAAAGTTACAGTTTAAGTTAAGTTTGTTTTTGCCAAGTGAATAACTAAAGAATTCTCTAGGAGGGGTTATTCAGTTCTGTACCTGGAATTTAGGATGAATGAGGAATGGTATCTCTTTCTCTGCTCTCGATATTCCAGGCTGCCTGCGAGGGCTACCCGGAAGCGCCGGTGCTGGGTCTCTCGGCTTGAGATAGCAGCGCGTCTCTCAGCGCGTCAGGAAGGCGGGGCTGCTGCCTGCGGGGTCTGCTTCTGCTCTCTGCTTCGGCAAGTATGGCTGCTCCGTCTTGTCACCACGCGTGTGTTTTGCATAGGGCAAGGTCGGCAATATTTATACCTTAAAGGTGCCGGGATTGACGTAAGGATGGACATAGGTACGTCAATAAAGATGTCATACGACTTGCTCGTTAGCACATTCTTTACTAAAGTTCTCTGTGAAATCAAAACAATGGCCGCACGGATTATCCAGGTTGTCATAGGTTTGATTTGTTATGAGAACGTCGTATGCCTTATCAGGGGCTGGAGGAATGTCGCTTGTCTAATTAGATCTCAAGCGTTATGACCTAATCAGATAACACGTTCCTGTGCCGTAGTGTGACTGCGTCAGATAACGGTATCTGCATCATGGGGGATTACTTGCCTCATGGGCTGACTGTTAGTTAACTAGCTAGTAAGTTTAACCAGAATAGGGTCAGGAATAGGGGGATCGATTCAGAACCTATAGAAATACACGACAGCACCAGTGTTAGGTACACCAGACTATACAAAGCTCTTTACATTGTATGTACATGAGAAGGATGGGTGCGCATTGTCAGTATTAGTACAGTTACACGGAGACAAACAGAGGCCTTGTGCATATTTTTCAGCGGTACTCGATCCCGTGGCTCGAGGACTGCCTGGATGTTTTCGAGCAGTTGCAGCAACAGCAGTAGCTATACGGCAGAGTGAGGGAATAGTCTTGTCACACAAATTGTTGGTGTTAGTTCCCCATGCGGTAGATGCTTTATTGAACCAAACGAAAAAGCAGCATCTGACCAGTGCTCGTTTAACAGGATATGAGTTAACACTGTTGGCGCCACATATTACATTGAAGAGGTGCGCCACTTTGAACCCTGCTACGTTATTGCCATATCCTGTTACTGAGACCAAGGAGGAAGAACAACATGACTGTGTTTTTCTGACTGACGAACAAACAAAGGGTTGTGTCGATTTACAGGACACGCCACTTCCAGATGTAGATGGGGAACTGTGGGTTGATGGATCGTGTGTGAGATTGCCAGATGGTACAGCTTCCGCAGCCTATGCAATCACGACACTTAAAACAGTGGTAGAAACAGCACGAATACCGCAGAAATCGGCCCAAGCAGCTGAATTGATAGCCTTAATGAAAGCATGCGAGTTAGGTGCTGGTTTACGTGTGAATATCTACACTGATAGTCGTTATACTTTTGGAGTAGTGCACGATTTTGGCCTACTCTGAAAGGAACGAGGGTTTATGACCTCGCATGGAACACATATTATGTATGGAGAATTGGTATGTGATCTTCTGAATGCACTGTTATGTCCAAAGAAGGTGGCGACAATCAAGTGTAGTGCACATATGAAAGTTACAGACAAAATAGGACAAGGAAATGCTTTTGCAGACCAAATAGCGAGAGAGACTGCCATGTTGCAGAATGACTCCCCTATGTATGTGGTGAGATCACAAGCTGAACGATGGCATGATGCTAGAGAAGAAATCCTAGACATACAAAAGTCAGCATCTGAAGCAGAACTCGCCAAATGGGCAACAGAGGGAGTACTGGATGATGAGGGTTGTTGGAGAAGTAAAGACATGGAGAAATGGAAATTGCCTGCTGCTTACTGGCAAGCAATGGTTCAAATGACACATGGGCTGGCACATGTTGGAGCTCTTGCAATTACTAAATTGCTTACACGAGTCTGGGAGCATCCTGAGATTGCCAGCACGGATAGGCGAGTAGTGCAGACCTGCCTGATATGCCTACAGTACAATCCTGCTAAAGGGACCTATACTCCTAAAGGAGGGTTTGTTCCACCTACTGCACCATTCGAAGTACTGCAAATGGATTACATCCAGCTGGAGCGCTGTAATAATCTCAAGTATGTCCTAGTGGTGGTGTGTGCCTTCAGCAAGTGGATTGAGGCTTAACCTACGAAGGATAATACAGCATTGACAACAGCTAAGGTGTTACTGAAAGAGTACTTCCCGCGTTATGGTGTTTGTAAATTTTTGTGGAATGATAATGGTCCTCATTTCGTTGGGAAAGTAGTGGAGTATGTTCTGAAAGGATTGGGAATTAAGCAAAAATGCCATGCTGTATTCCATCCGCAGTCAGCAGGTCTAGTGGAGAGATACAATGCGACTTTGAAGCTGAAGCTAGCAAAGATCGTGGCATCCACGTCTTTGAAATGGCCGGATGCTTTGCCTTTAGCATTGTTGTCAATCAGATCAGTACCACATTCCCGATCTGGCCTTACACCCTATGAAGTGGTGTTTGGAAGGCCTATGAATATTTGGGGAGTTCCAAAGCCTCGACTAATACATGATGTGCCATGTATAATGATGAACGATTATTTGGCACGATTAACAAATTATTTACTTTCTATTCATCAACAGGTTCGAGAAGCGCTCTCCGACAATTCCATTGGAGAGGCTCACAATCTTCGTCCTGGCGATCACGTCATGATCCGAGTGTTTGAGACATCCAGCAGTTTGGAGCCGAGGTGGCGTGGCCCTGAACAAGTACTGCTGGCAACGCGAACGGCTGTGCGCGTCACGAATAAGAAGCGGTGGATACACTCAACGCACTGCCAACGTGTCTCTCCGGATCTGGTGAACCCTACAGTGCTGTCTGACTATCGAGACATCTTGGACGCGGAGAGGAGCCCAGCTGTTACGTCTCATGAGCCGGAGAGAGCCTTCCCGGACCACACTGTTTCTGGTGGAGTGAAGTACAATCTGCGGTCAAGGAAATAACAATTTTTGTATTTTTGTGACTGGTTGGTGACCGTTCCGAGGTTTGTGAAAACGGAAGCCGGGAATATCAAGGGGGGGGGGGGGGATCAGTTCTGCCCAGTGTAGCGACACCCGTCTTGAATCTCGGAGAAGACACCAGCGGCAGCCTCGGTTCTTAGCACCATATTTTTATTTTTTAGTTTGTTCTTGAAACTTTGTTTCTTGTACTATGGCACCTATGGCATTGAAAAATAGAAGAATTTTGGGTGCGGTTCTTTTCGTTACAACAATAGTGGTAATAGCAGTGATAGCTTGGACTATAGAAAGACTGTTTCCTGCACGGGACTATTTACTGCCTACCACTCCAATTCCATCTGAACATTTCCATTTTACTTTACCCTATCATGAAGAAAGACATAGACAGACTAATTTGAACAACAGTTTCATTCAAATACTACACCATACGCACAATATGACCAACACTACCAACTGTTGGGTATGTGGAATGTTGCCTGAACATCAATAGAAAGGAGGAACACCTCTTATTCCTCTTCCTTTTTCTCACAATGGTTCGTGCAATGCTTGGTACACTCTTCTCTTTACATTGAGATGGCCAACAAAGGGTGGACTACTTTTCCGATTGAACAAGGTCTGCTATAACGATCGAGATGGCTATCCACAAGCAGAAGGAACTAAATTTGAGTGGGAAGAATATCGACCGGACAATGTATCTACACCTCGTATATTTACTAATCAGAGACTTACGAACATGTCTAGTTTACATGTGATTACAGTAATTGATACAAAAGCAGATCTTTGTGTTCGAAATAAAGGAACAATTCCGGTAGGGAGGAGCGAATGTAATACTACTCTCACGTTTGATGCACCCAATGGTATTTCTTTTGTGGCCTCACGAAACACTTATTTTATTTGCGGAAACAAAGGTTACCATCGTCTTCCTCTTGGATGGTTAGGTACATGTTATATATCCTTTGTATTGCCCCCGGTGTTTATTGCCCCACCTATGTATCATAATGATTTTGTATTGTACCATGATTTTTTATTGAATAGAGTGAAGAGAACGTTGGACCTTGATAGCATCGACCAAACTGACACTTCCATACAGCAATATGTGGATTTTAATTTGGGTCTCTTCCTTTGTTGGTGCTGCTTTAAATAGCAGGAAAAGAAGGCGGCTAACACGTGTTGTGGAAGCAGTTGCTAATGAAACTGCTTCTGCCTTAGGGAATATAACTGAAGAACTTCAGATTACGAGAATTGTTACGCTTCAGAAACTAATGGTTCTGGACGTTGTGTTAGCTGATCGTGGGGGTGCATGCCGCATCATCGGAAGTAGTTGTTGTGTTTACGTTCCTGATAATTCACCATCTGTATATGATGCTATTTCCAAATTGCACAAGATAGCTGCTGAGATTCATACTGACAATGGTACTTGGACCTTTTCTGGTTGGTTTTGGACCCTGCTTAGTACATGGGGTTGGAAACTGTCAACGGTTCTATGTGTAATCATTGGGATGTTCTTCTTCTGTTGTTTATGTATTCAATGTAGCCCTACTTTATGTTCTGTATGCATTACTGCCTGTATTCCATCCAAAAGAGCTCTTGCTAAAAGGGTACAAATGAGTAATGCCGAAATAAGGAAGATTATGCTGATCGACATAGATGATGAGCATCCGGATTACTTCCATTATGAGGTAGCTTCAGCTAAACGCTAAAAGGGCCGTTTGTCGTAAATTGGCAGCACCCGAGTTAGCGTTTAGCTCAGCTACACAAACTTATTCTCTTAACTTGACTAAAGGTTCGGGGGCCATTTTGTATTAAGTGGCTTCCATTTTGTATGAACATGCGGCCTCGTGGTCAGCGTGCCCTTTCGTCCTTCCTCCATTCCAATGAAACTTTTCCCTGCCCAGCAACAGGCTATTTTTAGCAGTGGTCAGTCTCACGCATGCGTACATCCGATCTCTGGACTAACGAGTGGTCACTCCTTAGGAATGTTTCCCAAACTGACCAGTGGTATTAAGCCCCTCCCACATACTGGCTGTGTTCCAAAAATGCCCTTATATGTACCTAAAGTTGTTCAAATGTATACCGCCTATCTTTGTATTGCTTTTAAACTGTATAAAAGAGGTCGCGCACCGATGTTCGGTGTGATACTTCTTGCATTGCCGAAGGGTGCTGTAGGAATGTACCACCACCCCATGGGGTCTTAATAAACTTGTCTTTTGCATTTTCAGTTTCCGTGCCAACTTCTATTATATGGTTCGAGAGTTTTTGCAGAGTATGTAGGCCTGACAGAACCCGATAACTCACAACCATACCTTACCTCAGGCACCCAACAACACATTACCTCAGTTACCCTACCATACCTTAGGTACCCAACCATACCATACCTTAGGTACCCAACCATACCTTACCTTAGGCACCCAACCATACCTTACCTTAGGCACCCAACCATACCTTACCTTAGGCACCCGACCATACCTTACCTTACCTTAGGCACCCAACCATACCTTACCTTAGGCACCCAATCATACCTTACCTTAGGTACCCAATCATACCTTACCTTACCTTAGGTACCCAACCACACCTAACCTTAGGTACCCAACCACACCTTACCTTACCTCAGGCACCCAACCATACATTACCTCAGGCATCCAACCATACATTACCTCAGGTACCATACCTTACCTCAGGTACCATACCTTACCTCAGGTACCATACCTTACCTCAGGTACCATACCTTACCTCAGGTACCATACCTTACCTCAGGTACCATACCTTACCTCAGGTACCATACCTTACCTCAGGTACCATACCTTACCTCAGGTACCATACCTTACCTCAGGGCACCTTACCATACCTTACCTCAGGGCACCTTACCATACCTTACCTCAGGGCACCTTACCATACCTTACCTCAGGGCACCTTACCATACCTTACCTCAGGCAACTTACCATACCTTACCTCAGGCATCTTCCCATCCCTTACCTCAGGCATCTTACCATACCTTACCTCAGGCACCATACCATACTCTATCTCAGGCACCTTACCAAATCTTACCTCAGGCACCTTACCTCAGGCACCTTAACATACCTTACCTCGGGTACCTTAACATACCTTACCTCGGGTACCTTAACATACCTTACCTCGGGTACCCTCACCCACCTCATCACACCACACCTTACCTCTGGCACCTCACCACACCTTACCTCAGGCACCCTACCTTACCTTACCTCAGGCACCTTACCATACCTTACCTCAGGTACCTTACCATACCTTATCTCAGGCATCTTACCACACATTACCTCAGGCATCTTACCATACCATACCTCAGGCACCATACCTTACCTCAGGTACCTTAACATACCTTACCTTAGGCACATTAAAATACCTTACCTCGGGTACCTTAACATACCTTACCTCGGGTACCTTAACATACCTTACCTCGGGTACCTTAACATACCTTACCTCAGGTACCTTACCTCGGGTACCTTACTCCAGGTTACCTCTGGCACCTAACCACACCTTACCTCTGGCACCTCACCACACCTTACCTCTGGCACCTCACCACACCTTACCTCTGGCACCTCACCACACCTTACCTCTGGCACCTTACCTCAGGCACCCTACCATACCTTACCTAGGCATCATACCATACCATACCATACCTTAACTCCGGCACCATACCATACCTTAACTCAGGCACCCTACCATACCTTACATCAGGTACCCTATCATACCGTACCTCAGGTACCCTATCAAACCTTACCTCAGGTATCCTACCATACCCTACCTCAGGTATCCTACCATACCCTACCTCAGGTACCCTCCCATACCCTACCTCAGATACCTTACCTTACCATACCTTACCTCAGGTACCCTACCATACCTCACCACACCTCAAGTACCCTACTGTACCTCACCTCAAGTACCCTACTGTACCTCACCTCAGGTACCCTACTGTACCTCACCTCAGGTACCCTACTGTACCTCACCTCAGGTACCCTACGGTACCCTACTGTACCTCACCTCAGGTACCCTACCATACCTCACCTCAGGTACCCTACCATACCTCACCTCAGGTACCCTACCATACCTCACTTCAGGTACCCTACCATACCTCACTTCAGGTACCCTCCCATACCTTACTTCAGGTACCCTCCCATACCTTACCTCAGTCACCCAACCATACCTTACCTCAAGCACCCAACCATACCTTACCTCAGGCACCATACCTTACCTCAGGCACCATACCTTACCTCGGGCACCTTAATCGGGTACCTTACCACACCTTACCTCAGGTACCTTACCACACCTTACCTCAGGTACCTTACCACACCTTACCTCAGGTACCTTACCACACCTTACCTCAGGTACCTTACCACACCTTACCTCAGGTACCTTACCACACCTTACCTCAGGTACCTTACCATACCTTACCTCAGGTACCTTACCATACCTTACCTCAGGTACCTTACCATACCTTACCTCAGGTACCTTACCATACCTTACCTCAGGTACCCTACCATACCTTACCTCAGGTACGCTACCATACCTTACCTCAGGTACCCTACCATACCTTACCTCAGGCACCCCACCATACCATACCTCAAGCACCCTACCATACCATACCTCAGGCACCCTACCATACCATACCTCAGGCACCCTACCATACCACACCTCAGGTACCCTACCATACCATACCTCAGGTACCCTAAGATACCTTACCTCAGGTACCCTACCATACCATGCCTTACCTCAGGTACCCTACCATACCATACCTCAGGTACCCTACCATACCATACCTCAGGCACCCTACCATACCATACCTCAGGCACCCAACCATACCATACCTCAGGCACCCAACCATACCTTACCTCAGGCACCCAACCATACCTTACCTCAGGCACCCAACCATACCTTACCTCAGGCACCCAACCATACCTTACCTCAGTCACCCAACCATACCTTACCTCAAGCACCCAACCATACCTTACCTCAGGCACCATACCTTACCTCAGGCACCATACCTTACCTCAGGCACCTTACCACAACTTACCTCAGGTACCTTACCATACCTTACCTCAGGTACCCTACCATAACTTACCTCAGGTACCTTCAAACACCTTACCTCAGGTACCTTACCATACCTTACCTCAGGTACCTTACCATACCTTACCTCAGGTACCTTACCATACCTTACCTCAGGTACCTTACCATACCTTACCTCAGGTACCCTACCATACCTTACCTCAGGTACCCTACCATACCTTACCTCAGGTACGCTACCATAACTTACCTCAGGTACCCTACCATACCTTACCTCAGGCACCCTACCATACCATACCTCAGGCACCCTACCATACCATACCTCAGGCACCCTACCATACCACACCTCAGGTACCCTACCATACCACACCTCAGGTACCCTACCATACCACACCTCAGGTACCCTACCATACCACACCTCAGGTACCCTAAGATACCTTACCTCAGGTACCCTACCATACCATGCCTTACCTCAGGTACCCTACCATACATACCTCAGGCACCCTACCATACCATACCTCAGGCACCCTACCATACCATACCTCAGGCACCCTACCATACCACACCTCAGGTACCCTACCATACCACACCTCAGGTACCCTACCATACCATACCATATCTCAGGTACCCTACCATACCATACCTCAGGTACCCTAAGATACCTTACCTCAGGTACCCTACCATACCATGCCTTACCTCAGGTACCCTACCATACCATACCTCAGGCACCCTACCATACCTTTCCTCAGGCACCTTAGCATACCTTACCTTGGGTATATTACCTCAGGCACCTTACCATACCTTACCTGAGGCACCTCACCATACCTTACCTCAGGCACATTACGTCGGGTACCTTACCATACATACCTTACCACACCTTACCTCAGGTAGCCTACCACACCTTACCTCAGGTAGCCTACCACACCTTACCTCAGGTACCTTACAACACCTTACCTCTGGCACCTCACCACACCTTACCTCTGGCACCTCACCACACCACACCTTACCTCTGGAACCTCACCACACCTTACCTCTGGCACTTCACCACACCTTACCTCTGGCACCTTACCTCTGGCACCTTACCTATGGCACCTCACCACACCTTACCTGAAGCACCTCACCACACCTTACATCGGGAACATTACCACACCTTACCTCGGGAACATTACCACACCTTACCTCGGGAACATTACCACACCTTACCTCGGGAACATTACCACACCTTACCTCGGGAACATTACCACACCTTACCTCGGGAACATTACCACACCATACCTCAGCACCCTACCATACCTTACCTCAGGCACCCTACCATACCTTACCTTACCTCAGGTACCATACCATACCTTACCTCAGGTACCCTACCATACCATACCTCAGGTACCCTACCATACCATACCTCAGGTACCCTACCATACCTTACCTCAGGTACCCTACCATACCTTACCTCAGGTACCCTACCATACCTTACCTCAGGTACCCTACCATACCTTACCTCAGGTACCCTACCATACCATACCTCAGGTACCCTACCATACCATACCTTACCTCAGGTACCCTACCATACCATACCATACCTCAGGTACCCTACCATACCATACCTCAGGTACCCTACCATACCATACCTCAGGTACCCTACCATACCATGCCTCAGGTACCCTACCATACCATGCCTCAGGTACCCTACCATACCATGCCTCAGGTACCCTACCATACCATACCTCAGGTACCCTACCATACCATACCTCAGGTACCCTACCATACCATACCTCAGGCACCTTACCATACCTTATCTCAGGCACATTACCTTGGGTACCTTACCTCAGGCACATTACCTTGGTTACCTTGCCTCAGGTACCTTACCACACCTTACCTCAGGTACCTTACCACACCTTACCTCAGGTACCTTACCATACTTTACCTCAAGCACCTTACCTTACCTCAGGCACCTTACCATACTTTACCTCAGGCACCTTGTTAGACGGGGACCCTGAGGGTCGGCCGGATACCGAGGGAGAGATCCCCGAGGGGGACCGTCTCCGGCGATCGTACAGACAAGTTACCTCCCTCCCCACAAACAGGCACCACACCAAGTCGAGTTCAAGGCTTTATATAGGGTTCTTAAGGCAAGGATATCAGCGATACAGGAGATCTTAGACCCGGGGGTCCTCTCACTTCTAGTCTCTGTAGGGAAAGGGGGTAGCGGGACAGTCTTGGTACCGGATCGGTACAGGTAGTGGTAACAGGCGAGCTCACAATCCTCGAGCTGGAGTGTCTGGGGATCGGGCCGCGGCAGCGCCAGCAGGCCAAGGGGATAGTCTCTTAAAGCAGCGGGCCGCGGCAGCGCCAGCAGGCCAAGACGATGGTTTCACGAGGCAGAGGGCCGCGGCAGCGCCAGCAGGCCAAGACGATGGTTTCACGAGGCAGGGGCCGCGGCAGCGCCAGCAGGCCAAGACGATGGTTTCACGAGACAGAGGGCCGCGGCAGCGCCAGCAGGCCAAGACGATGGTTTCACGAGGCAGAGGCCGCGGCAGCGCCAGCAGGCCAAGACGATGGTTTCACGAGGCAGAGGGCCGCGGCAGCGCCAGCAGGCCAAGACGATGGTTTCACGAGGCAGAGGCCGCGGCAGCGCCAGCAGGCCAAGACGATGGTTTCACGAGGCAGAGGGCCGCGGCAGCGCCAGCAGGCCAAGTCACGGATGAGTTCTTCTCGGGTCTCTCGACTCCAGGATACAACTGCCTTCCTGGTCTGGTCCTGCCCCAGTTATAGGTCTGGTCCCCTTTGATGTCCGGACCCTCGCGCCTGGGGGGCCGGGAGGTCCGGGATGAGGGAGTCCAGACACCCAGCATGGGGGTGGAGCCAGCGCCCAGGCGGCCGGGGGTGATCGACACCTGGCGGAGGAGAGCCGTTGACGATTCCTTTCTCCCATTGACTCGCCAAGTGGTCACTCTGCCTCCCGGGGGGAGGTTGGTGCCTCGATGTCGGGCCCGGCCGGGCCCGGGGTGAGGGTCGAGTTGAGGCCACGCGGCCTCGTGCGGTAGTGGTCCAAGATGGTGGCTGGGCCGAGGCCGTGGTGTGGATGGTGACCCGGGCCAGCTGGGTTCGGAGCTGGTGTCTTGTGGGTGAGGAATTGCAGTGTGCTTCGGGTGGTCGTCGGGGACTCTGGCTGGGGGATGCAGGGGGAGCCAGGGTCCAGGTCCCATTGTGGGGAGGGGGCAGCCCGACCATGCGGCCTGTCCAACATGCGTCCCCCCCAGCTGAAGGCGGGGAGAGTCAGCCATCTTCCTGGGGACTCTCCTCGCTGAGGCGGAAAAAGCGTGACAGGCCGTCGGCGTTGGCGTGGTCCTGGCCTGGACGATGTTCCACCGTGAAGTCCATCCCCTGCAGGGAGATGGACCAGCGCAACAGCTTCGGGTTCTCCCCCCGCATTTGCATCAGCCATTGCAGGGGTCGGTGGTCTGTTTGTACCCGGAAGTGGGTGCCGAAGAGGTATGGCCGGAGCTTCTTGAGTGCCCAGACTACGGCGAAGGCCTCCCTCTCAATGGTGCTCCAGCGCTGTTCTCGGGGCAAGAGGCGTCTGCTGATGAAGACCACCGGATGGTCGACCCCTTCGGCGTTGAGTTGGGAGAGGACGGCCCCCACACCATGATCGGAGGCGTCCGTTTGCACAAGGAATTCCCGGCTGTAGTCGGGAGCCTGGAGCACGGGGGCCGTGCACATGGCGGTCTTTAGCTTCTCGAAGGCTGATTGGCAGTCCGGGGTCCAGTTGACGGTTTTGGGGCTCTTTTTGGAGGTGAGCTCTGTGAGGGGCCCCACGATGCTGCCATAGTCCTTCACGAACCGCCGGTAGTATCCGGTGAGCCCCAGGAAGGCCCGGACCTCCGTTTGGCTCGTCGGGGGTTGCCAGGCCTGGATGGCAGCAATCTTGAGTTGGAGAGGGGCCACCAGCCCGCTTCCCACTTGGTGTCCCAGGTAGGTCACGGACCCTTGGCCAACTTGGCACTTGCTGGCCTTGATGGTGAGCCCTGCTTGCTGGAGGGCGTGTAGAACCTCCCGCAGGTGGCGGAGGTGGTCGGTCCACTGGTGGCTGTACACAGCAATGTCGTCCAGGTAGGCGGCGCTGAAGTCTTCCAGGCCCGCCAGTACCTGGTTTACCAGCCGTTGGAACGTTGCCGGGGCGTTTTTCATGCCGAAGGGCATGACTTTAAAGTGGTAGTGCCCGTCTGGGGTAGAGAAGGCGGATCGTTCTTGGGCCCTAGGGGTGAGGCCGATCTGCCAGTAGCCCGCTGTTAGGTCGAAGATGCTCAGGTAGCGGGCGGCCCCCATCCGGTCAATTAGCTCGTCTGCCCGGGGGATGGGATGAGCGTCGGTCCGGGTAACTGCATTCAGCCCTCGATAGTCCACGCAGAACCGGAGCTCAGGGGCAACGCCCGGGGCAGCTGCCTTGGGAACCAGGACGACTGGGCTCGCCCAGGGACTGTCTGAGGGTTCGATCACTCCTAGGGTCAGCATCTTGGACACCTCGGTCTGGATGCAGGCTCGTACCCGGTCTGGTACGCGGTATGCCCGGTGTCGAATAGGAGGGCTGTCCCCGGTGTCCACATCGTGGAGGCACCAGGGGGTGACTCCGGGGGTGAGGGAGAACAGGGAGGCGAACTGCCTCAGGAGCGTTTGGCAGTCTTGGCGTTGCTCCGGGGACAGGGCCTCAGAGAGCTGGACCCCTTCCACCGAGCCATCCTGCTCGAGGGCCCTCAGTAAGTCTGGAAGGGGTTCGGAGTCTTCTTCTGTCCCAGTATCGGTAGCCATCAGGAGGCTGAGTTCGGATCGCACAAAATGGGGTTTGAGCCTGTTGGCATGGAGGACCCGTAGGGGGTTCCGGGCAGTCTCCATGTCGATTAAATAGGTGACGGGCCCCTTGCGTTCGATTACCTTGAAGGGCCCGGACCATCTGTCTTGGAGGGCACAGGGCTCAACCGGGGACATCACCCAGACCTGTTGTCCAGGTTCGAACTCAATGGAGGACGTGTGCTGATCGTACCACCTCTTCATGTCCTCCTGACTGGCCTTGAGGTTGGCTTTGGCGGTGTCTCGGAACCGCCGGGTCTGGTTGCGGAGAGCCAGGAGATATCGGTAGATGTCCGGGGGAGTTTTCTGGGGAGGCTGCTCCCAACCTTCCTTGACTAGGCTGAGGGGGCCCCGGACGGGGTGCCCGTACAGTAGTTCAAAGGGGCTGAAGCCGAGGGACTTCTGCGGGACCTCCCGATAGGCAAACAGGAGGCATGGAAGCAGTACGTCCCACTGGCGTCGAAGGGGTTCTTCTAGACCCATAATCATCCCCTTGAGGGTGCGGTTGAATCTCTCGACCAGTCCGTTTCCTTGCGGGTGATAGGGGGTCGTGAATTTGTAGGTGACCCCGCATTGCTGCCAGAGGGACTTCATATATCTGGAGATAAAGTTCGTGCCCCTGTCACTGACGACCTCCCGGGGGAACCCCACCCGGGAGAAGATCCCCATCAGGGCCCGGCCCACCACGGGGGCCGTCACAGTCCGAAGGGGGATGGCTTCGGGATAGCGGGTGGCGTGGTCTACCAGGACCAGGATGAACCGGTGTCCTTGGGCTGTTCGAGGGTCGAGGGGCCCCACAATGTCTATTCCTACTCGTTCAAACGGGGTGGTGACGACAGGAAAGGGTTGTAATGGTGCTTTGATTTTTCGGCCACTTTTCCCGCTGGCCTGGCAGGTGGGGCAGGCCTTGCAGTGGTTGGTGACATCCTTCCGCATGTGGGGCCAGAAAAAATGGGTCACCAGGCGGTCGTAGGTTTTATCCTGCCCCAGGTGTCCGGCAAGGGGGACATCGTGGGCTAAGTTCAGGAGGAAGTCTCGGAAGCGAAGGGGCACCACCAGCACCCGACTGGCCCCTAGTTCTGCAACTTTCTGCTCGCTGTAGAGCAGGTCTTGGTCCCAGTAGATCCAGTGGGCCCCCGAGGTCTCCCCGGCGCTCTGGGCCAGGGCTTGCTGCCGGAGTCCTTCGAGAGAGGGACAGGTTTTCTGTTCGGCCCGGAATTGTTCCTGCGTGGGGCCTCCCTCCTGCCGCCATTGTGCCAGGTCAGGGACGTCCCGAAGCTGGTCGGATCCTTCTTCGGTTTGGGTCAATGGACTGGCTTCTGGGGCGGCCTCCTCGGGGATGAGCGCGGGAGGAGGTTCTGGCCACTCGGGCTCTTCTGGGCTGGGGACCGCGCGGGCGGTCATGGACCGGGTCGTGACGCAGACCCATTCGGGGAGGCCAAGCATCCCCAGGTGCTCCCTCCGTTCGACAGCTGCCCAGGGAGAGCTTTCAAGGTCGTTTCCTAGGAGGCAGTCCACGGGGGCATCATCGCGGACAGTTACTTTTAACATCCCTGTTACTCCCCCCCACTCGAAGGGGACGCAGGCCATGTGGCATAGGCTTTCGGAATTGTCGGCTGATCGGACAGGGCAAAGAATGTTCGGCAAGATTTGGTCTGGAGTGACGAGGTGGCGTCGGACCGCCGTTACACTGGCCCCGGTGTCGCGGAGGGCTTCCGCCCGGCGGCCATTAATGTTGACCCATTGACCGTACTTCTGGGTGTTGGCGGGAAGGGGGGCCCGCGGAATCATGTCTCTCTCCCCTAAGCAGACCAGTGCCATGGCGGCGGGTGCCCATTCAGAGGGATCGGTCTCGTACTCTTCCTGGTCTTCCGGGATTAGTTCTTCCCCTAGGGCCGCCGCTGCAACTTGGCGGGGGGTAGTGTTCGGGTTCTTTGGGCAATTGGGATCACTTGCGTAGTGGCCGGGTCGCTGGCACCTGTGGCACGTAATGTTGGCCCGGAAACCGGCCCGGACGGCAGGGCTTCCTCGGCCAACCGGGGTCGAGGGGTTTCTGGGGGGTGACGAGGGGCCGGGGTCTCTCCCCCGACCCTGACTTCCTCCTCCCCCTCGGGGGCGATACGGTCTGGATAATTCGCTGGGTGCGTTCCTGCCAACTCGGGTGCTTTCCCACCGGTCGGCTTCGACGGCTAGTTGTCGAGGGTCGGTTAGCTTACTGTCCAGGAGGTGTTGCCGGAGCTCCACGAAGCAGTTGTTCGACAGGTGCTCCCATACGATAAGGTCAAAGAGTTGTTCGTAGGTGGTTACTTTGTTGCCCTTGATCCACCCCTCGAAGGCTCGGCTAAAAAAGTTCACGTACTCCACCCAAGTTGTACCCGGAATCCGTTTGCAGTCGCGGAACCGTTGGCGGTACATCTCCGGTGTGAGCCCGTATCGAGTGAGGAGGGCGGCCTTCATGTGGTCGTAGGAGGTCATCAGCTGGTCCGGGAGTTGTAGCAGGGCGTCCCGCCCTTCGTTGACAAACCTCCCCCATAAACCGGCCCCCCAATCGCTTCGGGGAATCCGGTGGGAGGTCATTGCCACCTCATAGGCTTTAAACCACTGCTGTATATCATCGTTCTTGTGGTATTCCCGGATGACATCTTTGGGGATGTGAACCTTGGGTTCGGTCGAGGCAGACGGGGTCGGTCGTTCGGGGAGCCCGAGGTCTTTATTCTGTTTCTGGACCTCCAGTGCTTTGAGATTGCGCTCATGTTCGTACTCTAGTCTCTTTTCCTCTAGCTCCCTCTGTCTTTGCTTGTCTTCCCGCTCTTCCCTGAGCCGTAAGTGTTCCAGGGTTATTTTTTGTTCTGCCAGCTTGAGTTCCCCATCCAAGCGAAGTCGGGCAAGTTCTAATTCGTGGAGTCTGGTTTTTTCTCTTTCTCGGATCTCTTCCAGGGAGAGATCCGCTCTTTCTTTAGTTGGTGCGGGGCTCGTCTCGGTTGTTTGTGTTCGGGGTACGGCCGTACCCGTTTCCGCCCAAGCTTCTAGGGCTCGTTTGAAGTCTTCCTTTGTGCTAAGACCTGTGGTTGGAAGTCCAAGTTCTATGCAATATTGCTTCAGTTCCCGGTGGTTGTAGTCTTCCAATTTTTCCATCTGAAATTTCTCCGTTGTTCCGCTCTCTATTGACATGGTTGTTGTGTGTGGTGGGGCGAGTGACTTTCTGTACGATTATGCGTAGGTTCGGATCCCGTCGCTGGCCACCAATGTTAGACGGGGACCCTGAGGGTCGGCCGGATACCGAGGGAGAGATCCCCGAGGGGGACCGTCTCCGGCGATCGTACAGACAAGTTACCTCCCTCCCCACAAACAGGCACCACACCAAGTCGAGTTCAAGGCTTTATATAGGGTTCTTAAGGCAAGGATATCAGCGATACAGGAGATCTTAGACCCGGGGGTCCTCTCACTTCTAGTCTCTGTAGGGAAAGGGGGTAGCGGGACAGTCTTGGTACCGGATCGGTACAGGTAGTGGTAACAGGCGAGCTCACAATCCTCGAGCTGGAGTGTCTGGGGATCGGGCCGCGGCAGCGCCAGCAGGCCAAGGGGATAGTCTCTTAAAGCAGCGGGCCGCGGCAGCGCCAGCAGGCCAAGACGATGGTTTCACGAGGCAGAGGGCCGCGGCAGCGCCAGCAGGCCAAGACGATGGTTTCACGAGGCAGGGGCCGCGGCAGCGCCAGCAGGCCAAGACTATGGTTTCACGAGACAGAGGGCCGCGGCAGCGCCAGCAGGCCAAGACGATGGTTTCACGAGGCAGAGGCCGCGGCAGCGCCAGCAGGCCAAGACGATGGTTTCACGAGGCAGAGGGCCGCGGCAGCGCCAGCAGGCCAAGACGATGGTTTCACGAGGCAGAGGCCGCGGCAGCGCCAGCAGGCCAAGACGATGGTTTCACGAGGCAGAGGGCCGCGGCAGCGCCAGCAGGCCAAGTCACGGATGAGTTCTTCTCGGGTCTCTTGACTCCAGGATACAACTGCCTTCCTGGTCTGGTCCTGCCCCAGTTATAGGTCTGGTCCCCTTTGATGTCCGGACCCTCGCGCCTGGGGGGCCGGGAGGTCCGGGATGAGGGAGTCCAGACACCCAGCATGGGGGTGGAGCCAGCGCCCAGGCGGCCGGGGGTGATCGACACCTGGCGGAGGAGAGCCGTTGACGATTCCTTTCTCCCATTGACTCGCCAAGTGGTCACTCTGCCTCCCGGGGGGAGGTTGGTGCCTCGATGTCGGGCCCGGCCGGGCCCGGGGTGAGGGTCGAGTTGAGGCCACGCGGCCTCGTGCGGTAGTGGTCCAAGATGGTGGCTGGGCCGAGGCCGTGGTGTGGATGGTGACCCGGGCCAGCTGGGTTCGGAGCTGGTGTCTTGTGGGTGAGGAATTGCAGTGTGCTTCGGGTGGTCGTCGGGGACTCTGGCTGGGGGATGCAGGGGGAGCCAGGGTCCAGGTCCCATTGTGGGGAGGGGGCAGCCCGACCATGCGGCCTGTCCAACACACCTCACCATACTTTACCTCAGGCACCTTACCATACTTTACCTCAAGCACCTTACCTTACCTCAGGCACCTTACCTTATCATACCTTAGGCACCTTAACATACCTTACCAAAGGCATCTTACCTAGTGTACCTTACCACACCTTACCTCGGGTACCTTACAACACCTTACCTTGGGTACCTTACCACACCTTACCTCGGGTAACTTCCAAATCTTTACCTCAGGTACCTTACAACTCTTTACCTCGGGTACCTCACCACACCTTACCTCGGGTACCTCACCACACCTTACCTCGGGTACCTCACCACACCTTACCTCGGGTACCTCACCACACCTTACCTCTGGTACCTTACCATACCTTACCTCAGGTACCTTACCATACCTTACCTCAGGTACCTTACCATACCTTACCTCAGGTACCCTACCATACCTTACCTCAGGTACCCTACCATACCTTACCTCAGGTACGCTACCATAACTTACCTCAGGTACCCTACCATACCTTACCTCAGGCACCCTACCATACCATACCTCAGGCACCCTACCATACCATACCTCAGGCACCCTACCATACCATACCTCAGGCACCCTACCATACCATACCTCAGGCACCCTACCATACCACACCTCAGGCACCCTACCATACCACACCTCAGGTACCCTACCATACCACACCTCAGGTACCCTACCATACCATACCTCAGGTACCCTAAGATACCTTACCTCAGGTACCCTACCATACCATGCCTTACCTCAGGTACCCTACCATACCATACCTCAGGCACCCTACCATACCATACCTCAGGCACCCTACCATACCACACCTCAGGTACCCTACCATACCACACCTCAGGTACCCTACCATACCATACCTCAGGTACCCTAAGATACCTTACCTCAGGTACCCTACCATACCATGCCTTACCTCAGGTACCCTACCATACCATACCATACCTCAGGCACCCTACCATACCTTTCCTCAGGCACCTTAGCATACCTTACCTTGGGTATATTACCTCAGGCACCTTACCATACCTTACCTGAGGCACCTCACCATACCTTACCTCAGGCACATTACGTCGGGTACCTTACCATACATACCTTACCACACCTTACCTCAGGTAGCCTACCACACCTTACCTCAGGTAGCCTACCACACCTTACCTCAGGTAGCCTACCACACCTTACCTCAGGTACCTTACAACACCTTACCTCTGGCACCTCACCACACCTTACCTCTGGCACCTCACCACACCACACCTTACCTCTGGAACCTCACCACACCTTACCTCTGGCACTTCACCCCACCCTACCTCTGGCACCTTACCTCTGGCACCTTACCTATGGCACCTCACCACACCTTACCTGAAGCACCTCACCACACCTTACATCGGGAACATTACCACACCTTACCTCGGGAACATTACCACACCTTACCTCGGGAACATTACCACACCTTACCTCGGGAACATTACCACACCTTACCTCGGGAACATTACCACACCTTACCTCGGGAACATTACCACACCATACCTCAGCACCCTACCATACCTTACCTCAGGCACCCTACCATACCTTACCTTACCTCAGGTACCATACCATACCTTACCTCAGGTACCATACCATACCTTACCTCAGGTACCCTACCATACCATACCTCAGGTACCCTACCATACCTTACCTCAGGTACCCTACCATACCTTACCTCAGGTACCCTACCATACCTTACCTCAGGTACCCTACCATACCATACCTCAGGTACCCTACCATACCATACCTCAGGTACCCTAAGATACCTTACCTCAGGTACCCTACCATACCATGCCTTACCTCAGGTACCCTACCATACCATACCTCAGGCACCCTACCATACCATACCTCAGGCACCCTACCATACCACACCTCAGGTACCCTACCATACCACACCTCAGGTACCCTACCATACCATACCTCAGGTACCCTAAGATACCTTACCTCAGGTACCCTACCATACCATGCCTTACCTCAGGTACCCTACCATACCATACCTCAGGCACCCTACCATACCTTTCCTCAGGCACCTTAGCATACCTTACCTTGGGTATATTACCTCAGGCACCTTACCATACCTTACCTGAGGCACCTCACCATACCTTACCTCAGGCACATTACGTCGGGTACCTTACCATACATACCTTACCACACCTTACCTCAGGTAGCCTACCACACCTTACCTCAGGTAGCCTACCACACCTTACCTCAGGTAGCCTACCACACCTTACCTCAGGTACCTTACAACACCTTACCTCTGGCACCTCACCACACCTTACCTCTGGCACCTCACCACACCACACCTTACCTCTGGAACCTCACCACACCTTACCTCTGGCACTTCACCCCACCCTACCTCTGGCACCTTACCTCTGGCACCTTACCTATGGCACCTCACCACACCTTACCTGAAGCACCTCACCACACCTTACATCGGGAACATTACCACACCTTACCTCGGGAACATTACCACACCTTACCTCGGGAACATTACCACACCTTACCTCGGGAACATTACCACACCTTACCTCGGGAACATTACCACACCTTACCTCGGGAACATTACCACACCTTACCTCGGGAACATTACCACACCATACCTCAGCACCCTACCATACCTTACCTCAGGCACCCTACCATACCTTACCTTACCTCAGGTACCATACCTTACCTCAGGTACCATACCATACCTTACCTCAGGTACCCTACCATACCATACCTCAGGTACCCTACCATACCATACCTCAGGTACCCTACCATACCTTACCTCAGGTACCCTACCATACCTTACCTCAGGTACCCTACCATACCATACCTCAGGTACCCTACCATACCATACCTCAGGTACCCTACCATACCTTACCTCAGGTACCCTACCATACCATACCTCAGGTACCCTACCATACCTCAGGTACCCTACCATACCATACCTCAGGTACCCTACCATACCATGCCTCAGGTACCCTACCATACCATGCCTCAGGTACCCTACCATACCATGCCTCAGGTACCCTACCATACCATGCCTCAGGTACCCTACCATACCATGCCTCAGGTACCCTACCATACCATACCTCAGGTACCCTACCATACCATACCTCAGGTACCCTACCATACCATACCTCAGGCACCCTACCATACCATACCTCAGGCACCTTACCATACCTTATCTCAGGCACATTACCTTGGGTACCTTACCTCAGGCACATTACCTTGGGTACCTTGCCTCGGGTACCTTACCACACCTTACCTCAGGTACCTTACCACACCTTACCTCAGGTACCTTACCATACTTTACCTCAAGCACCTTACCTTACCTCAGGCACCTTACCATACTTTACCTCAGGCACCTCACCATACTTTACCTCAGGCACCTTACCATACTTTACCTCAATCACCTTACCTTACCTCAGGCACCTTACCTTATCATACCTCAGGCACCTTAACATACCTTACCAAAGGCATCTTACCTAGTGTACCTTACCACACCTTACCTCGGGTACCTTACAACACCTTACCTTGGGTACCTTACCACACCTTACCTCGGGTAACTTACAAATCTTTACCTCAGGTACCATACAACTCTTTACCTCGGGTACCTCACCACACCTTACCTCGGGTACCTCACCACACCTTACCTCGGGTACCTCACCACACCTTACCTCGGGTACCTCACCACACCTTACCTCTGGTACATCACCACACCTAACCATACCTTACATCAGGTATCCAACTTTACCTAAGGCACTCTATCATACCTTACCTCTCCTCAGATACCCTACCCTACCCTACCATACCTCACCTCACCTCACCTCAGGTACCCTACCATACCTCACCTCAGGTACCCTACCATACCTCACCTCAGGTACCCTACCATACCTCACCTCAGTCACCCAAGCATACCTCACCTCAGTCACCCAAGCATACCTTACCTCAGGCACCCAACCGCACCTCACCTCACCTCAGGCACCCAAGCATACCTCACCTCAGGCACCCAAGCATACCTCACCTCAGGCACCCAAGCATACCTCACCTCAGTCACCCAACCATACCTCACCTCAGTCACCCAACCATACCTCACCTCAGGCACCCAACCATACCTTACCTCAGGCACCCAACCATACCTTACCTCAGGCACCCAACCATACCTTACCTCAGGCACCCAACCATATATTACCTCAGGCACCTTACCATACCTTACCTCAGGCACCTTACCATACCTCACCGCAGGCACTTTACCCCGGGTACCTTACCATACTTTACCTTGGGTACCTTGCCACACCTTACCTCGGGTACCTTAAAACTCTTTACCCCGGGTACCTTACAACTCTTTACATTGGGTACCTTCCAACTCTCTGCCTCAGGGTACCTCTCAACTCTTTACCTCGGGTACCTTACCACACCTTACCTCGGGTACCTTACCACACCTCACTTCTGGCACCTAACCAGACCTTACCTCAGGCACCTCCCCACACCTTACCTCAGGCACCTCCCCACACCTTACCTCAGGAACATTATCACACCTTAATTTGGGAACATTACCACACCTTACCTCAGGCACCCTACCATACCTTACCTCAGGTACCCTACCATACCTTACCTCAGGTACCCTACCATACCTTACCTCAGGTACCCTACAATACCTTACCTCAGGTACCCTACCATACCTTACCTCAGGTACCCTACCATACCTTACCTCAGGTACCCTACCATACCTTACCTCAGGTACCCTACCATACCTTACCTCAGGTACCCTACCATACCTTACCTCAGGTACCCTACCATACCTTACCTCAGGTACCCTACCATACCTTACCTCAGGTACCCTACCATACCTTACCTCAGGTACCATACCATACCTCAGGTACCCTACCATACCATACCATACCTCAGGTACCCTACCAAACCTCAGGTACCCTACCATACCATACCTCAGGTACCCTACCATACCGCAGGTACCATACCATACCTCAGGTACCCTACCATACCATACCTCAGGTACCCTACCATACCTTATCTCAGGCACCTTACCATACCTTACCTCAGGCACATTACCTTGGGTACCTTACCTCAGGCACATTACCTTGGGCACCTTACCTCCGGTACCTTACCACGCCTTACCTCAGGTACCTTACCATACTTTACCTCAAGCACCTTACCTTCCCTCATGTACCTTACCATACTTTACCTCAGGTACCTTACCATACTTTACCTTGGGTACCTTGCCACACCTTACCTCGGGTACCTCACCACACCTTACCTCGGGTACCTCACCACACCTTACCTCGGGTACCTCACCACACCTTACCTCGGGTACCTCACCACACCTTACCTCTGGTACATCACCACACCTAACCATACCTTACATCAGGTATCCAACTTTACCTAAGGCGCTCTATCATACCTTACCTCTCCTCAGATACCCTACCCTACCCTACGATACCTCACCTCACCTCACCTCAGGTACCCTACCATACCTCACCTCAGGTACCCTACCATACCTCACCTCAGTCACCCAACCATACCTCACCTCAGTCACCCAACCATAACTCACCTCAGTCACCCAACCATACCTCACCTCAGTCACCCAAGCATACCTTACCTCAGGCACCCAACCGCACCTCACCTCACCTCAGTCACCCAAGCATACCTTACCTCAGGCACCCAACCGCACCTCACCTCACCTCAGGCACCCAAGCATACCTCACCTCAGGCACCCAAGCATACCTCACCTCAGGCACCCAAGCATACCTCACCTCAGTCACCCAACCATACCTCACCTCAGTCACCCAACCATACCTCACCTCAGTCACCCAACCATACCTCACCTCAGGCACCCAACCATACCTTACCTCAGGCACCCAACCATACCTTACCTCAGGCACCCAACCATATATTACCTCAGGCACCTTACCATACCTTACCTCAGGCACCTTACCATACCTCACCGCAGGCACTTTACCCCGGGTACCTTACCATACTTTACCTTGGGTACCTTGCCACACCTTACCTCGGGTACCTTAAAACTCTTTACCCCGGGTACCTTACAACTCTTTACATTGGGTACCTTCCAACTCTCTGCCTCAGGGTACCTCTCAACTCTTTACCTCGGGAACTGCACCACACCTTACCTCGGGTACCTTACCACACCTTACCTCGGGTACCTTACCACACCTTACCTCAGGAACATTATCACACCTTAATTTGGGAACATTACCACACCTTACCTCAGGCACCCTACCATACCTTACCTCAGGTACCCTACCATACCTTACCTCAGGTACCCTACAATACCTTACCTCAGGTACCCTACCATACCTTACCTCAGGTACCCTACCATACCTTACCTCAGGTACCCTACCATACCTTACCTCAGGTACCCTACCATACCTTACCTCAGGTACCCTACCATACCTTACCTCAGGTACCCTACCATACCTTACCTCAGGTACCCTACCATACCTTACCTCAGGTACCCTACCATACCTTACCTCAGGTACCCTACCATACCTTACCTCAGGTACCATACCATACCTCAGGTACCCTACCATACCATACCATACCTCAGGTACCCTACCAAACCTCAGGTACCCTACCATACCATACCTCAGGTACCCTACCATACCGCAGGTACCATACCATACCTCAGGTACCCTACCATACCATACCTCAGGTACCCTACCATACCTTATCTCAGGCACCTTACCATACCTTACCTCAGGCACATTACCTTGGGTACCTTACCTCAGGCACATTACCTTGGGCACCTTACCTCCGGTACCTTACCACGCCTTACCTCAGGTACCTTACCATACTTTACCTCAAGCACCTTACCTTCCCTCATGTACCTTACCATACTTTACCTCAGGTACCTTACCATACTTTACCTCAGGCACCTTACCTTACCTTAGGCACCTTACCTTACCTCAGGCACCTTACCTTACCTCAGGCACCTTACTTTACCTCAGGCACCTTACCATACTTTACCTCAAGCACCTTACCTTACCTCAGGCACCTTACCATACCTTACCTCAGGCACCTTAACATACCCTACCAAAGGCATCTTAAATAGCGTACCTTACCACACCTTACCTCGGGTACCTTCCAACTCTTTACCTCGGGTACCTTACAACTCTTTACCTCGGGTAACTCACCACACCTTACCTCGGGTACCTCACCACACCTTGCCTCAGGTACCTTACCACACCTTGCCTCGGGTACCTCACCACACCTTGCCTCGGGTACCTCACCACACCTTGCCCCGGGTACCTCACCACACCTTACCTCGGGTACCTCACCACACTTAACCATACCTTACATCAGGTATCCAACTTTACCTAAGGAAATCTACCATACCTTACCTCAGATACCCTACCATACCTCACCTCGCCTCACCTCACCTCACCTTACCTCAGGCACCCAACCATACCTTACGTCAGGCACCCAACCGCACCTTACCTCAGGCACCCAACCGCACCTTACCTCAGGCACCCAAGCATACCTCACCTCAGGCACCCAAGCATACCTCACCTCAGGCACCCAAGCATACCTCACCTCAGGCACCCAAGCATACCTCACCTCAGGCACCCAAGCATACCTCACCTCAGGCACCCAACCATACCTCACCTCAGGCACCCAACCATACCTCACCTCAGGCACCCAACCATACCTTACCTCAGGCTCCTTACCTTGGGTACCTTACCACACCTTACCTGGGGTACCTTATCACACCTTACCTCGGGTACCTTATCACACCTTACCTCAGGTACCTTACCACACGTTACCTCAGGTACCTTACCACACGTTACCTCAGGTACCTTACCACATGTTACCTCAGATACCTTCAGCAAATCAAAAGGGAGAGAGAGGACTAGGTAAGCCAGTCCGGGTCCCCTGGTTATATGTAGAGATATCAATATAGGACTAGCTATGTTGTGTTAGAGGAAACTCAGAAGGTATATCTGTAGGCAAACCCTTAGGTTTGGTCATGAAGCCCTCACACACCAACCTAGTTGGTGTCATGCTTCATCATCGGGCCCACCACAGTGACACCGAATGTGTCCCGGGTGTGCTGCGACTCCAGATTACTGAGGAGCTGGTATTCTTACTGAGTGTGCAGTGTTGGTGAGAATGAAGATGAAAGGTTTTAAAAGCTATACAGGTGGTCCCAGTTCCCGAGGGTAAGAGGTAAATTTAATACCTGGGCCCCTGTTAGCAAGATAAAAAGGCTGTGGACGATGTGGAGTATATTAGGGGCTCCTACGTCCTTGTGGTCTACATGTTTCAGCCAGGCCTTTTGATTAAAACTGGCTTTCCTCAGGACCAAATGAGTATGTGTGGGTGAAAATAAACTATATTAAGTGAAAGTGTGTGGTAAAAAAGTGTTGCACTCGCTAAGGTGCCGTACGTGTAAGAGGGGGATTCCCTCTGCTTTACTGTACATAAAACACAAAGACAGTACAGACATACAAAAAGAGTCATTGAGAATGGTATTAACCAAAACACAACAAATAGCCGGCTTCTGGTGTGCGTGAGCGACCTAGAGCGGCAAGTAACAATGCCATGAGTGTGCCATGGCTAAGGTGAACTATGGCGGTTAAATATTAAACGCAGTGGCAGTGGTGGGCTACACAGCGAAACAGGCATAGCGTGAGGTACAGGTAAGTATGGTACATAATTCCTCACACTTGCTACTTGCTGTTAAAGCCTCATGGGTCACTTGGCAGGGAGGGAAAGAAGATCCTAAATGTTTGTAGAGGATTACAGTTAGGATAGTACCTGTGGAGAGAAATTGTTGCTTACCCAGAGCGTTGTGCAGAGATCAAGCTTACTCACGGTATTTCCGATCAGCGGTTCCTGCGACCTATCGTCCTGCTCCAGTGTCCCGAATGAGCTTTGCCAGAGTCAGGTATGGGCTTAAATAGCCGGTTTGATTGTTATCACCTGGAGAGGGGAGAGGGCGCGGTCGCGTTTCCTTTTTAGAGCGCGGGCGCTGGGAGCTAGCGGTCTGCGCGTTGCGCATGCGCGATGTGAGGTTTCCAGCGCATGCGTGGTAGAGGTGTGTGCGAGCGCTATCCATTCGCGCATGCGCCATGGTACCAGGACTAGGTTAGCATTGGTAGTGGCATGTGCGCGCGAGTGCGTGCGCAACTGGGGCAAAAAAAGGAAAAGAAGCCCGTGTGGGTCTTTTAAGGTTTAAAAAGCAACAACAGCGATTGCAAGGTATATAGGCAAAGAAGGCAATTACAGAGTAGGGACAGATCACGAGTCTGAGCGCAGACAGGGATACTGACCAATACTTTACATAGGAGTGTTTATCTCGCCAGAGCATTCCACGGGATGGAATCATTGAGCCCCTCTATATGGGTAGAAAGGCGATAAATCCAGCGTTGCTCTTTGGTGAGCAGAGTCTTCTCATCACAAGCTGAAAGTGCGAATTGTTCGATGACCGTCCAGGTGAAATCATTCGGGGTGTGATTTTGCACGATGAAGTGCTGGGTCAGTTTGCTGATGTTTTTACCACAGCGCATGGTGCTCCTGTGTTCAGTCATCCTGGTTCTAACCTTCCTGGTCGTCATGCCTATGTATCTCAAGCCACAGCGACAGGTGATTAGGTATACTAGGTTAGATGAATTACAGTTCGTGAATTGTCGTTGTGTCCAGGTTTTACCATCTTCCAACGACAATGTTTTGGAAGGGGTAGTCAGGTGGCAGACGCTACAGTTGTAACATGGTTGGTGGCCTGTTAGTTCTGGTAGGCCCCAAGTGTTTAAAATTGTATGGCCGGTTTGCTGTGTTTTTCTGGGTCTCGTGGTTACCAGCTGATCCTTCAGATTTTGTGCTCTTTTGTAAGCAAAGCGGGGGAGGTCCCAGTTCCTCGCGCCTGAATTGATGATCTTCCAATTTTTGCGAATTATGCTGGAGACCTGATTGGAGGCGGTGTTATAGGTGGTGACACACGTCATGATGGGTGTTTCTGGTGGTCTGACCACGGTCTCAAGAAGGGCCTCCCTGTTTTGGTTGCGTGCTCGTTTACAGGATTTTGTGATGATTCTGGATGGGTAGCCACGGTCTCCCAACTTGTGGACCAAGGCTTTGGACTGGTGTTTGAAGTCATGGAGGTTGCTGCAGTTCCGGCGAATGCGCAGGAACTGTCCAAATGGCAGGTTCTCTCTCAAAGGTCTGGGGTGGAAACTATCAAAGCGCAACAACGAGTTCCTGGAAGTCGGTTTGTAATGAGTCGTTGTGGTCAGACCCCCCTGATCAGCTTTTATGTTGAGGTCCAGAAACGCCAGTTCAGTAGAACTGCTAGTGCAGGTGAACTTTAGAAAGGGATCAAGGCTATTGATCCAGGTGAGAAAATCTTTCAATGTCTCCTCATTGCCTTCCCAGACAATGAGGATATCGTCAATATATCGACGCCAAATTGTTATATTTGCTGAGTAGGGGTTCGTGGGGGCTTCGATATTTGTCTGCTCAAAGTGGTGGACATATAGCCCCGCCACGCTCGGCGCAAAGACACTGCCCATCGAGGTACCATTCGTTTGTAAGAAGAATGTATCTTCGTATTGGAAATAGTTCTCTTTTAATGCCAGCGTGGCGCAATCCAAGATGAAGTGACGGGGTGTACGATGTTGCCAGTCAATCTCCATCAAGACATCATGGAGTACCTTCAGTGTGGCATCCTGAGGGAGGCTCGTATATAGGCTCTCCACGTCCAATCCCACCAGGAGGTGTTTGTCTCTATCGAAACTGACATCCTTGATGATGTTAAGGAGGTGCTTCGTGTCTTTGACGTAGGATGGAGTTTTCTGAACCAATGGGTTGAGGTAGTGATCGCAGAACCGTGATAACGGTTCTAGGAGGGACTTTATCCCTGACACTATGGGTCTGCCCGGTGGTGGGGTGACCCCTTTATGCACCTTGGGCATGATGTAAAAGTAGGGTACTTTTGCATCACGTGTGTTGAGATACTCAGCTTCTTGCTTTGAGATGTATTCTGCGTCAGAAGCCTCCTGTACTAGTTCTGTGATCTTTTTTTGTAGATCTTTGGATGGGTCTCTCAGTAATTTTCTATAGTTACGAGTGTCGCTTAATAGTCTGCGGCATTCGGTGTCGTAGTCGATTTTGTTCATGATGACTATCCCTCCACCTTTATCTGCTGGTTTGATGATGCGGGTAGGGTCATTTTGGAGTTTTTTGATGATCTCCCTATCTTGAAAAGACAGATTGTTGAAATGGTTTTGGGGTTGCAATTTCTCGACTTCTGAGTATACTGCCAACTCGAAGGTACTGATCTCCACTGGCACGGTGGCAGGTGGTGGAGTGAAGTTGGATTTGAGTTTCAACCCAGTCTCATTAGTGGTTTCTGAGTCAAGAGGTTTCTCCTTGTTTTCGAAAAACGCTTTTAGCTTGAGTTTTCTAAAAAACTCGGCCAGTTCGACATGGAGTTTGAAAGTATCTAGTCTGATGGTCGGGACAAATGACAGTCCTTTGTTCAGGACATTGGTTTCTTCATTGGTGAGGGGTACGTCGGAGAGGTTGAATACCAGGGTGCCGGTATTGGTTGGTTCAGCTATTTGCTGGGGCCCGCTTGCTCTTTGGCTTTGTTCCTCGTGTTGGCACTGACCGGATCCTCTTCTGTGGACCACTGTGCTGGTTGAGGCGCCCACTGCACTTGCTGTGGTGGATTCCTTCTCTTGCCACGGGGTCTGCGGCCTTGGCCTAAAAAAGGATATCGTTGATTTGGGTTGTTCTGGTAGTATGGTACCTGGCCAGGCGGATATAAAGGTGGATATCCATAATAAGGAGGCATTGGGCCAAATGGAGGAGGGCCGAAGTTCTGGAATTGCGGGGGGCCTTGCCAAGGTTGTGCTTGTTGTTTCCCTCCACGGCCTCTCCCTCTGGCTTTGTGGGATCCATTACTGGAGCCACTGGAAATGGAACTAGTATCTCCTGAGCTGTCCGTGTTCTGGCCTCTTGTGGGTGCAGTATACGTGTCGTCAGCATAGGGATAAGTTTTTAGATAGCTGAAGTTTTTTAGATCCTTCTCGAATTTCTTTATCTTGGTTTGGGTTAGGTATTCTTTGTAATCGTTCATCTCCCGATTTTGATCTTCCAATTTCTTTTTGTATCCTGTCAGAGTGGTTTTGAAGTGGGTCTCAGTTGCCTGGATCTCTATTATAACTGCGTCTGAAAGGCGTTTGGCAGTTTTTATTATCAAGATGAGCCAGTCCCTGGTGCAGTGCCAGGCTATCTGAGCCCAGTCTTTCCTAAAGGTGACATCATCAAGGAATATTCTGGGAGCGTTGGTGACCAGTAAGCCTTTAGGCGCTGTGTTGGTCCTCAGGTATTGTGCGAGGATAACGCCATGCAAAATAGTGCGTATCCTGTTTCGCTTTTTCTCAGTGAGAGTGTCCCAATCTGTAGTCTGCGCTATTGTTGTTGCTGTGTTACAAAGAATACCTAACCCAAACCAAGATAAAGAAATTCGAGAAGGATCTAAAAAACTTCAGCTATCTAAAAACTTATCCCTATGCTGACGACACGTATACTGCACCCACAAGAGGCCAGAACACGGACAGCTCAGGAGATACTAGTTCCATTTCCAGTGGCTCCAGTAATGGATCCCACAAAGCCAGAGGGAGAGGCCGTGGAGGGAAACAACAAGCACAACCTTGGCAAGGCCCCCCGCAATTCCAGAACTTCGGCCCTCCTCCATTTGGCCCAATGCCTCCTTATTATGGATATCCACCTTTATATCCGCCTGGCCAGGTACCATACTACCAGAACAACCCAAATCAACGATATCCTTTTTTAGGCCAAGGCCGCAGACCCCGTGGCAAGAGAAGGAATCCACCACAGCAAGTGCAGTGGGCGCCTCAACCAGCACAGTGGTCCACAGAAGAGGATCCGGTCAGTGCCAACACGAGGAACAAAGCCAAAGAGCAAGCGGGCCCCAGCAAATAGCTGAACCAACCAATACCGGCACCCTGGTATTCAACCTCTCCGACGTACCCCTCACCAATGAAGAAACCAATGTCCTGAACAAAGGACTGTCATTTGTCCCGACCATCAGACTAGATACTTTCAAACTCCATGTCGAACTGGCCGAGTTTTTTAGAAAACTCAAGCTAAAAGCGTTTTTCGAAAACAAGGAGAAACCTCTTGACTCAGAAACCACTAATGAGACTGGGTTGAAACTCAAATCCAACTTCACTCCACCACCTGCCACCGTGCCAGTGGAGATCAGTACCTTCGAGTTGGCAGTATACTCAGAAGTCGAGAAATTGCAACCCCAAAACCATTTCAACAATCTGTCTTTTCAAGATAGGGAGATCATCAAAAAACTCCAAAATGACCCTACCCGCATCATCAAACCAGCAGATAAAGGTGGAGGGATAGTCATCATGAACAAAATCGACTACGACACCGAATGCCGCAGACTATTAAGCGACACTCGTAACTATAGAAAATTACTGAGAGACCCATCCAAAGATCTACAAAAAAAGATCACAGAACTAGTACAGGAGGCTTCTGACGCAGAATACATCTCAAAGCAAGAAGCTGAGTATCTCAACACACGTGATGCAAAAGTACCCTACTTTTACATCATGCCCAAGGTGCATAAAGGGGTCACCCCACCACCGGGCAGACCCATAGTGTCAGGGATAAAGTCCCTCCTAGAACCGTTATCACGGTTCTGCGATCACTACCTCAACCCATTGGTTCAGAAAACTCCATCCTACGTCAAAGACACGAAGCACCTCCTTAACATCATCAAGGATGTCAGTTTCGATAGAGACAAACACCTCCTGGTGGGATTGGACGTGGAGAGCCTATATACGAGCCTCCCTCAGGATGCCACACTGAAGGTACTCCATGATGTCTTGATGGAGATTGACTGGCAACATCGTACACCCCGTCACTTCATCTTGGATTGCGCCACGCTGGCATTAAAAGAGAACTATTTCCAATACGAAGATACATTCTTCTTACAAACGAATGGTACCTCGATGGGCAGTGTCTTTGCGCCGAGCGTGGCGGGGCTATATGTCCACCACTTTGAGCAGACAAATATCGAAGCCCCCACGAACCCCTACTCAGCAAATATAACAATTTGGCGTCGATATATTGACGATATCCTCATTGTCTGGGAAGGCAATGAGGAGACATTGAAAGATTTTCTCACCTGGATCAATAGCCTTGATCCCTTTCTAAAGTTCACCTGCACTAGCAGTTCTACTGAACTGGCGTTTCTGGACCTCAACATAAAAGCTGATCAGGGGGGTCTGACCACAACGACTCATTACAAACCGACTTCCAGGAACTCGTTGTTGCGCTTTGATAGTTTCCACCCCAGACCTTTGAGAGAGAACCTGCCATTTGGACAGTTCCTGCGCATTCGCCGGAACTGCAGCAACCTCCATGACTTCAAACACCAGTCCAAAGCCTTGGTCCACAAGTTGGGAGACCGTGGCTACCCATCCAGAATCATCACAAAATCCTGTAAACGAGCACGCAACCAAAACAGGGAGGCCCTTCTTGAGACCGTGGTCAGACCACCAGAAACACCCATCATGACGTGTGTCACCACCTATAACACCGCCTCCAATCAGGTCTCCAGCATAATTCGCAAAAATTGGAAGATCATCAATTCAGGCGCGAGGAACTGGGACCTCCCCCGCTTTGCTTACAAAAGAGCACAAAATCTGAAGGATCAGCTGGTAACCACGAGACCCAGAAAAACACAGCAAACCGGCCATACAATTTTAAACACTTGGGGCCTACCAGAACTAACAGGCCACCAACCATGTTACAACTGTAGCGTCTGCCACCTGACTACCCCTTCCAAAACATTGTCGTTGGAAGATGGTAAAACCTGGACACAACGACAATTCACGAACTGTAATTCATCTAACCTAGTATACCTAATCACCTGTCGCTGTGGCTTGAGATACATAGGCATGACGACCAGGAAGGTTAGAACCAGGATGACTGAACACAGGAGCACCATGCGCTGTGGTAAAAACATCAGCAAACTGACCCAGCACTTCATCGTGCAAAATCACACCCCGAATGATTTCACCTGGACGGTCATCGAACAATTCGCACTTTCAGCTTGTGATGAGAAGACTCTGCTCACCAAAGAGCAACGCTGGATTTATCGCCTTTCTACCCATATAGAGGGGCTCAATGATTCCATCCCGTGGAATGCTCTGGCGAGATAAACACTCCTATGTAAAGTATTGGTCAGTATCCCTGTCTGCGCTCAGACTCGTGATCTGTCCCTACTCTGTAATTGCCTTCTTTGCCTATATACCTTGCAATCGCTGTTGTTGCTTTTTAAACCTTAAAAGACCCACACGGGCTTCTTTTCCTTTTTTTGCCCCAGTTGCGCACGCACTCGCGCGCACATGCCACTACCAATGCTAACCTAGTCCTGGTACCATGGCGCATGCGCGAATGGATAGCGCTCGCACACACCTCTACCACGCATGCGCTGGAAACCTCACATCGCGCATGCGCAACGCGCAGACCGCTAGCTCCCAGCGCCCGCGCTCTAAAAAGGAAACGCGACCGCGCCCTCTCCCCTCTCCAGGTGATAACAATCAAACCGGCTATTTAAGCCCATACCTGACTCTGGCAAAGCTCATTCGGGACACTGGAGCAGGACGATAGGTCGCAGGAACCGCTGATCGGAAATACCGTGAGTAAGCTTGATCTCTGCACAACGCTCTGGGTAAGCAACAATTTCTCTCCACAGGTACTATCCTAACTGTAATCCTCTACAAACATTTAGGATCTTCTTTCCCTCCCTGCCAAGTGACCCATGAGGCTTTAACAGCAAGTAGCAAGTGTGAGGAATTATGTACCATACTTACCTGTACCTCACGCTATGCCTGTTTCGCTGTGTAGCCCACCACTGCCACTGCGTTTAATATTTAACCGCCATAGTTCACCTTAGCCATGGCACACTCATGGCATTGTTACTTGCCGCTCTAGGTCGCTCACGCACACCAGAAGCCGGCTATTTGTTGTGTTTTGGTTAATACCATTCTCAATGACTCTTTTTGTATGTCTGTACTGTCTTTGTGTTTTATGTACAGTAAAGCAGAGGGAATCCCCCTCTTACACGTACGGCACCTTAGCGAGTGCAACACTTTTTTACCACACACTTTCACTTAATATAGTTTATTTTCACCCACACATACTCATTTGGTCCTGAGGAAAGCCAGTTTTAATCAAAAGGCCTGGCTGAAACATGTAGACCACAAGGACGTAGGAGCCCCTAATATACTCCACATCGTCCACAGCCTTTTTATCTTGCTAACAGGGGCCCAGGTATTAAATTTACCTCTTACCCTCGGGAACTGGGACCACCTGTATAGCTTTTAAAACCTTTCATCTTCATTCTCACCAACACTGCACACTCAGTAAGAATACCAGCTCCTCAGTAATCTGGAGTCGCAGCACACCCGGGACACATTCGGTGTCACTGTGGTGGGCCCGATGATGAAGCATGACACCAACTAGGTTGGTGTGTGAGGGCTTCATGACCAAACCTAAGGGTTTGCCTACAGATATACCTTCTGAGTTTCCTCTAACACAACATAGCTAGTCCTATATTGATATCTCTACCTCAGATACCTTACCACACCTTACCTCAGGTACCATACAACTCTTTACCTCGGGTACCTTACAACTCTTTACCTCGGCTACCTTACAACTCTCTACCTCGGGTACCTTACAACTCTCTACCTCGGGTACCTTACAACTCTCCACCTCCGGTACCTTATAACTCTTTACCTCAGGTACCCTACAACTCTTTTCCTCGGGTACCCTACAACTCTTTACCCCGGGAACCGCACCACACCTTACCCCGGGAACCGCACCACACCTTACCTCGGGTACCTTACCACACCTTACCTCGGGTACCTCACCACACCTTACCTCGGGTACCTCACCACACCTTACCTCGGGTACCTCACCACACCTTACCTCGGGTACCTCACCACACCTTACCTCGGGTACCTCACCACACCTTACCTCGGGTACCTCACCACACCTTACCTCGGGTACCTCACCACACCTTACCTCGGGTACCTCACCACACCTTACCTCGGGTACCTCACCACACCTTACCTCGGGTACCTCACCACACCTTACCTCAGGCACCCAACCATACCTTACCTCAGGCACCCAACCATACCTTACCTCAGGCACCCAACCATATATTACCTCAGGCACCTTACCATACCTTACCTCAGGCACCTTACCATACCTCACCGCAGGCACTTTACCCCGGGTACCTTACCATACTTTACCTTGGGTACCTTGCCACACCTTACCTCGGGTACCTTAAAACTCTTTACCCCGGGTACCTTACAACTCTTTACATTGGGTACCTTCCAACTCTCTGCCTCAGGGTACCTCTCAACTCTTTACCTCAGGAACTGCACCACACCTTACCTCGGGTACCTTACCACACCTTACCTCGGGTACCTTACCACACCTTACCTCAGGAACATTATCACACCTTAATTTGGGAACATTACCACACCTTACCTCAGGCACCCTACCATACCTTACCTCAGGTACCCTACCATACCTTACCTCAGGTACCCTACAATACCTTACCTCAGGTACCCTACCATACCTTACCTCAGGTACCCTACCATACCTTACCTCAGGTACCCTACCATACCTTACCTCAGGTACCCTACCATACCTTACCTCAGGTACCCTACCATACCTTACCTCAGGTACCCTACCATACCTTACCTCAGGTACCCTACCATACCTTACCTCAGGTACCCTACCATACCTTACCTCAGGTACCCTACCATACCTCAGGTACCCTACCATACCATACCATACCTCAGGTACCCTACCAAACCTCAGGTACCCTACCATACCATACCTCAGGTACCCTACCATACCGCAGGTACCATACCATACCTCAGGTACCCTACCATACCATACCTCAGGTACCCTACCATACCTTATCTCAGGCACCTTACCATACCTTACCTCAGGCACATTACCTTGGGTACCTTACCTCAGGCACATTACCTTGGGCACCTTACCTCCGGTACCTTACCACGCCTTACCTCAGGTACCTTACCATACTTTACCTCAAGCACCTTACCTTCCCTCATGTACCTTACCATACTTTACCTCAGGTACCTTACCATACTTTACCTCAGGTACCTTACCATACTTTACCTCAGGCACCTTACCTTACCTTAGGCACCTTACCTTACCTCAGGCACCTTACCTTACCTCAGGCACCTTACTTTACCTCAGGCACCTTACCATACTTTACCTCAAGCACCTTACCTTACCTCAGGCACCTTACCATACCTTACCTCAGGCACCTTAACATACCCTACCAAAGGCATCTTAAATAGCGTACCTTACCACACCTTACCTCGGGTACCTTCCAACTCTTTACCTCGGGTACCTTCCAACTCTTTACCTCGGGTACCTTACAACTCTTTACCTCGGGTAACTCACCACACCTTACCTCGGGTACCTCACCACACCTTGCCTCAGGTACCTTACCACACCTTGCCTCGGGTACCTCACCACACCTTGCCTCGGGTACCTCACCACACCTTGCCCCGGGTACCTCACCACACCTTACCTCGGGTACCTCACCACACTTAACCATACCTTACATCAGGTATCCAACTTTACCTAAGGAAATCTACCATACCTTACCTCAGATACCCTACCATACCTCACCTCACCTCGCCTCACCTCACCTTACCTCAGGCACCCAACCATACCTTACGTCAGGCACCCAACCGCACCTTACCTCAGGCACCCAACCGCACCTTACCTCAGGCACCCAAGCATACCTCACCTCAGGCACCCAAGCATACCTCACCTCAGGCACCCAAGCATACCTCACCTCAGGCACCCAACCATACCTCACCTCAGGCACCCAACCATACCTTACCTCAGGCTCCTTACCTTGGGTACCTTACCACACCTTACCTGGGGTACCTTATCACACCTTACCTCGGGTACCTTATCACACCTTACCTCAGGTACCTTACCACACGTTACCTCAGGTACCTTACCACACGTTACCTCAGGTACCTTACCACATGTTACCTCAGATACCTTACCACACCTTACCTCAGGTACCATACAACTCTTTACCTCGGGTACCTTACAACTCTTTACCTCGGCTACCTTACAACTCTCTACCTCGGGTACCTTACAACTCTCTACCTCGGGTACCTTACAACTCTCCACCTCCGGTACCTTATAACGCTTTACCTCAGGTACCCTACAACTCTTTACCTCGGGTACCCTACAACTCTTTACCTCGGGTACCTTACAACGCTTTACCCCGGGAACCGCACCACACCTTACCCCGGGAACCGCACCACACCTTACCTCGGGTACCTTACCACACCTTACCTCGGGTACCTCACCACACCTTACCTCGGGTACCTTACCACACCTTACCTCGGGTACCTTACCACACCTTACCTCGGGTACCTCACCACACCTTACCTCGGGTACCTCACCACACCTTACCTCGGGTACCTCACCACACCTTACCTCGGGTACCTCACCACACCTTACCTCGGGTACCTCACCACACCTTACCTCGGGTACCTCACCACACCTTACCTCGGGTACCTCACCACACCTTACCTCGGGTACCTCACCACACCTTACCTCGGGTACCTCACCACACCTTACCTCGGGTACCTCACCACACCTTACCTCGGGTACCTCACCACACCTTACCTCGGGTACCTTACCACACCTTACCTCACCACACCTTACCTCGGGTACCTCACAACACCTTACCTCGGGTACCTCACCACACCTTACCTCGGGTACCTCACCACACCTTACCTCGGGTACCTCATCACACCTTACCTCGGGTACCTCACCACACCTTACCTCGGGTACCTCACCACACTTTACCAGGTACCTTATAACACCTAACTATACCTTATATCAGGTATCCAACCTTACCTAAGGAACCCTACCATACATCACCACACCTCAAGTACCCTACTATACCTCACCTCAGGTACCCTACTGTACCTCACCTCAGGTACCCTACCGTACCTCACCTCAGGTACCCTACCATACCTCACCTCAGGTACCCTACCATACCTCACCTCAGGTACCCTACCATACCTCACCTCAGGTACCCTACCATACCTCACTTCAGGTACCCTCCCATACCTCACCTTAGTCACCCAACCATACCTTACCTCAGTCACCCAACCATACCTTACCTCAGTCACCCAACCATACCTTACCTCAGTCACCCAACCATACCTTACCTCAGGCACCATACCTTACCTCGGGCACCATACCTTACCTCGGGCACCTTAATCGGGTACCTTACCACACCTTACCACAGGTACCTTACCACACCTTACCTCAGGTACCTTACCACACCTTACCTCAGGTACCTTACCACACCTTAACTCAGGTACCCTACCATATCTTACCTTACCTCAGGCACCCGACCATACCTTACGTCAGGCACCCAACCGCACCTTACCTCAGGCACCCAACCGCACCTTACCTCGGGTACTTCACCACACTTTACCAGGTACCTTATAACACCTAACTATACCTTATATCAGGTATCCAACCTTACCTAAGGAACCCTACCATACATCACCACACCTCAAGTACCCTACTATACCTCACCTCAGGTACCCTACTGTACCTCACCTCAGGTACCCTACTGTACCTCACCTCAGGTACCCTACCGTACCTCACCTCAGTCACCCAACCATACCTTACCTCAAGCACCCAACCATACCTTACCTCAGGCACCATACCTTACCTCAGGCACCATACCTTACCTCGGGCACCTTAATCGGGTACCTTACCACACCTTACCTCAGGTACCTTACCACACCTTACCTCAGGTACCTTACCACACCTTACCTCAGGTACCTTACCACACCTTAACTCAGGTACCCTACCATATCATACCTTACCTCAGGCGCCCAACCGCACCTTACCTTAGGCGCCCAACCGCACCTTACCTCAGGCGCCCAACCGCACCTTACCTCAGGCGCCCAACCGCACCTTACCTCAGGCGCCCAACCGCACCTTACCTCAGGCGCCCAACCGCACCTTACCTCAGGCGCCCAACCGCACCTTACCTCAGGCGCCCAACCGCACCTTACCTCAGGCGCCCAACCGCACCTTACCTCAGGCGCCCAACCGCACCTTACCTCAGGCGCCCAACCGCACCTTACCTCAGGCACCCAACCGCACCTTACCTCAGGCACCCAACCGCACCTTACCTCAGGCACCCAACCGCACCTTACCTCAGGCACCCAACCGCACCTCACCTCAGGCACCCAACCGCACCTCACCTCAGGCACCCAACCGCACCTCACCTCAGGCACCCAACCGCACCTTACCTCAGGCACCCAACCGCACCTCACCTTTTATTTATTATTTATTTTAAAGTTTTATAGAGCGCGAACTTGACCCGTGAGGGTATCAGAGCGCTTTACAGATTCAATAGAGTAATACAAGGTTACGGCAGGACATAAAAAACCAAAAACAGGGGAAAAAAAGGAAAATCAGTACGTCGGAGAAGTTACAGAAACAGGGGGTCGTAGGTGGGACGGGGTAGCATACAAGTACTGTACATTGAGGAATAGAATAAGCTATAACAGCAGGAACAGAAATAATACAATAAACAAAGGAGAAATGTACAAGGACACAGGACAAGGCAATAGTCTCTTAGGTGGCAGCGGGAGCGAGTTTAGCCAAGGAATTTACTCATGAGAAAGGCCTTGGCCTCTTTTTTGAAGCGTGCAAAGGAAGTGATTTTTCTGATGTCGGGAGGGAGGGAGTTCCATATTCTTGGTGCAGTCCCGGTGAAAGCTCGATTGTAGTTTTTTTTTCCTAAAGCGTGCAGGCCGGAGTAGGAGGGTCTTGGTCGATCTCGAGTTTCTGTTGCCTCCGGATAACACCAGCTTCCGAGCAAGATACGCGGGGGAGTTCGAGTGAAGGGCTTTGTGCGTGATGCATGCCAGCTTGAGGTGAATCCTAGCCTCAAAGGGGAGCCAGTTTAACGCTTTCAGGTGAGGAGTGATGTGATCGAATTTTTTTGAACCTGTAAGTAGTCTGGCGGCTGCGTTGAGGCAGGCTTTCAAGGGTGCCAGCGAGATCTTGGGTAAGCCAGAGAGGGTGGAGCAACCATATTCCAGTTGAGAGATGACTAATGATTGGACTGCGAGTTTTAGGTCCGGAGCGTCTAGAAAGGGTTTCAATTTCCATAAGTAGCTCAGGTGGAATCTGGCCGATTTCGCCATTGTGTTGATGTGGTCTCGCATGTTTAGGTTATAGTCTAAGGTAATTCCGAGCGATTTGGCTGAATTCACAATGGTCGGGGAGCAGTTTAAGGCTGTGATAGCTTTGATCCAAGTCTGGATATCAGGGTTGTTCTTGGGCGGGGAGATTAGAAGGAACTCAGTTTTCTTAGCATTGAGTTTAAGTTGATTGGAGGAGAGCCATCTGACGGTCAGTTTTAGGGCCTCATTCAGGGTGAGGATCTCTGCAAGAGATGAGATTTTTATGTAGATCTGAGTGTCATCAGCGTACATATGGAAGGAGATATTTGCAGTGCGCAGGACTTCGGCAAGAGGTTCCATATAGAGATTGAAAAGGGTGGGGGACAATGTCGAACCCTGAGGGACTCCCACTGTGACCACGGAGGGAGGGGACAGTTCGCCATTGACTAGGAATCTCTGGGATCGGTTTTGGAGGTAAGAACTAAACCAGTCGAGGACTGTGCCATCTAAACCCATCCTGAGATTGAGGCGTTCGAGTAGCATCTCATGGTTGACCGTGTCGAAGGCGGATGATAGATCAAGGAGGATCAGGAGACAGGTTTTGTCTTGGTCAAGGGCTTGAAGAGCGTCATCAACGATGTGGAGCATGGTGGTTTCGGTGCTGTGCCCCGGTCGGAAGCCTGATTGGCAGTCATCGAGTAGATAGAAGTTGTTAATGTGGTGACTTAGCTGTATTTGTACACACTTTTCCAGCACTTTTGCCAGGAGCGGAATGTTGGAAATTGGTCTAAAGTTGTGTGGGGAAGCTAGGTCCAGCGACGGCTTTTTCAGAATGGGTAGGACTTGGCCTGTTTTCAGCGAGGTCAGTATTGATCCCTGTCGAAGAGAGGCATTGATGATTGCAGTCCAGTTGGGAATGATGGATTTGGAAACGGTCGCGAGACAGTTTGAAGGGAGCGGGTCATTGAAGTGGTTGTTGGGGTTCAGGGAGGCAAGGATTTTCGCGACAGTGACTTCATCATAGGGTGCAAATTCGGACCAGTGTGCTAAATTCTTCGGTAGGGACCATGGCGGCAGGGAGGGAGGAGTCAGGGGGTCAAAGTTCGGCAGGGGAAGGAGGCGGCCTTGAGTTCAGTATCTAAGGTTTTGATTTTGTTTGCGAAGAATGAAGAGAAAACCTCAGAGGAGATGAGAGACTTGGGGTTTTCTTTCGCTGTTTTGGACAGTTTGTTCGACTGGAGTTTGATCATCTCAAAGAGTTTGCGAGGTCTGTTCTGGGCATTTCCTAGTTCCGCTCTGAAGAATTCTTTTTTCGATTTGACGATGTTCTTGTTATAGATATTTCTGGCCTGTCGAAGATGTTTTAGGTGATCTGTCGAGGGGTGCTGTCTCCAGATTCTTTCATATTGCCGGAGGGATCTTCTCTCATCATTGAGGGAGCCAGTGAACCATGGGTTTCTATCTCTGACTTGAGTTCTTTTTAGTTTAAGAGGGGCTAGGTCATCCAAGATGTTTGACATTGTAGCAGAGTAGTGATCATTGAGGTCACTGACCGAGGTGATGTGGGGTGTCCGGGGTAGGTCGGTTTTGCAGCGGATCTCAAGTTTGTTGATGTCAAGGTTTTTGGTGTCTCTGACCCAGCGTTTTGGGAGTACCTGTTGAGGTGACCATGTCTTTCGTGTGCTAGGTAACAGAAAGGCGATGGCATTGTGGTCGGACCAGTCGCAGGGCTCTATCGAAGTGAGCTTGACGGTGGTTTCCTTGGAGATGATCCAGTCTAGGGTTGCTCCTTTCGAGTGGGTTGGGAGAGGGCAAGCTTGGGTCAGGGGTAGATCGGCCAATAGGTCTTTAATGGCGTTGACATGGGGATCCTTAAGGTCATTCCAGTGCAGGTTGAAGTCGCCGAGGAAAATGTCCTTGGTGTTTTGGGAGTTCTTAGCTGTAATAACTTCCATGAGGTAGTCCGTGAAAGGTTCATTTGTGCCTGGGGGATGGTAAAAGATGTGTAGGTTACATAGGTGGATGGTCCTACTGTAAACTGAGAGGGCTAGATATTCGCAGGAGTCAGTGGCATCCGTTAACAGCTCAGTGACAAGCAGGTTAGAGCGATGGATGCAGGCAATTCCGCCTCCTTTTTTGTTGTGTGGTCTGTCGAGCCTGGCAATGTTGAAGTTGGGGGGGATTAAGAGGTCGAGGCATGGGGATGAAGATTCGTTAAGCCATGATTCTGTTAGAATGGCTATGTCGGTGTTGTTGTTCAGTATGAGTGCGGCGACATCGGCCGCATGCTTCACTGCAGAACGGCAGTTGAGTAAGAGACCGGTCATAACGGGGGGAGGGGTGGTGGCGGGGGTCGGGACGGCCAGGGGCACTGGAGTAAGGTTGCTTCTGAGCATTTTTCTATTACTGGGGGGGGGGGCTAATCTGTGTGGATCGATGGCTACCGTGCGGATGGTGTGTGCGGCACTCACGTCACTCACGTCAGGTAGACAAGGAGAAGTAGGGGGTGTGTTACGGACCAGAAGGATGTCCTGGATCTCCTTTTCAGTGAGATCTAGTGGATTCGTTGTGGTGAGGGAGAGGTTATAGGAGAGGGCAAGGTCAAAGGTTTCCTCCTCAGACAGGCAGCTAGTGTGCTTGTGAGGGCGTAGATGCCTTGAGGATGTCGGTAATGGGAGTTTAGGGAGCTCTGGGATTAGAAAGGGGGCAGGCTGAGGCTTGAGCTTAGCGAAGGAGAGTTCGGCGAGGTGGAGGAGGTTAGTAAGATGGAGGAGTGGAGGTTCTGAATTATTTTGGAGGCTCTGGAGTGCAAAGAATGGATGACTGTGGAGGGGTGTGTTGGAGGGTATGGGTGGACTGAACTGGGAGTCGTGTGAGAGGAGGCTTGAGTGTTAGCAGTGCTGGCATGACCTGCTACAGCAGGAGTCACTGAGGGGGGTGGGACTTGGTGGCTAGGGTGGATTGTGTATGGGGTCATAGAGGGGGTGGCTTGAGTGCTAGAGGAGCTGGTTTGACCGGTCATAGCCCCGGTCGCTGGTGATGTAGTGGTCCTGGAGATTGAGGCGGGAGCCAGGAGGGAGGGGATCAAAGGTTCAGTGTTTGGTTCGCTCGGGGTAGTTGAAGGCGGTCGGATAGGGTTAAGGTGCACTGTGATGGGAGCCGTGGATTCCGAGTGGGAAGCGAGTGGGGGTGGACTCATGTGGAGGGGTGGTCTCAGGTCCATAGCGTTAGGGAGGTATGTAGGCGTAGTGATGGGATTCGGGTGTTCTGTATTGGGCGAGGGAGTAGGTGTATGGTTAGGCTGGGAGTTGGTCGGCGACCATGTGTTGTGCACATGGTTTCGGAGAGTGGTGAAAAACTGAGAATTTGTCAAGGTTTTTGGGTGAGGCTTGGATCAGTACAATGCCACTTTTGTAGAGGGTGATGGTGAGGTCAGCTCGAAACGTTGATGAATGCGCTATTGTGAGCTTAGTGCCGTAGGGAATGTTCCTGGATGAGTGAACATTAAGGAATAGTGAGAGGGTGTTACGCCAAGCAGGGATTCTTCTGGAGTAAAAAACCAAGTCATTTGTGACTGTGCCTATGTCCGCACAGAAGCGTAGGTCCGCGATCAGTGTCTCAGGATGGTTTTTCAGGGTGAGGGGTTTTAAGGCTTTTGTGGCGGATTTAGGGAGGTTTGGAGGGTAGATCAGTGTGTAAGCGTTTGACCCGTAGGCGGTTAAAGCAGGGCCAACCATGATGGCTTGGGATGGGTACGCACGTAGCGAGGTGGATCAGTGAGCATCCAACATTGAGGTCAACATAAAAAAATATGTGTTTAAGAAGTTGTCCAACGGTTTATTATGAGTGACTAGTCCACTTCGAGATTGAAGAGAGGTAGAGAGCGGTCATTTTCCTATTATCGAGGAATAGTGAGTAGTGATTATGCCTGTCATTAAATTGATTATGCAGGTTGGGTAAGTACCACTACAAGATGGCCGCCACAACATAGAAGAGAGAAAGTAGTCCTCTTTCAGTTGCAGTTGGAAGTGATTTGCAGTCCTCTTTCTGTTGCTGCAGTCAGGGTTAGAGCAAGCTTCTTTCTGTTGAGACTGTTTGCCTCCTTACTTGTCTAAACAGCGCAGTCCTCTTTCTATGGGCGCTGTTTAGGAGCAACCATTTTGTCTTCGATTGAGCTGAACAGCAACACCGGTGATGTAGAGCAAAAAGTTTTCCCCTACTTTCTCCTGGATGAAATGTTAGAAATGTATTAATCACATTTTTCCCTAAGCCTGACAAATGGTCAAATATCGAGCGCACACATCACTTGAAAAGCACCGTGCTGGAGTGATTGCGCCTCGCACCCACTCCACTTGCAGTCTGCCCCAGAAATAGTAATCAAGGAGAGACGCCGGCAGTCAGCTCCCCGGGGCAATGAGGGCAGGAGGAGAGCACTCGGAGGCAGGCGGAGGTGCAGCAATGGGGCGAGCATGCAGTTTGCACCTCTATCTCTTTCTCTGGTTGCGGCCGCTAAAAAACGGCACGGTCTTTCGGGAGCGGGGGGGGGGTCAGGGGGGCCACCCTTACCTAGTTCCACGCCGATACAGAGCCGTTTGCAGTGCAGAGACGTCAAACGGGAGCCTCGGGATACTCAGGACCAACAAGGTCAGAGGTTGAGGTGACTTCCGTTGTGTTATGTCGGGCCCAGGCAGGAGTCGACATGTGGGAGCGCTGGTCTCCGGTCGCTCAGCTCTTGTCGGCCGGCTGGGCGTCGGGTTCCAAGGGTGAGGCAAGTCAAAAATCGGCAGAGCCCCTGGGCAAGCAGCAGGCGAATCCTCGAGGTTCGAGCTTAGAAAGCTGAGAAGGAAGCTCGCCGCGAAAGGTCCGTGGATTCCTGTTATTCGAGGTACGGTGAGGTAAAACTTTAAGAAATAGCCAGATTACACCGATAGATTGCTGGGCTCGATGGGCGAGGTTTCCTGGGATTTACGCAGATTGCGATCCCTAACCCCCGGAGCACTCTTGAGGAGCTCCTTCTCCATCGGCTCACCTCAGGCACCCAACCGCACCTCACCTCAGGCACCCAACCGCACTTCACCTCAGGCACCCAACCGCACTTCACCTCAGGCACCCAACCGCACTTCACCTCAGGCACCCAACCGCACCTCACCTCAGGCACCCAACCGCACCTCACCTCACCTCAGGCACCCAACCGCACCTCACCTCACCTCAGGCACCCAACCGCACCTCACCTCACCTCAGGCACCCAACCGCACCTCACCTCACCTCAGGCACCCAACCGCACCTCACCTCACCTCAGGCACCCAACCGCACCTCACCTCACCTCAGGCACCCAACCGCACCTCACCTCACCTCACCTCAGGCACCCAACCGCACCTCACCTCAGGCACCCAACCGCACCTCACCTCAGGCACCCAACCGCACCTTACCTCAGGCACCCAACGGCACCTTACCTCAGGCACCCAACGGCACCTTACCTCAGGCACCCAACGGCACCTTACCTCAGGCACCCAACGGCACCTTACCTCAGGCAACCAACGGCACCTTACCTCAGGCACCCAACCGCACCTTACCTCAGGCACCCAACCGCACCTTACCTCAGGCACCCAACCACACCTTACCTCAGGCACTCAACCACACCTTACTTCAGGCATGTTAGACGGGGACCTGGAGGGTCGGCCGAGCACAGTGATCGCACAGACAGGTAACTTCCCCCCCACAGATGGACACCACACAAAGGATCAGGGTAACACCTTTTATAGGCACTTCTGGTAGTAGAGTGGTACGATACAAGGCGATCAGGACACGATGATCCTCTCAATTCTAGTCTCTAGTAAGGGAAGGGGGTAGCGGGACAGTCTTGGTACCCACGGGTACGGAGGTGTAACGGTGATAGCTCACAATCCTCGAGCTCGGTGTTCGGATGGGTCAGACCGCGGCAGCGCCGGCAGGTCCCGAGGAGGTCGTAGGTGGTAACGGGCCGCGGCAGCGCCAGCAGGTCCCAACGAGGATGAAGGTTACAACGGGCCGCGGCAGCGCCAGCAGGTCCCACGAGAATGCAGGTTGCAACGGGCCGCGGCAGCGCCAGCAGGTCCCACGAGGATGGAAGTTACCACGGGCCGCGGCAGCGCCAGCAGGTCCCAACGAGGATGGAGGTTGCAGAGGGCCGCGGCAGCGCCAGCAGGCAGGACAATAGTTCACAAGGCAGGGCTGTGGCAGCGCCAGCAGTCCGTCAAGGATGAGTTCGTCGCGGTGTCTCTCGACTCCAGGATACAACTGCCTTCCTGTCCTGGGGCGGCCTCAGTTATAGGTCTGGCGCCCTTTGATGTCCGGACCCTCGCTCTTGGAGGTCGGGAGGTCTGGGATGAGGGAGTCCAGACACCCAGCAGGGGGATGGAGCCAGCGCCCGGGGAGGCTGGGGGTGCTCGGCACCTGGCGGGGGAGAGCCATCGACACTTCTTACTCCCATTGACATGCCAAGTGGTCCGTTCACCTCCTGGGTGGAGGGTGGTGCCGGGATGTCGGGGCCTGGCCAGGCCCAGGGTTGGGGTCGGGCTGAGGCCGCGCGGCCGCGTGGTGCCGTGTCCAAGATGGCGGCTGGGCCGGGCAATGGTGCTGACGGTGGCCCGGGCCCTGTCCTGCGGGGAGGGAGCGAGCCCTTCATGTGGCCTGTCCAACATGCGTCCCCCCCAGCTGAAGGCGGGGAGAGTCACCCATCTTCTTGGGGACTTTCCTCGTCGAGGCGGAAAAAGCGGGACAGGCCATCCGCGTTGGCGTGGTCTTGGCCAGGGCGATGCTCCACAGTGAAGTCCATCCCCTGCAGGGAGATGGACCATCGCAATAGTTTGGGGTTCTCCCCCCGCATCTGCATGAGCCATTGCAGGGGCCGATGATCTGTCTGTACCCGGAAATGGGTTCCGAAGAGGTACGGCCGGAGCTTCTTGAGGGCCCATACCACTGCGAAGGCCTCTCGCTCAATGGTGCTCCAGCGCTGTTCTCGGGGCAGTAGGCGTCTGCTGATGAAGGCCACGGGTTGGTCCACTCCTTCGGGGTTCAGTTGGGAGAGGACGGCCCCAATACCATGGTCGGAGGCATCGGTCTGCACGATGAACTCGCGGCTGTAGTCGGGGGCCTGGAGCACCGGAGCGGTGCACATGGCGGCCTTCAGCGTCTCGAAGGCCGCGTGACAGTCGGGAGTCCAGTTGACTCGTTTTGGGTTGTTCTTAGACGTGAGTTCCGTGAGGGGCCCCACAATGCTGCCATAGTCCCTCACAAACCGCCGGTAGTATCCGGTGAGCCCCAGGAAGGCTCGGACCTCTGTTTGTGTTTCGGGGGGTTGCCAGGACTGGATGGCAGCTACCTTGAGTTGGAGGGGGGCCACCAGACCGCTCCCCACTTGGTGTCCGAGGTAGGTCACGGACCCCTGGCCGATTTGGCACTTGCTGGCCTTTATGGTGAGGCCGGCCTGTTGGAGGGCCTGCAGGACCGCTCTGAGGTGGTGGAGGTGGTCTGCCCAGTGGCGGCTGTATACCGCGATGTCGTCCAGGTAGGCGGCGCTGAATTCTTCGAGGCCCGCCAATACCTGGTTCACCAGTCTTTGAAAGGTGGCTGGAGCGTTCTTCATGCCGAAGGGCATCACTCTGAAATGGTAGTGCCCGTCCGGGGTGGAGAAAGCGGAACGTTCTTGGGCCCTGGGGGTGAGGCCGATCTGCCAGTAGCCCGCTGTCAGGTCAAAGATGCTTAGGTAGCGGGCTGCCCCCATGCGGTCGACTAGTTCATCTGCTCGGGGGATAGGGTGAGCGTCGGTTCGGGTGACCGCTTTCAGCCCCCGATAGTCGATGCAGAATCGGAGCTCCGGCGTGGTGCCCGGTGCCGCGGCCTTGGGGACCAGGACGACCGGGCTGGCCCAGGGACTGTCCGAAGGCTCGATGACCCCGAGGGCGAGCATCTTGGAGACTTCTTCTTGGATGCATGTACGTACCCGATCCGGTACTCGGTACGCCCGGTGTCGGACAGGGGGACTGTCCCCCGTGTCCACGTCGTGCGGGCACCAGGAGGTGACTCCGGGTGCGAGGGAGAACAGGTTTGCGAACGGCAGCAGGAGGGCCCGGCAATCTTGACGCTGCTCGGGGGTCAGGGCCTCGGAGAGTCGGACCCCGTCCACCGAGCCATCTCTTTCCCGAGTCCTCAGTAGGTCAGGGAGGGGCTCGGAGTCTCCTTCTGTGCCACTGTCGGTCGCCATCAGCAGGCTGAGCTCTGAGCGCATGAAGTGGGGTTTGAGCCTGTTGGCGTGGAGGACCCGGAGGGGGTTCCGGGGGGACTCCAGGTCGATGAGATAGGTGACGGGACTCCTGCGCTCGATCACCTTGAAGGGCCCCGTCCATTTGTCTTGCAAGGCACACGGTTCGATGGGGGACATCACCCAGACCTGCTGACCCGGTTCAAACTCGATGGAGGAGGCATGTTGGTCGTACCACTTCTTCATGTCCTCTTGACTGGCCTCCAGATTGGCTTTAGCGATCTCCCTGAATTTCCGGGTCTGATTTCGGAGGGTCAGGAGGTATTTGTAGACGTCCGGAGGGGTCTTTAGGGGGGCCATTTCCCATTCCTCCTTCACTAGGCTGAGAGGCCCGCGAACGGGGTGTCCGTACAGGAGTTCGAAGGGGCTGAAGCCGAGGGACTTCTGGGGGACTTCTCGGTAGGCGAAGAGGAGGCACGGTAGTAGCACGTCCCACTGGCGGCGTAGGGGTTCTTCCAGTCCCATGATCATCCCCTTGAGGGTGCGGTTGAACCGCTCGACCAGTCCGTTCCCCTGGGGGTGATAGGGGGTGGTGAAGCGGTAAGTGACTCCGCACTGCTGCCAGAGGGATTTCATATACTTTGAAATAAAGTTCGTACCCCTGTCGCTGACGACTTCCCGGGGGAAGCCCACTCGAGAGAAGATCCCCATCAAGGCTCGCCCCACTACTGGGGCTGTTATAGTACGAAGGGGGACCGCCTCAGGATAGCGGGTGGTGTGGTCCACCAGGACCAGGATGAAGCGATGCCCCTGTGCTGTTCGGGGGTCCAGGGGCCCCACAATGTCTATTCCCACCCTTTCGAACGGGGTGGTCACCACGGGGAATGGTTGTAGGGGTGCCTTGAGTTTGCGGCCGCTCTTCCCGCTGGCCTGGCAGGTCGGGCAGGACCGGCAATGGTTGGAGACGTCATTTCCCATTTTGGGCCAAAAAAAGTGAGTCACCAGGCGGTGGTAGGTCTTGTCTTGGCCCAGGTGCCCGGCCAGGGGGACATCATGGGCTAGGTTCAACAGGAAGTCTCTGAAGTGGAGGGGCACCACCAGCACTCGTCCGGCCCCCAGTTCTGCGATTTTCTGCTCGCTGTACAAGAGATCATTGTCCCAATAAACCCAGTGGGCCCCGGTGGTGTCTCCTTGGCTCTGGGCGAGTGCTTGCTGTCGCAATCCCTCGAGGGAGGGGCAGGTCTTTTGTTCCTGCCGGAATTGTTCCTGGGTGGGCCCCCCTTCTTGACGCCACTGAGCCAGGTCGGGAAGCTCGGGGGGGCTGTGTGGACCCCTCTGTGGTGGGGTCCGGGTGGTCGGTCTGGAGGAAGTCTTCTTCTGGGGTGATCGAGGGCGGAGGTGCTGCCCATTCTGGTTCTTCTGGTCTAGGGATGGTGCGGGTGGCCATGGACCGGGTGGTTACGCACGCCCAGTCCGGGAGACCCAACATCCCCAGAGGCTCTCTTCTTTCCACAGCGGCCCACGGGGAGCTCTCGAGGTCGTTCCCCAGGAGGCAGTCCACGGGGGCATCGTCGCGGACAGTTACTTTCAGCATGCCGGACACTCCTCCCCATTCGAAGGGGACGCAGGCCATCCGACACAGGCTCTCCGAGTTATCTGCCGATCGGACGGGGCAAAGTACGTTTGGTAGGATTTGTTCTGGGGTCACCAGGTGACAACGGACGGCCGTCACACTGGCCCCGGTGTCACGCAGGGCCTCGGCCTTGCGCCCATTGATGCTCACCCATTGGCTGTACTTCCGAGTGTTGGCGGGCAGGGGAGTCCGCGGGACCATGTCTCTTCCTCCCAGGCATGCCAGGGTCATGGCGGCGGGTTCCCACTCGAACTGCTCCGACTCATAGGTCTCCATGTCTTCGGAGACTTGTTCTTCTCCCAGGGCGGCGGCCGCCATCTGGCGGGGCCCGGGGACCTGGTTCTTCGGGCAGGTCGGGTCACTGGCATAGTGGCCGACTCGCTGGCATCGATGACACGTCACGTTAGCTCGGAACCCCGGGCGCATCGGGGGGTTTCCCCGGCCTGCTGGGGCCGGGGTGGCGTTAGTGGGCGCGGCCGGGACGGCGTATCGGCCCCGGCCCGGGCCTCCTCCTCCTCCTCGGGGACGATGATGACCTTGGTTGGTTCTGTTCTGCTCATTCGGCCCACTCCGGGCCACTCGGGTGCTCTCCCACCGGTCGGCCTCGGTGGCGAGCTGCCGGGGTTCAGTCAATTTACTGTCGAGGAGGTGCTGCCTGAGCTCGACGAAGCAGTTGTTGGAGAGGTGCTCCCACACAATGAGATTGAAGAGTTGTTCGTAAGTGGTTACGTTGTTACCCTTGATCCACCCCTCGAAGGCTCGGCTGAAATAGTTCACGTATTCCAACCACGTCGTACCTGGGATCCGGGTGCAGTTGCGGAACCTCTGGCGGTACATTTCGGGTGTAAGCCCATATCGACTGAGGAGGGCGGCCTTCATGTGGTCATAGGATGTCATTTGATGGTCCGGAAGCTGCAGCAGGGCATCACGACCCTCGTTGACGAATCTCCCCCATAGACCGGCTCCCCAGTCACTTCGAGCGACCCGGTGGGCGGTCATGGCAATCTCATAGGCCTTGAACCACTGCTGTATGTCGTCGTTCCGGTGATATTCTCGGACCACATCCTTGGGGATGTGGACCTTCTGCTCGGTAGGACCCGGGGAGTGCAGTTGCTCGGGCACCCCTAGGTTTTTGTTCAGTTTGCGTATTTCTATCTCCGCTAGTTTGCACTCGTGCTCGTATGCCAGTCTTTTTTTCTTCGAGGTCTCTCTGTCTCTGTTTTTCCTCTCGCTCTTCTCTGAGCCGTAAGTGTTCTAAGTTTATTTTTTGTTCCGCCAGTTTCAATTCTCCGTCTAATCTGAGTCGTGCCAAGTCTAACTCGTGTAATCTATTTTTTTCCCGCTCTTGGATCTCTTCACGGGAAGGGCCTGTTCTCCGTTCTTCCGTCCGGGTGGTGTTGACTTCCGGGGCTGCGGGGTCCCGGGGGGTTGCGGTATTTGTCTCTGTCCAGGCCTCTAGGGCGTTTTTGAAGTCTTCTTTTGTGCTTAGCCCGGTGGTAGCAATGCCTAAGTCCATGCAAAATTGTTTGAGCTCTCGGTGGTTGTATTCTTCCAGCTTTTCCATCTGGAACTTCTCCGCCGATCCGCTCTCTTTGGTCGTCATTGTGGTTTTAGTCGTAGGGTGAGTTACTGTCTGTACGGTACGCGTTGGTTCGGATCCCACCGCTGCCACCAATGTTAGACGGGGACCTGGAGGGTCGGCCGAGCACAGTGATCGCACAGACAGGTAACTTCCCCCCCACAGATGGACACCACACAAAGGATCAGGGTAACACCTTTTATAGGCACTTCTGGTAGTAGAGTGGTACGATACAAGGCGATCAGGACACAATGATCCTCTCAATTCTAGTCTCTAGTAAGGGAAGGGGGTAGCGGGACAGTCTTGGTACCCACGGGTACGGAGGTGTAACGGTGATAGCTCACAATCCTCGAGCTCGGTGTTCGGATGGGTCAGACCGCGGCAGCGCCGGCAGGTCCCGAGGAGGTCGTAGGTGGTAACGGGCCGCGGCAGCGCCAGCAGGTCCCAACGAGGATGAAGGTTACAACAGGCCGCGGCAGCGCCAGCAGGTCCCACGAGAATGCCGGTTGCAACGGGCCGCGGCAGCGCCAGCAGGTCCCACGAGGATGGAAGCTACCACGGGCCGCGGCAGCGCCAGCAGGTCCCAACGAGGATGGAGGTTGCAGAGGGCCGCGGCAGCGCCAGCAGGCAGGACAATAGTTCACAAGGCAGGGCTGTGGCAGCGCCAGCAGTCCGTCAAGGATGAGTTTGTCGCGGTGTCTCTCGACTCCAGGATACAACTGCCTTCCTGTCCTGGGGCGGCCTCAGTTATAGGTCTGGCGCCCTTTGATGTCCGGACCCTCGCTCTTGGAGGTCGGGAGGTCTGGGATGAGGGAGTCCAGACACCCAGCAGGGGGGTGGAGCCAGCGCCCGGGGAGGCTGGGGGTGCTCGGCACCTGGCAGGGGAGAGCCATCGACACTTCTTACTCCCATTGACCTGCCAAGTGGTCCGTTCACCTCCTGGGTGGAGGGTGGTGCCGGGATGTCGGGGCCTGGCCAGGCCCAGGGTTGGGGTCGGGCTGAGGCCGCGCGGCCGCGTGGTGCCGTGTCCAAGATGGCGGCTGGGCCGGGCAATGGTGCTGACGGTGGCCCGGGCCCTGTCCTGCGGGGAGGGAGCGAGCCCTTCATGTGGCCTGTCCAACAAGGCACTCAACCACACCTTACTTCAGGCACCCTACCTTACCATACCACACCATACCTTAGCTCAGGCACCTTACCTTACCATACCTTAGCTCAGGCACCTTACCATACCTTAGCTCAGGCACCTTACCATACTTTAGCTCAGGCACCTCACCATACTTTAGCTCAGGCACCTCACCATACCTTAGCTCAGGCACCTTACCATACCTTACCTTGGGTACCTTACAACTCTTTACCTTGGGTACCTTACAACTCTTTACCTCGGGTACCTTACAACTCTGTACCTCGGGTACTTTACAACTCTGTACCTCGGTTACCTTACAACTCTTTACCTTGGGTACCTTACAACTCTTTACTTCGGGTACCTTACAACTCTTTGACTCGGGTACCTTACAACTCTTTGACTCGGGTACCTTACAACTCTTTGATTCGGGTTCCTCACCACACCTTACCTCGGGTACCTCACCACACCTCACCTCAGGTACCTCACCACACCTTACCTCAGGTACCTCACCGCACCTTACCTCGGGTACCTCACCACACCGTACCATGGGTGCCTCATCACACCTTGCCTCGGGTATCTCATCACACCTTGCCTCGGGTATCTCACCACACCTTACCTCGGGTATCTCACCACACCTTACCTCGGGTACCTTACAACATCTTACCTCAGTTACCTTACAGCACCTTACCTAAGTTACCTTACCTAAGTTACCTTACCTCAGGTACCTTACAGCACCTTACCTCAGGTACCTGTACCTTACAGCACCTTACCTCAGGTACTTTACAGCACCTTACTGTGCCGCTCGTGTGGTGTTTTGTTTCCCTGCATCGGGAGAGACTGTTTCGTCGAGGGACTGCGAGGACCAGCAGCCCACTTTAAACCCAGCTGCAGCCTCTTCCCTCAGTGCCTACGCCCATTGCCTGGACCTACATTTACTTCTCGCGGCCCCCGCTCCGCGGGAGCCGCTCAAGTGGTGTTTTTTTTCCCTGCATCGGGAGAGACTGTTTCGTCGCGGGACTGCGAGGACCAGCAGCCCACTTTAAACCCAGCTGCAGCCTCTTCCCTCAGTGCCTACGCCCACTTCCTGGACCTACATTTACTTCTCGCGGCCCCCGCTCCGCGGGCGCCGCGGGCGCCGCTCATGTGGTGTTTTGTTTCCCTGCATCGGGAGAGACTGTTTCGTCAAGGGACTGCGAGGACCAGCAGCCCACTTTAAACCCAGCTGCAGCCTCTTCCCTCAGTGCCTACGCACACTGCCTGGACGGTATTAACACCTTCACCAACCCGGGACGCGCGCCGGGCGAAGCCCGGGCCAAGGGCGGGCCCGTTTTAGCCCGTTCGAGCCCGAAGAGACCGGACCGGGCTCCATCTCTTTCGCTCATCTTTAAAACAAACTGTATGTACTTTACCACTGCACGTTAGTAACCTTGGTTGAGGTTTTTTATTGATTGATATGCCAGCATGGGGGAGTAAGGGTAGAGCGGTTACAGGGGGGCCTACTTTAACAGGCACCCTGGATAGTTTCATAACAAGAGCAAACTCCGTAATAGACCAAGGGATTACTCTGATGGAACGCCGGGTGTCCCAAGATTTGGCCATGGCGAAAAGATCGTCCCTGGGCCATATCGCTACTGTTCGAACCCCAGAACACCCAGTAAGTGCTAAAACAACTGAAGTACATGCACTTATTCACAGCATCCCTACCCCCGAGCAAGAAAATACTCAGCCTAGAAGTGTCTCGCATTCACTAAAAGGTGCAGAGGTTAACACGGATACAATAAGGGTCTCCTCAACAGAAAAACTTGATACCATGCAACTAAGGGAGAGAAGGGAGGGGGCAAAACCAACGAGAAAAAGGGCTAATGCAACTGCGGTGGGTGGTCGAAAGCCAAAACTAGCCAAAGGTACGGGGAATACTGACATATCCCACTATCAAAAGGGGGAGGGTGAAAGGGTCATTCAAACTAGGCAGATCGCAAAGACATTAAATTCTCAATGTGAAGACTTTATTCTGGAAGTTTTACCTAACATTGAGATAAGAAGCGAGGAAGATGAGGTACCACTGTTAAAAAAACTGAGGGCCCTGCTAAAATCCTCTCTTGCACCCCTAGAAGCTAGATTATCACAGATTGAAAAACAACTTTTACAATTGGAAGCGATTACTGTGGGATTGTCAACCACTTTGAAGGAAAAGGAGCTATGCCCAAACAATGCATTGGTAAACACCGAGTCCTTTACTCAAGAAACTAGTAAATCCCCGCCCCTTCCCAAGCAACTAAATTCAAATAACCTAAGAGCATCAACGAGCAACCCACTGCCATAATTATTTGGTCCCACTGTTCCCCCTGAGAAAGGTACCCCCCCAAATGATGTTAGAGGGGTCCTGATATTAAATGTACCTCAAGGGTGACATGTTATAAACCTTCCTCCAGAAACAAGCCCATACCTAGTGGTATTAACTGGAGTTCCAGAAATAACTACTAACACGGAGGAATCATTTATGACCCTGAAAAATAAAGTAGCATATTGGCTAAACACTAATCGACCTTTACCCCCCATATGACGAGTAAAATACTGATGGTTCGAAGAACAGCATGGGTGGGGAACAGCACAAAAACAATCCTGGGTGACTGTGTATTGGTCAATTTTGGAGATCCCCGCATGGTTGACCACATTTGTAGTGGGAGAAACTATAAAACACATTCACTTATTGAAGCCTGGCCACTTTCTTACTTTTACCCCGTAACTGAAATACCTGCCTGCGATGACAACTGGACACGGGTTACGTATCAGAATCAGGATAGAAGAGAAAGAGGGGGTACGGCCAAATAAATAGATGGAGAGGCGTCCCGACCGAAAATAGGTTTAGTTGTCTAGAGATGGTGGACTGACTGAGGTCCACTGTAGAACAAAACAATGAAATCAAAGATGGGCTATGGAACCAAAACTTTCAATTTCCTCCTAAGCGCACTGCACTAGGTAATAAGGACTAGCAAAAAAATGGTCAGGGGTTCTGCCCATTTAACCCTCCCATACCTGAGCAGGAGACATCCTAAGATGAAAATGTAGCAAAAAAAGGTACCAAAGGGATTGATCCAAATTTAATTTTCAAAGAAGAAACAATTAATTCTCTTGTGACAAAAATCAAACATGCAGAAAATTCATATATAAATTCTTCAGTGCACATATGAGCGGACATCAAGGGGAGCACACCAGCCAACTATATATCTACAAATTATCACATATACATATATACAAATATACATTACATTTACAATTACACGTTTCTATGTACCCCAAACATAACAAACCAAATATATATACACAAATATATATATATATATGTATCCTAATTCGGATCGGTGCCTCCACTTAGTTTCTAATGAGTGCAAAACACAATTGTAGTCCCAAGAGTAAAGCACCTGGGGGATATAAAGTCAACCCAGTCTATATTTATATAGGTGCCAATCAGAAAAAAATCCAACAAATAATTTCAACGTAACAAGGGACTCCAATTGAAGCAAAAGGTGTTTGCTTCAATTGGAGTCCCTTGTTACGTTGAAATTATTTGTTGGATTTTTTTCTGATTGGCACCTATATAAATATAGACTGGGTTGACTTTATATCCCCCAGGTGCTTTACTCTTGGGACTACCATTGTGTTGTGCACTCATTAGAAACTAAGTGGAGGCACCAATTATAATTAGGATAGATATATATATATAGATTTGTGTATATATATTTGGTTAGTTATGTTTGGGGTACATAGAAACGTGTAATTGTAAATGTAATGTATATTTGTATATATGTATATGTGATACTTTGTAGATATATAGTTGGCTGGTGTGCTCCCCTTGATGTCCGCTCATATGTGCACTGAAGAATTTATATATGAATTTTCTGCATGTTTGATTTTTGTCACTAGGTAATAAGGACAACAGTAATTGCTCCATTGATAAGTGCGCAACAGGGAATCTTAATACCCCGCCGGCTTCATCACCAGTGGTGCCTCAAGAACAAATGATGGTAGACAACCAACGGGGGATAGAAATTGAATTAGTACAAACACCGCCGTGCACTAGTCCGGTTGTTTTCAATAACGACAGAGCCCCAAATGATACTGCATCTAAGAGTGATGCTATTAGCCTATTATCCTGGAACGTAGCAGGCTTATTAAACAAATGCAAGGACCCAGCGTTCTTGTCTTTTATAGAAAATTACTCAGTTATTTGTTTACAAGAATGCTGGGAGAGGGAGGAAATCCATATTAATGGTTTCCGTACTTTTTTCACACCTGCCAAATTGTCAAGGAGGGGTAGGAATTCAGGGGGCTCTGTACTTATATATCCAATACGGCAGCCGTTACTGTGGGAAAGTATAATATGCAATCAGAGTACTATCAGATTCTTCCAATAACCCTGGGAGAAAACCAATCTTGTGCCTTGGTTAACCTTTATAATAATATCCCAAGGGAAGAACTAAATAATGTTTTTGAGGGACTTATACAAGGCATGCAGAAATGGATCGAGCACAGGCAGGGGGGGGGGGGGGAACTGTATTATATTAATGGGAGACTTTAACTGCCATTTATGTAATCATAGCTGCTCGGGTGTCTGTGGGTTGGAGAATTTAAAGGGTGACCCTTGCACTCATTTCGAACATACCAGCACTGGGAGTTTCTTTAACTCTTTGATTTCCCAATTAGATCTGGGATTTGTAAATGAATTATGCAGTCCTCCGGCTATTTTCCAACCTACCTATAATGGTAGGGGGTGTTGTTCTGTGATAGATTTTGCCATGGTTTCCAATTGTTATTCATGCAATATTCTTGGCTTTGAAACGGGAAACATAGCACTAAGCGATCACTTCCCCATTAGTTTCTACTTATACTGCCCATCGCGAATTAACAAGAACAATGATGCAATTGATAATCTTTATAACTATGGGTTAACCTTATCAAAATCAAATGGTTACTCTATAAAATGGAATAAAGTTGATTCCACGGTTCTTCTTGCAACATTGGTGAAAACTCAGTATGAGGACTTTATGATCTGCCTATCAGAAAACACCGACTGTCCTTTAGTAATTGCAGCCTTTCAGAAGATCTCTGATGAAATAAGTAAGGCTTTCAAAAGGACACCTAGGAAAGGTGCGAGTGTAAAGGCAGAGGGGTGGTTTGATTCTGCGTGTAGTAAGGCCCACGCAGTCCTAAAAACAACTCTTAAGAGGGAACCAAAAAATGGTATTGAGATAAGAAAGGCAAGAGCCATATATTATTCTACTATTAAATCTAGGAAAAAGGAATTGAAGCAGGAAGCTTGGCGTGTTTTACATCAAGCATGTATCCTGAAGGATAACATTGGCTTTTGGAAGGCAGTTAATGCCCCTTTCTTTGTGAACAGAAACACTGACTCCATAGAGAGGGCCGTAAATGAAGGAACCTGGGTAAATCACTTTACTGCACTGTATACAGAAGATGAGCATGTGGGAACATGGCACACTAACAGCCCCGGGTGGGGGGGGATAAATCCACAGGGTTTGTTCCCATTAGATATCGAGTTTACGCTATCTGAGGTGAAATTAGCAATTGCGGAAAGCGCAGCTGGTAAAGCAGCAGGCCCTGATGGGGTCCCAGTAGTTATTTATAAGTCAAATACAAAATTATGGGCGCCCCTCCTGACTAATGTTCTTAATAGTAGCAATAAAATAGATTTTATTGACACCTGGCAACAGGCGATCGTGGTACCAATATTTAAAAAAGGGGATCGAAATGACCCAAAGTGTTATAGGCCCATTTCCCTTTTAGACTCTCTGATGAAAGTGGCAGGCAGAATTATTCTAAATAGGTTGCAGACATGGGCAGAAGAGACAGGTGCTCTTTCGAAATTCCAGTACGGTTTTAAAAAGGGATTGGGTACTGTTGAACAAGGCCTAAATCTGGCAATAATAGTAGGGAAATACGTGGTGGCAAAAAAAGGCAGCTTATATTTAACGTTCGTGGACCTGAGTTCGGCCTTTGACTGCCTGAGTCACGAAATTGTATGGGATACTCTGTCACAACTGGAAATCGAACCCACCATGTTGAATTTTATTAAGGAATTATATAGGGGCGCAGGGGCAAAGGTACGCTATGGATGTAAGGGTGAATGCACATCTATATTCCCCACAATGAAAGGAGTCCGACAGGGCTGCATTCTTGCGCCCTTTTTATTCAACCTTTATATAAACAGCGTGGCCAATCATCTCATTACAGAAAAACTGGACTTTCCACAGATCATAGACAGCCCAGTTCCTATACTACTGTACGCAGATGACGCGGTAATCATGGCTAGAAGCCAAGCAGGCCTACAACGCGCGCTCACCACGTTTTCAGATTATATGGGAGCCAGAGGCCTGAAAATCAACATTGGGAAAACTTTTAGCATGTGTTGTTCAAATAAAATTAATGTTCAATGCACCACGTATTTAGCAAAGTCAAAGATAGAGACAACGAATAGCTTTTCTTATTTGGGGATTATTTTTAATAGGAGGGGGACTTGGTCGTCAGCAGCCGCTACAAGGCAATTAGCCTTTGCTAGCGCAATTGGAGCTGTACGACAGTTCGCAAATAAATTGGGGGGTCGACCAGTACACATTTTAGTGGATATTTACAAATCAAAATGTGTGTCCACTGTAACATATGGGGCAGGTATATGGGGGATTGCAGATACTCAGGAAATTCAACTGTGCAAAAATGCTTTCCTCCGCTATCTATTAGCTGTCCCAGGTTCAACATCTACTTATGTATGCCATAAAGAATTAGGGCTGGAATACGTTTCAGATCTTATTAAAATAAGCCCAGTGCTTTTATGGCATAAGGTTTGGACAGCTGAAGAAACCGGGTTTAAAAGGGAAACCATACAGGATTGTTTAAAGCTCCAGGGGGCACATAAAATCAAGTGGCTCCGATATGTAAAGGGCTTCTTAACAGAGACTGGGCATCCCGAATATTTTGATTCCCCTATTGACTTAATGTTAATCACCAGGGGAAAAATTTTAAAGAAAGATGTCTTGAATTGTTAGAGAATAAACGCTGGCAGCTTGAGGGAAAAAAGGGGTCTGTATTACAGAATCAAATAATATCGCAGGGACATGGCCTACAGCAATATTTAACTTCTATCCAGAGCAGTTACTCAAGGATGATGTTAACACGATTCAGGGGAGACAGCTTTTTTAGACTAGTTACCTTCCCAGAAGCAAATAGCTGGACAAAAAAACGGATTTTGTGTCCCTGCGACGATGGATCACAACAGTGTATTATTCACTGTGTTTTATTCTGTAAATTCTACTCTCACCCTAGGAAAAAGCATATATTATTCCTATTGAAGAAATGGGGGTTAAGACAGTGTAGACCAGCCCTTTTGAAACTTCAGATGCTGGAAGATGAATTGACAATATATTTAGTATCAGCATTCTTGAAATCTTTTATTAGATGTAGATCCTCCATGAATTGAACCCCCTTAATTGCTTTTAAAAGTGTCTTATTCTGCAATATATAACTGCAATGTGTAATTAGATGCAGATCCATTATGAAATGAAACCTTCTAATTGTTTTTAACATTGAAAATGTTTGTAATGTATTTTATCTTGTTGCTTTTATGATTTTAAAATAAAAAATCGAATAAAGCTATCTTTGGACTTTGACTACAGCACCTTACCTCAGGTACCTTACAGCACCTTACCTCAGGTACCTTACAGCACCTTACCGAAGGTACCTTACAACACCTTACCTCACCTCATGTACCTTACCTCAGTTAGGACACAAGAAGGGTAGCTGTTAAAAGAAAGGAGTTGTCTAGTTGGAATGTGAATGGAGTAAGGGAATCTACCTTATAGGAAGGTTTTGCCTCACACACCCATGTGAGTGTCATTCTTCATCACCGGGCTTAGGTCCTCCTGGGATCGGTGCTGCAATGCCCCACATGAGAGCTCTTTTGCGGCGATCTCTTTGCATATAGCCATGATGAGGAGTGCGCGTATGTGTGCAGAAAGGTTAGTAAGTGGTGAAATAAAGTGATTTAAAACTACCTCTAGGGAATAAGAAGCTATTTTAATCACTGGTCCCCCTGACAGCTTAAAAACACTATAGCCCCTAAGAAAACTCGTTCATACTAAAAAAATTAGATCAAGGTGGAAACTCTATATCAAACACAGAGCCATGAGGACCATCTGAACCTCACTGCACCATATCTCACCTCAAGTACCTTAAGTTCCTTTACCTCAGGTATCTGACCGCACCTCACCTTATTGGACCTCACCTCAGGTACCTCACCCTATGGTACCATAGTTCAACTCGGGTACATTACCATACCTTATCTCTGGTACATTACAGTGTCTTACCTCATGTACCTTACATACCTTACCTAGAGTACCTTACCATACCTTACCACAGGTACGTCATCACACTTTACCTCCGGTACCTTACCACACTTTACCTCGTGTACCTAAAAATAGCTTATCTTGGGTAACTCACCATACCTTATCTTGGGTAACTCACCATACCTTATCTTGGGTAACTCACCATACCTTATCTTGGGTAACTCACCATACCTTATCTTGGGTAACTCACCATACCTTATCTTGGGTAACTCACCGTACCTTATCTTGGGTAACTCACCGTACCTTATCTTGGGTAACTCACCATACCTTATCTTGGGTAGCTCACCATACCTTATCTTGGGTAGCTCACCATACCTTACCTCAGGTACCTTACCATACCTTACCTATGAAACATTACCATACTTTACCTCGGGTTCCTTATCGCTCCTTACCTCTGGTACTTTACCGCTCCTTACCTCGGGTACCTTACCGCTCCTTACCTCGGGTACCTTACCGCACCTTACCTCGGGTACCTTACCGCACCTTACCTCGGGTACCTTACCGCACCTTACCTCGGGTACCTTACCGCACCTTACCTCGGGTACCTTACCGCACCTTACCTCGGGTACCTTACCGCACCTTACCTCGGGTACCTTACCGCACCTTACCTCGGGTACCTTACCGCACCTTACCTCGGGTACCTTACCGCACCTTACCTCGGGCACCTTACCGCACCTTACCTCGGGCACCTTACCGCACCTTACCTCGGTTACCTTACCGCACCTTACCTCGGTTACATTACCGCACCTTACCTCGGTTACCTTACCGCACCTTACCTCGGTTACCTTACCGCACCTTATCTCTGGTACCTTACCGCACCTTACCTCGGTTACCTTACCGCACCTTATCTCTGGTACCTTACCGCACCTTATCTCTGGTACCTTACCGCACCTTATCTCTGGTACCTTACCGCACCTTATCTCTGGTACCTTACCGCACCTTATCTCTGGTACCTTACCGCACCTTATCTCTTGTACCTGACCTCAGTGTCTGTTGATTATTTGGGTCCCCCTTACTCCCCTTTATTGTACAAAGCTGTACCACAGAGTTGGTGGAGGTCTGTTCCCATGCTAGCACAACTCAGTGCCCCTTACCTAGAAGGAAATAAAACTCTCCTTGCCTAGTGGAGAACACTACTGCTTACCCTGAGCCTACTTCTATAACTACAAAAACCTGTGACAGAACTACTATGGGTTAGATAAGGTCTAAACAGCCAACAATGCAGCCCAGTTCTGCGGAGTCCCAACCCCAACCGCTGTGATGGTTACGGACATCCATGATACACCGAAGCCTTCTATGCAACTTCACTTCGACAAGGTGCTGACTGCAATCATGGATACCAAGCTAACACTCCAACACGAGATCAATGCTGTGTTGATGGAGTTGCGATTGATCTGGGCAGAACACAGCAAACTAGCAGATCAGATGGACGAGTTGAAAATTCTCTGTATGAGTTACAGCTAGAACAGAAGGCACTGAACCCTAATGTAGGGGACCTCTCAGAGAGAATGTGCGTCCTGGAACGACGCGTAGAAGACGCGGAAGGGCCTAACTGGCGCAATAATAACAAGTGGACCTACTGTGCTTTTACACCGGTTTACATAAAATGGAAAATGTTATGTGGCCAGATAAACATGTACAAACCCAACTCAGAGAGGCCAGGGAACTCTAACAAAACAATGAAGCATTTATGGTGCCAAGCCTATAAAGAATACATAGCATGGGTGCATGACAAGAAGTGTAGACCTGGTAGTTGTTGGCATGGATCATTAGACCCGAGGGACGCCCATCACCCAAGTCAGTTTGGATGACAATACCCCAGTCTGTGCCTCTGGTGAAATTAATATGGCATTCCAAGTATACTATGAATCCTTATATGGACGACAAGACTCTTTAGACCATCGTGGCCTGGCAGCAATTCTTGGGGGGTGGTGTGGAATGGTGGTCGACACAGGGTGCCAATGGAGATTCTTCAATCCGCTCTCATTGATGGGGGCTTGGGAGCCCTTTACTTTGAGTTTTATTATTTGTCTGCCCAATTACAGTGGGTGGCACAGTGGCTGGCTGGTTCCTGCAGGGAGGAAATGGGCCTGACTGGTAGATTTACTCCTCAAGAAGTATTACTAGTGAAGCTTCTGGCTTAAAAGGCTGACCTCCCGTGGCTGTGGATTCTGTTGCCTGTGGGCCTGGAGTGTTGGAAGCGATTTATATGACAAACAGCTGGGAACCCACTATACAGGCCAGAATTACCACTGATAGGATTGTTTGTTGTTGAGTTTTTTGATTTTGCTGAATGGCCACTGATATAATTTCTTTCTTAGACACATGTGGAGCACTGCAATGTGGCAAAACACCTTATACAGTTTCCTGCTATCCTGGAAACTCCCTTAGAGGTATTTTACACGCAGTGTTAATAAATGACTGACATTAAGGTACCGTAATTAATATTTCAGACAGGCAGAATAAGTAACAAGTAACAAGTAACCAGTATAGCCAGGATCCTTCTGAGGCGAAAAGCCGGGAATAACGTCAGCTAGAATTTTAATATTGTATCGTGATTACTGTATTTTTAAACTCACCTACTTTCTGGGCACTTATCTCTGTAGCCACAGACATCCACAGACATCCCCGCACAGCGGATTTAGCGCTGTTACAGGTGAGGGCTTGTATTTCTGCCGCCATTTCCTGGTCCCTCCGGACACGCCCACTTGGGCTGGCCACGCCCCCATCATCAGGCCATTTAAACGCGCGCTGAGTGCGAGCGCGGTGTATAGCCAGGATCCGCCCGAGGCGAAAAGCCGGGAGCAACGTCAGCTAGAATTTTAATATTGTATCGTGATTACTGTATTTTTAAACTCACCTACTTTCTGGGCACTTATCTCTGTAGCCACAGACATCCACAGACATCCCCGCACAGCGTATTTAGCGCTGGTACGGGTGAGGGTTTGTATTTCTACAGCCATTTCGTGGTCCCTCCGGACACGCCCACTTGGGCTGGCCACGCCCCCATCATCAGGCCATTTAAACGCGCGCTGAGTGCGAGCGCGGTGTATAGCCAGGATCCTCCTGAGGCGAAAAGCCGGGAGCAACGTCAGCTAGATTTTTATTTTGTATCGTGATTACTGTATTTTTAAACTCACCTACTTTCTGGGCACTTATCTCTGTAGCCACAGACATCCCCGCACAGCGGATTTAGCGCTGGTACGGGTGAGGGTTTGTATTTCTGCGTCCATTTCCTGGTCCCTCCGGACACGCCCACTTGGGCTGGCCACGCCCCCATCATCAGGCCATTTAAACGCGCGCTGAGTGCGAGCGCGGTGTATAGCCAGGATCCACCTGAGGCGAAAAGCCGGGAGCAACGTCAGCTAGAATTTTAATATTGTATCGTGATTACTGTATTTTTAAACTCACCTACTTTCTGGGCACTTATCTCTGTAGCCACAGACATCCACAGACATCCCCGCACAGCGGATTTAGCGCTGTTACGGGTGAGGGCTTGTATTTCTGCCGCCATTTCCTGGTCCCTCCGGACACGCCCACTTGGGCTGGCCACACCCCCATCATCAGGCCATTTAAACGCGCGCTGAGTGCGAGCGCGGTGTATAGCCAGGTTCCTCCTGAGGCGAAAAGCCGGGAGCAACGTCAGCTAGAATTTTAATATTGTATCGTGATTACTGTATTTTTAAACTCACCTACTTTCTGGGCACTTATCTCTGTAGCCACAGACATCCACAGACATCCCCGCACAGTGGATTTAGCGCTGTTACGGGTGAGGGTTTGTACTTCTGCCGCCATTTCCTGGTCCCTCTGGACACGCCCACTCGGGCTGGCCACGCCCCCATCATCAGGCCATTTAAACGCGCGCTGAGTGCGAGCGCGGTGTATAGCCAGGATCCTCCTGAGGCGAAAAGCCGGGAGCAACGCCAGCTAGAATTTTAATATTGTATCGTTATTACTGTATTTTTAAACTCACCTACTTTCTGGGCACTTATCTCTGTAGCCACAGACATCCACAGACATCCCCGCACAGTGGATTTAGTGCTGTTACGGGTGAGGGCTTGTATTTCTGCCGCCATTTCCTGGTCCCTCCGGACACGCCCACTTGGGCTGGCCACGTCCCCTCCATCATCCTTTCCACTTCCATAAAATATGTACACCCACTGGAAGCGCAGCGGACGAGCGCAGCGGGCGCGATGACTGCGCGCCGAAGGCGCGCTTAAGGCAAGCTCGTCTCGCTCGTCCGCGCCGAGACCGGGCCCAGGGCCACTTCCCCTGACCCTGTTGTGCCGTGCCCCGCTCAAACTCCAACTTTGTTCAAATATTCTTCCGCTCAACTTCGAAATTTTAAACCTCCGACAAATCTCCCACATTCTATACCTCACCTGCTGCATACTGACCCTATGGTAGGCCCTAATAAATGTCCTACATGCACTACTCCTATTCCTTCGGCTAACTCCCCCCCTCAGATTCGGGCCGCACCTATTAATGTACGCTTCGTTCCTAAACACAAAACCGAGATCTTGGAATTTATTGAGTCACATAACCTTGATCTATTATTCGTTACCGAGACCTGGGGTGATAACGCCTCAGGCCCGGATTTCAAGGAGGCCATCTCCGAAGAATACTGCATGCACAGACTAGACAGAATCAAAAGGAAGGGTGGAGGGATAGCCATTCTTTATAGGAATTGCTTCAAAGTTAAAATCATCGAACTTAAACACAATGACTGTGAAGCCTTTTCCTTCTCCATCAGTCTCTCCGGCAATCAATCATTCATAGGCATCTTGCTCTATCGCCCGCCTGGATCTAGATCTAAATTTCTAAACAACCTTAACAACCTAATAGAGATCACAGCGGGAGCTCCACATTTTACCATACTGGGAGACTTCAATTTCCATCTGGAATCCACTGGGGACCCTGATACCATCGCGCTAACTAACGATCTATTAGCAGCCGGCCTTCAGCAAACTGTTGATCAGCCTACGCACAAGGCCGGCCACATCCTAGATGGGATATTCACCGGTAATCCGCATATCTTGATCTCAGATGTGATCCCTCTTATTTGGATGGATCACTCAGCAGTTTGCTTCTCCATCAAACTTAAGTCCCCTCCATCTCCTATCGCTTCATCCTCTCCTATCTCCTCTAGAGACTGGAAAAATATCAATACTTCTCATCTCGCCTCTATGCTGTCCGATGGAGGAGTGTGGCTCACTGATTAGAGCGGCAGACCCTGATGCAGAGGTTTGGCCCGGGACCAGGGTTCAATTCCCGACGCGGCAGGGTCCTGAGCCCAAAAATGTCCACGGACTCGATAATTCTCGCCTCGGTGCCTATTCTAATCATGGGGTCCCACGCTGCAACTCTGGGCAATAGTTGCTTAATCTCCACTACGGCGCCCACCCACTGCGGAATGCCTGGCTTTCACCCTGGGGATACCCAGTAGGGGTTATCTCACAGGGAAAAGCCAGGACGGGTTCCCAAGGCAAGCGCCTTGATGCCTTCGGGTGATACGTGCGCTATATAAGTCACAATACATACATACATACATAACATCAGCACTACGGAACCGGACCCGTCGTTAGCCTCCAGTAATTACCTCAACAGTCTAGAAATGGCTTGTCACAAACTAGCACCTTTAAAAACTTCCCAACGCAGCAGAAAGCTCCCTTCCGCCCCTTGGTTTACGGAATCCCTACGTCTTCAGAAACAACACTGCAGAAATTTGGAACTAACTTGGCGTCGCTATTACAACCCCACCGATAAAATCTCATACAAATGCGCCCTCACCAAATATAAATCTCTCATCACCGCTGAAAAAACGAGTTATTACACCTCCCAAATCAATCAGGCAAAAAACTCTGCAAGAGAACTGTTTCAAGTAGTTACTCATCTTTCTAATCCCCCTGCCCCTCGTCCCGACGTATCTCAAGCCCTCTGTAACTCCCTTGCTAATTTCTTTAAAGATAAAGTCACCTCTATTTTTTCAGCTTTCACTCTTAAATCCTCCCCCACCACTATTACCAATCAACCTCCGCCTACCAATGCCCCTATTCTCTTGGTCTTCGAGGCGACCACTGAGGAACAAGTCCGACGTCTACTTTCCGGCACAAAATCAGGATCACCCTTAGATCCATGCCCTCCTGCCATTCTCAATCTCATTCCAAAGCCATATCCCCCGCATTGACGAACATTTGCAATGCTATGTTCACCACCGGACTATATCCCTCAGTCTGGAAAGAGGACATCATTAAGCCACTCCTAAAAAAAACCACTCTTGATTCCCTTCTCCCAGCCAGTTATCGACCTATCGCATGTCTCCCCTTCCCAGTTAAAATATTTGAAAAAACTATGAATATTCAACTTTCCAAATTCATAGATAATACCAACTTATTGGATGAAACCCAATTTGGGTTTAGACAGGGGCATGGAACCGAAACTGCTTTAATAAAAGCGGCAGATGAAATAAGGATGAAATTGGACAAAGGAGGAGTGGCAGTATTAATACTGCTAGATCTCTCCGCAGCCTTTGACACGGTCGATCATGCCACCTTGATCGGCCGTGTCTCAGCTATAGGCATTCAGAACAAGGCTAAAGAACTTCTCGCCTCCTTCTTAGCTAACCGTTCACAGACAGTAAAAATGGGCCCTTTCACCTCCCATACCTTCACCCTCCCTTGCGGAGTACCACAGGGCTCCTCGCTAAGTCCGACACTGTTTAACATTTATGTTTCGGACTTGGCGAGGGTGATAAAGTCATATGGCATTGCTCTTACGACCTACGCCGATGACACCCAATTGGTGCTTTCCGTACACAATGACGGAGCGACAGTTGCTGCAAACTTTCAAAAAGGAATGCAGGCAATCAGTTCCTGGATGTCATCAAACTGTCTCAAATTAAATTCTGACAAGACAGAGGTGATGACATTCGGGAAACTGGAACCTACGTGGTCCCTTCAATGGTGGCCAACTGAGATGGGTCCACCACCAGAACCTGGCACCAAGGTTCGTAATCTTGGAGTCACATTTGACAATAAAATGACATTCCATCACCATGTTAAGTCCGTGGTCTCTTCATCTTTTTTCACCTTGAAAAAAATCAAAAAACTTTTGCCCTACCTTCCCACTTCTGTCGGCAAAACCCTAATTAGCACTTTGGTTTTTGCCAAAACTGACTATTGTAACGCCCTCCTTTTGAACGCCCAGGAAAAAGTCCTTAACAGGCTACAGCTAGTTCAGAACTCCTCAGCTAGAATCTTATTGGGCATCCCTAAATTCACTTCCATCTCCCCGTATATCAAACAACTGCACTGGCTCCCAGTAAGGAGCCGTACAAAGTTTAAGGCATTGTGCATTGCCTACAAAGCCATAAACAACTTAGGCCCACAGTTTCTTAAAGACGCCCTCTGCCCTCTTGAAAACCCTAGAACGCTACGCTCCTCCTCAGCTCGTCTGCTCAAAGTTCAACAAACAAAAAAAGCCAACTGGGGTGACAGATGCTTTACGATCTCCACAGCTAGACTTTGGAACGCACTTCCCCTTCACATCAAAACGGCCCCTACGCTTATCAGCTTTAGGAAGAAATTAAAAACTTGGTTATTCCCATATTAAAATTCACCATAGCTAACGTTCTGTATACTGAGCGCCGAGACACCCCCGGGTAGTTGTGCGCTATAAAAATTGCAAGAAACATAAACATAAACATAAACATAAACATAACCCATGGACGCATGTTAAAACCCTGTGGTACCACCAGCCAGTGATGCATGTGGGGTCATATCTCATACTGGGGATAACTGTTAAGGATATTGATTACATCCTTGAGAAGTGCTATGAATATATGATTGGAATATCTGTTGTAACATTTCTCTAAAGATATCTTTAAAAAAAATAACACTCTTGGCAGAGCCAGGAGAGAAAACAGGATTGAGTTTACCTTGAACCCACAGTACAAAGTGGTGCTGAACCTCTGCTGGCAGCAAACACACCTTAGTAAGGGCATTAGCAAGAGGCAAGCTGCCATAACCTACAAGCTATCCCTAGGCTGAACATGTATACCAGACGGTTGTTGAAGACCTGGTCCACCTAGAGGGAAAAAAAAGAGAGAGTGTGTGAGCCTACAATCTGTCCCTGTACTAAACACTCATTGCAGAGCAAGGAGATACAATACGAGAGGCAAGTTGCCTTGAACAAACTATACAAAGTGGTGCTGTGGCTCCGTTGGCAGCAAATACACCTCCATGAGGGCATTAGCACGAGGCAAGCTGCCATAAAGCTACAGGCTAACCCTGGGCTAAACATGGGTACTTGAAGGTTGTTGAAGACCTGGTCCACCTAGAGGGAAAAAACAGAGTGTACTCCTATAATCTGACCCTTTACTAAACATTGTTGGTGTAGCCAGGTGAAACCAAAGGAGATGGACGTTGCCTTGAACCAACTGTACTGAGAGAGTGTTCCTACAACCTGTCCCTGTACTAAACATTCATGGCAGAGCGAGGAGATACAAAACGAGAGGCAAGTTGCCTTGAACCAACTGTATAAAGTGGTGCTGTGGCTCTGCTGGCAGCAAAAATACCTCAGTGAGGGCATTAGCTCAAGGAAAGCTGCCATACACCTACAAGCTGTCCCTAGGCTACACATGTGTACTTGACGGTTGTTGAAGTTCCTGGTATACCTAGAAGGGGAAAAAAGAGTGTGTGCCTACAAACTGCCCCTGTACTAAACATTCACGGCAGAGCGAGGAGATACAACAAGAGAGGCAGTTTGGCTTGAACCAACTGTCCAAACTGGTGCTTTGGCTCTGCTGGCAGCAAAAACACCTCAGTGAGGGCATTAGCTCAAGGCAAGCTGCCATAAACCTACATTAATGGTTGTTGAAGTTCCTGGTCCGCCTAGGAGGGAAAAAGAGAAGGTCTATAACCTGACCCTATGATCCTCTTATTGAAAGAGAAAGAACTAGATCCGTATTCCTAGAGCGTATACCAAGATGCTTCCCAGGACGCCCACAGATTTGGTATACCTTCTAAGTCACCGACTTACCAGAATGTTTCTTTGGCAACATCCAACAGTCTTGTCAGCGTGACGTGATTGTTCATCTTCAACTTAATCACAGACATTAAAGTGTTCTCACGAGTACGGTTTCCATCATGTGAAGAAAAAACATAATTTATTGATTAAGTACTAAATAACACATCCCCAAATTGCCTCCTTCCATTTCTTTCATACTCACCCTCTTGTTGTATGGCATTTTAGGATCCAAGTGAATTTTCCCAATCCATGCCCTTATATAGGTACAATTCACATTGCCCTAATTTAGGCATAGAAATCATTCCCTTATTTAGACATAGGCCATGCAGCCCAAATACAGGCATGGCTACTTCCACCCGTAACAAAATGTCACAACGATTTCCTGGAAAATCGACTTAAGCAGTCAGGGACCTTCCCTTGCTTCAATATTGATTTGTCCAAGAACTCATGTACTTTACAAAGAACTACTATTCCCTTGGGGTTCTTTCCTGATGTTATTATGCCCGACTTTACGTCAAACTAGACACCTTCAAGTTATAAATATGCCTTCACTTGCTATAGCAAGACACGGTGGTTCGGAGCAGTTCGACTATCTACTTGCCCGATGCAGCTCGCTACAGCAAGTGCCGAAGGAAGTTGACCCTCCAGCTGACGTACTGATCGAGAGGCTGCATTTCTCACGGGGAGAATCCAGCTCCAGTACTTCCAAGCTCCCCTTGTGGGGTGTTGGGAAATCGAGTCCCGAGACGGAGATACCAGACCTCCTTCATTCTAAACTAAAGGTATGGAGCTGATTAGAACCTAGAGAAACCTTGGATAGATTCTTGGCAAAGAAAACTAAACCTATTCAACACCACACTTACTCCTTCCCGCGTACTAGGCTTAGGTTAGGTACATTGGGGTAGGCGTATTTTAAAAGCACCAGTTGAGTACTTTTAGCCCTTGTTATTTATGTATGTATTTATATATGGTTTAGAAACCATACAATGCTCTTACAGTACTATTTTATAATATTGTTCTCGCTGTACACATTATACTTTGCAGTCTGCATTACAATTGTAGCAGTTCACTTTACTTGCATGAGAAAGAAGACTGTTCAATAAAACCTTTTATTGAAAACGCCTGTCTCTCCATTTCTCTGCACCTCTGTAGAAACTAAGCATGCACAAATAGCTTGGGTGACATACTTATCTATTGTTTCCGCGACTCTAGAGATACTTTTCTTATTCTTGGAAAACAAAGTTGTCATGTTTATGCGGTTGTCAGAATTTAATCCCTTCTTGTGAATTCGAGAAAGTTTCTAGTGACCTCTGAGCTAGCTGGCATTCACTATTAAGTTTAATACATTCAATAGAGACCTAGCCCACCTCAGTCTTACGTCTAATCTATAGGATATAGTATTCCAATGCAAAGAGCCTATTGGGAATATTGGAACTACACTACATGGCGCCCAACGTTTGGTAAGGCACTAATTTAACGCTAGATACTAAAGTAACTCAGTCGTGCTTTTCTCAGAGACCCCTTTTTCCAGTAAAATACTCCAATAGACGTCTGGAGTGGGCAAAAGGATAAAACATCCACCATAACTGAGTAGGACGAAACTCCTATGTTTTGTTTTTTGTTTTCTTTCCAATGTTGAAGAATACAGTGTTCCACAATATTGTGCACCTTATCTTTGTATCCTTGAAACTTGCTCTGAAACTTTCATTAAACAATGACCGAAGGAACAACAACGCAACCGGTGGAGCTGCAGCCCTACCCGGATTAGACGTTACAGGTTTCCGACAAGATGAGTTGGATGCTATAATCATTCCAGAAAATTTAAGGAAAGCCATCACTATAAAACTTATAACAAACGGCCTATCATCAAGAGGTGGTAGGGTAATTTTTGTGATAGAAGCACACGAATATCGGCAGACAGAGGTATTCTATTCATGGATTAACTTCCCTGAAGCAAATTCAGTAACACATGTGTTTCACTTCTATAAGGTAGAGGAACATCCAATGGAATACGTTCCTTTCGAGGATATTGAGATTCCACTAACTTACCAAGAGCATGTACTCTGGTTGAAAGGCGCCCTACACCATCAAAATCACATTACCAGGCTCGGTCCACTAGGCAGACATGGAGCAATATGGCCGGTACTAGCTAGCTATACACCACATCCTGACATTGAAGAAATGTCAGGTGATGAACTATTAGTTCAACTAAAACAACTAATAAAACTACATAGACAATTGGTTAAATATGTCATGCAGACTCTAACAGTCAAACCTCCTATAAGGATTCCACAACACACCCCTTACCAGGGGAACACAAATAAAATCACACCACAGACTATACAATCAGTCATTGATAAAATTACCTGCAAAAAGGGAACAAATTCCATTCTGGATAGCTCAAAAAATTACTCAAATCGAGGCAGTATTTCCTGATACTACCCCTGATGAGAAACACAGGATTTTAACAATCTGTTTACCAATGGGGATCGCACCAGACCTGGAGGACTGCAACACTTGGGGTACAGTCTTCGCTGCAATCTACACCAAAACACATGGTGTTACGTCTACAGCTGTAATACCAGATGTCCTGAAACAGATTCAAAATGAATACGGGGCAGAGCCTGCTTTAAATCTAGGTATGAAATTACTTAAAGATTTCAAACAGGTCTTAACAATAATATTAATTAATATTAAAGGTGAAGCAGCATCCGTGACGATCAGCCAAAAGTTAAGAGAATTTGATGTAACAGAGCAACCTCAAGAACTAGCCAGAATAATTGAAAAATCCTATGAAGAACTAGGTAGAGACAGTTTGGGTTGTAAACCAGTAAAACTACAGCTGATTAAAAGTCCTGAGAAGTCCTTATTAAAAACACTCACTGTTCCTAAAAAGAAGTAGGAGAACACTAAACAGACTGCTAAAGAGAAGCCTTCTCAATCCCGAGGTAAGTCTCCTCAGAAGGAGCCCTCTGAAAGGAGGTATAACCTCAGGAATAGGGATAATTTGAGAAAACCTGATAGATATCAAGATAATGATACACGTTCCTCTCGTACCTTTCAGACTTCATCACAGAATTCGGAAAGAAGAGGACGATCAGAACAAAAGGAAGAACGTGTGCAGTCCAAAGACGATCAACACGTTCCAAAAAATAAGAAAAATCATTACACCAAAAAGAAAGTAGCGAGTCTAAAAATCCGACATGCCGAGGATCTTGAGGACACAACTCAAGAACGGGGAGTGGGCTCAGACTATGTTAGACAGTGCAGCAGAAGTAACCATAGATCGCAAGATCTTGAAGGATCATCTGGAGACAGTGGACTTGAATGAGTACATCCAACTTGAAACTGCCGATACCAGGGTTAGTGTCCCACACAAGTTATATGAAGTAACATTCTGGATGGAGGGCGAAATTACTAGAAAAATAAGAGCGCTCTTTTTGGAGAAGCTCTCTAAGGGTTATGACATTCTTCTAGCTGAACAAGATTGGCCACGTGAATTTGTCAGGGAGTGCCCACATGGCGAAGACATCATTATGCCAGCCTTCTCCAATCACATTCCAATTCATAAAAAATATCCTTGTGCCAGGCAATGGGCAGTTGCCCATGCTCCTGCACATTATAAAAATAATGTGGGATGGGATGAGGATTCTCCTCAACATAAAATCCAGTTAAAAACTCAACCAACTGCACAAACTTAAGCAAGAAGTTAAAAAACAGGTCAGGGAGATCTCATATCAACATAAATACCAAGGAATGATTGAAACATGCACCTCGTGAATGAACAATCCTTTGTTTCCTGTATCCAAACCAGACAATACATATTGTCTAGTTTTGGATTACAGACATCTAAACTCTTGTTGCAAAACTTTTGCAGTACAAACTGCACACAGTGCAGCACTAATGAATAACCTTGTGCGTAAAAAATATAAATTCTAGCGGTTACATGTGTCAAAATATTGCACCAGAAAGCAGATATTTGACCACTTTCTCAATCATGGGGACACAGGGTCAGTTCTGCGTCTCCCCCAGGGATTCAAGAAAAGTTCAGGGTTATTTTCAGCCAGAGTAACAGAGTTACTACAAACGTATGATGATGAAGCATTATCGTATGTCGATGACATCGACTTAACAGACGATGATTTGGAAAGGCACTTGAACAAGGTGAACACCATAATACTTGGCTTTGCCTCTGAAGGGTACAAATTCAATTTTTAAAAATCCTGAATTGCCCACCTCAACGTCCTGTTTCTAGGATATGAATGATCAACTGAAGGCAAAAGCCTGCAGCAAACTTTCTACAGAAATGTGCGCTGCTCCAACCTCCAAAAACGCTGAAAAACGTACAGTCAATTCTAGGTTTCCTAAATTTCAGAAGAACCTACATTCTAAATTAAGCAGAAAGGGTTAAACCTCTCTATGAATTAATCAAACCGGATTTCAAACAAATTAATTGGACTTAAAAACACACAGAAATGTTGCTTTCAGTGCAAACAGACATGTTATCAACCACACATTTAGAAACATGCGTAAATTTACGCAACTTCGTAATCCGAATCTTTCCAGGAAGATGCGGATTCACGTATTTAACCTTTCATGAAGGGGAAAAAGTACCAATTGCTTATAAATCACACTTGTACACACAAGCAGAAATTAAATTCACTTCTACAGAAAAAATTCTGACAGCGGTTCAAACTGCAGTAGCAAAAGAGGGCCCGTGCACAGGGAAAACGCATAATGGTTGTTACTCCTGTACCCGCTTTAGAAGCAGTAACAAAAGCGAGCATTCCAAATGCAAAAGCTTTACATCCGAGATGGATACAATGGGTTAATTCTCTTGCTACCACAGACGTTGAATACATTTTTGACCCCTATTTGGAAGCACAAGAATTTCTACAATACGAACAAGAATGTCCTCTGCCTATTGAGATTCTGCCTCTAGAACAGTACAGATGTATAATTTATACAGACGGATCAGCACAACTCGCAACTGGGGGTGAAGAAGCTTAAAAGTGCTGCATGTGCGATCGTTAAAGATCACTGGCACAATGGTAAATTCTGACCTATGTTCACAAAAACACAATCTCTCGGAGATTGTACAGCTCAGCGAGCTGAACTACAGACTTTCGCATTATACTTTGCTGTCTGCATTACGATTGCAGCAGTTCACTTTACTTGCATGAGAAAGAAGACTGTTCAATAAAACCTTTTATTGAAAATGCCTGTTTCTCTATTTCTCTGCAACTCTGTAGAAACAAAGCATGCACGAGTGACTGAGTGAAATATGTATCTATTGTTTCCACGAATCTACAGATACTTTTCCTATTCTTGGGAAACAAAGTTGTCATGTTTATGCGGTTGTCAGAAACTAATCCCTTCTTGTGAATTTGAGAAAGTTTCTAGTAGTGACCTCAGAGCTAGCTGGCATTCACTATTAAGTTTAATACATTCGATAGAGACCTAGTCCACCTCAGTCTTACGTCTAATCTATAGGATATATTATTCCAATGCACAGAGCCTATTGGGAATATAGGAACTACACTACACTCTTATCACGCAGTTGGATTGTAAGTAGCACTTTCAAAAGCAAAGCCTCCCATCAGAAACTCTCATGCAGAATAATATAGTTGGTATTAGTGAAACCATGTAGTGTTAAAACCGAGGCAATCAAATCACTGCCAAAAAGACATAGGTCACCCTCTCTCATCCCCACATCAAACGTGACTGACTTGCCACTGGTTTCTATCTACCCACTTGGCAGTCAACAGTATGCTTCTCTCTATCCTTTACTGTTAAGTTAGATTGCAATTTCTTATGCAGAGTACAGCAGTTCCATTTACTCTGAACTGTCCGCAAGGTCATGCAAGGCTAAGCTCATTGTTTATCCAAGCTGAGATCAAAAGATCGTCACAGAACAAGACCCTGCCTTCTAGACTAACAACCCATCTGACCATCCTCCTTACATCTTGATACCAGGAGATCAATGCTTGCTACAGGTTCACCAAATAAGTAATGTAGCAAGAGGAACAAAGTCAGACGTCTATGCAAGATATGAGATATCCATGTTATATAATGTTATCCCGGAAGGGGTTCCTGGTGCTGAAGCAGGAAATGTTTAGGCCAGAGTGGGGGCTAGTTGACATCTTCTATGACATCATTGATAAAATCGCAGTACCATTTACAGTAGCATTATTGATGAGAAAACTGCATGGCAATGGTGTGAGTTATTGTTACTTTAGGGCAAAAGTTATAGTTACTTGAAATAACTAAATATAACAGCTGAATTTCTATGGTATTGTGCGTGTAAATTCTGAACCCAACTATGATGTCCCTATAAGGTTTGGTTTGTAGTGAATATATATATATATATATATATATATATATATTACCTACTGGCGGTCGCCAGTAGGTATATATAGTTAGGATTTTTTCTCTATGGGTTTTTTGAAAATTCTATGTCTAATAACTTTGGCGTTTGTGGACGGAATTGGCTGAAATTTCAAGAAAATGGCACATTTTGTTTCTGAGCAGCCCCTGAAAAATTCGGGGGGGTTCGTCAAGGGGGGGCCGAGAAAAAAGGGGGGTCCCAAAACGCGTTTTTCCCATGTTAATTTCCATAGGGCGGTTGGCCTCACTTTTAGCCCGAACGGCTGAATGGATTTGCACGAAACTTGGCAAAATTGTAGGGACTCGTAGCCCGATGTGCCTTTTGTAGGTCTCAATATATGTGCTTCAGTGGATTTTGAGAAATTAAGGTTCAAAAAAAGATATATATCTGTAACCGCGGACTGGGCAGCGCTCCGCTACGCGTACTTTTCGCGCAACGGAGCTTTGTGAAGCGAAGCTGATTGGTTCTCCGGCGTCTGTCAACATTCCAAACAGTCCGTAGCGGCCGCCATCTTGTCTCTCGGTAGGATCGAGAGACAAGAGGAGGCGAAAGCGAAGGGGCAAATGACCATAAGGGGGAATAGTAGATCCTCGCTGACCCCCTAGGTTTGATGTGGAGGTTTTAAAAGGGCCCCGCGGGGCAAAAAAAAAAAATAATAATAATAATCGAACGGCTGAATGGATTTGCACGAAACTTGGTAAAATATTAGGGACTGGTAGCCCGATGTGCCTTTGCTAGGTCTCAATATATGTGCTCCAGTGGATTTTGAGAAATTAACGTTCAAAAAAAGATATATATCTGTAACAGCGCTCCGCTTCGCGTACTTTTCGCGTTACGGAGCTTTGCGAAGCTGATTGGTTCTCCGGCGTCTGTCAACATTCCAAACAGTCCGTAGCGGCCGCCATCTTGTCTCTCGGTAGGATTGAGAGACAAGAGGAGGCCAAAGCGAAGGGGGAAATGACCATAAGGGGGCATAGTAGATCCTTCCTGACCTCTTAGGTTTGATGTACCATTTTGCCAAGTTTGGTGTAATTCCGTTCAGCCATTCAGGCTGTAGACGTATGTAAATGTCCTATGGAAAATTGCATGGGGAAAACACATTTGAAAGTGTTGAAATTTAGAACCAATTAAAATGTTACTTTGGTTTTGTATTTGTGTGTGATGAAAGTTAATTGGTTATGTATATATGTCAAATGAGAGGAAACCACAGCCATTTTGTGATACTACTGTCTGAGGTACATTTGTGAGGAATTTTTGGTGGTGAATTTCTGGTGTTTGATTTACACAGTACTAACACTTTTCCTACTTTTGAAAAGGTGAGTTGTTAATTTGTAAGGGGAACTATGTTGTACACTTGAAGATAATTTGAAAAATGTTTTCTGTTATTTATTTGCAGTCCTTCTGTTATACTAAATACTTGATAAAGTTAGTTTTATATTATGTATTACTAAAAACGATAAATGAAAGTGATTATTTTTTTCTGCAATTTACAGCAAGCAATTTCAAAATAAAATGGCTCACAATGAAGAGACCGTGGCAATTTCTTTTGAATCGTCCACTACATTGATTGAAATTGAGAGCACCAATAATGAAACATTGTCACAAGGAGGACATGACTTGTATGATTCCATTAGATTGATTGAAATGGACAGCACCAAGAATGAAATATTGTCACAAGGAGATGACTTGAATGATTCCACTACGTTGATTGAAATTGAGAGCAGCAATAATGAAATATTGTCACAAGGAGGAGATGACTTGTATGATTCCATTAGATTGATTGAAATGGACAGCACCAATAATGAAATATTGTCACAAGGAGGAGATGACTTGAATGATTCCACTACATTGATTGAAATTGACAGCACCAATAATGAAATATTGTCAGAAGGAGGAGATGACTTGAATGATTTTTTTGATCAATCTCTTGATGGCGAATTTATCGAGTGTTTGGAGACCATAGAGTTACAAGAATCATTATTGGAGACTTTTCATGAGGACATTGCTGATGAGGACATGTTACTAGTTCTTTCAAATTTAGAAAATTCTGAAGAATAAATTTATATTTAGAAATCAAAAATTGTTTGAGACATTATTCATTTTTATTTTTAATTTATGAGGTTGTAGCGGAGTGATTGTAGTATAAAATGAGACTTATAGTATAGAGTGCAACATTTTTATGTTACATGGTAAGTTTACTCATATTTACTTCCCTTCTGCCACTATATTATCTCCAATGTGTATTTGACATCTCTTCTTCATCTCCGGCCTCCTTTCTCTCACTGTGTGTCTCCGATGCATCTTATCGCTGCTATTTTTTGTAATTACAGAAGAGAGTAAAATAAAATAGTTCGGAACGTGAAAAGGGGGCAAAGTAGAGTACTCCTCACCCCCTAGGCCTTTTTAGGCGGTCCCAAAAGGATCAGTTTCTGCTTTCCTGAGAGATTATGGTATGAGTTCCATATACCACAATAACTTGCATTACAACATGCAAGATATCTATCTCCTATTACCAACTTTTGGAGATATTCGCGCTAAGCGCGAATATCTCCAAAAAGTAACACCTGCCCTGAGCAGTTCTTAGCCATGTTATCCAATGGGAGGTGGATAACATGGCTAAGAGCATTAGCTCGGTAATGTATGAATATCGCTGAGTTTTTAGCGATATTCATGCATTGCGGCCGTTTATTATCGCATTTGTGATAAACCTTGATAATAGCAAGGTTTATCTTCGATAATTTCTGATGATGCTTAGCGGTAAAAAATTCGTTGGTAAGCATCGTTAGCGATAAATATCGCTTAACTTTGGTAATATGCCCCAACGTCTGTTAACGTTCGATTCGAAGGAAATGAGGAAGTGTTGAAAAACATTGTCTGCGCCATCTTGCCTTTTTTGAAATGCCACACTTTTGTCGTGCACGGCAGCCATTTTAGATGTCTTGACCAGACCCACTCTCTGCACGCTGTCGATTCGTAGCATGGCTCCTCACCCTCGCAAGCATCTTCCCCAGGCACTGGTCACCCCCGCTCTCTGTCTTATGCATGGGCAATAAACCTCCCCCCCATCTGCGCTGCTCTTCCCTGAGAATCACACTGTGCCCGCCCGACACCTCCCTTTCGCCCTATTCACTACCGCACCCTCTGACACTCCTCTTCCTCTGTGTCCGATTGTCCAGGCTATCAGCTAGCCCTGCAGATGTAGTTTATGGCCCCAGCTGTAAAGAATCACCCCTCTTCAAAGGAGTTATAGTAGATCAAGGCCCACACCCGATGAGATCCGTCACACCACACGTGTTCCTACTATCTGAAAACCATCCTGTATTGTGATTGGGGAGGGGACCGAGCCTGAAGCGGAAGATTCCAGGAATCACTCTTTGTACATCAAAGTTTTTACAATTATGTGTCACATTAAAAATATATAGCACTCCAACAAAGTAGTAGGAATATAAAACTTTAATAACATATAAATATATACAACAAAACAAAAACAGTAAAAACATTTAAACAACGAAGAGACCGTGGCAATTTCTTTTGAATTATCCAATAGATTTATTGAAATTGACAGCACCAATAATGAAATATTCTTGTCAGTAGCGGTCTGTTGTGCGAATAGTTCCAAGGCAGCAGAACGCGCTGAAATCTAGATGGCACGAAAGTGATGTCTAGCAAGTTGCCGCCCAGCAAATAACGGCGTGGGGCGCCGCGGGGGTGAGTGAGTCCAGTAGGCACCACAGCTATTTTTACCGGCATTGCAGAATTACTGCTGGGGACAATGCCTGTGCTGTAGCAGGGTCACAGCAGAAACAAAAAGGATTCTGTTGAAGATGTTGTTGGTTTTCAATTTGAAAACAGTTCTGGTGTCAACTGCTATGTTATTGTAGTGGTTAATGTTTTGTTTTCTCTAGAAAATGTAAAAGAGGGGGAGGCAGTCCAAAGTTCCGTTAAAAGGGCAAAGGAAAGGATCGGTGGTTTGAACTATCAGTCAAAAAGGGGAGGGGGTGCAACAATTTTTCCTACCGGGTCACACTGTGCTTTCACCGGAAGTGAGGTCTGCAGGATTCTAGTAATTCAAAGTGAGGCTGGCGCCGACGTCCCGCGGATACAGTTTCGTCACTCCACGGGTGATCATGGCAGTCATTCCCCATCGGGGGTCGGAGACTCCCGCGGCTCCTCTAGAATCTTCAAGGTCGTGGAGGACTACGGTGGTGGAGTCAACCAGTGACCGGGCCATTTCTTTATGCTGGGCCCGCTCTTGCCAGGTCGACCGCCATTTTGAGAGTTCGGTAGCTACTGGCGATCGCGGGGTCAAATGAGCGGACGGGCTCCACCCTGCCGGGCGAGACGTTGCAGCATGGCCACAGTGGAAGAACCCTTTTCCGGGCGCCTGGAGCGCTGAGGGTGCAGCTGGGAAGCCTCCACCTGGGGAGGCGGGAGAGGCCTGTTCGCACCGTCTCTCCCTCCCAGTGCACCCCACGGCGTCTCGCTTGAGATTTGTTATGGCCGGACCAGGCGATGAGGACGAGGGGGGGGGTCGGAGGCATGTGCAAGACATCCCCCCCCAGTGTTGTCGCAGCCATTATAAAAGAAAGAAGTGTCCCGTCCGTCTTCGGGCCGGGCTTCCGGTAGATGTCGGCCGGACGCCCCTGGCTCTGGCCCCATGAACGGGTTTCTTGGTTTATTGGCTGCAGCCGGATCCCGTCGGCCTCGGCCCCCCGACCGTTGGTGGCCGGACCGGAAGAGCATGTGGCGGGACTACCTGCAACTCTCAAGGGCCACCGCGGCCGGACTGGGAGAGAGAGGGGAGGGTCGAGGAGACATTCCCCCCCCTGCAACTGTTCAGCGTTGTAAAGGCAATCCCCTGGCCGGGTCCGGCTGGTCTCGGCCTCTCCTCCGGCTACACCCTACGTTAGGATCTCCTGGCCGAGGCGTGGCAGCAGGACCTGCCTTATATGGGCTGCTCCCGGCTGGGCGTAGCCGGAACCCTGCCCCACCTTGGAAGTTTCCAGAGTGGGGGCGGATGTTCTACTGACTTGCATTTTCCCTAGTCTATCGATTTTTTTGGCGTGGCAGGCGGTGGGACAGCGAGGGGTGATTTGGTTTCTCTTACTGTTTTTCTGGTCTCTCACCACTGGCATATTTCGAACGTTTTCTTGTTTCTAGGACATTAATAGGTTTTATCATTACGTTATGTTATCGTTTCTTTGTTCGTTGTTTAATAAAAGTTCATGTTCATCAGTGGCCTACTGATTTTCGATTTCCTATTCTTTTCTTTCCAGGTTGTTTCATGCTAAAGTTTCTGTTAACAGGATACAGTGATCACTTCGTTATTATTGCATATGTCCTTTTCACTAGGGGTGCTCTCTGGTCGGGCCAGATGACGTATGTCTAGTAAATGGTCCGGGTGAAACAGGTGCATCAATCAGTGGGGAGTAGATAGGCATGACAGATTACAACGGGGGAGAAAGGTCCGCATTACGTACCCTTTCACTACTTGCAAAGATTTTCCTACGTTTATTTGCAAACAGGGAATACCTCCAAAAAGAACTAATTCCCAAACAGTCAATGTTCGGACAATCAATCAATCAATGAGGAATGAAATAGGTACAACGTGTTAAAGGCTTGCGTTACCTACCCTTCACTATCTGCAAAGGGAGAGAGAATATTCCTATTCTTCCTCGTTTGCAGGCAGAGAAGATCCTTAAGAGAACCAACTTCGAACAATTCAATGCTCGATTCAAACAATCAACAAGGGGTACTGTGAACACAAATGAACGCCGCTTATTTACATACGCATTGCTATTTTCAACAGGTTGTTCCTAATGTTTCTATTTTAGCGAGGTCAAAAAGAGATCCCATTAGTGGCCTACTGATTTTGCTCGATTCCTTTTGTTTTTTTACACGGTTTTTCGCTATCTGCAAAGACTAAACAGAGTATTTTGACTCTGTGCTTGTTTGTAAATAGAGAATGAACCAAAGAGAACAATCAATCAAATGGAGAGAGAAGCAGGCACGACGGATTACAAAGGGGGCAAAGGGCTGCGTTAACTACCCTTCACTATCTGCAAAGAGAGAGTACTCCTAATAGAAATGAGGGGTGGGGGGCAGCATTCAAAGCAGATCAGTGTGCATAAACACGAAAATGTTTTTACTTACCACGTACTTGACATTCGACAGCTTATGATATTTGCTATTAAAAAAACATTGAAATTCACTGAAAAAACCATAGGTTATAGACCATATATAGTTAGGAATTAGCATTTACAAAACCTTGAAAATTCACTGAAAAAACCATAGGTTATAGACCATATATAGTTAGGAATTAGCATTTAAAAAACCTTATTTTACTCACACAAAACCATTGAAATTCCATATATAGTTAGTTGCACTAACTATATATCGCGCACCCGCAATCCACTGCTGATGATGTCACATATTACATCATTCATGACATGGTCAGTGACATCACTGATGACATCACTGATGACATCTCAAATGACATCACTGATGACATCACACTTGACATCAATGATCACATCACTGATGATATCATTCATGTGATAATACAATGCATCTCCTCACACTGTAATATAACCTCCGTTACACCCAGTGTTAAATAGAGAGTATCATTTTTGAAACCATTGACACACCAATACTAGTTACTACATACGCACTCACTGATTCCTATGTCTACACACACATTCACTTATACAATCATTCATACATACAATCACTCATCTTTACAACACTATCATATGCACTCATACACTTATACAGACACTCACACTCTGCCACTCATTCATGGAGTTACTCACACACCTAGTCAGTCCTGAAAAGAATCAATCACACTTCCATTTTCTCATCTATACAGTTAAACACAGAACACCTTACATTTTTGAAACATATACTAACACATAGTTACTCTCTTATAGAATCACTGATACAAGTACACATTGATCTGCACAGAGTCACACACCTCCCAGCCAGCCATACACACACTCAGTCTCCCATACAAATACTTGTGCAACCAATCAATAACCCATACAGCTACTTATATAGCTACTGATCAACACATGCAGCAGCTTGCACAACAACAGACATACTGATGCACACTTTCAGACAGTTTAGTCACTAACCCGTGCATTCAGTAAGACGCATTTAATCACTCACTCATACAGTCAATCACGCACCTACTAAAACCTTCATTCAGACACTTATACATCCACTCATTCTTCAATATGTAAAACATATTTAAACTTTACAGAATTATACAGTCACTGGATGTTGTCATCAGTGATGTCATCAGTGATGTCATTTGAGATGTCATCAGTGATGTCATCAGTGATGTCACTGACCATGTCATGAATGATGTAATATGTGACATCATCAGCAGTGGATTGCGGGTGCGCGATATATAGTTAGTGCAACTAACTATATATGGAATTTCAATGGTTTTGTGTGAGTAAAATAAGGTTTTTTAAATGCTAATTCCTAACTATATATGGTCTATAACCTATGGTTTTTTCAGTGAATATATATATATATATATATATATATATATATATTACCTACTGGTGGTCGTCAGTAGGTAGTTATAGTTAGGATTGTTTTCCATAGGGAAATCGCAACATTCTATTGGGAATAACTTTGGCGCCGGTTGAGGAATCTGCCTGAAATTTTCCTCAAATTTGCCTCGCGCTCCGGTCCTTCCCTGAAAGTTTGGGGGGGATTCGTTAAGCGGGGAACGAGATAAAAGGGGGGTCCCACAACGTGTTTTCCCCATGTTAATTTCCATAGGGCGGTTGGACTCACTTTTAGCCCGAACGGCTGAATGGATTCCCACAAAACTTGGCAAAATTGTAGGGACTGGTAGCCCGATGTGCCTTTGCTATGTCTCAAGATATGTGCTCCAGTGGATTTTGAGTAATTTAGGTTCCAAAAAATATATATATATCTATAAGCGCGTACCGGGGAGCGCACCCGGCGCGTAACGCGAGTTCGCGCGCGGAAAGCTGATTGGCTCTCGGGTGTCTGTCAACACTCAAAACTGTCCGGAGCGGCCGCCATCTTGTGTCTCGGTAGGATCGAGACACAAGAGGTGGCAAAAACAAAGAGGGAAATGACCATAAGGGGGCAGGGTAGACCCCTCCTGACCCCCTAGGTTTGATGTGGGGGCCATAAAAGGGGAGTGTACCGGGGAGCGTACTGTGGTGAAAAATAGTGAAAAAAGTTAGTGTAAAATAATTATTTTGAGTGCTCAGAGGTAGGGTAGCTGAGAAAAGAGATTTTGGGTTATGTGGCTGATTTAGGTACCTATAAGTACATCCCACACACATCCACATGCACACACCCCACACACATACCCACACACACCTCACACACCCACACCTCCACCCACACCCAAACCCAAACACCCCACACACCCACACCCACACACACACACACCTTAAACACACCCCCACCCACACACCCCACACACCCACACACACACCCCACACACCCACACACACACACACCTCCCCCCCACACACACACACACCTCACAGACACACCCCACACATCCCCCACACACACCTCCTCCCCCCCGACACATGGGGAAAACCCAGTGAAACAGTAAAATAATAATTTAAAGTTCTTAGAGGTAGGGTAGCTCTGAATAGAGTTGTTGTGTTGTGTGGGTGATTTAAGTACCAGCATGTAGGTACCAATACAGAGTCTTAAATTCAATGTACACCGTCTCCTCTGTAGATATCTTGCATGTTGTTACAGAAGTTATTGTGGTATATGGAATCTATACCATAGTCTCTCAGGAAAGCAGAAACAACATGGAGGCAGGAGATGAAAAAGACATGTCAAATACACACTGGAGATAATATAGTGAGAGAAGGGAAGTAACTATGAGCAAAAATATTATGTAACACAAAAAAGTTGAACAGTATACTATAAGTCTCACTTTGTTATATTCATTTTGGTACTATTTCATGAATTACATATAAAAAAGAATAATGTCTAGAGCAATTTTTAATTCATAAATAAAAATGTATTGGTCTGATTTTTCAAAATTTAATAACACTTCCAACATTATATCGTCAGGAATGTCCTCATTTTCAGTCCATGATTCGATTTCTTCCACACAATTAACTAACTCTTCATCTAGAGACTGATCCATAAAGTCCAAGTCTTCCTCAGGATTGTTTTGAATAACTATTTCGAAAGAAATATTTGCTTCGCCTTCCATTTTCTTGCTGTAAATTGCATTAAAAATAAATATATCAGTAGAGTTAGGGCAGTGTTGGGTTTAAGTTGAGACAGGTACTTCTGAGTTTTTAACAGTGAAGTTATCTTTGGGCAGTGTATGGTATCAAGCAGGAAGTAGAAATATCAAAAAAGTGTATGTGAAGAAGCCTAAGTAATTTCATAATTATACCAAAGAAGCCTAACTCAATCCATAACTATAACAGCAAAGCCTATCTCAATCTAGAACTATAACAGAGGGACAGTAAATAACTATCAGAAAACGTTTTTACAAATTAACTTAAAGTGCCCCTTACAAATTAACAACTTACCTTATTAAAAGGTGATGAAGATAAATGGAGAAAATTGTTTCAAGATGTACCTCAGGTAGGTGTAGTCAAATGGCTGTGTTTCCCTCTCATTTTACATTTATATTCATGTACATAACCAATCAAATGTCAGGAAAAAATAGTAGAAAATGAAAGTAACATTTTAATTGGTTGTAAATCCTAACTCTTCATATGTGTTTTTGTCATGTAATTTACCTCAGGATATTTAGACAGGGCTACAGGGCAAATGGCTCAATGGAATTCCACCAAATTTGGGAAAATGGTAGGGACTGGTATGTAGTAGGGCCTATTCTATATTTGGTGAACATCTCTACAGAGGTTTTTATGTAAATTAACTTTAAAAAAAATTTGGGAGCGCTTACCAGTGCGCGCCCCCGAAGCGCTACGGGAGTACAATAGACACTGAAAGATTTATATATTTGACTTTACCAGACTGCAAATCAGTGTCTTTTAATAATCTAGTTAAAGCAGCTGATCACAATATGGTGTGTAGCCAATGTAAGTCTGCAATGCTGTCCACATTATTTATACAAAATTATGGTCAGTATGTCATTTTAATGTTCCAACGATGTAGACCTGATGGAAGTAAATTGACAACTTCTATTAAAAATTTTGTGGCTTCTCAGTTATCAATTTCAGGAAGAACTTTTGTATCTGTAGCTATTATTTATCATGACGGTCCTTCAACAACATCAGGGCATTACACATGCTATTTAAAATGCCGTAAAGGTTGGACCCACTGTAATGACAGTCATTTGACTTTCAAACAACGTTTGCCTTTTGACTTAAAAAATTCATACCTAGTGTTTTTAGAACCAAAATTTAAGTAAAGGTAATTGCCCTATGAAGACGGGAGCCGTTAATAAAAGTTAGTTTGCTGTTTAAAATTATATTGTAACAGTGATGAAGATAATATAAAAATTATAGTTCTCATAAAGGTATGGTAAGTGGATCGCATAGTAAGTGATATCAGTATTATAGGAAAGGTTCAACATGAGAGAGCCAGAGATAGAATTATGAATATTTAAATATTGTGAAAATGTTGTTTGAGCCTTTCTTTCAGAACGTCGGGAAAACGGTAATTTTAGAGTTTGTTTAAACTAATTTGAAAATATACTGATACATCTGACACTATTTGGCCTTAAGGAAAGGTGAAGGAATGAGGAAAGAGTCATGACTGAACAGAAGGAGTATATAAAAACATTGAAACATATTTCAGATGTTCTTGGAGCTTTTCTTCTAGAAAGTCGATGAAATGGATTTTTTAGTGAACAGCAGAGTACTTTCCAACGAAAAGGACCTTCATGATATACTATTTGGCCTAAAGGAAAAGTAAGTGAATCAAAGATTAGTGTACATTTGTGATTTTTAAGTTTCTAAGGATTTTTTTAAAGCACAATCTTTTAGATCGTGTTTTTTCCCGCTGTCATATGATGAGTAATTTGAATTCACTGTTTTAAGTGAAATTCAATATATTCTGAGAACAGCAAAAATAAACTATGTAACATGTTGTACAAGTTATTCTATAGTTTGTATTGAGTAATTTAAATTGTATTCCCATTGTCTCACACTCACTTTCCTTTTTCCACCCTCTTTCAGCTCTTTTTACTCACTTATAATGTCTTTCTCTCACTCTCTTTCACCCCCGTTCCTTTACTCCACTTCTTTCACAACCTCTCATTCTCATTTCAACTGTCTGCATCCCCTCTCTCCCTTGCATAACTTTTCAGCTTTCAGTCTCTCTGCTTTGCTTCCCTTTTCCGTCTTTTCCTCCTTTGCTCTCTTAGGAATTCCTGTTTACTCACTCAGCAGTATTGTCGCACTCTCACTATAACTCACCCACTCTCCCTCGCTTATCTTTGTTTGCTCTTTTCTTTTGACCTCTTCTCTCTATTTTCCGTTCACTACCTCTATGTCCTCAGTGCCTCACTCTCCTTGTGTTATGTTCACTTGTGTTTATCTACCTTCTATAATTTCTCTTTCAACAACTTCACTGCTCCTCTATCATCGTTCTTCATCCCATTTCTTTTACTATGGTTCCATTACTACCCCTCATTTCCTATCGTTCAGTGTCCTTCTCTTTACTTTCATAACCAAATCACTTTCTCTCAGTACCATTGTTTTAGTCCTCTTCTCCTCTCTTTCCTTTTTTTGCTCCCTTACTCATTTCCTTTCCTCACTCATTGTACTACACTTCACTCAGTCCTTCTCTTAGTCTCTCTGTCTACTAACTTCCTCACTCCTTTTCCCTCAATCCTTCTATATTATCCTCTCTCCCTTCATCCCTTCACTCTATGACTCTCCTTCACTTACTCTCAGTTATCTTCCATTCCTCATTCTTCTAAATGCATCCTTAATTAGACTCCTTTCCCTCTCAGTCATTATCTTTTTACTTACTCCTGTTTCCTGATTTAGTTTTGCTAACTCACATTCTTTTAGTATCTTTCTTACCTTCAGTTCATTTTTCTCTTCCTTTCTGTCAGTGAATCTATATGCCTTACTCTTAGTAATTTGCTCTCCCATTTCTTTTTCCCTCTTTTTGTCCTTCTACCTTACTTTATTTCCCTTTGTGTCCTTCACTCTTACTTTATTTCTAAATACACTGTTATGATTTTTAACCTCTTCATTTGTATCTTTTTTTTTTAAATACATATTTTACTAATTATAACTTATTTGTTCTTCTCTCTTCCAGATACAAAATGTAGTAAAAACATGTAATTAAAGTTACATTTATTATATGGTAAGTGTGACTAAAAAAATTTAGTTTGTCATCACCCTTTGCTTTAACCTCACTACTATTTTCTCAACCTACCTCACTCCTGTTTCTTTACTCTGCTTCCCTCACTTATTCATATTCTCCATGTTTACTACCCTTTCCCTATTTCCCCTCCCACATTCAACTTCTTTCAGTCCCCATTCTTTACTTCCCTTACCCTCTGTTCCCTTCCATTGCTCCCTCACTCATTCTCTTTCCCTTCATCATTTACTTCACTCCTACACACACACCTTCCCCCCAACACACACACACACCTCTGACATACACCCCACACACACACCACACACACACCTCACACACACACACACACACAGCCACACACACACTCCTCACACACACGAACCCACACATCCCACACACACACACACACACTCCACACACATACCCCCCACCCCCACACACCCCCACACATATCTCACACACCCACACCTCCACCCACACCCAAACACCCCACACACTCACACCCACACACACACACGTTACACACCCACCCCCCCACCTACACTCACTGACTCCCTATAAGTCACCCACACTGCCTTACTTACCTTTCTTTCCTGTTTCACTCAGACTCTTTCAGTCACTCCTTCCTTTACTCTCTCTCTCTTTTCTCTCTGTCACTCCCCATGTCTTACCCTTATTCACTTTTACCCACCCTCTTTCACCCCTCTTTACTTACACTCACTGCTCTTTTCTCACCCTCCCTCACCGTTGTTCATTTATTCAGGTTCCGTCACTACCCCTCATTCCCCATTCTTTACTGTCCTTCCTTTTACTTTCAACACCCACTCACATTCTACCAGTACCTCTACTTTAGTCTTCTTTTTCTCTCTTCCCTTCTTTCGCTCCCTTATTCATTTTCCTTTTCTCACTTACACCCTATTACACCTTCTCTGTTTTTTACTATGTAATAAACAATCCCTCTGTGTTGCTCCCTTTAGCTCTTTTTCTCTTAACATTACTATCTCTGTGTTCTTCCCTCATGCTCACTCTTTCTTTATTAAAAAAAAAGAAAAATTTGGGTGCGCGCCTCGGTGCGCGCCCCGGTGCACGTACCGGTACGCGTACCCTGCAAAAAAAAAGATTGACAGAGATTCTTTAAAAATATAGGTTTATTTTTATAAATTAAAGGTAGTTCTAAAAAGAACTGTTTTGTTATTCTTTTTGTTTTATATTTTTTTATTGTTTTTTTGAATTTTTTTTACTTTTTTTGGCTTTTCTGAACAGTTTTATTTTTTTTGTATTTTTTATGGGGAGAAACAAAAAACAGGGAATAGTAAATGGCGCAACTGGAGCAAAAAAAAAAAATCAGAAAAAATTAGGGTTTTTTCGGGCACTTATGGTTATCACCAGCACAGATGATAAGTTTTATACTTTGCTCACCATAGCAAAGTGTCTTTCCACAATATTTGCACACGATTTTAAAATCGTTAAATTTTGGTTTTATGATAGGCATCGTCTCTCTTGCCTCTGAACCCGATGGAGTTGGTTCTTTGGATGTTGAGGGTCTGGATGTTGATGGGGGTAGCTTACTGCAGAGGTTCCTTACCTCTGCAGCAGAATAGTTGTTTGGGTGCAAAAACATCATGTGCCGAATCATGGTATGATTCCCGAAGGAATATCTTTTGTTAGGGTTCCCCCTGGACAGCTCAGCACCACAAATCAAACAAGTCACCTTCGCAGCATTGACTTTTTTAAAACCCCTTAGGATTTTGTAGAACTCCCATACAAAGTGCTCTTTTGGTTTGTAGGGTTGATTATCTTCAGGCAGGAAATGCCTTATCTGTTCCTCCTCTTCATCATCCTCCTCCTCTTCTTCTTCACCACCAATGTGATCTTCTGGTGGTCTTTTTGATGGTGGTGGTGGTGGTGGTGGTGGGGCAGATGCTCCAGCTGCTGATATGACTGTAGCCATCTCTGTAAGGAAAAAGCAGATCTTCCTCACTCAAATAACAAAGTGAAAATGAGGAAAAAAGGTGGGGGCTTTCATCATTTGGAAAACAAAAGTGTTCTTAACCAATGAAAAGTGTTATTTTCAAGTCACATGACCAGGGCTTTCATCATTTGGAAACCAAAAGTGTTGTGAACCAATGAAAAGTGTTATTTTCAAGTCACATGACCAGGGCTTTCATCATTTGGAAACCAAAAGTGTTGTGAACCAATGAAAAGTGTTATTTTCAGGTCACATGACCAGACGCGCTTACGCTACGCGCCCCGGGGCGCGCCCGTAGTCGCGTACCGGGGCGCGCTCGTAGTTGCGCCCGGGGCGCGTTGCGTAAGCGCGTCAGGTCGTTTCACGATCGTATATAAAATAAAAAATATTACATAATTATACAATATTAAATTCGTTATAAAAAATATTACATTTCATACCTATAGAGATTTGCTATTAAAAAACCTATGAAATTCACTGAAAAAACCATAGGTTTCACACCAGTTATAGTTAGGAATTAACATTTAAAAAACCTATTAAATTCACTGAAAAAACCATGGGTTTCACACCAGTTATAGTTAGCTGGAAATTTTAATCGCATAAAACCATTGAAATTCCCACGCTATAGTTAGTTGGACTCACTATAACTTGCGCGTACAATGCACTGCTGATGACGTCACATATTACATCACTCATGACATGGTCAGGGACATCACTCATGACATCACTGATGACACCATCCTTGTGATACAGTGACAGACCTCCTTTCACTGTAATGTATCCCTTAAAACACATATTCAAAAATAGAAACTAGAATTTTCAAAAAAAATTGAGATACCCATACCAGTTACAACAACCAATCCAATAATTCCACCATCTATATACACATCCACTCATTCACCAACAGTTCTATATAATCACTCATACGTATACTCACTCATCATATGTAGTGATACACCTATACATCCTGTTACACACCGACAGTCATCCAATAGATACTCTCACACATACTCACACATGCAAATAAACTATTAAACATCCATTTATTTGCATATACAGCTATACACACACTGCCACCTTACTTCTAAGGAACCTTACACATACTTACTCTCTTAAACAATCACTTATAGAAACAAATACTTATTTAAACAGAAACTCTTACAATCCCTTGCTCTCACATATACTCACTTATATACATCAATATTCACATATAGTACATTAAAACATATGTAGTTACTGATAAAGACACTAGTGAGACAGTCATTCAGTCAGTAACACACACATATACACAGTCATCCACCCATACAGTCCTGCACATATGCTGTCTTCAAAACACATACAAACAGAGAGTCAGTCACTCATGCATCTATGTTCTAAGTAATACCCCCACCAAACATATAGACACTCATATTGATATTAAAAAAAAATCTAATAACCCATATACATACACAAGTAGCTACTCACCAACCCATGCAGCCACTTATACACAAAGTGAAACACTAATCCTTATATTTAAATATTTAAACATTACTCACTAATATATGTATACACTAAGATACACTTAATAAGCCAGTGAACCAATCAATTTTTTTTTTAAAAACATCCATGTAAACCCTTATTTAAACATTTATTCTTCCATCAACTTTTACATATACATATATAACACATAATTATTTTTTAAAAATACACACATTCACTGGATGGTGTCATCAGTGATGTCATGAGTGATGTCACTGACCATGTCATGAGTGATGTAATATGTGACGTCATCAGCAGTGCATTGCAGGCGCAAGTTATAGTGAGTCCAACTAACTATAGCGTGGGAATTTCAATGGTTTTATGCGATCAAAATTTCCAGCTAACTATAACTGGTGTGAAACCCATGTTTTTTTCAGTGAATTTAATAGGTTTTTTAAATGCTAATTCCTAACTATAACTGGTGTGAAACCTATGTTTTTTTCAGTATATATATATATATATATATATATATATATATATATATATATATATATATATATATATATATATATATATATATATATATATATATATATATATATATATATATATTACCTACTGGCGGTCGACAGTAGGTATATATAGTTAGGATTTTTTCTCTATGAGATTTTTGAAAATTCTATGTCTAATAACTTTGGCGTTTGTGGACGGAATTGGCTGAAATTTTCAGGAAAATTGAACATTTTGTTTCTGAGCAGCCCCTGAAAATTTGGGGGGGGTTCGTCAAGGGGGGGCCGAGAAAAAAGGGGGGTCCCAAAACATGTTTTTAACATTGAGTTTTCCATAGGGCGGTTGGCCTCACTTTTAGCCCGAACAGCTGAATGGATTTGCACGAAACTTGGCAAAATTGTAGGGACTGGTAGCCCGATGTGCCTTTGCTAGGTCTCAATATATGTGCTCCAGTGGATTTTGAGAAATTAACGTTCAAAAAAAGATATATATCTGTAACAGCGGACCGGGCAGCGCTCCAGTTCGCGTACTTTTCGCGTTACGGAGCTTTGTGAAGCGAAGCTGATTGGTTCTCCGGCGTCTGTAAACATTGCAAACAGTCCGTAGCGGCCGCCATCTTGTCTCTCGGTAGGATCGAGAGACAAGAGGAGGCCAAAGCGAAGGGGCAAATGACCATAAGGGGGCATAGTAGATCCTCCTTGACCTCTTAGGTTTGATGTGGAGGTTTTAAAAGGGCCCCGAGGGGCAAAAAAAAATAAAATAATAATAATCGAACGGCTGAATGGATTTGCACGAAACTTGGCAAAATTGTAGGGACTGGTAGCCCGATGTGCCTTTGCTAGGTCTCAATATATGTGCTTCAGTGGATTTTGAGAAATTAACGTTCAAAAAAAGATATATATCTGTAACAGCGCTCTAGGTCTCAATATATGTGCTTCAGTGGATTTTGAGAAATTAACGTTCAAAAAAATATATATATCTGTAACAGCGCTCCGCTTCGCGGAGATAAAATTATCTCTGTATTACCTAGCTGTTGCTAACACCAGTTAGCGACCGCTAGTAGGAGATAGCGACCATCTTGGGCTCCACTTTGCATGTCAGTGATATTTATCACTAATGACATGCAAAGTGGGCATGCCAAGATGTTAGCGACTGGAAACAGTCGCTAACATCGCTATCTCCTATTACCAACTTTTGGAGATATTCGCGCTAAGCGCGAATATCTCCAAAAAGTAACACCTGCCCTGAGCAGTTATTAGCCATGTTATCCAATGGGAGGTGGATAACATGGCTAAGAGCATTAGCTCGGTAATGCATGAATCTCGCTGACTTTTCAGCGATATTAATGCATTGCGGTCGTTTTTTATCGCATTTGCGATAAACCTTGATAATAGCAAGGTTTATCTGCGATAATTTCTGACGATGCTTAGCGGTAAAAAATTCGTTGCTAAGCATCGTTAGGGATAAATATCGCTTAACTTTGGTAATATGCCCCAACGTCTGTTAACGTTCGATTCGAAGGAAATCAGGAAGTGTTGAAAAACATTGTCTGCGCCATCTTGCCTTTTTTCAAATGCCACACTTTTGTCGTGCACGGCAGTCATTTTAGATGCCTTGACCAGACCCACTCTCTGCACGCTGTTGATCCTTAGCATGGCTCCCCACCCTCGCAAGCATCTCCCCCAGGCACTGGTCACCCCCGCTCTCTGTCTTATGCATGGGTAATAAACCTCCCCCCATCTGCGCTGCTCTTCCCTGAGAATCACACCCTGTGCCCGCCCGACACCTCCCTTTCGCCCTATTCACTACCGCACCCTCTGACACCCCTTTTCCTCTGTGTCCGATTGTCCAGGCCGGTCCTAGGCTATCAGCTAGCCCTGCAGATGTAGTTTATGGCCCCAGCTGTAGAGAATCACCCCTCTTCAAAGGAGTTATAGTAGATCAAGGCCCACACTCGATGAGATCCGTCACAGCACACGCGTTCCTACTATCTGAAAACCATCCTGTATTGTGATTGGGGAGGGGACCGAGCCTGAAGCGGAAGATTCCAGGGATGACTCTTTGTACATCAAAGTTTTTATAATTATGTGTCACATTAAAAATATATAGCACTCCAACAAAGTAGTAGGATTATAAAACTTTAATAACTTATAAATATATACAACAAAACAAAAACAGTAAAAACATTTAAACATTTTTAGGGAAAAAGAAGGAAGTAGCGGTCGGTTGTGCGAATAGTCCCAACGCAGCACAACGTCTGGACGGCACCCAGGTGATGTTGCCTGGGTGCCGCACTGATTTCGGTATCCGGCGTGGGGCGTCGCGGGGGGTGGGTCATCAGTAGCGGTCTGTTGTGCGAATAGTTCCAAGGCAGCAGAACGATGGCACCAAGGTGATGTCCAGTAAGTTGCCGCCCTCCGAATAACGGCGTGGGGCGCCCCGGGGGGGGGAGGTGGCGTGAACGGGCCTCTCCAGGTGGAGTCTCGTCTGCTGTAGTGGGGCGCCCCTTTACCGTTTCAGTTGCCATTCCGTCCGCTTTTGGTCCACTGTGTCAAAAGCCGCAATTCAGCTGAGTTGCGCCCACTCTTGCGGTGCAGCGATAGGCGGCTGTCACAGGACTCTCAAAATGGCGGCAGGCTCTTTCCTTTTTGGGCCTGGTCCACTGAAATGGCCCTGGGACACCTTGGAAATCGGACGCTTGTCTGCTAGGTCTTGGACCCCATTCTCGAAAGCGTCCCCTCCGCCTTGAGGATTCAACAAAAGTTTTGGGGGCCCCCGACTCCTGCAGGCTTCTGGTGGGGAGCGGCTGCCATGATTGCTCGCGGAATGACCACGACGGAGCCACGAGATGGTGGTGCTTTCATGCTGACGCCAGCTTCAGTCTGAAACATCCAGAAACAAGGTGGGGCTTTCATCGTTTGGGGAAAAAAAAAGTTTTCATCCAATGAAAAGTGTTATTTTTAGGTCATATGATCAAGCCTTCCATCATTAGGAAACCAAAAGTAAAATGAACCAATGAAAAGTTTTATAAACAAGTCACATGACCTGTTATGCGGCATAGGGGATAAAATGCGGAGAAAATACTTTGGCACGTGAGGCGGCGTCAGTAGCGGACCGATGTGCGAATAGGCCGAAGGCAACACAACGCGCCAAGATCCGGATGGCACCGAGGTGGTGTCCAGCAAGTTGCAGCACTGGTGTGGCCATCCTACAATGCTGAAAGTCGGCGTGGGGCGCCCCGTTGGCCTGTGAGTTCGCGTCAGTAGCGGACGGATGTGCGAATAGGCCGAAGGCAGCACAACGCGCCAAGATCCGGATGGCACCGAGGTGGTGTCTAGTAAGTTGCAGCACTGGTGTGGCCATCCTACAATGCTGAAAGTCTGCGTGGGGCGCCCCGTTGGCCTGTGAGATGGTGTCAGTAGCGGACCGATGTGCGAATGGGGCCAAATGCAGCGCAACAATATTTTCTGAATAGAAGACACCACTAGGCGCTGAGATGCCAAGATCCGGATGGCACCGAGGTGGTGTCTAGCAAGTTGCTGTACTGGTGTGGCCATCCTACAATGCTGAAAGTCGGCATGGGGCGCCCCATTAGCCTGTGAGATGGCGTCAGTAGCGGACCGATGTGCGAATGGGGCCAAAGGCAGCGCAACAATATTTTCTGAATAGAAGACACCACAAGGCGCTGAGATGCCAAGATCCGGATGGCACCGAGGTGGTGTCTAGCAAGTTGCCGTACTGGTGTGGCCATCCTACAATGCTGAAAGTAGGCGTGGGGCGCCCCGTTGGCCTGTGAGGTGGCGTCAGTAGCGGACCGATGTGCGAATGGGGCCAAAGGCAGCGCAACTATTTTTTTTGAATAGAAGACACCACAAGGCGCTGAGATTCGGTTACCACCGAGGTGATGTCTAGCAAGTTGCCGCACTGGTGTGGCCATCCTACAATACTGCTCCGAATAACGGCGTGGGGTGCCCGAAGGGGGGGGGGAGGCGGCGTGAACGGGCCTTCCTAGGTGGAGGCTCGTCTGCTGTAGTGGGGCGCCCCTTTACCGTTTCAGTTGCCATTTAGCTGAGTTTCGGCCGCTCTTGATGCTACAGCGACAGGCGGCTGCAACAGGACTCTCAAAATGGCGGCCTGTTCTTTGGATTTGGGCCTGGTCCACTAAAATGGCCCTGGGACACCTTAGAACTCGGACGCTCGAATTTTTTTTCCTTTCCTCTACATGCAAAAAAAGGTAAATGCCCGGTACGTTACACGCTTCATCTGCCACGATGTACTCTCCAGAGGAACCGAAAAAAAATATAGTTATGGTAACTATACCATGCATCGTCATATGGAGAGGTGGCACCAATTAATTATAGTGCTGCATAAAAGAGAGATTTGGAGGAGAACCCCCGACCTGCCAGTACATTCATCAAAGAAGTGGCACTGACAGCATCAGAGGCAAGGGAAACGGTCCCAAATATTTAGAAGAACTTTGGAAAGATTAAAATGACATGTTTAGATTGTGGTAAATTAATTTCATGTGGGCAGATGAGTGTTACTCTAATAAATACAGCATATGAACATCATCATAGTCGATGGTTGGTAGAGACATTTTGACTATATCCTGGACCTGCCCGTCCTCGCCCAAAATGGCGCCGGAATAAATGGGACTCGTAACTCCTTGTTGTGTACTGGTTGCACAACCTTGATATCACGAGATACGTATGCAGTTTTGAAGCACATGGCGGGCGGGGACGAGAATAGATTGAATATTTCGACATCTCTATTGATATTAAGTACTGATGTGTTATTGATTACTGTACTATTGAAAGTTCGAATTAACGTCACCCATGGTACTTGCCCGCAAATGTATATCTGGATAATTTTATTGTAACTGGCCCTGTCGTATTTTAATTATAAAATGTACGTCCACCGATTCCGCAACTGTTAGACACCTTAGTTCTTGCAACCTAATGGCCCGCCCATTACGTTCCTCTACAGTGTAAATGTCTACTCATCATATACGATTACAGTTTGCTCCGTGGCCGGCCCACGTGGTTATAGGCTCGTATTTGTATAATGAAATTTTCACAATAAAGGTTTTTAAAAGAAAACATGGTAGTAGTATATACAAGTGAAATAAAGCAGACCAATTACATGAAGGGTAAAAGGTATAATACGCAGGAACGCAGTAAAGATAAATGGTCAAGGGCTGTTGTGTTTTCTACTCCTGCAACATAAAGTGATCGATAAGAATCTCATATTCAGGCGTATCGGCGACTAAGACAGCAGGTCGACCCTCTTTTGCTCAACGGCTCCGTCATGGGACGAAGAAACGCCCTTTTTCTCGAAAAAAGAATATATTTTACTTGCAGGACAGTTGTAAATTTTCCGGGAAAGTACATTAGCCTGGAACATTATAACATATATTTAAGAAAAAATAATGTTCGGAAGTAATAAAAAGCGTAATTTTTAGGTCATATGACCAAGCCTTTCATCATTAGAATAAGAAAAGTAAAATGAACCAATGAAAGTTTTATTAACAAGTCACATGACCTGTTATGCTTACGTTACGCGCTGCGCGTCGCGCCCCGGATGACTTCCGGATGCGCTAACGCGGCGCGTCATATGACGCATTACGCGACAACGCAGGTCCAGAATATAGTCAAAATGTCTCCACCAACCAGCGGTCGGAACACAACCCCTTTCAGCAGGCTAAATAGTTCTGTTAAATGACAACAGAAGGGACAGGCAACAAGAACCATCAGTCAAAGAGGGGAGGGCTAGTTCTTCTCTACCGGGTTACGTTGGGGCGCTACGGGAACTGATCGAATTGGTAGTCTACAGTGTTTCTGGATGTTTCAGACTGAAGCTGGGGTTAGCATGAGAGCACCACCATTTCGTAGCTCCGTCGTGGCCATTCCGCGAGCAATCATGGCAGCCGCTCTTTATCGTTATTTTGGGCGGGGTGGGTGGCAGAGCCGAGCTGTATTGCAGCCATCATGGTGTGGAGTTCAGTTCATCTCACTAGTTTCGTATTTGTCATGAGGGGTTGTTCCTAATGTTTCTATTTTAGCGAGGTCAAAAAGAGATCCCATTAGTGGCCTACTGATTTTGCTCGATTCCTTTTGTTTTTTTACACGATTTTTCGTTATCTGCAAAGACTAAACAGAGTATTGAGATGTCATCAGTGATGTCATCAGTGATGTCACTGACCATGTCATGAATGATGTAATATGTGACATCATCAGCAGTGGATTGCGGGTGCGCAATATATAGTTAGTGCAACTAACTATATATGGAATTTCAATGGTTTTGTGTGAGTAAAATAAGGTTTTGTAAATGCTAATTCCTAACTATATATGGTCTATAACCTATGGTTGTTTCAGTGAATTTTCAAGGTTTTGTAAATGCTAATTCCTAACTATATATGGTCTATAACCTATGGTTTTTTCAGTGAATATATATATATATATATATATATATATATATATTCACTGAAAAAACCATAGGTTATAGACCATATATAGTTAGGAATTTGCATTTAAAAAACCTTATTTTACTCACACAAAACCATTGAAATTCCATATATAGTTAGTTGCACTAACTATATATTGCGCACCCGCAATCCACTGCTGATCATGTCACATATTACATCATTCATGACATGGTCAGTGACATCACTGATGACATCACTGATGACATCTCAAATGACATCACTGATGACATCACTGATGACATCATCCAGTGACTGTGTGTTTCTGTAAAGTTTAAATATGTTTTAGATATTGAAGAATGAGTAGATGTATAACTGTCTGGACGAAGGATTTAGTAGGTGCATGACTGAATGTATGAGTGAGTGATTAAATGTGTCTCACTGAGTGCATGGGTTAGTGACTAAACTGTCTTAATTTGTGCATCATTATGTCTGTTGTTCTGTAAACTACTGCATGTGTTGATCAGTAGCTATATGATTAACTATATGGGTTATTGATTGATTGTCCAAGTATTTGTATGGGAGACTGAGTGTGTGTGTGGCTGGCTGGGAGGTGTGTGACTCTGTGCAGATCAATGTGTACTTGTATCAATGATTGTATAAGAAAGTAAGTATGTGTTACTATATGTTTGAAAATGTAAGGTGCTCTATGTTTAACTGTATAGACAAGAAAATGGAAGTGTGATTGATTCTTTACAGGACTGACTAGGTGTGTGAGTAACTCCATGGATGAGTGGCAGAGTGTGAGTGTCTGTATAGGTGTATGAGTGCATATGATAGTGTTGTAAAGATGAGTGATTGTATGTATGAATGATTGTATGGGTGAATGAGTGAATGTGTGTGTAGACGTAGGAATCAGTGAGTACGTATGTAGTAACTAGTATTGGTGTGTCAATGGTTTCAAAAATTATACTCTGTATTTAACACTGGGTGAAACAGAGGTTATATTAAAATGTGAGGAGATGCATTGTATTGTCACATGAATGATATCATCAGTGATGTGGTCATTGATGTCAAATGAGATGTCATCAGTGATGTCATCAGTGATGTCATTTGAGATGTCATCAGTGATGTCATCAGTGATGTCACTGACCATGTCATAAATGATGTAATATGTGACATGATCAGCAGTGGATTGCGGGTGCGCAATATATAGTTAGTGCAACTAACTATATATGGAATTTCAATGGTTTTGTGTGAATAAAATAAGGTTTTTTAAATGCTAATTCCTAACTATATATGGTCTATAACCTATGGTTTTTTCAGTGAATTTTCAAGGTTTTGTAAATGCTAATTCCTAACTATATATGGTCTATAACCTATGGTTTTTTCAGTGAATTTCAATGTTTTTTTAATAGCAAATATCATAAGCTGTCGAATGTCAAGTACGTGGTAAGTGAAAACATTTTCGTGTTTATGCACACTGATCTGCTTTGAATGGTGCCCCCCCCCCTCATTTCTATTAGGAGTACTCTCTCTTTGCAGATAGTGAAAGGTAGTTAACGCAGGCCTTTGCCCCCGTTGTAATCCGTCGTGCCTGCTTCTCTCTCCATTTGATTGATTGTTATCCAAGTATTTACTGTTTTAGAATTAGTTCTCTTTGGTTCATTCTCTATTTACAAACAAACACAGAGTCGCAATACTCTGTTTAGTCTTTGCAGATAACGAAAAATCGTGTAAAAAAAAAGAAAAGGAATCGAGCAAAATCAGTAGGCCACTAATGGGATCTCTTTTTGACCTCGCTAAAATAGAAACATTAGGAACAACCCCTCATGACAAATACAAAACTAGTGAGATGAACTGAACTCCACACAATGATGGCTGCAAAACAGCTCGGCTCCGCCACCCACCCCGCCCAAAATAACGATAAAGAGCGGCTGCCATGATTGGTTGCGGAATGGCCACAACGGAGCTACGAAATGGTGCTGCTCTCATGCTAACCCCAGCTTCGGTCTGAAACATCCAGAAACACTGTAGACTACCAATTCGATCAGTTCCGGTAGCGCCCCAATGTAACCCGGTAGAGAAGAACTAGCCCTCCCCTCTTTGACTGATGGTTCTTGTTGCCTGTCCCTTCTGTTGTCATTTAACAGAACTATTTAGCCTGCTGAAAGGGGTTGTGTTTCGACCGCTGGTTGGTGGAGACATTTTGACTATATTCTGGACCTGCGTTGTCGCGTAATGCGTCATATGACGCGCCGCGTTAGCGCATCCGGAAGTCATCCGGGGCGCGCAGCGCGTAACGTAAGCATAACAAGTCATGTGACTTGTTAATAAAACTTTTCATTGGTTCATTTTACTTTTCTTATTCTAATGATGAAAGCCTTGGTCATATCACCTAAAAATTACGCTTTTAATTACTTCAGAACATTATTTTCTCTTAAATATATGTTATAATGTTCCAGGCTAATGTACTTTCCCGGAAATTTTACAACTGTCCTGCAAGTAAAATATATTCTTTTTTCGAGAAAAAGAGCGTTTCTTCGTCCCATGACGGAGCCGTTGAGCAAAAGAGGGTCGACCTGCTGTCTTAGTCGCCGATACGCCTGAATATGAGATTCTTATCGATCACTTTATGTTGCAGGAATAGAAAACACAACAGCCCTTGACCATTTATCTTTACTGCGTTCCTTCGTATTATACCTTTTACCCTTCATGTAATTGGTCTGCTTTATTTCACTTGCCTTTTAATGATTCTAAAACAGTGACTATTATTAAAAACTTTACCAATGTATACACTACTACCATGTTTTCTTTTAAAAACCTTTATTGGGAAAATTTCATTATACAAATACGAGCCTATAACCACGTGGGCCTGCCACGGAGCAAACTGTAATCGTATATGATGAATAGACATTTACACTGTAGAGGAACGTAACGGGCGGGCCATTAGGTTGCAAAAACTAAGGTGTCTAACAGTTACGGAATCGGTGGACGTACATTTTATAATTAAAATACGACAGGGCCAGTTACAATAAAATTATCTAGATATACATTTGCGGGCAAGTACCATGGGTGACGTTAATTCGAATTTTCAACAGTACAGTAATCAATAACACATCAGAACTTAATATCAATAGGGATGTCGAAATATTCAATCAATTCTCGTCCCCGCCCGCCATGTGCTTCAAAACTGCATACGTATCTCGTGATATCAAGGTTGTGCAACCAGTACACAACAAGGAGTTACGAGTCCCATTTATTCCGGCGCCATTTTGGGCGAGGACGGGCAGGTCCAGGATATAGTCAAAATGTCTCTACCAACCATCGACTATGATGATGTTCATATGCTGTATTTATTAGAGTAACACTCATCTGCCCACATGAAATTAATTTACCACAATCTAAACATGTCATTTTAATCTTTCCAAAGTTCTTCTAAATATTTGGGACAGTTTCCCTTGCCTCTGAAGCTCTCAGTGCCACTTCTTTAATGAATGTACTAGCAGGTCAGGGGTTCTCCTCCAAATCTCTCTTTTATGCAGCACTATAATTAATTGGTGCCACCTCTCCATATGACGATGCATGGTATAGTTACCACAACTATATTTTTTTTCGGTTCCTCTGGAGAGTTCATCGTGGCAGATGAAGCGTGTAACATACCGGGCATTTACCTTTTTTTGCATGTACAGGAAAGGAAAAAAAAATCGAGCGTCCGAGTTCTAAGGTGTCCCAGGGCCATTTTAGTGGACCAGGCCCAAATCCAAAGAACAGCCATCTCACAGGCTAATGGGGCGACCCACGCCGAGTTTCAGCATTGTAGGATGACCACACAAGTACAGCAACTTGCTAGACATCACCTCGGTGCCATCCGGATCTCGGCGCCCCACTGCAGATGAAGTGCCTCTCAACTATGAAACCACCACGGTGACATCCGGATCTTGGCGCGTTGTGCTGCCTTCGGCCTATTCGCACATCGGTCCGCTACTGACGCCATCTCACAGGCTAATGGGGTGACCCACGCCGAGTTTCAGCATTGTAGGATGACCACACCAACTTGCTAGACATCACCTCGGTGCCATCCGAATCTTGGCATCTCAACGCCTAGTGGTATCTTCCATACAGAAAATATTGTTACGCTGCCTTTGGCCCCATTCGCACATCAGTCCGCAACTTAGACATCACCTCGATGCCATCCGGATCTTGGCATCTCAGCGCCTTGTGGTGTCAGTCAGAAAATATTGTTGCGCTGCCTTTGGCCCCATTCGCACATCAGTCCGCTACTGACACCATCTCACAGGCCAATAGGGCGCCCCACGCCGACTTTTACCATTGTACGATGGCCACACCAGTGGCACAACTTGCTAGACATCACCTCGGTGCCATCCGAATCTTGGCATCTCAACGCCTAGTGGTATCTTCCATACAGAAAATCTTGTTACGCTACCTTTGGCCCCATTCGCACATCGGTCCGCAACTTAGACATCACCTCGGTGCCATCCGGATCTTGGCATCTCAGCGCCTTGTGGTGTCTTCTACTCCGAAAATATAGTAGAAAATATTGTTGCGCTGCCTTTGGCCCCATTCACACATCAGTCCGCTACTGACACCATCTCACAGGCCAACAGGGCGCCCCACGCCGACTTTTACCATTGTACGATGGCCACACCAGTGCCACAACTTGCTAGACACCACCTCGGTGCCATCCGGATCTTGGCATCTCAGCGCCTTGTGGTGTCTTCAAATCAGAAAATATTGTTGCGCTGCCTTTGGCCCCATTCGCACATCGGTCCGCTACTGACGCCATCTCACAGGCCAACGGGGCGCCCCACGCCGACTTTCAGCATTGTAGGATGGCCACACCAGTGCGGCAACTTACTAGACACCACCTCGGTGCCATCCGGATCTTGGCGCGTTGTGCTGCCTTCGGCCTATTCGCACATCGGTCCGCTACTGACGCAAACTCACAGGCCAACGGGGCGCCCCACGCTGACTTTCAGCATTGTAGGATGGCCACACCAGTGCGGCAACTTACTAGACACCACCTCGGTGCCATCCGGATCTTGGCGCGTTGTGCTGCCTTCGGCCTATTCGCACATCGGTCCGCTACTGACGCAAACTCACAGGCCAACGGGGCGCCCCACGCCGACTTTCAGCATTGTTGGATGGCCACACCAGTGCGGCAACTTACTAGACACCACCTCGGTGCCATCCGGATCTTGGCGCGTTGTGCTGCCTTCGGCCTATTCGCACATCGGTCCGCTACTGACGCAAACTCACAGGCCAACGGGGCGCCCCACGCCGACTTTCAGCATTGTTGGATAGCCACACCAGTGCGGCAACTTACTAGACACCACCTCGGTGCCATCCGGATCTTGGCGCGTTGTGCTGCCTTCGGCCTATTCGCACATCGGTCCGCTACTGACGCAAACTCACAGGCCAACGGGGCGCCCCACGCCGACTTTCAGCATTGTAGGATGGCCACACCAGTGCTGCAACTTGCTGGACACCACCTCGGTGCCATCCGGATCTTGGCGCGTTGTGTTGCCTTCGGCCTATTCGCACATCGGTCCGCTACTGACGCCGCCTCACGTGCCAACGTATTTTCTCCGCATTTTACACCCTATGCCGCATAACAGGTCATGTGACTTGTTTATAAAACTTTTCATTGGTTCATTTTACTTTTGGTTTCCTAATGATGGAAGGCATGATCATGTGACCTAAAAACAACACTTTTTCATAGGATGAAAACTTTTTTTTTTCCCCAAACGATGAAAGCCCCACCTTGTTTCTGGATGTTTCAGACTGAAGCTGGCGTCAGCATGAAAGCACCACCATCTCGTGGCTCCGTCGTGGTCATTCCGCGAGCAATCATGGCAGCCGCTCCCCACCAGAAGCCTGCAGGAGTCGGAGCCCCCAAAACTTTTGATGAATTCTCAAGGCGGAGGGGACGCTTTCGAGAATGGGGTCCAAGACCTAGCAGACAAGCGTCCGATTTCCAAGGTGTCCCAGGGCCATTTCAGTGGACCAGGCCCAAAAAGGAAACAGCCTGCCGCCATTTTGAGAGTCCTGTGACAGCCGCCTATCGCTGCACCGCAAGAGTGGGCGCAACTCAGCTGAATTGCGGCTTTTGACACAGTGGACCAAAAACGGACGGAATGGCAACTGAAACGGTAAAGGGGCGCCCCACTACAACAGATGACACTCCACCTGGAGAGGCCCGTTCACGCCGCCTCCCCCGGGGCGCTCCACGCCGTTATTCGGAGCAGCATTGTAGGATACCAAAACCAGTGCGGCAACTTACTGGACATCACCTTGGTGCCATCGTTCTGCTGCCTTGGAACTATTCGCGCAACAGTTTGCTACTGATGACCCACCCCCCGCGACGCCCCATGCCGTTATTTGCTGGGTGGCAACTTACTAGACATCACTTTCGTGTCATCTAGATTTCGGCGCGTTCTGCTGCCTTGGAACTATTCGCACAACAGTTTGCTACTGATGACCCACCCCCCGCGACGCCCCACGCCGGAAATCTGGACGTTGTGCTGCGTTGGGACTATTCGCACAGCCGACCGCTACTTCGTTGTTTTTCCCTAAAAATGTTTATATGTTATTACTATTTTTGTTTTCTTGTATATATTTATAAATTATTAAAGTTTTATAATCTTACTACTTTGTCGGAGTGCTATATATTTTTAATGTGACACATAATTGTAAAAACTTTGATGTACAAACAGTCATCCCTGGAATCTTCCGCTTCAGGCTCGGTCCCCTCCCCAATCACAATACAGGATGGTTTTCAGATAATAGCAACGCTTCTGCTGTGACGGATCTCATCGAGTGTGGGCCTTGATCTACTATAACTCCTTTGAAGAGGGGTGATTCTTTACAGCTGTGGCCATAAACTACATCTGCAGGGCTAGCTGATACCCTAGGACCAGCCTGGACAATCGGACACAGAGGAAAAGGAGTGTCAGAGGGTGCGGTAGTGAATAGGGCGAAAGGGAGGTGTCGGGCGGGCACAGGGTGTGATTCTCAGGGAACAGCAGCGCAGATGGGGGAGGTTTATTACCCATGCATAAGACAGAGAGCGGGGGTGACCACTGCCTGGGGGAGATGCTTGCGAGGGTGGGGAGCCATGCTAAGGATCGACAGCGTGCACAGAGTGGGTCTGGTCAAGGCATCTAAAATGGCTGCCGTGCACGACAAAAGTGTGGCATTTGAAAAAAGACAAGATGGCGCAGACAATGTTTTTCAACACTTCCTGATTTCCTTCGAATCGAACGTTAACAGACGTTGGGGCATATTACCAAAGTTAAGCGATATTTATCCCTAACGATGCTTAGCAACGATTTTTTTACCGTCAGAAATTATCGCAGATAAACCTTGCTATTATCAAGGTTTATCGGAAATACGATAAAAAACGACCGCAATGCATTAATATCGCTGAAAACTCAGCGATATTCATGCATTACCGAGCTAATGCTCTTAGCCATGTTATCCACCTCCCATTGGATAACATGGCTAAGAACTGCTCAGGGCAGGTGGTAGCTTTTGGAGATATTCGCCCTTATCTCGAATATTTCCAAAAGTTGATAATAGGAGATAGCGATGTTAGCGACTGTTTCCAGTCGCTAACATCTTGGCATGCCCACTTTGCATGTCATTAGTGATAAATATCACTCACATGCAAAGTGGGGCCCAAGATGGTCGCTATCTTCTACTAGCCGTCGCTAACTGGTGTTAGCAACAGCTAGGTAATACACATATAATTTTATCTCCGCGAAGCGGAGCGCTGTTACAGATATATATCTTGTTTCTGAACGTTAATTTCTCAAAATGCACTGAAGCACATATATTGAGACCTAGCAAAGGCACATCGGGCTACCAGTCCCTACAATTTTGCCAAGTTTCGTGCAAATCCATTCAGCTGTTCGATCCTACCGAGAGACAAGATGGCGGCCGCTACGGACTGTTTGGAATGTTTACAGACACCGGAGAGCCAATCAGCTTCGCTTCGCAAAGCTCCGTAACGCGAAAAGTACGCGAAGCGGTGCGCTGTTACAGATATATACCTTTTTTTGAACGTTAATTTCTCAAAATCCACTGGAGCACATATATTGAGATCTAGCAAAGGCACATCGGGCTACCAGTCCCTACAATTTTGCCAAGTTTCGTGCAAATCCATTCAGCTGTTCGATTATTATTATTTTTATTTTTTTTTGCCCCGCGGGGCCCTTTTAAAACCTCCACATCAAACCTAGGGGGTGAGCGACAATGTACTATGCCCCCTTATGGTCATTTGCCCCTTCGCTTTGGCCTCCTCTTGTCTCTCGATCCTACCGAGAGACAAGATGGCGGCCGCTACGGACTGTTTAGAATGTTGACAGACGCCGGAGAACCAATCAGCTTCGCTTCACAAAGCTCCGTTGCGCGAAAAGTACGCGTAGCGGAGCGCTGCCCAGTCCGCTGTTACAGATATATACCTTTTTTTGAACATTAATTTCTCAAAATCCACTGAAGCACATATATTGAGATCTAGCAAAGGCACATCGGGCTACCAGTCCCTACAATTTTGCCAAGTTTCGTGCAAATCCATTCAGCTGTTCGATTATTATTATGTTTATTTTTTTTTGCCCCGCGGGGCCCTTTTAAAACCTCCACATCAAACCTAGGGGGTGAGCGACAATGTACTATGCCCCCTTATGGTCATTTGCCCCTTCGCTTTGGCCTCCTCTTGTCTCTCGATCCTACCGAGAGACAAGATGGCGGCCGCTACGGACTGTTTGGAATGTTGACAGACGCCGGAGAACCAATCAGCTTCGCTTCACAAAGCTCCGTTGCGCGAAAAGTACGCGTAGCGGAGCGCTGCCCAGTCCGCTGCTACAGATATATATCTTTTTTTGAACATTAATTTCTCAAAATCCACTGAAGCACATATATTGAGACCTACAAAAGGCACATCGGGCTACCAGTCCCTACAATTTTGCCAAGTTTCGTGCAAATCCATTCAGCCGTTCGGGCTAAAAGTGAGGCCAACCGCCCTATGGAAATTAACATGGGAAAAACGCGTTTTGGGACCCCCCTTTTTTCTCGGCCCCCCCTTGACGAACCCCCCCAAAATTTTCAGGGGCTGCTCAGAAACAAAATGTGCCATTTTCCTGAAAATTTCAGCCAATTCCGTACACAAACGCCAAAGTTATTAGATATAGAATTTTCAAAAAACCCATAGAGAAAAAATCCTAACTATATATACCTACTGGCGACCGCCAGTAGGTAATATATATATATATATATATATATATATATATATATATATATATATATATATATATATATATATATATACACACACATGCATACACACATATGTTCATATACATATACATACATATATACATATATATATTCACTGAAAAAACCATAGGTTATAGACCATATATAGTTAGGAATTAGCATTTACAAAACCTTAAAAATTCACTGAAAAAACCATAGGTTATAGACCATATATAGTTAGGGATTAGCATTTAAAAAACCTTATTTTACTCACACAAAACCATTGAAATTCCATATATAGTTAGTTGTACTAACTATATATCACGCACCCGCAATCCACTGCTGATGATGTCACATATTACATCATTCATGACATGGTCAGTGACATCACTGATGACATCACTGATGACATCTCAAATGACATCACTGATGACATCATCCAGTGACTGTGTGTTTCTGTAAAGTTTAAATATGTTTTACATATTGAAGAATGAGTAGATGTAGAAGTGTCTGGATGAAGGATTTAGTAGGTGCGTGACTGACTGTATGAGTGAGTGATTAAATGTGTCTCACTGAGTGCATGGGTTAGTGACTAAACTGTCTTAATTTGTGCATCATTATGTCTGTTGTTCTGTAAACTGCTGCATGTGTTGATCAGTAGCTATATGAGTAACTATATGGGTTATTGATTGATTGCCCAAGTATTTGTATGGGAGACTGAGTGTGTGTGTGGCTGGCTGGGAAGTGTATGACTCTGTGCATAGATGTATGGGTTCAAAAGTGCATGTTGGAAACAGCTGTATGGGCGGTTGACTGTGTGCATGACTGTATTGGTGAGTGAATAGATATCTCAGTGCTACATGTCAAATTAAGTACATATGTAAAATACAGTACATGTGAGAGTTGACATATATAAATAACTGTGCATAAGAGCCAGTGAATGTGTGAGTGGCTGTATGGATCATTGTGAACTTGTATCCAGGATTGTATAAGTGAGTAAATATGTTTTAGTATTTGTTTGAATAAGTAAGTAAGGTGTGTTTAACTGTATAGTTAAGGAAATGGAGGTGTGATTGATTGTTTGCATGACTGTCTAGGTGTGTGTGTAACTTCATGGATGAGTGACAATCTGTGAGTCTGTGTTTACACTGAGTGTATCTAAGGTTATATTAGAGTCTGAAGAGGTTCATCGTATTATCACAACAGTGATGTCATCAGTAATGTCATTTGAGATGTAATCAGTGATGTCATCAGTGATGTCATTTGAGATGTCATCAGTGATGTCATCAGTGATGTCATTTGAGATGTCATCAGTGATGTCATCAGTGATGTCACTGACCATGTCATGAATGATGTAATATGTGACATCATCAGCAGTGGATTGCGGGTGCGTGATATATAGTTAGTACAACTAACTATATATGGAATTTCAATGGTTTTGTGTGAGTAAAATAAGGTTTTTTAAATGCTAATCCCTAACTATATATGGTCTATAACCTATGGTTTTTTCAGTGAATTTTTAAGGTTTTGTAAATGCTAATTCCTAACTATATATGGTCTATAACCTATGGTTTTTTCAGTGAATTTCATTGGTTTTTTAATAGCTAATATCAAAACCTTTACAATGTATTATTCTTTAAAAAGAAAAATATTTTTTACATGTTTTTTATACAAATTTTTTTGTATTTTTTTTGTTTCGCTCCCAGTACGCGTACCGGTTAGCTTCCCGTTAGCTCAATCCGGAGGCGCGACCCGGTACGCGAACTGGTAAACGTTCCTTTAGCGCACCTCTCGCGTTACAAAACAACATCGCGACGCTTCGCGTCAGCATGACGTTTCGCGTTCGCGCGTAATACGTCATATTACGTGCTACGTTCGCGTACCCGGAAGCGAAGTCTATCATTCATTTTTTATTGTGATACGCTCCCCAGTACGCTTCCCGGTTCGCGTACCGGGCGCTAACCACGAAAAAAAACAAAAAAAATTTTTTTTTTTTTTTGCTTAGCGGGGCCCCTTTAAAGCCTCCACATCAAACCTAGGGGGTCAGGGAGTATCTACTATGCCCCCTTAAGGTCATTTGCCCCTTCGCTTTTGACCTCCTCTTGTCTCTCGATCCTACCGAGAGACAAGATGGCGGCCGCTCCGGACTGTTTAGAATGTTGACAGACACCGGAGAGCCAATCAACTTCGCTACGCGAAGTTCCGTTACGCGTCAAGTACGCGTACCGGGGCGCTGCCTGGTCCGCGCTTACAGATATATATCTTTTTTTGAACGTTATTTTCTCAAAATCCACTGCAGCACATATATTGAGACCTACAAAAGGCACATCGGGCTACCAGTCCCTACAATTTTGCCAAGTTTCGTGCAAATCCATTCAGCCGTTCGGGCTAAAAGTGAGGCTAACCGCCCTATGGAAAACTCAATGTTAAAAACACGTTTTGGGACCCCCCTTTTTTCTCGGCCCCCCCTGGACCAACTCCCCCCAAATTTCCAGTGGCTGCTCAGAAACAAAATGTTCCATTTTCCAGAAAATTTCAGCCAATTCCGTCCACAAACGCCAAAGTTATTAGACATAGAATTTTCAAAAATCCCATAGGGAAAAAATCCTAACTATATATACCTACTGGCGACCGCCAGTAGGTAATATATACACACATACATATATATATACACATACATATATACATATATATATACACATACATATATACACATTTACATACACATACATATACACATACATTTACATAGATATACACATACATTTACACATATATACATATACACATGATTCAGGATTTGTTCTGTTCTACAATTTTGCCGGAATACGGCCGTTTCCGCCTATGCAGACCCTCCTCTTGTTTGTAGACTGGCTTGTTTAGCGGTCAATTTCGCTTCCGCGAAGCACAGGACTAACCCGGAAGAAGTTACAAGCAGTCAGTCCCCCACCAACGAGCATGGAAGAGCACGCTTGGTAGACGACACAAGAACACGTAAGGAGAACCGGACAGGAGTCGGAGGACCCCTTCCGGATGACCTGCTGTTTCTGTGGTAAGCTGCCGTTGCTCGTTATTGCTGTCCTTTAATCTGGCAGATGAGAGGATAAGTGCCGATTATTAACGTGGGAGAAACGCAGCGCGACTGCAGCTTTTTTCTCGAGTGCTCAGTTTAATCTTTCAACTAACATGGAGATGTCAGCAGAAACGCTCCGGAACAGAGAAACTTTGGCAGTTGCTTTATTTGAAGATCTACCTGATACTAATAATAGTAATCATATTACTTCTAACACTGCAAATGCCAGTAAAGTTGCAATTGATTTGAAAACATTATTTAAGAAATTGGAAAAGCTCTCACGGACAGAATTAACAAAATGGTGGGAGAAGCGCTCTCTAGAGAGATATAAGGGAGTTGAACGTGTCCCTAGGGGGTTAAGGGTTCTAATAGCACCATCATTTGAGAACCCCAACCCCCTAATGCTGAAGGAATGGGCATCAAATAATCTTGAGGCATCAATGAAAATGATCTGTATATTAATTAAATATGCCGAAATTGACCGGATGGCAATCTTGAATGAAATAGAGACATTAAATAAGGAAATAGAATCACAAGATAACAGAGATTTGATTACTAAATACAGAGGAGAGATGGAAACAAGTCCGACAAAGCATGAAGAAACTATAAGAATCAGAAAACAAAATAAATTTGCGCGTGATAAACGTAATTACAAGTCTGGTAGAATTTTCACGTTTGCACGTAAGTTCGATAACGCAAAAAGACAAGCACAGGCTCAGATACAAGCTCCCAAAAACCCTGCCAATATGGAACGCTGCACTTCCAATGCCGTATTGTCTGATACAGATGTAAGCTCAGTAGCAAGCAGCGTAGAATCAGAAGATGGTGATGCTACTAGGGGCAATCAATCCACAGTACCCACACAATATTCACCCTAAGAAGAGTTGCGTGTTTTAGTGGAGGACAAGCGGCAAACGTTGCGACCACGGACGCAACAACCACAAGGGAAAAACACAGGGAAAAACGCAGCAGGAAAAACAGAAGTGCAAAAGAACGCGAAAAATTAGAAATTCCAAAGTTTGCAAAACAGGGCAGGGGGGAAAAGTGGTAAAAGAGCAGACCAACATTATGGAGCCTGATAACACGGTGGTGAACCTATCAGATGAGATTCTAACTAAAGCTGAAGTACAACTTTTAGCATTAGGCTTGTCTTTTTGCCCTAAAAATTCTTTTGACTATGTTCAGACCCGAATTGATGTCTTTAAGTTCATCAGGAAGCTCAAGCTTAGGTAACATTTCAAATTAAATAAAGCTCAAGAGTTATCCAAAACAATCAATATTGCCATGCAACCTTCTAGCAAATTAGCAGTGAATGACACTGAGAATTTGAAAACTTTTTTTGCCTTAACAACTAATGAAGAGACACGAATGAATTCCACACAGCAAGAATTGGAAGATATGGAGGTGAAAAGTAATTTGCCATGCTGTAGTATCTTTAAACCACTCTCTACATTCATACCTTTGATGGCTAAGGATGCCATAGATACTTTTTCTGATGTGATAATTGAGGACCTTAAGGCCTTACAGAATGTGTCCAATAGAAGGAAAAACTGGCACAGATACATGGAAAAACAATACTCCAAATTAATGAAGAAATTAAGATCTAATTCTAACCTTATTATTAATAAGGCTGATAAAGGAGGGAACATTGTTATCTGGCCACGGCCTCTGTACATGGAAGAAGCCCAAAGACATTTGGAAGATATTTCATGTTATCGTAAAGGAAGTATGAGCGATTTGAGAATATTAAAAGAAACAGTCACTAAGGAGCTGAATCAATGGAGGAGGGATGGGTTACTAAGTAAACAAGAATTTGGCTATCTCACGAACGATTTTCCCATTACGCCTATCCTTTATTTCATACCCAAGATCCATAAACAGTCATTTCCTATTCCAGGTCGACCCATCATTTCTGCCCAGAGAAGTCTAATGGAACCCATATCGAAATATGTAGACTTTTTCTTACATGATGCACTGGTAAATTTACCTACTTTCATCAAGGACACGGGCCATTTTCTATCTAAGTTGTCTGATGTGAGTTGGGAAAATGACTATGTTTTGATAGCCATGGATATTTGTGCACTGTATACCAGTATTCATCACAGAGATGGTCTTTTAGCAGTGAAACATTTTCTAGATCAGCGTAGTATCGAATATCGTCAGCACAATGGTATGTTACTTAGAATGATTGAGCTCTGTCTGGAACACAATTATTTTATGTTTAATAAAACTGTATACCAGCAGTTGAGAGGAGTGGCTATGGGGGCGTGTTTCTCTCCCACCTATGCATGCTTGCATGTAGGGTGGTGGAAGGAACACGTCCTCATGGGCACCAACAAAAATGTGTATGACGCTCATATTGTGCAATTTTGGCGTTTTATTGACGACATATGTATGATCTGGAAGGGTACTATTGAATCAGCTGAGGAATTTGTTAAACTTAATCTCAATGAACTGAATCTTCAATTTACAGCTGATATCAGTAAAAGTAGAATTCAGTTTATAGATGTTGAAATGTATATTGATGATCATGGTATACAAACTAAACTGCATCGTAAATCCACGGCAGGCAATTCAATATTGCATGCCAGTAGTGCACATCCGGGTCACCTTATAAAAAGTATTCCTTATGGTGAATTTTTAAGGATGCGTAGGATCTGTAGCTCACCTGTGGATCTGGAGACTTGTCAAACAGAAGCACTGAAAAGATTTTTGGTGAGAGGATACAGCCTAAACATTCTCAAATTAGCAATGAATAAAGCAAATTGTCACTCTAGAGATGACTGCCTTAAAACTACCAGCTCCAGCAGCCATAGAAGAGGTATAGATGTTAGTACTGATTCCTCAATTTTGGAACCAATCAGACTTATTACCACTTTCAATGTAGAAGAAAGAAAGGTGAGGGCAATTGTCAAAAAACATTGGCCCATACTAAAGACAGACATCACACTGGCACCAATACTGACCCCTCAACCACGCATCACTTTTAGAAAGGGACCCTCTATGAGGGATGCATTGGTAAAGTGTAGCCCTGAGGTAGTAAGCAATAGTAATTGGTTGTCGGCCAGGAGAGGATTTTATAAATGCATTTCATGCATAGCATGCAAATTCGGGATTAACACTAGTGAATACCAATCTATACTTCAAACAACTCCCAGTAAGATTCATGGGCTATACACATGTTGTATGGACTATGTTGTATATGTTTTACAGTGTACATGTAAATTGAAGTATGTTGGTAGCACTAAATTACAAGCGTATGTCCGAATTTTACAACACATAAGAGCTATTGTTAATTCAGATGACAACTACCCAGTAGCTCGTCATTTTAAGCTTGTGCATGCCAAAAATTTGAAGGACTTCAGGTATTTTATCATTGACTCTGAACACAAGAACATCAGGGGAGGTAACAGAGAAAAACAATTGAGACAACTAGAGTCAAAGTACATTTTAATGCTGGATTCTAGAATCCCTAATGGGCTCAATATGGGGGGAAGACCTACGTAATTTTTTATAGCATATGCCTCTGAAATCAGTTTACTAAAAAGATTAGTTAATTCAATTCTCATCTTTTTTCCGTTATGAGATTCATTATTATCTTTTTGTACATATATGAAATATTTACAAAGTATGTTCATTTATTGGCCAACCTATGTATTACTTATTCTTGCACTTGCACTTTATTATAGTCAGGTTTATCATCAATGGAGCTACATAAGACCATGGTTTCTCTCTATTAAATTACTTGTTTTTAACACATAAATACTTTTTATCCTAGAACCCACTGATATGACGTTTAATATCATGTTTTTTCCTTGATATTAGGCATACATTTTGCACAAGGGAGTCTATATAAATCTTGCACTAGCACTTTTTTTTAGGAGTTAATTGTATTTTTATAGGTGGAACAGACATGTTGTATTTTTTATATATTGAAGGATCTATCAAATCTTCATGGTTCCATCATCTATGGCCACTTGGCCATTATGCTATAAATGTTTACATAAATGCTCACAACAATATATATTAACTCTGATTTTACAGTTTTAATTATAATGGGTGTTTTAAATTGTCAATATTTTTGTATTGATTCTTTATGCGAAGAATTTGATTAGCAACACGATGTATATTTGCTTTTCACCACTCTAAGATGGCCGCTATAATGAAATGTTCCATGTCCTCTGTTTATGTTTACTGCTAGGAGTCACGTGCACATTTTGTTTGCTCACAACTTTATTTAAATACATATATTTTAATTTGTTAAACCACCCGTTACCAAGGCGAGTTGTCGCCGAAACGCGTTATTTTTTTTCCTTACTCTTATCAACATGCTGGAGTGGAAATGATTAAATATTCACTTTGAATACACGCCTTGTTTTGGAGCAGTTATTTGAAAAGACTGGACCTGGAGTGCAAGGGCACATCGGTTCGTTGTGCCTGGTGAAAGATATATATATATATATATATATATATATATATATATATATATATATATATATATATATATATATATATATATTCACTGAAAAAACCATAGGTTATAGACCATATATAGTTAGGAATTAGCATTTAGAAAACCTTATTTTACTCACACAAAACCATTGAAATTCCATATATAGTTAGTTGCACTAACTATATATTGCGCACCCGCAATCCACTGCTGATGATGTCACATATTACATCATTCATGACATGGTCAGTGACATCACTGATGACATCACTGATGACATCTCAAATGACATCACTGATGACATCACTGATGACATCTCATTTGACATCATTCTTGTGCTAATACGATAAACCTCTTCAGACTCTAATATAACCTTAGATACACTCAGTGTATACAGACACTCACACACTGTCACTCATCCATGGAGTTACTCACACACCTAGTCAGTCATGCAAAGAAACAATCTCACCTCCATTTCCTCAACTATACAGTTATACACACCTTACTTATTCAAACATATACTAACACATATTTACTCTCTTATACAATCCCTGATACAAGTTCACAATGATCCATACAGCCACTCACACATTCAGTGGCTCTCATGCACAGTTATTTATATATGCCAACTCTCACATGTACTGTGTTTTACATATGTACTTACTATGACATGTAGCATTGAGATATCCATTCACTCATCAATACACTCATGCACACAGTCAACCGCCCATGTAGCTTTTTCCACATGCACTCTTGAACTCATACACCTAGTGAATCAACTGCTCACACATCTATGCACAGAGTCACACACCTCCCAGCCACCCCCACACAAACTCAATCTCCCATAGAAATACTTGGGCAACCAATTAATAACACATATAGCCTCTCGTTTAGCTAATGATCAACACATGCAGCAGTTTACATCACAACAGACATAATGATGCACAAATTAAGACAGTTTAGTCACTAACCCATGCATTCAGTGAGACACATTTAATCACTCACTCATACAGTCAGTCACGCACCTACTAAATCCTTCATCCAGACACTTATACATCCACTCATTCTTCAATATCTAAGACATATTTTAACTTTACAGAAACATACAGTCACTGGATGTTGTCATCAGTGATGTCATTTGAGATGTCATCAGTGATGTCATCAGTGATGTCACTGACCATGTCATGAATGATGTAATATGTGACATCATCAGCAGTGGATTGCGGGTGCGCGATATATAGTTAGTGCAACTAACTATATATGGAATTTCAATGGTTTTGTGTGAGTAAAATAAGGTTTTCTAAATGCTAATTCCTAACTATATATGGTCTATAACCTATGGTTTTTTCAGTGAATTTTCAAGGTTTTGTAAATGCTAATTCCTAACTATATATGGTCTATAACCTATGGTTTTTTCTGTGAATTTCATTGGTTTTTTAACAGCTAATATCTGTAGCTGTAAAATGTATTCTTCTTTAAATCCAAAAATATATTTTATATGTTTATGAATAATTTTTTTTTTAAATATTTTTTTTTCTTCGTTCCCGCTTCGCGAATCGGGAAGCTTCCCGTTAGCTGACCTTGATGCCGCGAAATAGACCGCGAGCCGGTAAACGTTTCTTTACCGCAAGTGCCGCGTTAGAAAACAACATCGTGACGCCTCCCGTCCGCATGACGTTTCACGTTGTCGCGTGATACGTCATATGACGTGCTACGTTAGCGAACTGGTACGCGAAGCGAGTCGCAAAGCGCAGGTTTCTGGAAGCAAACCGGGAGGCCCTGCAAAGCGCTTAACGTAAACACAGCAAGTCATGTGACTTGGTAATAACACTTTTCATTGGTTCATTTCACTTTTGGTTTCCTAATGATGTAAGACTAGGTCATATAATCTAAAATGAACACTTTTGATTGGTTGAGAACTCTTGTTTTTCCCAAATGATGAAAATCCCTCCTTCTTTCCTCACTCTGACTTTCATCATTGTGAGAGAAAGACCCTTTGTGATCACTGAGCAATGGCTTCTTTAGTAGCTTCAGCTGGTGCTTCCCCACCACCTCCACCACATCCAAGGAAGAGTGGACCACCTGCTCAAGTTGTAATTCAAGAAGAAGAAGAAGAAGAAGAGGAACAGGAGGACGAGCACGAAGAGAGGCAGTTTTTGCCTGAGCAGCCCAGGACGTCTCACCGGAAAGAAAACTTCATTTGGCAATTTTTTTAAATTCCCAAAGGTCAGAAAAAAGTAAATGCAAGATACGTAACTTGCCTTATATGTCAAGATAGACTGTCCAGAGGGACCGACAAAAAATACAGTTTCGGAAACTACACAATGCATCGCCATATGACTAGGTGGCATCCTAACAACTACAGTGCTGCACAGTTTCGGAACGACCTAGATAATCTCCCTATTATGGCCAGAAGATCTGTTGTACCGGAAGTAACGGGACCAGAGGGCAGGGAGATGGTGCCAAATATACAAATGAGATTTGGTGATGTAAAACACACCTGCGCATTTTGCGATGGATTCATTTCCTACGGATAAAAAAGCATCACTCTGATCAACAGAGCTATTGACTATCATATGCAAGTTTGTCCGAAACGCCCAAAATAATAAATACTTCTTTTTTTTGTTTTGTTGCTCCTGTTGAGCCCTTTACAATGAATCGTTTTCATTGCCCCCTCCAAGAAAAACCCCCAAAAATATAAAACTGTTCCGAAAAATTCAAAAACAGTAAAAAAAGGTTCAGAAAAATAAAAAAAAAAGTTCTTTTCAGAACTACCTCCCCGTTATTAAAAAATTGGTACAATATTTGGAACTGTGCCAACCTCTATTTCTCTTAGTTCGCTTCCTAGTTCGCTCGCTGGTACGCGAACTGGAAGCGAACCAAAAACAGTAAGTATAAGGGAAGGAAACACACACTTATGTTAAAAGAAAGACAGCTATAGGGGAGTAAACTAGAGATACCATTACCCGTAATCCACTGCTGATGATGTCACATATTACATCATTCATGACATGCTCAGTGACATCATCAGCAGAGGATTGCGGGTTTTTTGGCAACATGCCTTATCCACGGTTTAATAACGCTGCCTTTTGCTTTATATAAGTTTTCAAATTGTATGAAATATATACCAATAGGTCGTTATGAACCTTTAGGTAGTGCTTTTCTTCATGAGGTCTGGTCGCTTCCATACACATACAGATGTTTCAAAGATGATCAAGAAGTTTATCTGAATGGAGAGGAATGCACTGAGACGCCAGATCATTCACTAATGTGTAGGCACATACAGTTACACGATTCATGCAACAAACACCGACCAAATATGGCTTGCGTGTTGCAAGGCACGCCAGTTCCTGCTATCATCCCCACGTTCAAGTTGTTGGAAAATGGTAGTTATTTGATGCTCAATAATGAAGATTGTTCTGAGTTAATTAAAAGTATTCCTTTTATCGTAACAGTAAGTGAACGGGTTATTTGCTGCAGAAATGTTCTATTTCCTCCCACACATGAACATAGGGAGTTTTCAATCTGGCCACAAATACCAACCTTGGGACACGTTTCAACGGCATGGCAAGAATAAGAGCTCTTTTGTCTCAGAGAGAGGTGGCCTTGAGTTCGGCCCGTGAAACTTTCGTACTTCACATAGCGAACACCCGTACACAGGTTTGCCTTTCAATTTCAGCAACATGTTTCCGACTATCTTTAACGCATCCTCCACAAAATCCCTGGCACACTTTTTTAAAGTTGTTACCAGTGGTCTCGTGACTTCATTTGAGAAAATCTTTGGAGTCATCCCTGCTTCCTTTCATTGTATTTTCTGCACTCTGGTTCGTGGATTGGCATTTTTACTTGCATTACCAGCGGACGCTCTTGTGCTTTTTTACATTTTTAAATATGGATGTCCCTCCTATGCAACCTCCGACCCTGCAGCTGCTGACACTGTTCCGCAATCGCATGCTAGAATATTATGGCACAATGCCGTTGGCGATATTAAGCACGGCATATGGATTATCTTTTCGGTTCTCCTACTTCACCTGTGTCCAGCCTGTATTTCACTGCCTGACCTGTGATTTCGATTGGGCCATTGATTTGTGTCTCTGCGGACCGGTTTCTCCTGACGTCGACTTTAATCAGCTGATGACTCCTATCATTACTCACGAGTTGGTTTGTCCTGGCGAAAGGATTATGGCTGTGGCATTGATGCATGGACTACTTGGTCCCTGGAATTTACTGGCGGCAGCACAGTCTTTCTTGGAACAGAGCTTTCTTGAAAACCCACCGAGCTGTCCTCTGATGGTGATAGAGGATCCGGTGCTGGGAGAGCACGTATGTTCTTTTCCGCTTTTAAATTGGATGGCTGAACTGTTTTCGGATGAAGACGGTGACTTCCTATTGGAGGCTGTTGCAGCTTATTTTGCATACACAGTTATGTCATAGACCTTTTTCATGTTTGATATGCTGAGTACTAGCATTTCATTGACAATTCATTGACTTATTTGTCAAGTTTTTATTATTTACCTTGCCTATTGGCTTAAGACTCGATAAAGTACTTGGCTGTTTTATTTTTCTTTAGCATTAAATTTTCCTAGTTTTTAATGCTTTACCTTGCGGACCGTCCACATATAAACTTGCAATCTGCTCTCATGAGATGGCACTTCTATTATCTTATTCAGTTCGTTTCCGGATCATGAGGAGGTGTCATCTAGGTCCTGGATATCTTTACACCGTGTTAAGTTAGCATGGGCTCATTACCGGTTTAAACGCCATTTTTCCTTTTTTGCAACTTCTGCACACAACACTTAGTTGTTGCTTTAGCTTTCCACCTAGTAGTTCATCATGGTTTACATGAGAATAATATGTTATTGGTCTACTATCTGCTTTACTTGTTAAACTATATCTGTACAGCGAGTGCTAAAGTTTCAAGAACAACACGATACAGAATTGTTATGAGGTCTGATCTCCACGACTTCATACTCATAACATAAGTGCAACTTCTGCCAATTCTGGGCATGAGGCGGGTTTTATATTGCTTTGCCGAACACACATACACAACAGTTGATGCGGTTCACATGAAGAGAGAGCTGGTGTATGCTGATGTGATTCCTTCAAATCTAAGACACTAAAGTATGGGCACGCCCTAAACCAACACAAAGAGACCTTCTTAGCAAATAATATAATATGTGTATTAGGGAGGGTGAGATATAAGCAGCCGCGGGCCGTGGAGGGAGTTACGATGGGGCAGGGAGGCGGGGAGGGGGAGAAGCAGGGTGGAGCCCTCTCTACCTTGCCCCTCCCCCTCCCCGCCTCCCTGCCCCACCGTAACTCCCTCCACGGCCCGCGGCTGCTTATAAGTGTTGCTAACTCTTATTCATTTACAGCATGTTAACATACTGTCACCATTCGCTTTTTATGTACTAGTAACTATGCTGGTAATTTTGCTACTGATAATATGTGTACTTGTATTCTCCACCCTGCTTCTCCCCCTCCCCGCCTCCCTGCCTCACCGTAACTCCCTCCACGGCCCGCGGCTGCTTATAAGTGTTGCTAACTCTTATTCATTTACAGCATGTTAACATACTATCACCATTCACTTTTTATGTACTAGTAACTATGCTGGTAATTTTGCTACTGATAATATGTGTACTTTTATTATCTAAGGTACTACGCCTGAGAAGACGGCATTAGTAAATAAACATTTCAAATACACATCTGTTCTTCTTAACTCCATGTTCTGGTTTCTAAGAAATCTATAACGACCGACTGTTCATGAGTTCCACGTATCCTGAGGTACTATAAGTTCATATTCTGGATTGTCTAAACATTGAGAGTTTGTTATATCCAATGTGACACTGTACCTAGCTTGCTAAATAGTTTTTGATTACTAACGTGAGTTTTGGGACACCCTAATTCGCCGAGGTTCCAATCCTCTGTCCACAGTTCTGTGTGAGAACAGAAACCCTGCGACAGGGGCACCCCCGACCCTTGCTGGAGCTTCATCACACTTGCGATACAACTCCAGCAATGCATTCGCTGAGGTTCCAATCCTCTGTCCACAGTTCTGTGTGAGAACAGAAACCCTGCGACAGGGGCACCCCCGACCCTTGCTGGAGCTTCATCACACTTGCGATACAACTCCAGCAATGCGCCACCTTTACGGCACAGATACATCACGCATCTGTGCTGTTTTTGCCCCATGATGCGCCGCATTGTAAATGCAGCACACCATAGGTGACGGAACAGCGGCACAGAATGACTAACACATCCCTGGTGATGCGCCAGTCATCATAAATGTATCCCTATGCTTCTTATCTTGTTAGAGATGAACCGCCATATGTATCATCAAAGTTATTTGCATTTCCTAAATAGCGAACTTTAAGGAATAAATAGCGATTCTTTACCATTCCTAGTTTGCGATGAGCTATTTGCTAATTAGCCGAATGTAGCCCAATGAAGCCCAATGTAGCCCAATGTAGCCCAAAGATGGCCGCCAGACACACAAAAAAACAAATGTAGCCCAAATATCAGCCAGATGTAGCCCAACTATAGCCCAGTGACAGAATGACCAATCAGCTTCGCAAACCTCCGTTACGCGAAGCGGAGCGCTGTTACAGATATATATCTTTTTTTGAACGTTAATTTCTCAAAATCCACTGGAGCACATATATTGAGACCTAGCAAAGGCACATCGGGCTACCAGTCCCTAATATTTTGCCAAGTTTCGTGCAAATCCATTCAGCCGTTCAATTATTATTATTATTATTTTTTTTTGCCCCGCGGGGCCCTTTTAAAACCTCCACATCAAACCTAGGGGGTCCGCGAGGATCTACTATGCCCCCTTATAGTTATTTCCCCCTTTGTTTTGACCTCCTCTTGTCTCTCGATCCTACCGAGAGACAAGATGGCGGCCGCTACGGACTGTTTGGAATGTTGACAGACGCCGGAGAACCAATCAGCTTCGCTTCACAAAGCTCCGTTGCGCGAAAAGTCCGCGAACCAGTGCGCTGCCCGGTCCGCTGTTACAGATATATATCTGTTTTTTAAACGTTAATTTCTCAAAATCCACTGGAGCACATATATTGAGACCTACAAAAGGCACATCGGGCTACCAGTCCCTACAATTTTGCCAAGTTTCGTGCAAATCCATTCAGCCGTTCGGGCTAAAAGTGAGGCCAACCGCCCTATGGAAAACTCAATGTTAAAAACACGTTTTGGGACCCCCCTTTTTTCTCGGCCCCCCCTTGACGAACCCCCCCCAAATTTTCAAAGGCTGCTCAGAAACAAAATGTGCCATTTTCCTGAAAATTTCAGCCAATTCCGTCCACAAACGGCAAAGTTATTAGACATAGAATTTTAAAAAATCCCATAGAGAAAAAATCCTAACTATATATTACCTACTGGCGGTCGCCAGTAGGTATATATAGTTAGGATTTTTTCTCTATGGGATTTTTTAAAATTCTATGTCTAATAACTTTGCCGTTTGTGGACGGAATTGGCTGAAATTTTCAGGAAAATGGCACATTTTGTTTCTGAGCAGCCTTTGAAAATTTGGGGGGGGTTCGTCAAGGGGGGGCCGAGAAAAAAGGGGGGTCCCAAAACGCGTTTTTCCCATGTTAATTTCCATAGGGCGGTTGGCCTCACTTTTAGCCCGAACGGCTGAATGGATTTGCACGAAACTTGGCAAAATTGTAGGGACTGGTAGCCCGATGTGCCTTTTGTAGGTCTCAATATATGTGCTCCAGTGGATTTTGAGAAATTAACGTTTAAAAAAAGATATATATCTGTAACAGCGGACCGGGCAGCGGCCCAGGACGCGTACTTTTCGCGCAACGGAGCTTTGTGAAGCGAAGCTGATTGGTTCTCCGGCGTCTGTCAACATTCCAAACAGTCCGTAGTGGCCGCCATCTTGTCTCTCGGTAGGATCGAGAGACAAGAGGAGGCCAAAGCGAAGGGGCAAATGACCATAAGGGGGAATAGTAGATCCTCGCTGACCCCCTAGGTTTGATGTGGAGGTTTTAAAAGGGCCCCGCGGGGCAAAAAAAACCAATTATAATAATAATCTTACGGCTGAATGGATTTGCACGAAACTTGGCAAAATTGTAGGGACTGGTAGCCCGATGTGCCTTTGCTAGGTCTCAATATATGTGCTTCAGTGGATTTTGAGAAATTAACGTTCAAAAAAAGATATCTGTAACAGCGCACCGCTTCGCGTACTTTTCGCGTTACGGAGCTTTGCGAAGCGAAGCTGATTGGCTCTCCGGTGTCTGTAAACATTCCAAACAGTCCGTAGCGGCCGCCATCTTGTCTCTCGGTAGGATCGAGAGACAAGAGGAGGCCAAAGCGAAGGGGCAAATGACCATAAGGGGGCATAGTAGATCCTCGCTGATCCCCTAGGTTTGATGTGGAGGTTTTAAAAGGGCCCCGCGGGGCAAAAAAAATAAATAATAATAATAATCGAACGGCTGAATGGATTTGCACGAAACTTGGTAAAATATTAGGGACTGGTAGCCCGATGTGCCTTTGCTAGGTCTCAATATATGTGCTTCAGTGCATTTTGAGAAATTAACGTTCAAAAACAAGATATATATCTGTAACAGCGCTCCGCTTCGCGGAGATAAAATTATATCTGTATTACCTAGCTGTTGCTAACACCAGTTAGCGACGGCTAGTAGGAGATAGCGACCATCTTGGGCCCCACTTTGCATGTGAGTGATATTTATCACTAATGACATGCAAAGTGGGCATGCCAAGATGTTAGCGACTGGAAACAGTCGCTAACATCGCTATCTCCTATTATCAACTTTTGGAAATATTCGAGATAAGCGCGAATATCTCCAAAAAGTAACAGCTGCCCTGAGCAGTTCTTAGCCATGTTATCCTATGGGAGGTGGATAACATGGCTAAGAGGATTAGCTCGGTAATGCATGAATATCGCTGAGTTTTCAGCGATATTAATGCATTGCGGTCGGTTTTTATCGTATTTGCGATAAACTTTGATAATAGCAAGGTTTATCTGCGATAATTTCTGACGGTAAAAAAATCTTTGCAATGCATCGTTAGGGATAAATATCGCTTAACTTTGGTAATATGCCCCAACGTCTGTTAACGTTCGATTTGAAGGAAATCAGGAAGTGTTGAAAAACATTGTCTGCGCCATCTTGTCTTTTTTCAAATGCCACACTTTTGTCGTGCACGGCAGCCATTTTAGATGCCTTGACCAGACCCACTCTGTGCACGCTGTCGATCCTTAGCATGGCTCCCCACCCTCGCAAGCATCTCCCCCAGGCAGTGGTCACCCCCGCTCTCTGTCTTATGCATGGGTAATAAACCTCCCCCCATCTGCGCTGCTCTTTCCTGAGAATCACACCCTGTGCCCGCCTGACACCTCCCTTTCGCCCTATTCACTACTGCACCCTCTGACACTCCTTTTCCTCTGTGTCCGATTGTCCAGGCTGGTCCTAGGGTATCAGCTAGCCCTGCAGATGTAGTTTATGGCCACAGCTGTAAAGAATCACCCCTCTTCAAAGGAGTTATAGTAGATCAAGGCCCACACTCGATGAGATCCGTCACAGCAGAAGCGTTGCTATTATCTGAAAACCATCCTGTATTGTGATTGGGGAGGGGACCGAGCGTGAAGCGGAAGATTCCAGGGATGACTCTTTGTACATCAAAGTTTTTACAATTATGTGTCACATTAAAAATATATAGCACTCCGACAAAGTAGTAAGATTATAAAACTTTAATAATTTATAAATATATACAAGAAAACAAAAATAGTAATAACATATAAACATTTTTAGGGAAAAACAACGAAGTAGCGGTCGGCTGTGCGAATAGTCCCAACGCAGCACAACGTCCAGATTTCCGGCGTGGGGCGTCGCGGGGGGTGGGTCATCAGTAGCAAACTGTTGTGCGAATAGTTCCAAGGCAGCAGAACGCGCTGAAATCTAGATGACACGAAAGTGATGTCTAGTAAGTTGCCACCCAGCAAATAACGGCGTGGGGCGTCGCGGGGGGTGGGTCTTCAGTAGCAAACTGTTGTGCGAATAGTTCCAAGGCAGCAGAACGATGGCACCAAGGTGATGTCCAGTAAGTTGCCGCACTGGTTTTGGTATCCTACAATGCTGCTCCGAATAACGGCGTGGGGCGCCCCGGGGGAGGCGGCGTGAACGGGCCTCTCCAGGTGGAGTGTCATCTGTTGTAGTGGGGCGCCCCTTTACCGTTTCAGTTGCCATTCCGTCCGTTTTTGGTCCACTGTGTCAAAAGCCGCAATTCAGCTGAGTTGCGCCCACTCTTGCGGTGCAGCGATAGGCGGCTGTCACAGGACTCTCAAAATGGCGGCAGGCTCTTTCCTTTTTGGGCCTGGTCCACTGAAATGGCCCTGGGACACCTTGGAAATCGGACGCTTGTCTGCTAGGTCTTGGACCCCATTCTCGAAAGCGTCCCCTCCGCCTTGAGAATTCATCAAAAGTTTTGGGGGCCCCGACTCCTGCAGGCTTCTGGTGGGGAGCGGCTGCCATGATTGCTCGCGGAATGACCACGACGGAGCTACGAGATGGTGGTGCTCTCATGCTGACGCCAGCTTCAGTCTGAAACATCCAGAAACAAGGTGGGGCTTTCATCGTTTGGAAAAAAAAAAAAGTTTTCATCCAATGAAAAGTGTTGTTTTTAGGTCATATGATCAAGCCTTCCATCATTAGGAAACCAAAAGTAAAATGAACCAATGAAAAGTTTTATAAACAAGTCACATGACCTGTTATGCGGCATAGGGTATAAAATGCGGAGAAAATACGTTGGCACGTGAGGCGGCGTCAGTAGCGGACCGATGTGCGAATAGGCCGAAGGCAACACAGCGCGCCAAGATCCGGATGGCACCGAGGTGGTGTCCAGCAAGTTGCAGCACTGGTGTGGCCATCCTACAATGTTGAAAGTCGGCGTGGGGCGCCCCGTTGGCCTGTGAGTTTGCGTCAGTAGCGGACCGATGTGCGAATAGGCCGAAGGCAGCACAACGCGCCAAGATCCGGATGGCACCGAGGTGGTGTCTAGTAAGTTGCCGCACTGGTGTGGCCATCCTACAATGCTGAAAGTCGGCGTGGGGCGCCCTGTGAGATGGTGTCAGTAGCGGACTGATGTGCGAATGGGGCCAAAGGCAGCGCAACAATATTTTCTGACTGACACCACAAGGCGCTGAGATGCCAAGATCCGGATGGCACCGAGGTGATGTCTAAGTTGCGGACTGATGTGCGAATGGGGCCAAAGGTAGCGTAACAATATTTTCTGTATGGAAGATACCACTAGGCGTTGAGATGCCAAGATTCGGATGGCACCGAGGTGATGTCTAGCAAGTTGCTGTACTGGTGTGGTCATCCTACAATGCTGAAACTCGGCGTGGGTCGCCCCATTAGCCTGTGAGATGGCGTCAGTAGCGGACCGATGTGCGAATAGGCCGAAGGCAGCACAACGCGCCAAGATCCGGATGTCACAGTGGTGGTTTCATAGTTGAGAGGCACTTCATCTGCAGTGGGGCGCCGAGATCCGGATGGCACCGAGGTGATGTCTAGCAAGTTGCTGTACTGTTGTGGTCATCCTACAATGCTGAAAGTCGGCGTGGGGCGCCCCATTAGCCTGTGAGATGGCGTCAGTAGCGGACTGATGTGCGAATGGGGCCAAAGGCAGCACAACGCGCCAAGATCCGGATGGCACCGAGGTGGTGTCCAGCAAGTTGCCGCACTGGTGTGGCCATCCTACAATGCTGCGCCGAAAGTCGGCGTGGGGCGCCCCGTTGGCCTGTGAGTTCGCGTCAGTCAGTGGGGGCTGTTTGAGGATCTGACTGCATTGGAAAGCAATGTGATGCTGTGCGTCGCCCCCAAGATGGAGGTTCCTCGGCTGCAGTGGGGCGCCCCTTGGTGTTTCACTCGCTATGCAGCTGAGTTGCGTGCGCACTTGTGGCGAATAGGCCGAAGGCAGCACAACGCGCCGAGATCTGGATGGCACCGAGGTGGTGTCCAGCAATTTGCCGCACTGGTGTGGCCATCCTACAATGCTGCGCCGAAAGTCGGCGTGGGGTGCCCCGTTGGCCTGTGAGGTGGCGTCAGTAGCGGACCGATGTGTGAATAGGCCGGAACCAGCACAAGGCGCCAAGATCCGGATGGCACCGAGGTGGTGTCATAGTTGAGAGTTCTGAGCAGCGCTTGTAACACTGTCTGAAGCTTATTTGCACCTGCTGCAGCTTCACTATTGCCCTGGTGTGGCCTAAGATCGCCCATGACATAGGCGGCCACCTCCCGGGGTCCGGCGGAACTTTTTTCCTTTTCCTTTGTGCATCTTGTCCCACAATCCGTTTGACCTGAAGACACGACCAGGTCCCTGAATGTGTGCAGGGGGACGCTATTGATTGAATCAAAATGGCGGCTTCACACAAAGCTGACTCAAGCGTTGCTGCTGATGCTATACAGACAAAAACTGGTTTTCAGTTTGTACATTCTTCAGGATTTTTCCATCCAAGGCTGGTTGAGAGTTTGTATAACAATGGCTTCAGATTTTCAACATACTACTCTTCAACATTCTTCCTAAATGTAACAATGTGAGACTCACTAGGAGAACGGTGTAGTGAGGGCCACAAACGGCTGTTTATCTTTCCTTTCAAAATGCTGCCAACAATATTTTCGGAATGGAAGACAACACAAGGCGCTGAAATTCGGTTGGCACCGAGGTGGTGTCCAGCAAGTTGCCGCACTGGTGTGGCCATCCTACAATGCTGCGCCGAAAGTCGGCGTGGGGTGCCCGAAGGGGGGGGGGGAGGCGGCGCAAACGAGCCTCTCCCGCTTCTCCATGTGGAGGCAGTTCATCTGCAGTGGGGCGCCGAGATCCGGATGGCACCGAGGTGGTGTCTAGCAAGTTGCCGCACTGGTGTGGCCATCCTACAATGCTGCGCCGAAAGACGGCGTGGGGTGCCCGAAGGAAGTGTCCTTATCCAGGGCATTATCGCTGTATCATGTCCTCCACTAAAATGGCCCTGGGACACCTTAGAACTCGGACGCTCGATTTTTTTTTCCTTTCCTGTACATGCAAAAAAAGGTAAATGCCCGGTACGTTACACGCTTCATCTGCCACGATGAACTCTCCAGAGGAACCGAAAAAAAATATAGTTGTGGTAACTATACCATGCATCGTCATATGGAGAGGTGGCACCAATTAATTATAGTGCTGCATAAAAGAGAGATTTGGAGGAGAACCCCTGACCTGCTAGTACATTCATCAAAGAAGTGGCACTGAGAGCTTCAGAGGCAAGGGAAACGGTCCAAAATATTTAGAAGAACTTTGGAAAGATTAAAATGACATGTTTAGATTGTGGCAAATTAATTTCATGTGGACAGATGAGTGTTACTCTAATAAATACAGCATATGAACATCATCATAGTCGATGGTTTTAGAGACATTTTGACTATATCCTGGACCTGCCCGTCCTCGCCCAAAATGGCGCCGGAATAAATGGGACTCGTAACTCCTTGTTGTGTACTGGTTGCAGAACCTTGAAATCACGAGATACGTATGCAGTTTTGAAGCACATGGCGGGCGGGGACGAGAATTGATTGAATATTTCGACATCCCTATTGATATTAAGTTCTGATGTGTTATTGATTACTGTACTGTTGAAAGTTCGAATTAACGTCACCCATGGTACTTGCCCGCAAATGTATATCTAGATAATTTTATTGTAACTGGCCCTGTCGTATTTTAATTATAAAATGTACGTCCACCGATTCCGTAACTGTTAGACACCTTAGTTCTTGCAACCTAATGGCCCGCCCGTTACGTTCCTCTACAGTGTAAATGTCTACTCATCACATACGATTACAGTTTGCTCCGTGGCCGGCCCACGTGGTTATAGGCTCGTATTTGTATAATGAAATTTTCACAATAAAGGTTTTTAAAAGAAAACATGGTAGTAGTATATACATTGGTAAAGTTTGTAATAATAGTCACTGTTTTAGAATCATTAAAAGGCAAGTGAAATAAAGCAGACCAATTACATGAAGGGTAAAAGGTATAATACGAAGGAACGCAGTAAAGATAAATGGTCAAGGGCTGTTGTGTTTTCTATTCCTGCAACATAAAGTGATCGATAAGAATCTCATATTCAGGCGTATCGGCGACTAAGACAGCAGGTCGACCCTCTTTTGCTCAACGGCTCCATCATGGGACGAAGAAACGCTCTTTTTCTCGAAAAAAGAATATATTTTACTTGCAGGACAGTTGTAAAATTTCCGGGAAAGTACATTAGCCTGGAACATTATAACATATATTTAAGAAAAAATAATGTTCGGAAGTAATGAAAAGCGTAATTTTTAGGTCATATGACCAAGCCTTTCATCATTACAATAAGAAAAGTAAAATGAACCAATGAAAAGTTTTATTAACAAGTCACATGACTTGTTATGCTTACGTTACGCGCTGCGCGCCCCGGATGACTTCCGGATGCGCTAACGCGGCGCGTCATATGACGCATTACGCGACAACGCAGGTCCAGAATATAGTCAAAATGTCTCCACCAACCAGCGGTCGGAACACAACCCCTTTCAGCAGGCTAAATAGTTCTGTTAAATGAGAACAGAAGGGACAGGCAACAAGAACCATCAGTCAAAGAGGGGAGGGCTAGTTCTTCTCTACCGGGTTACATTGGGGCGCTACCGGAACTGATCGAATTGGTAGTCTACAGTGTTTCTGGATGTTTCAGACTGAAGCTGGGGTTAGCATGAGAGCAGCATCATTTCGTAGCTCCGTCGTGGCCATTCCGCAACCAATCATGGCAGCCGCTCTTTATCGTTATTTGGGCGGGGTGGGTGGCGGAGCCGAGCTGTTTTGCAGCCATCATTGTGTGGAGTTCAGTTCATCTCACTAGTTTTGTATTTGTCATGAGGGGTTGTTCCTAATGTTTCTATTTTAGCGAGGTCAAAAAGAGATCCCATTAGTGGCCTACTGATTTTGCTCGATTCCTTTTCTTTTTTTTTTTACACGATTTTTCGTTATCTGCAAAGACTAAACAGAGTATTGCGACTCTGTGTTTGTTTGTAAATAGAGAATGAACCAAAGAGAACTAATTCTAAAACAGTAAATACTTGGATAACAATCAATCAAATGGAGAGAGAAGCAGGCACGACGGATTACAACGGGGGCAAAGGCCTGCGTTAACTACCTTTCACTATCTGCAAAGAGAGAGTACTCCTAATAGAAATGAGGGGGGGGGGCACCATTCAAAGCAGATCAGTGTGCATAAACACGAAAATGTTTTCACTTACCACGTACTTGACATTCGACAGCTTATGATATTTGCTATTAAAAAACCATTGAAATTCACTGAAAAAACCATAGGTTATAGACCATATATAGTTAGGAATTAGCATTTACAAAACCTTGAAAATTCACTGAAAAAACCATAGGTTATAGACCATATATAGTTAGGAATTAGCATTTAAAAAACCTTATTTTACTCACACAAAACCATTGAAATTCCATATATAGTTAGTTGCACTAACTATATATCGCGCACCCGCAATCCACTGCTGATGATGTCACATATTACATCATTCATGACATGGTCAGTGACATCACTGATGACATCACTGATGACATCTCAAATGACATCACTGATGACATCACTGATGACAACATCCAGTGACTGTATGTTTCTGTAAAGTTAAAATATGTCTTACATATTGAAGAATGAGTGGATGTATAAGTGTCTGGATGAAGGATTTAGTAGGTGCGTGACTGACTGTATGAGTGAGTGAATAAATGTGTCGTACTAAATGCATGGGTTAGTGACTAAACTGTCTGAATGTGTGCATCAGTATGTCTGTTGTGATGTAAACTGCTGCATGTGTTGTTCATTAGCTATACGAGAGGCTATATGTGTTATTGATTGGTTGCCCAAGTATTTGTATGGGAGATTGAGTTTGTGTGGGGGTGGCTGGGAGGTGTGTGACTCTGTGCATTGATGTGTGAGCAGTTGATTCACTAGGTGTATGAGTTCAAGAGTGCATGTGGAAACAGCTACATGGGCAGTTGACTGTGTGCATGAGTGTATTGATGAGTGAATGGATATCTCAATGCTACATGTCATAGTAAGTACATATGTAAAACACAATACATGTGAGAGTTGGCACATATAAATAACTGTGCATGAGAGCCACTGAATGTGTGAGTGGCTGTATGGATCATTGTGAACTTGTATCAGGGATTGTATAAGAGAGTAAATATGTGTTAGTATATGTTTGAATAAGTAAGGTGTGTATAACTGTATAGTTGAGGAAATGGAGGTGAGATTGTTTCTTTGCATGACTGACAAGGTGTGTGAGTAACTCCATGGATGAGTGACAGTGTGTGAGTGTCTGTATACACTGAGTGTATCTAAGGTTATATTAGAGTCTGAAGAGGTTTATCGTATTAGCACGAGAATGATGTCAAATGAGATGTCATCAGTGATGTCATCAGTGATGTCATTTGAGATGTCATCAGTGATGTCATCAGTGATGTCACTGACCATGTCATGAATGATGTAATATGTGACATCATCAGCAGTGGATTGCGGGTGCGCGATATATAGTTAGTGCAACTAACTATATATGGAATTTCAATGGTTTTGTGTGAGTAAAATAAGGTTTTTTAAATGCTAATTCCTAACTATATATGGTCTATAACCTATGGTTTTTTCAGTGAATATATATATATATATATATCCTACTGGCGATAGCCAGTAGGTATATATAGTTAGAATTTTCAAAAATCCCATAGGAAAAAAATCCTATGTCGAATAACTTTGGCGTTTGGGGACAGAATTGGCTGAAATTTTCAGGAAAATGGAACATTTTGTTTCTGAGCAGCCCCTGAAAATTTGGGGGGGGTTTCGTGAAGGGGGGGCCGAGAAAAAAGGGGGTCCCAAAACGTGTTTTTGCCATGCAATTTTCCATAGGGCGGTTGGCCTCACTTTTAGCCTGAACGGCTGAATGGATTTACACCAAACTTGGCAAAATTGTAGGGACTGGTAGCCCGATGTGCCTTTGCTATGTCTCAAGATATAGGCTCCAGTGGTTTTTACGAAAATTAACTTTGAAAAATATATATTGGGCTACATTGGGCTATATATATGTTGGAGCCCAAATGTAGCCCAATGTAGCCCAATGTAGCCCAATGTAGCCCAAAGATGGCCACCAGAGACAAAAAAAACAAATGCAGCCCAAATATCAGCCAGATGTAGCCCAACTATAGCCAAATGACAGAATGTCCCAGAGTGTTCTAAAGAACAACTAGAGTGCTAACAGTCCTACTTATTACAAAGGTATGGCACACCTGAAGCCATCTTGATTGGAATAAAGTGGTAACTCTTAAAACATTTAATTTAAAAAGGAACAAAATGAGGGGGTTCATTTTGCCATAGAAAGTATGATTAGCGAATATATGACGAAATCCCGCATACCATCAGTCCGCAAAAAAAATCCCGCATGTACTATTAGGCCGCAAATTAAAATAACGAAAACTTTTAGAACTAATATGCCTTTAGCATACACTAAACAACCCTAAACCCTAAAACACTATCCCCAGCATGACCCTACACTACACAAACAGTACAACACTACCCTAAACACTAAAACACTACCCCCAGCATGACCCTACACTACACAAACACTACAACACTACCCAAAACCCTAAAACACTACACCCCAGCATGACCCTACACTACGCAAACACTACAACACTACCCTAAACCCTAAAACACTACCCCCAGCATGACCCTACACTACAACACAACCCTAAACCCTAAAACACTACCCCCAGCATGACCCTACACTACGCAAACACTACAACACAACCCTAAACCCTAAAACACTACCCCCAGCATGACCCTACACTACGCAAACACTACAACACTACCCTAAACCCTAAAACACTACCCCCAGCATGACCCTACACTACGCAAACACTACAACACTACCCAAAACCCTAAAACACTACACCCCAGCATGACCCTACACTACGCAAACACTACAACACTACCCTAAACCCTAAAACACTACCCCCAGCATGACCCTACACTACGCAAACACTACAACACTACCCAAAACCCTAAAACACTACACCCCAGCATGACCCTACACTACGCAAACACTACAACACTACCCTAAACCCTAAAACACTACCCCCAGCATGACCCTACACTACGCAAACACTACAACACTACCCTAAACCCTAAAACACTACCCCCAGCATGACCCTACACTACGCAAACACTACAACACTACCCTAAACCCTAAAACACTACCCCCAGCATGACCCACACTACGCAAACACTACAACACTACCCTAAACCCTAAAACACTACCCCCAGCATGACCCTACACTACGCAAACACTACAACACTACCCAAAACCCTAAAACACTACCCCCAGCATGACCCTACACTACGCAAACACTACAACACTACCCAAAACCCTAAAACACTACCCCCAGAATGACCCTACACTACGCAAACACTACAACACTACCCAAAACCCTAAAACACTACACCCAGCATGGCCCTACACTACGCAAACACTACAACACTACCCAAAACCCTAAAACACTACACCCCAGCATGACCCTACACTACGCAAACACTACAACACTACCCTAAACCCTAAAACACTACCCCCAGCATGACCCTACACTACAACACAACCCTAAACCCTAAAACACTACCCCCAGCATGACCCTACACTACGCAAACACTACAACACAACCCTAAACCCTAAAACACTACCCCCAGCATGACCCTACACTACGCAAACACTACAACACTACCCTAAACCCTAAAACACTACCCCCAGCATGACCCTACACTACGCAAACACTACAACACTACCCAAAACCCTAAAACACTACACCCCAGCATGACCCTACACTACGCAAACACTACAACACTACCCTAAACCCTAAAACACTACCCCCAGCATGACCCTACACTACGCAAACACTACAACACTACCCAAAACCCTAAAACACTACACCCCAGCATGACCCTACACTACGCAAACACTACAACACTACCCTAAACCCTAAAACACTACCCCCAGCATGACCCTACACTACGCAAACACTACAACACTACCCTAAACCCTAAAACACTACCCCCAGCATGACCCTACACTACGCAAACACTACAACACTATCCTAAACCCTAAAACACTACCCCCAGCATGACCCACACTACGCAAACACTACAACACTACCCTAAACCCTAAAACACTACCCCCAGCATGACCCTACACTACGCAAACACTACAACACTACCCAAAACCCTAAAACACTACCCCCAGCATGACCCTACACTACGCAAACACTACAACACTACCCAAAACCCTAAAACACTACCCCCAGAATGACCCTACACTACGCAAACACTACAACACTACCCAAAACCCTAAAACACTACCCCCAGCATGACCCTACACTACGCAAACACTACAACACTACCCAAAACCCTAAAACACTACCCCCAGCGTGACCCTACACTACGCAAACACTACAACACTACCCAAAACCCTAAAACACTACACCCAGCATGACTCTACACTACGCAAACACTACAACACTACCCAAAACCCTAAAACACTACACCCCAGCATGACCCTACACTACGCAAACACTACAACACTACCCAAAACCCTAAAACACTACCCCCAGCATGACCCTACACTACGCAAACACTACAACACTACCCAAAACCCTAAAACACTACCCCCAGCATGACCCTACACTACGCAAACACTACAACACTACCCTAAACCCTAAAATACTACACCCCAGCATGACCCTACACTACGCAAACACTACAACACTACCCAAAACCCTAAAACACTAGCCCCAGCATGACCCTACACTACGCAAACACTACAACACAACCCTAAACCCTAAAACACTACCCCCAGCATGACCCTACACTACGCAAACACTACAACACTACCCTAAACCCTAAAACACTACCCCCAGCATGACCCTACACTACGCAAACACTACAACACAACCCTGAACCCTAAAACACTACCCCCAGCATGATCCTACACTAAACAACCACCACAACTCTACACTACACTAACACAACACTACACTACACAATCACTAACCCACGAAAAAATTAACACAAACCCACTTACCTCTCTAGTCATCGTGGTTTTCACAACGCAAATGCATTTACCATACATGCCTTTAAAACGTAATTCTTTGTAAAGGCATGCGCGATAAATGCACATGCGTTTTGAAAAAATGCGGGATAATGGTATGCGAGGTCAATGACCTTGCGGGATAATGGTATGCGGACTGAAAGTCTGCGGGATAAAAAATGCAGGAAAATGGCTGCAAACCATGATTAGCAGCAGACTTCCCTGGTGAGCACTAGCTTTACTACAGTGATCTAATGAGCAACTAGAGTGCTAACATTCAGAATTTATGGAAAATGTGTGACACATCTGAATGCCTTCTTGATAGAACCAAAGTAAACAAGCATTGAAAATGCAATAGATCTCGCCCTCGTTTAAGTTAAAGCCATTCTGTTTGTAATGAGGTGGCTTTTTAGCTTTGCTTTTATTAGTGTTTTTAAAACTTTCATGTAAATAACATGCATATGTATGCATATATGTATATGTATGCATGCATTTATATTTATATAGATATGCAGACTATATATGTTTATATATGTATATTACCTACTGGCGATAGCCAGTGGGTATATATAGTTAGGATTTTTTCTCTATGGGATTTCTGAAAATTCTATGTCTAATAACTTTGGCGTTTGTGGACGGAATTGGCTGAAATTGTCAGGAAAATGGCACATTTTGTTTCTGAGCAGCCCCTGAAAATTTGGGGGAGGTTACGTCAAGGGGGGCCGAGAAAAAAGGGGGGTCCCAAAACGTGTTTTTCCCATTCATTTTTCCATAGGGCGGTTGGACTCACTTTTAGCTCGAACGGCTGAATAGATTTACATGAAACTTGGCAAAATTGTAGATATGGTTTGCCCGACGTGCCTTTGCTATGTCTCAATATATGTGCTCCAGTGGATTTTGAGAAATTAACGTTTAAAAAAATATATATATCTGTGACAGTGCTCCGGTTAGCGCCCCGGTTCGCGTACCTGACGCGTAACAGAACTTCGCGAAGCGAAGCTGATTGGCTCTCCGGTGTCTGTCAACATTCTAAAAAGTCCGGAGCGGCCGCCATCTTGTCTCTCGGTACGATCGAGAGACAAGATGTGGTGAAAAACGAAGGGGGAAATGAAGGAAAGGGGGCAAGGTAGACCACTCCTGACCCCCTAGGATTGATGAGGGGGATATTAAAGTGCCCCGCGGGGCAAAAAAATAAAAAAAACATTTTTTTGCGATTTTACGCCGTAGAGGCACGTCCCGGTACGCGAACCGGGCAGCTCACCGGGCAGCTCACCGGGCAGCTAACCGGGCAGCTAACCGGGCAGCTAACCGGGCAGCTAACCGGCAGAGTAGCTGTCAACATTGTAAAAAGTCCGGAGCGGCCGCCATCTTGTCTCTCGGTAGGTTCGAGAGACAAGATGTGGTGAAAAAAGAAGGGGGAAAGTAAAGGGGGCAAGGTAATCCCCTCCTGACCCCCTAGGATTGATGAGGGGGATATTAAAGTCTCCCGCGATTTTTCGCGGTAGAGGCGCCTCCCGGTACGCGAACCAGGCAGCTAACCGGCAGCGTAACTGGAGTCCGCCATCTTGTGTTTTTGGAGCGTCCGGTTCGCGTACCGGGTAGCGTCCCGGTAAGCGTAACAAGGGGAAAACCAAGAGAAACAGTAAAAAAAAAATTAAGGGAATAGATTTCCAGCAAACTTGGCAAAATTGTAGGGACTGTTTGTTTGATGTGCCTTTGCAAGGCCTCAAGATATGTGCACGTGTGGATTTTGTCTAATTAAGGTTAAAAAAAGAATATATATATCTGTAAGCGTGCTCCGGCACGCTTACGTTACGGGTTTTGTTTGCGCTGCTGAGCCGATACGTCACGGTTATGCGACGCGTCATGAGGCGTCTCATGTGGCTACGTGATACGTCACGTAATAAAGAATATATTTTACAGCTATAGATATTAGCTTTTAAAAAACCAATGAAATTCACTGAAAAAACCATAGGTTATAGACCATATATAGTTAGGAATTTGCATTTACAAAACCTTGAAAATTCACTGAAAAAACCATAGGTTAGAGACCATATATAGTTAGCTGGACATTTTATTGACATAAAACCAATGAAATTCCATATATAGTTAGTTGCACTAACTATATATCGCGCACCCGCAATCCACTGCTGATGATGTCACATATTACATCATTCATGACATGGTCAGTGACATCACTGATGACATCACTGATGACATCTCAAATGACATCACTGATGACATCACTGATGACATCTCAAATGACATCACTGATGACATCATGACACACCAATACCAGTTACTACATACGCACTCACTGATTCCTACGTCTACACAGACATTCACTTATTCACCCATACAATCACTCATACATACAGTCACTCATTATTACAACACTATCATATGCACTCATACACCTATGCAGACACTCACACACTGCCACTCATCCATGGAGTTACTCACACACCTAGTCAGTCCTGTAAAGAATCAATCACACTTCCATTTCCTCATCTATACAGTTAAACACAGAACACCATAATTCAGTGACATCACTGATGACATCACTGATGACTTCTCAAATGACATCACTGATGACATCTCAAATGGCATCACTGATGACATCATGACACACCAATACCAGTTACTACATACGCACTCACTGATTCCTACGTCTACACACACATTCACTCATTCACCCATACAATCACTCATACATACAGTCACTCATTATTACAACACTATCATATGCACTCATACACCTAGTCAGTCCTGTGAAGAATCAATCACACTTCAATTTCCTCATCTATACAGTTAAACACAGAACACCATACTTTTCACACATATACTAACACATACTTACTCTCTTATACAATCACTGATACAAGTACACATTGATATGCACAGAGTCACACACCTCCCAGCCAGCCACACACACACTCAGTCTTCCATACATCCACTCATTCTTCAATATGTAAAACATATTTAAACTTTACAAAAACACACAGACACTAGATGATGTCATCAGTGATGTCATTTGAGATGTCATCAGTGATGTCATTTGAGATGTCATCAGTGATGTCATCAGTGATGTCACTGACCATGTCATGAATGATGTAATATGTGACATCATCAGCAGTGGATTGCGGGTGCGCGATATATAGTTAGTGCAACTAACTATATATGGAATTTCATTGGTTTTATGTCAATAAAATGTCCAGGTAACTATATATGGTCTCTAACCTATGGTTTTTTCAGTGAATTTTCAAGGTTTTGTAAATGCAAATTCCTAACTATATATGGTCTATAACCTATGGTTTTTTCAGTGAATATATATATATATTCACAGAAAAAACCATAGGTTATAGACCATATATAGTTAGGAATTAGCATTTACAAAACCTTGAAAATTCACTGAAAAAACCATAGGTTATAGACCATATATAGTTAGGAATTAGCATTTAGAAAACCTTATTTTACTCACACAAAACCATTGAAATTCCATATATAGTTAGTTGCACTAACTATATATCGCGCACCCGCAATCCACTGCTGATGATGTCACATATTACATCATTCATGACATGGTCAGTGACATCACTGATGACATCACTGATGACAACATCCAGTGATTATGTGTTTCTGTAAAGTTTAAATATGTTTTACATATTGAAGAATGAGTGGATGTATAAGTGTCTGAATGAAGGTTTTAGTAGGTGCGTGATTGACTGTATGAGTGAGTGATTAAATGCGTCTTACTGAATGCACGGGTTAGTGACTAAACTGTCTTAATTTGTGCATCATTATGTCTGTTGTGATGTAAACTGCTGCATGTGTTGATCATTAGCTATACGAGAGGCTATATGTGTTATTAATTGGTTGCCCAAGTATTTCTATGGGAGATTGAGTTTGTGTGGGGGTGGCTGGAAGGTGTGTGACTCTGTGCATAGATGTGTGAGCAGTTTATTCACTAGGTGTATGAGTTCAAGAGTGCATGTGGAAACAGCTACATGGGCAGTTGACTGTGTGCATGAGTGTATTGATGAGTGAATGGATATCTCAATGCTACATGTCATAGTAAGTACATATGTAAAACACAGTACATGTGAGAGTTGGCATATATAAATAACTGTGCATGAGAGCCACTGAGTGAGTGGTTGTATCGATCATTGTGAACTTGTATCAGGGATTGTATAAGAGAGTAAATATGTGTTAGTATATGTTTCAATAAGTAAGGTGTGTATAACTGTATAGTTGAAGAAATGGAGGTGAGATTGTTTCTTTGCATGACTGACTGGGTGTGTGAGTAACTCCATGGATGAGTGGCAGTGTGTGAGTGTCTGTATACACTGAGTGTATCTAAGGTTATATTAGAGTCTGAAGAAGTTTATCGTATTAGCACAAGAATGATGCCAAATGAGACGTCATCAGTGATGTCATCAGTGATGTCATTTGAGATGTCATCAGTGATGTCATCAGTGATGTCACTGACCATGTCATGAATGATGTAATATGTGACATCATCAGCAGTGGATTGCGGGTGCGCGATATATAGTTAGTGCAACTAACTATATATGGAATTTCAATGGTTTTGTGTGAGTAAAATAAGGTTTTCTAAATGCTAATTCCTAACTATATATGGTCTATAACCTATGGTTTTTTCAGTGAATTTTCAAGGTTTTGTAAATGCTAATTCCTAACTATATATGGTCTATAACCTATGTTTTTTTCTGTGAATTTCATTGGTTTTTTAACAGCTAATATCTGTAGCTGTAAAATGTATTCTTCTTTAAATCCCAAAATATATTTTATATGTTTATGAATAATTTTTTTTTTTAAATATATTTTTTTCTTCGTTCCCGCTTCGCGAATCGGGAAGCTTCCCGTTAGCTGACCTTGATGCCGCGAAATAGACCGCGAGCCGGTAAACGTTTCTTTACCGCAAGTGCCGCGTTAGAAAACAACATCGTGACGCCTCCCGTCCGCATGACGTTTCACGTTGTCGCGTGATACGTCATATGACGTGCTACGTTAGCGAACTGGTACGCGAAGCGAGTCGCAAAGCGCAGGTTTCTGGAAGCAAACCGGGAGGCCCTGCAAAGCGCTTAACGTAAACACAGCAAGTCATGTGACTTGGTAATAACACTTTTCATTGGTTCATTTCACTTTTGGTTTCCTAATGATGTAAGACTAGGTCATATAATCTAAAATTAACACTTTTGATTGGTTGAGAACTCTTGTTTTTCCCAAATGATGAAAATCCCTCCTTCTTTCCTCACTCTGACTTTCATCATTGTGAGAGAAAGACCCTTTGTGATCACTGAGCAATGGCTTCTTTAGTAGCTTCAGCTGGTGCTTCCCCACCACCTCCACCACATCCAAGGAAGAGTGGACCACCTGCTCAAGTTCTAATTCAACAAGAAGAAGAAGAGGAGGAACAGGAGGACGAGCACGAAGAGAGGCAGTTTTTGCCTGAGCAGCCCAGGACGTCTCACCGGAAAGAAAACTTCATTTGGCAATTTTTTAAAATTCCCAAAGGTCAGAAAAAAGTAAATGCAAGATACGTAACTTGCCTTATATGTCAAGATAGACTGTCCAGAGGGACCGACAAAAAATACAGTTTCGGAAACTACACAATGCATCGCCATATGACTAGGTGGCATCCTAACAACTACAGTGCTGCACAGTTTCGGAACGACCTAGATAATCTCCCTATTATGGCCAGAAGATCTGTTGTACCGGAAGTAACGGGACCAGAGGGCAGGGAGATGGTGCCAAATATACAAATGAGATTTGGTGATGTAAAACACATCTGCGCATTTTGCGATGGATTCATTTCCTACGGAGAAAAAAGCATCACTCTGATCAACAGAGCTATTGACTATCATATGCAAGTTTGTCCGAAACGCCCAAAATAATAAATACTTCTTTTTTTTGTTTTGTTGCTCCTGTTGAGCCCTTTACAATGAATCGTTTTCATTGCCCCCTCCAAGAAAAACCCCAAAAAATATAAAACTGTTCCGAAAAATTCAAAAACAGTAAAAAAATGTTCAGAAAAATAAAAAAAAAGTTCTTTTCAGAACTACCTCCCCGTTATTAAAAAATTGGTACAATATTTGGAATTGTGCCAACCTCTATTTCTCTTAGTTCGCTTCCTAGTTCGCTCGCTGGTACGCGAACCGGAAGCGAACCAAAAACAGTAAGTATAAGGGAAGGAAACAGACACTTATGTTAAAAGAAACACAGCTATAAGGGAGTAAACTAGAGATACCATTACCCGTAATCCACTGCTGATGATGTCACATATTACATCATTCATGACATGCTCAGTGACATCATCAGCAGAGGATTGCGGGTTTTTTGGCAACATGCCTTATCCACGGTTTAATAACGCTGCCTTTTGCTTTATATAAGTTTTCAAATTGTATGAAATATATACCAATAGGTCGTTATGAACCTTTAGGTAGTGCTTTTCTTCATGAGGTCTGGTCGCTTCCATACACATACAGATGTTTCAAAGATGATCAAGAAGTTTATCTGAATGGAGAGGAATGCACTGAGACGCCAGATCATTCACTAATGTGTAGGCACATACAGTTACACGGTTCATGCAACAAACACCGACCAAATATGGCTTGCGTGTTGCAAGGCACGCCAGTTCCTGCTATCATCCCCACGTTCAAGTTGTTGGAAAATGGTAGTTATTTGATGCTCAATAATGAAGATTGTTCTGAGTTAATTAAAAGTATTACTTTTATCGTAACAGTAAGTGAACGGGTTATTTGCTGCAGAAATGTTCTATTTCCTCCCACACATGAACATAGGGAGTTTTCAATCTGGCCACAAATACCAACCTTGGGACACGTTTCAACGGCATGGCAAGAATAAGAGCTCTTTTGTCTCAGAGAGAGGTGGCCTTGAGTTCGGCCCGTGAAACTTTCGTACTTCACATAGCGAACACCCATACAGAGGTGCACACCCTTTTCAATTAAGATTTGCCTTTCAATTTCAGCAACATGTTTCCGACTATCTTTAACGCATCCTCCACAAAGTCCCTGGCACACTTTTTTAAAGTTGTTACCAGTGGTCTCGTGACTTCATTTGAGAAAATCTTTGGAGTCATCCCTGCTTCCTTTCATTGTATTTTCTGCACTCTGGTTCGTAGATTGGCATTTTTACTTGCATTACCAGCGGACGCTCTTGTGCTTTTTTACATTTTTAAATATGGATGTCCCTCCTATGCAACCTCCGACCCTGCAGCTGCTGACACTGTTCCGCAATCGCATGCTAGAATATTATGGCACAATGCCGTTGGCGATATTAAGCACGGCATATGGATTATCTTTTCGGTTCTCCTACTTCACCTGTGTCCAGCCTGTATTTCACTGCCTGACCTGTGATTTCGATTGGGCCATTGATTTGTGTCTCTGCGGACCGGTTTCTCCTGACGTCGACTTTAATCAGCTGATGACTCCTATCATTACTCACGAGTTGGTTTGTCCTGGCGAAAGGATTATGGCTGTGGCATTGATGCATGGACTACTTGGTCCCTGGAATTTACTGGCGGCAGCACAGTCTTTCTTGGAACAGAGCTTTCTTGAAAACCCACCGAGCTGTCCTCTGATGGTGATAGAGGATCCGGTGCTGGGAGAGCACGTATGTTCTTTTCCGCTTTTAAATTGGATGGCTGAACTGTTTTCGGATGAAGACGGTGACTTCCTATTGGAGGCTGTTGCAGCTTATTTTGCATACACAGTTATGTCATAGACCTTTTTCATGTTTGATATGCTGAGTACTAGCATTTCATTGACAATTCATTGACTTATTTGTCAAGTTTTTATTATTTACCTTGCCTATTGGCTTAAGACTCGATAAAGTACTTGGCTGTTTTATTTTTCTTTAGCATTAAATTTTCCTAGTTTTTAATGCTTTACCTTGCGGACCGTCCACATATAAACTTGCAATCTGCTCTCATGAGATGGCACTTCTATTATCTTATTCAGTTCGTTTCCGGATCATGAGGAGGTGTCATCTAGGTCCTGGATATCTTTACACCGTGTTAAGTTAGCATGGGCTCATTACCGGTTTAAACGCCATTTTTCCTTTTTTGCAACTTCTGCACACGACACTTAGTTGTTGCTTTAGCTTTCCACCTAGTAGTTCATCGTGGTTTACATGAGAATAATATGTTATTGGTCTACTATCTGCTTTACTTGTTAAACTATATCTGTACAGCGAGTGCTAAAGTTTCAAGAACAACACGATACAGAATTGTTATGAGGTCTGATCTCCACGACTTCATACTCATAACATAAGTGCAACTTCTGCCAATTCTGGGCATGAGGCGGGTTTTATATTGCTTTGCCGAACACACATACACAACAGTTGATGCGGTTCACATGAAGAGAGAGCTGGTGTATGCTGATGTGATTCCTTCAAATCTAAGACACTAAAGTATGGGCACGCCCTAAACCAACACAAAGAGACCTTCTTAGCAAATAATATAATATGTGTATTAGGGAGGGTGAGATATAAGCAGCCGCGGGCCGTGGAGGGAGTTACGATGGGGCAGGGAGGCGGGGAGGGGGAGAAGCAGGGTGGAGCCCTCTCTACCTTGCCCCTCCCCCTCCCCGCCTCCCTGCCCCACCGTAACTCCCTCCACGGCCCGCGGCTGCTTATAAGTGTTGCTAACTCTTATTCATTTACAGCATGTTAACATACTGTCACCATTCGCTTTTTATGTACTAGTAACTATGCTGGTAATTTTGCTACTGATAATATGTGTACTTGTATTCTCCACCCTGCTTCTCCCCCTCCCCGCCTCCCTGCCTCACCGTAACTCCCTCCACGGCCCGCGGCTGCTTATAAGTGTTGCTAACTCTTATTCATTTACAGCATGTTAACATACTATCACCATTCACTTTTTATGTACTAGTAACTATGCTGGTAATTTTGCTACTGATAATATGTGTACTTTTATTATCTAAGGTACTACGCCTGAGAAGACGGCATTAGTAAATAAACATTTCAAATACACATCTGTTCTTCTTAACTCCATGTTCTGGTTTCTAAGAAATCTATAACGACCGACTGTTCATGAGTTCCACGTATCCTGAGGTACTATAAGTTCATATTCTGGATTGTCTAAACATTGAGAGTTTGTTATATCCAATGTGACACTGTACCTAGCTTGCTAAGGAGTTTTTGATTACTAACATGAGTTTTGGGACACCCTAATTCGCCGAGGTTCCAATCCTCTGTCCACAGTTCTGTGTGAGAACAGAAACCCTGCGACAGGGGCACCCCCGACCCTTGCTGGAGCTTCATCACACTTGCGATACAACTCCAGCAATGCATTCGCCGAGGTTCCAATCCTCTGTCCACAGTTCTGTGTGAGAACAGAAACCCTGCGACAGGGGCACCCCCGACCCTTGCTGGAGCTTCATCACACTTGCGATACAACTCCAGCAATGCGCCACCTTTACGGCACAGATACATCACGCATCTGTGCTGTTTTTGCCCCATGATGCGCCGCATTGTAAATGCAGCACACCATAGGTGACGGAACAGCGGCACAAAATGACTAACACATCCCTGGTGATGCGCCAGTCATCATAAATGTATCCCTATGCTTCTTATCTTGTTAGAGATGAACCGCCATATGTATCATCAAAGTTATTTGCATTTCCTAAATAGCGAACTTTAAGGAATAAATAGCGATTCTTTACCATTCCTAGTTTGCGATGAGCTATTTGCTAATTAGCCGAATGTAGCCCAATGAAGCCCAATGTAGCCCAATGTAGCCCAAAGATGGCCGCCAGACACACAAAAAAACAAATGTAGCCCAAATATCAGCCAGATGTAGCCCAACTATAGCCCAGTGACAGAATGACCAATCAGCTTCGCAAACCTCCGTTACGCGAAGCGGAGCGCTGTTACAGATATATATCTTTTTTTGAACGTTAATTTCTCAAAATCCACTGGAGCACATATATTGAGACCTAGCAAAGGCACATCGGGCTACCAGTCCCTAATATTTTGCCAAGTTTCGTGCAAATCCATTCAGCCGTTCAATTATTATTATTATTATTTTTTTTTGCCCCGCGGGGCCCTTTTAAAACCTCCACATCAAACCTAGGGGGTCAGCGAGGATCTACTATGCCCCCTTATAGTTATTTCCCCCTTTGTTTTGACCTCCTCTTGTCTCTCGATCCTACCGAGAGACAAGATGGCGGCCGCTACGGACTGTTTGGAATGTTGACAGACGCCGGAGAACCAATCAGCTTCGCTTCACAAAGCTCCGTTGCGCGAAAGGTCCGCGAACCAGTGCGCTGCCCGGTCCGCTGTTACAGATATATATCTTTTTTTAAACGTTAATTTCTCAAAATCCACTGGAGCACATATATTGAGACCTACAAAAGGCACATCGGGCTACCAGTCCCTACAATTTTGCCAAGTTTCGTGCAAATCCATTCAGCCGTTCGGGCTAAAAGTGAGGCCAACCGCCCTATGGAAAACTCAATGTTAAAAACACGTTTTGGGACCCCCCTTTTTTCTCGGCCCCCACTGGACGAACCCCCCCAAATTTTCAAGGGCTGCTCAGAAACAAAATGTGCAATTTTCCTGAAAATTTCAGCCAATTCCGTCCACAAACGCCAAAGTTATTAGACATAGAATTTTCAAAAAACCCATAGAGAAAAAATCCTAACTATATATACCTACTGGCGACCGCCAGTAGGTAATACACACATACATATATACATATATATATACATATATACATACACATATATATAGGGGAGGAACAGGTCCAGATGTGCATATTCCATTTGGATTACTGTAACCATGTTGTACAATAGTGGCGGTACATTGATGATGTTTTTATTATTTGGAGGGGTGATGAGAAGAGTGCTATGGATTTAATTGATAGAATTAATATCAATCCTGCCAATTTAAGATATACTTCTCGGATCTGCAAACAACAGGTTGATTTCTTAGATGTTAAAATATGCATAAAAAATGGGAGCACTGCAACAACCCTTCATAGGAAGGCCACAGCTGGCAACACAACCTTACATGCCAGCAGTGTGCATCCAAAGCATGCAATCAAAAGCATTCCATTAGGAGAATTAATACGCCTTAAGCGGATCTGTAGTACAGATGAGGATTTCACTATTTGCAAACATGAGGCCCTACAAAGATTTAGAGCTAGTGGTTATAGTGAGTCCTTACTGATGGAGGCAGTTAGCAAAGTCAATATGAAATAGAGGAACACAATCTTATCTAAAGTGAACCACACAAATAAACTTGATACCTCTATGAGGTAACCAAGATGGATAACTGCCTTCAGCAAACAGGAGAGGAGATTCAAGTCAATCATTAGGCGTAACTGGCCTATTATTATGACAAATGGAGTCTTGGCTTCTGTTCTACCATCTCAACCCACGATCACATATAGGAAGGGCCCTTCCATGACAACACAGAGTGTGAAGACTTTTCCTGAACAAGGGACAGCTACAAAATGGTTACAGCCGAGGCAGGGGTTCACTAAGTGCTCCTCCTGAAGGGCATGTAGGTTCGAGGTGAACACTACCTCCTACTCGACGCCTTTTAGCTCAGACAAAATTGTAATTGGGGGTAGTTTTAATTGCAAAACTGAGTTTGCAGTTTATGTTCTGACGTGCACCTGTGGCCTTAGATATGTGGGCAGCACAAAGCTACAGGTGCACGTCAGAATACTGCAGCATTTGTGGACGATTGTAAACAACGATTCTACATCCCCGGTGGCACAATAATGATCTTAGTTATTTGCAGTAATTTGTCGTGGCAGCTATTCCCAAACCCCGGAGGGGAGGTACCAGGGAAAAGATGTTGAGAAAGTTAGAATCAAAAATGATTTTAGAGCTGGACAGTAAAACACCTAATGGCTTGAACAATACGGAGTACCTGTACCACTTTCTGTGAAGGTTTATTAGATTTGGACTTTTGCATGAATTAGTACAGCTGTTTATGATCTCTTAAATTCTGACTGATAAGAATGCCGCAGGTTTTTAAGGTTTTAGTCCTTTTTTTAACTTTGTTAAGCAGGAGTATTACCTAATTACCTAGTGGTTTTAGTTGTTGTACATTTATTGAAGTATTATTAGCACTAGCACTTTATGAGGGTCTATTTGGATCTTTCAGCACTTTATGGATATCCTGGCACTTTCTTTTGCGACTTTGCATAGCTCAGCCTGAGAATTAGAATGGGTACTTTCCAGCATTTAAGCAGGAAGTTGAAAACATATTGGTACTGTAAAAGATACAGACATGAGCTACAAATGTATATTGTTTACAAAAAAAATTGCGATTTTCACAGCCATAGTTTTTACTAATACTACAATTTTCATATTTTTATTAACATATTAATTATAGGTCTCATGAATTTAATATGTGGTGCTCCACGTATAGAATGTGATTTTGTAACGTTTTTGTGGCTAAGGTGTTTTATGAATTCTAAGAATTTATTTATAATATAGAATTATTACCTTGAATTCAAATGCAATATCGTTACTATTTGTGCATTTATGCTGGAACATTTTGTCTCATGTCTGCAAAAGGGTCCTATGGGTGGCTGAATTTCGAAATGTTTGGAATACAGACTTAAGTGCTTTCACATAAGATGGTCAATATTTTTTCGATGTTTACTAACCGTGTGGTGACAGCACTAACACAGTATTGTATTTAAAATGGTGAATGAGGTTTCTTACTCTACTTGTGAGCAAGGGTACTAGGTACCCAAAAGTCGTCAGGTTAGAGGTTCCTGTTAATAAATAACATCTGGTCTCACATCGCTCGGTTTGTGTCTCTGTTCGCCAAGTGGATGGAAGTGTAGAGCCTCAGGAATATTTCATAGAAATAAATATATAAAAATATATATATAAAAAATATATATGCTCAGGGGGCCTTTGTTTCATTCGCCATTGTTACCCACAGCTTGTCTGTGCAGGGCTGTTCTTTGTTATATCACCTTCTATGATCCTATTTAAATAATTCTGGATTTTCTGTGCTCATTTTTCAAATATACCATTTAATCTAACTTTCTATTTTTTGCCTTCCTTAATCCTAGTGCTAATTATGGCCCAACTCAAAATGTTTGGGTTTACAGAAGATGAATTTGCCCTCTTGGTAGGTACTTCCAGCTCTTTTGGTAGCACATCGAATGACACACTTCGCTACCAAGATGATTTAAAACAATTGATAGACCTTAAGAAAAAACTAAGAAGGATGGAAGCACATGGTGAGTTCATGCTTGCAAAGCTCAAATTAGGTGTAATACCTATTGGCCTTCATGTACGCAATGTTCCAGGCCTCTTTGTTCATCATCGTGCTTTCCTTGAGAAATGGAGCATGATTGCGAGCAGGTGTTCACGGGACCTTATGATCCTAATAGTAGAAGCTGCCAGGGAACTTGCAGTAGAAATTAAAACTGAGGTAGAAGCCCTTGAGGATAAGATTAAGAAAGCAGGTAGTGTGGATGAGTCCATTAAAAAATTAGAGGAAGCTAATAAAGAGTTGGAGTCCTTTGCGAACTACTTAGAGAAACGAAAGAATGATAAACTAATGATGGACAAAAGATTTTATTCCATTGAGAATACGTATCCCTACCTTAAACCTGATTTTTATAAACAGAACCACTATCCCGATGAAAATAAAAATCAACAACAGAGAGTTAATACCTTCTCTGAGACTTCAGAGTCAGAATGTGATGGTAATGAGGGTTACTATGAGTCAGAAAATAACTATAACTCTGTTCAATCCAAAAGAAACCAAACTCAACCTTTTTTAGGGAACCGCGGGATGAACCGCGGGCGATCAAGAGTGCGCTTTCAGGCGCAGAACAGAGGAGGCTACAATCCTCAACATCACTACCAGCAGCAGGAGGAACCCCAGTTTGTCAGGGAAACTCGAAGTCGTCAATATTGGAAAGCAGGGATGTGATTCCAATTTTTAATCTTTCAAAATCGCACCTTGATGAACATAGTACAAATCTATTGGCGAAAGGTCTTTTCTTTGTTCCGCACTCAGGTGCTAACATCTTTGAGTTACATAGTGATGTTACCTCATTCTTTCGAAAAATTCGTCTCAAAAATATTTTTCACATGAGAACATTGAAGCAGAACAATATGTTGTTAATAATTTGTCTCTACCGTCAACTTTTAGCCCATCCTTAGATCAGTTAGGGCCTGAAGTGGCAGCTTTTGAGCTAGTGGTTTTAAAGAAATTAGAACAAGCAATCAGGTTTGTTCCTAAACCACTCTATAATCTAAACAAAGGTGAACATGATGCCTTAAAATCCCTAGCCTCTAATAAACTGCTTACAATTAAAAGCAGTGACAAAGGCGGTGGCATCGTTGTATTAGATTCTGATAAATATGAAGAAAAGATGCTTACTATGTTAGATGACCCTTCTTTCTATGTTAAAATCAGATCAAATCCTATAAATAATATTGTTAAAGAGATTAGGTGCCTTACAACTGAGGCAAAAGAAAGAAGAGATATTACAGATAAAGAATATGAGTACCTCAACTTTAACTCTGGTAAAACGGCCTGCATCTATGGTCTCCCGAAGATGCACAAAGACCTAGTGAACCCTCCATATAGGCCGATTGTCTCAACTATCGGCACTGCAACAGAACCTCTCTCCAAATACGTAGATTTCCATCTTCGCCCATTTATCCCGAATATAACATCCTATGTTAAGGACAGTGGTTCAATGATTAACAAAGTAGAACACATTGACTTCAACCCTAATAGAGGCCTTTTAGTCACCGTGGATGTTGAGTCCTTATATAGCAATATTCCCCTAGTTGAAGCATTAGAAACAGTTGAATGGTTTATCGATCTCCATAATTCCAAATGTCCGAAAGCCTTTGTTCTTGCATGTCTTAAGGTAGTACTTACTGAGAATATTTTTGAATTCGGTCAGCACCTCTATCGCCAGATCAAGGGCGTTAGTATGGGTGCTTCAGTAGCACCCTCAGTTGCTAATATCTATATGGCCTTTTTCGAAAAGAAGTTCATCTACAATGACATTGCCCCCTTTTTTGAGTCTGTCTCCCATTGGTCCAGATATGTTGATGATATATTTTTTGTCTGGACCGATGGGAGGGAGACTAACTGAATTCCTGGCTTGTATCAATGCTGCCGATACAAATCTTAAATTCACTGCTCATGTCAGTGCTGATAGATTAGAGTTTTTAGACATCATGATTTTTCATGATGATGGTAAACTGAAGGTGGATCTTTTTGTCAAAACAACAGCAAGATACATTACTCCACTTCCAAAGTTTCCATCCCAGGAGTCAAAAGCAGAGTATCCCCTTCTCTCAATTTTTGAGAGTACTGAGAAATTGTACGGACCTTAAAGATTATGATAAACAGTCTATCAACATGCGAAAAAAGTTCATGGAGAGAGGTTACCCCCACCGTTTGGTGAGGGACTCTTATAAAAGGGCGCGTTTCTTTGATAGAGACCACCTTTTAAAATCCAAGCCTAAAGAACAAACTCAACAATTAGTGTGTTCACCAGGCATTCCACACTTGATGCCTAAGTCAAACAGGTGATTAATTCCTCATGGCATATATTAAATAGTAATTGTACTAGGGAACAAAAATTGGAAAAGCCTTTGTTTGCTCATAGAAGGAACAGAAATATTAAAGACCAAATTGTACATTCAAGATTCACGGGACGTGTAAATCAAAGTGACTGGATACAGAAATCAATACTTACGAAACAAGCCATCAAGGGAACCTTCAAATGATCGAGTTGTAAATCTTGCTCGAACATTTTAGAAGGGTAGACCTTTGATCACAATGGATATACTGTATCTCCCACAAATATGTGGAATTGTAAAACCGCCAATGTCATCTATTTTATTCAATGTCCGTGCTTGTACGGATATGTAGGCGAAACGTCACGCCCTATCCAAATGCGCCTAACAGAACATCCTTCTGCCATTAGGACAAAGACGTTACTTGCACCTATGGTGAAGCACTTTGTGGACTGTAACCATGGCCCGGATGAATTTCAATGGTGCATTTTAGAGAAGATTAACACCTCAGATAAAAATGGTGGTGAAAAAATCCGAAAAAAACCGTGCCATTTTTTGGATTTTTAGCTTGGATACATTCAGAAATGGATTAAATAATGAAATACCTTGGGAGAACGCAATTGGTTGACCCCAGTCTATTTCAGATTTTTATGATTTTGTTGTAGAATGATATCTTTTTCTCTGAATTTAAGCAACCATGAGTTAACGCGAGGAGATGCTGAACTGATTGATTCTTCCTCGCTCTTGTCAATGTAATATTGCCAGGCTTGTGCCTAATGGTATGACTGATTCTGTTATATGATTGAGAGAGCTCTATATATACTTTTATATTCTGTTATTAATTTAGGCTATACATCCCTCTTCACTCGGACCTTCTATCGGCATTGTCATTGACAGTTACTAAAATATCCATATATTCGTTTATTGTTTGGCATTTGACTGAACTTATTTGAGTGGATAATATTGTTAATGAAAACAATATTTTATAATCATTAGGTGCTGTGATGAAAGATCCATGTCTATAACCCATGAGATATACACAGCGGTGTTGTCAGCACCCACTTTATATATTGATAACTGTGGAACCTGACTATAGAATTCGCTATTTTCTTTCCCCTTACGGTAATAGTAATCCATTTTTACGAGCGGAATCTGAAACAACATCGACGCACGCTTCTATTATTCCATGTCAGTGACTATAATTTTAACCCGGATATATGTTGGAGCCATATGACTTTCTTCATGGACCAGGTCTTATTCTTGCCTATTAACAAATGACTTGTACAATCGTGCCATCAACAAACAGCCGACCAATGACTCATTCCATTGACCGGGCTTTACTTTTTGCCCATCAATGGATGACGTGTACAACCATGTGACTGGCAAGCAACCAATCAGCGTTACTGAGAGTGAATATTTAAACAAAGTTTTCACTCAGCTGCCTTCGATTTTCTCCTTGCGTCTTTACCCGCCAAACCGAGAGGGTCTCTGCCTTTCTTGGCAGCCTCCACGCTTATGCTGCTTGGATCATCAGCCACAGGTGTATACATAGCGGCATACATTTTTTCTAACTACTAGAGGTGACTGAGTACTACCCTTGGTTGAAATTTTTAGTTTGCTTCTTTTGCCCTCTTCATGCCTTATCGTATCTGTATATCGGCATGACTGGTATCAAGGTTTGGAATCGGTAAAACCCATTTTAGCCTTAATGTTCTGAATAACATGTCGAATATCGTTCCCTTGAACTATGGTTTCTTTCACGCTGTTGGACTAGTAGAATTGTTTGATTTATAGATATATAGGGCTGTGGTTAGCCAGCAATTAATCTCCTCCTTTTTCTTTTGCTTTCTTCCCGCTGTAGTATTACGACTTTCATCTAGTAAGTCAGCGTGGAGGTCGAAGGCTATATATTTTAAATCAGGTGGCTGTCGCTTTTATTATCTACTTAATTTCAGCCTTTATCAATTTTTAATTAGTTTTGTTATTACATTTGTTATTTCATCTTCCTTTATAATTATGTCATCATTTGCGATCATAACGTAAACATTGCTTCCGCAACCTCATGATACATTTGAATTGACAGCGTTTACGGTCTACACCTTGTCCGTATGCCGCAGCCCTTTTAAAGGAATATCACCCTTTTAAGGTTGGTGATATGAGAGTAACTAATAGAAAGTCTATCGATAAGTGAGAAAGATGTCCTCAATTTTCTCTCTCATTTCGCCATTTGTTGCAGGTTCTACTATATTTTTTCTGGAGTTATATTTGAAGAATTCTAATCTGTTCGATGGTGATATCAATGAATTCGTAAATATCGGGTAAATATTATCATCTAGGTTCCCTTCTGCCTTCATAGTTTAAAAAACTGTAAGATTATTCAGTTATCAGTTTTCTTCTTTTTTCTGGATCCCGAGCCCTGAAATCTACCGGCTAAAATGTTCCTTTGAAATCTAGAATTAATTAACTTAGCTCTGAATGACATGCTGGTACTATGAGAAATAAACTCTGTAATATAACCATTGTATTTATTAACAGAATTGGTATCTCGTTCCCTCATATTCGCAAGGCATTATCAGCACTATCTTCTACTTCATCATTCAAGATTTTAGAAAATATCAAGTCTTTATATTAAAAATAAGAAAGTAAGTGATGTTACATGTACACCTATATACATCATAAGTAGATATGGTACCCTTGTTGTTTTCAAATACATACAAAAGAGGTAATTAAAATCTTCCCTGGGGATGCCATGGTAAATTTCTATAAAGGAATGTCTTTACTAAATCCCTTGTTAAATGAGCACAGAAACCCTAATAAATCTTTTTCTGCTCATGTTTATTCATGAGCTAGACTTGTCGTACAAATAGGCTTTAGAGTAATCCTTTTTTATAATAAAAGTTTTGTACTGAATGTTGTATAAAGTTTTTTTAATTGTTAAATTATTTTATGTTTCTTAACAAAGATTATATGTTGTTTACAAATTAGGTTTCTTCGTGGCTTTTCCTGAAGAAGGCGCTGGTCGCCGAAATGCGCGTCGAGAAGATACATAATTGTGCCACATTTTTATTTAATTTTTTTCTCATTCATTTATTATTGTTTTTTGTATATTATATTGTTGATATATTGTTGATGTATTGTATGTCCCTTCGAGGGCAATTTTTATTCTCTCTTTTCTGTTTTATTAAAATGACTGTTTTTAATAATTTTCATGAACTGATGTTATGTTAATAAAATTGTAGTACTACATTTTTGAGAATGGTCTTTAGCCTTTGATCCTTTTTCTTGAGACAAGCGATTACAATTGCCTAGATATATATTTAAAGAATACGAAAAGAAGAGAAAACCGCTGCACTCACTTTGTAGTTAGGAAGTTTGAAGAATGTAAATCAATTTAAGAAGTCTTATAGGTACTGCAGGTGTTCACCTCCTGGTTCACCTCCTGACCCTACTTTGGCTTTCAAAGAAACACTACTCAAAATCATCAACAAAGCTGTATCTTCCAATACCATCACCGATAGAGACAAAAGATACCTTACTAAGGACTACCCTCAGGTACCATACATCTACCTGGTACCTAAAATTCACAAGAATCTGAGACAACCACCATTTAGACCAATTGTCAGTACAACCAATTCGATACATGCTCCCACTGGAGCCTACATTGACAAACATTTACAAGCAAGCGTCAAAGGCATGACTACATTCATTCAGGACACTACCGATTTTCTAAATAAATTACAACAAATTGTGATTCCCAGCGACCAATCAATCATGTTATGTACAATCGCTGTCAACGCTTTGTACACCTCAACCACACAACTTGGGATTAGAAGCATTAGAGATGGCTCTTGTACAAACTGACAAACCACAGGAACTTCAAGTGTTCATCATTGAACTTATGCAATTCATTTTAAAACACAGCTATTTTAAAACTCCTGACAACCAATACTACCTACAACTATCCGGAGTTGCCATGGGCAACTGTGCTGCTCCTGCATATGCCAACCTATTTATGTATGCATTTGAACAACAACATATACTCCACGATGTACTCTGGCAACCTTTCATATGTACATATTACACATACATAGATGACATTTTTCTTGTTTGGCAAGGTACAGAAAACCAATTTCTTGTTGCTATCAACCACCTCAATACCGTGAATGAGCGTATTCAATTCACCCATACCTGTAACAAAACTGAAATATCAATCCTGGATGTACTCGTTAAACTACATGATAATGTATTCAGAACTTCAGTCTACACCAAAGCTACGGACCGCAACAACTATCTACATCATCAAAGTTTTCATCAACCGAGTCTCAAGCGTCATCTTCCATACTCGCAGTTACTGAGAGCCAAGCGGATTGCGTCTACAGAAGAAGCATTCAGAAACAACAGTTCTAAAATAGTAGAAAAATTTCACCACCGTCGTTACCCTAAAAACACTACAGCTAACGCCGAAAGCAGGGTTAATCTCAAGATTCGTGAAGACCTACTCAAACCTAAACTAAAGGTTCAACAACAAGATACCCGATCTGTATTCACATCTAAATATTCTACCCACTCCTGACAAATCAAAGAGGTTATTCGCAAACACTGGTCACTCCTCCAATCAGAAACTGATTTCAACCAAATTTTTGAAAAGCCACCCATTTTCGCGTACAAACGCACCAAAACCATACAACAACTCATCAAACAACAATCTTCTACCTGTGATACCATCTTTAAAGGAACCATTCCATGCCATAACTGTAGTCACTGCAACAGTATAATTCCTGGATCCTCTCTGACTCACCCTACTCAAGGCACCATTATCAACCTACGCGTGAATGCAACATGTGACACTAATAATGTAGTATACATGATTAAATGCCCATGTGGCCTCCCATATGTGGGTAAAACTGAACGAAAAATTAAGATCAGGTTAAATGAACATCGCAGCAACATTCGTACCAGAAACTTGAAATCCAGTATTGCTGCACACTATACCGAACATTCACACAACCCCAGTCAAATAAGATTTCTAATTTTGGAAACTGTCGACAAATTACCACACAAGGATAACTCTAAACATTTACTACAACGAGAGTTGTACTGGATATACCGTCTTCGGGCGGTCCAACCGAAAGGACTTAATGAACGTTTGGAATACAGTTGCTATTTATGATTCCAGGATGTGTTGTTTGATTACATTTCACAATGTGTACATAGATCTCTCCATTTCTCTGTGACGTCGTTGCCATTTTCCTGTAACTTCTCATTATCTATTGATATTTCTTTTTTACGTGTTCATATTTCCACCTCTGTATCTATTTGCATCGGGCTGATAGTTAAACCCCCCCCCTTTTTTTCCCCTATGTTTACATTTTTTTCATTTATTACACATTTGACATGTTTGACATTTTAGGAGTGTGACCCATTTTCACCAACCATCATTCCACTTCGATAGGTCTTTTCTTCTATGTTACACTGTCGCTCTTGGTGTAGGTGCGCCCGCTTTCTATGTTTACCACTTCGCGTCTTCTAAAGCACTCGCACGCGCATGCGTGGCGTCTTCCGGGTTTCCGATTAGGAGCCGGGTTTTCACCGTACATACGGCTTTGTACCGTTTTGACCCCCTTTGATTCCTCTACTATTTTGTATACGTGGTAAGAATCTCTTTCACACTTCAGTTTTTTCATTTTAATTTCCTAGTTTTTACCTTTGGGAACTTCCGAGGTTCTAACTCGCATGTTTACTTTCCAAATATCATGTTTCACTGTTTCATCACGACGCTATTCCCGCACCTTTCTATGCTTGTACTTCACGCTCTACGAACACGTATGATTCTTCTTTACTTATGAGACATGCTTTCTTGTACCGGGTTAATTACACGTGCACACGGGCAATCTTTAAGGTACTATTTAAATGCTCTAGCTTATTTAATATGTAATTTACCTGTATTGCCGTGCTCCTTTATATTGATTGATTACATTGTAGTTCCATTTCTATTGATTTTACAGACCCCCTGAGGAAGCGCACTGTTGTGCGAAATGCATTGGGGATTCTTAACCATGTGTATTCTTTAACATGTTGTCCATTGAAGATTAATTTTGGAAAATATGTCATGATGATCGTACCATATGAATTCAATATGACGACAAATGAATAAATAGTGGAAACTACTACAAACACTATGGAGTAAACTCATTTTATACTTTTTTGGACTACCTTGTTCATTAACTTTAGCAGTTTTTATGCTCAAGAGTACTTCAGGTTATTCTTACTCCCTGTAAGATTTACATTAGTATTTATTCCTGCACCTCGGGAACCAGGAGGTGAACACCTGCAGTACCTATAAGACTTCTTAAATTGATTTACATTCTTCAAACTTCCTAACTACAAAGTGAGTGCAGCGGTTTTCTCTTCTTTTCATATTCTCCACTGGCTCAGACCGCTTTTGCTCCCAGAACCATGTCTTATGCTGATATAGCAGGATTAACCAGCAACAAAGCTGACACTTTTGAATTTAACACTAATGACACTGATAGAATATATTCATTGATTCAGGAGCCGGAATACATAGCATCAAGTACAGGATCAATTCAAGCTAATGTGCGTCAACTATTATTCACAGCCAAACGAGAGATCAATCAAAGACTCCATGCTTCAACACTTATCAGATACCACCGGGTGCAACGCATCCCCAGAGGTCTGCGAATACCTCTAAAGTCTACATTATGTAAAAACAATCCCAGCTTTACAGAAAAGTGGTTTGGCATACTCAATAAATGCTCACTCGACCTTATCCTCCTTATTGTTGAAGAACTCTCTAAACTCTTAGAAGAGCTTGAAAATGAAGTCAAACAACTCAAACATGAACTTAGTCAAAAAATTACACCAGAAGAGTTCACGACTACTTTAGAGGACATTAACAGCAAACTTGATTCATACATCAAAGAAATTAATGAAAGAAAACTAAGGAAGTTCAAACGTGATACGGTTGATTATAAATTGGGAGAAGTCTACAACTGGGCCGAAATCTACGCGGCCAGAAGACAAAACCGCAATCCTACTAACAGATCCACGGATGGGGACACTTCATCTTCAGAGGACTCCACACGCAGGATGCCCCCACGTGGTAAACCGAGACAACAACTTTCAACTGAGACCACCAGACCTGAGCATCCGACTACCTCTAAATCAGCTACAGAAACAACTACTTCAGCTACTGCGGATTCTTTTTTAGAAGTAGGTCCCGAACCATTCGACGATCGAGGAGGTTCAAACGGCAGAGACAACTTACTCCCACCTGCGAAATCGACCAGAAGTCACAGAATTTAGTAGTTAATATCTCTAAAAGTTCTCTTACTTATACTCAAGAGCAAGTCTTACAAAAAGGCATGAATTTTGTTTTGACATACCAAACTAATGAATTGGAAATTTCGATCTCATTTTACAAATTTATGAGAACATTATGGCTAAGACATTTCTTTGAGAATATCTGTGTACCTTCTAACACTCAAGACAAAGACACCCTTATGGGTTTACGTCCTTCGAGTACCTTTATGGCACCCACCAGCCACAAGACTCTAGATGTATACGAAAAAGCGGTACAACAAGATTTACACCTACTGTTTGACATTCAAAAGAACAATCGGAGCAACCTCACGATTCAAGAGAGACAAGCCATTCAACAATTAGCTAACGATCAAACATTGACCATATGTAAGGCCGATAAGGGCGGCGCTATTGTCGTTATGGATTCAACGTATTATTCTAAAGGTCTTCAAGAACACCTACACAACACAGATTTATACATGTTGTTGTCTTCTGACCCTACTTTGGCTTTCAAAGAAACACTACTCAAAATAATCAACAAAGCTGTATCTTCCAATACCATCACCGATAGAGACAAAAGATACCTTACTAAGGACTACCCTCAGGTACCATACATCTACCTGGTACCTAAAATTCACAAGAATCTGAGACAACCACCATTTAGACCAATTGTCAGTACAACCAATTCGATACATGCTCCCACTGGGGCCTACATTGACAAACATTTACATGCAAGCGTCAAAGGCATGACTACATTCATTCAGGACACTACCGATTTTCTAAATAAATTACAACAAATTGTGATTCCCAGCGACCAATCAATCATGTTATGTACAATCGATGTCAACGCTTTGTACACCTCAATCCCACACAACTTGGGATTAGAAGCATTAGAGATGGCTCTTGTACAAACTGACAAACCACAGGAACTTCAAGTGTTCATCATTGAACTTATGCAATTTATTTTACAACACAGCTATTTTAAAACTCCTGACAACCAATACTACCTACAACTATCCGGAGTTGCCATGGGCAACTGTGCTGCTCCTGCATATGCCAACCTATTTATGTATGCATTTGAACAACAACATATACTCCACGATGTACTCTGGCAACCTTTCAAATGTGCATATTACAGATACATAGATGACATTTTTCTTGTTTGGCAAGGTACAGAAAACCAATTTCTTGTTGCTATCAACCACCTCAATACCATGAATGAGCGTATTCAATTCACCCATACCTGTAACAAAACTGAAATATCATTCCTGGATGTACTCGTTAAACTACATGATAATGTATTCAGAACTTCAGTCTACACCAAAGCTACGGACCGCAACAACTATCTACATCATCAAAGTTTTCATCAACCGAGTCTCAAGCGTCATCTTCCATACTCGCAGTTACTGAGAGCCAAGCGGATTGTGTCTACAGAAGAAGCATTCAGAAACAACAGTTCTAAAATAGTAGAAAAATTTCACCACCGTGGTTACCCTAAAAACACTACAGCTAACGCCGAAAGCAGGGTTAATCTCAAGATTCGTGAAGACCTACTCAAACCTAAACTAAAGGTTCAACAACAAGATACCCGATCTGTATTCACATCTAAATATTCTACCCACTCCCGACAAATCAAAGAGTTTATTCGCAAACACTGGTCACTCCTCCAATCAGAAACTGATTTCAACCAAATTTTTGAAAAGCCACCCATTTTCGCGTACAAACGCACCAAAACCATACAAAAACTCATCAAACAACCATCTTCTACCTGTGATACCATCTTTAAAGGAACCATTCCATGCCATAACTGTAGTCACTGCAACAGTATAATTCCTGGATCCTCTCTGACTCACCCTACTCAAGGCACCATTATCAACCTACGCGTGAATGCAACATGTGACACTAATAATGTAGTATACATGATTAAATGCCCATGTGGCCTCCCATATGTGGGTAAAACTGAACGAAAAATTAAGATCAGGTTAAATGAACATCGCAGCAACATTCGTACCAGAAACTTGAAATCCAGTATTGCTGCACACTATACCGAACATTCACACAACCCCAGTCAAATAAGATTTCTAATTTTGGAAACTGTCGACAAATTACCACACAAGGATAACTCTAAGCATTTACTACAACGAGAGTTGTACTGGATATACCGTCTTCGGGCGGTCCAACCGAAAGGACTTAATGAACGTTTGGAATACAGTTGCTATTTATGATTCCAGGATGTGTTGTTTGATTACATTTCACAATGTGTACATAGATCTCTCCATTTCTCTGTGACGTAGTTGCCATTTTCCTGTAACTTCTCATTATCTATTGATATTTCTTTTTTACGTGTTCATATTTCCACCTCTGTATCTATTTGCATCGGGCTGATAGTTAACCCCCCCCCTTTTTTTCCCTATGTTTACATTTTTTTCATTTATTACACATTTGACATGTTTGACATTTTATGAGTGTGACCCATTTTTACCAACCATCATTCCACTTCGATAGGTCTTTTCTTCTATGTTACACTGTCGCTCTTGGTGTAGGTGCGCCCGCTTTCTAGGTTTACCACTTCGCGTCTTCTAAAGCACTCGCACGCGCATGCGTGGCGTCTTCCGGGTTTCCGATTAGGAGCCGGGTTTTCACCGTACATACGGCTTTGTACCGTTTTGACCCCCTTTGATTCCTCTACTATTTTGTATACGTGGTAAGAATCTCTTTCACACTTCGGTTTTTTCATTTTAATTTCCTAGTTTTTACCTTTGGGAACTTTCGAGGTTCTAACTCGCATGTTTACTTTCCAAATATCATGTTTCACTGTTTCATCACGACGCTATTCCCGCACCTTTCTATGCTTGTACTTTACGCTCTACGAACACGTATGATTCTTCTTTACTTATGAGACATGCTTTCTTGTACCGGGTTAATTACACGTGCACACGGGCAATCTTTAAGGTACTATTTAAATGCTCTAGCTTATTTAATATGTAATTTACCTGTATTGCCGTGCTCCTTTATATTGATTGATTACATTGTAGTTCCATTTCTATTGATTTTACAGACCCCCTGAGGAAGCGCACTTTTGTGCGAAATGCATTGGGGATTCTTAACCATGTGGATTCTTTAACATGTTGTCCATTGAAGATTAATTTTGGAAAATATGTCATGATGATCGTACCATATGAATTCAATATGACGACAAATGAATAAATAGTGGAAACTACTACAAATACTATGGAGTAAACTCATTTTATACTTTTTTGGACTACCTTGTTCATTAACTTTAGCATTTTTTATGCTCAAGAGTACTTCAGGTTATTCTTACTCCCTGTAAGATTTACATTAGTAGATATATATTTACACACATGAATTTACCCTGATCTAGGAATTGTTTATTCTTTACTGCTCAGGGGGCCGTTGTTTCATTCGCCATATATATACACATATATATATATATATATATATATATATATATATATATTCACTGAAAAAACCATAGGTTATAGACCATATATAGTTAGGAATTAGCATTTACAAAACCTTGAAAATTCACTGAAAAAACCATAGGTTATAGACCACATATAGTTAGGAATTAGCATTTAAAAAACCTTTTTTTACTCACACAAAACCATTGAAATTCCATATATAGTTAGTTGTACTAACTATATATATCGCGCACCCGCAATCCACTGCTGATGATGTCACATATTACATCATTCATGACATGGTCAGTGACATCACTGATGACATCACTGATGACAACATCCAGTGACTGTATGTTTCTGTAAAGTTAAAATATGTCTTACATATTGAAGAATGAGTGGATGTATAAGTGTCTTGATGAAGGATTTAGTAGGTGCATGACTGACTGTATGAGTGAGTGATTAAATGTGTGTCACTGAGTGCATGGGTTAGTGACTAAATTGTCTTAATTTGTGCATCATTATGTCTTTTGTTCTGTAAACTGCTGCATGTGTTGATCAGTAGCTATATGAGTAACTATATGGGTTATTGATTGGTTGCCCAAGTATTTGTATGGGAGACTGAGTGTGTGTGTGGGTGGCTGGGAGGTGTATGACTCTGTGCATAGATGTGTGAGCAGTTGATTCAATAGATGTATGGGTTCAAAAGTGCATGTGGAAACAGCTGTATGGGCGGTTGACTGTGTGCATGAGTGTATGGTGAGTGAATGGATATCTCAGTGCTACATGTCAAAGTAAGTACATATGTAAAACACAGTACATGTGAGAGTTGACAAATATAAATAACTGTGCATAAGAGCCAGTGAATGTGTGAGTGGCTGTAAGGATCATTGTGAACTTGTATCCAGGATTGTATAAGAGAGTAAATATGTTTTAGTATATGTTTGAATAAGTAAGGTGTGTATAACTGTATAGTTGTGAAAATGGAGGTGTGATTGATTGTTTGCATAACTGAGTAGGTGTGTGTGTAACTTCATGGATGAGTGACAGTCTGTGAGTGTCTGTTTACACTGAGTGTATCTAAGGTTATATTAGAGTCTGAAGAGGTTCATCGTATTATCACATGAATGATGTCATCAGTGATGTGATCAGTAATGTCAAATGAGATGTCATCAGTGATGTCATCAGTGATGTCATTTGAGATGTCATCAGTGATGTCATCAGTGATGTCATTTGAGATGTCATCAGTGATGTCATCAGTGATGTCACTGACCATGTCATGAATGATGTAATATGTGACATGATCAGCAGTGGATTGCGGGTGCGCGATATATAGTTAGTACAACTAACTATATATGGAATTTCAATGGTTTTGTGTGAGTAAAAAAAGGTTTTTTAAATGCTAATTCCTAACTATATATGGTCTATAACCTATGGTTTTTACAGTGAATTTTCAAGGTTTTGTAAATGCTAATTCCTAACTATATATGGTCTATAACCTATGGTTTTTTCAGTGAATTTCATTGGTTTTTTCGAAGCTAATATCTATAGCTGTAAAATGTATTCTTCTTTAAATCAAAAAATATATTTTATATGTTTATTAATAGTTATGTAACACAAAGAAACAAAATCTATTTGTAAAACACTTGACACAAAGCAACATTTTAAATACACAACTTTCTTCATAATTTTCTCCCTTAAGCATACTATTCTCTATCTAAATTAAATGAATCTTTTCTCACCTTAGCAAATACTTTATGAGTTTCAAAACAGTCTCAGAAACACACCAATGTGTCTTTAGCAGAGCAAAAGGTATGCACTCCAGAGTCTGCAGCCATAAAAAGCACAGAAATGCTGTAATTCATCACACATATCTCTCATGTCACCCAATCAAAACTCTTCCCTCACTTTTTTCAAATCAACACCCTTCCCCCCTCTGCCCTTTCTGCCTTTTTTGCATAGAAACCACCTCCTGAAAGACCTCTGATGTTTGCAAGTTCACACAACAATGTTTCAATTCAACTCTGAACTCTCAGTGCACCTGCATATCCAGTGCAATCTTTCATAAAATGATTTTTTCTTGACCATTCAAATTACATCTTTCAAAGAACTCATCCATGCACCCTAACTTTCTGTTTTCAGCAATCAAAATCCACCAATCACTGCTACTGCTTACTTAACACAGAAACTCCACAGTTTTTTTCATTTTAAACTCTTATTTTTTCAACTGCCATTTCATTGCCACACTTCATCTGACTGCAGCAGAACCTTCTCTCACCATGTTTTCTGTCTGGATTGTTGGACATAGTTACATCTACTGGGCTCAGAGGTATGCTGATAACAGAAATTTACCTAACCTCAATTTACAAAATGTGGAAATTAAGTGGATTGGCAACAGAGGATTAAAATGTCACCAATTGATACCATTGGTGAAAACCTTTATGCATTTGCCTAAACCTGACCTGTTAATTTTGCACTGTGGAGGTAATAACTTGGGCACTTTGACTGGGGTAGGTCTGGAAATGCTTTTAAAGGACACCTTTGAGCAATTGATGGCCCTTTTTCCTCAAACTGCCTTGGTATATTCAAATATATGCCAAAGACAGAAATGGAGGTGGTCAAACCAATTTTGTCCACAAATTGAGAAATCGAGGAAGCATGTAAACAAATCTGTTTCAGCTTACATGAGAGACCATGGAATGGGCTCCATGTACAACAATAACTTGCGTTACTACATGCAAGATATCTACAGAGGAGATGGAGTTCACTTCTCAGATGAAGGGAACAGAGTTTTCATTCTGAATTTAAGACTGTGCATTGGTACCTACTTATAAGTACCTAAATGTACCATAAACCCAAAAGCTCTTCTCAAAGCTACCCTACATCTGATCACTCACAATTATTATTTTACTCTAACTTTTTTCACTAATTTTCAACAAAGTACGCTCCCCGGAGCGCTACCCGGTACGCGAACCGGAAGCTAACCGCGCGAAATTTAAAAAAAAAAATGTTTTTGTTCGCACATATGGGCCTCCTCAGCCATCCTCAGAAAACCTAGGGGGTCAAAATACGTCTACCGTGTCCCCTTCTACCTATTCTGAACATTATTTGCCCTCCATCTTGTATCTTAATTCGACCGAAACACAAAATGGTGGACTCCCGTAACGCTGCAGGTTCGCGTACCGGGGCGCTCACCGGGAAGCGCTCCATTAAAAAAGGTGGGAAAGTAATTTACAGAAGAAACCCTGGAGACACTTTCACCAAATATAGATTTGCTCATACTACATACCAATCCCTACCATTTTCAAAAATTTGGTTGGAATTCCATTTAGCCATTTAGCCTGTAGACCTCTCTAAATACCCTGAGGTAAATGACTTCACAAAACACATCTGAAGTGTTGGAATGGACAACCAATTAAAATGTTACTTTCATTTTCTACTTTTTTTACCTGACATTTGATTGGTTATGTACCTGAATATATATTTTAAAAAAAAGAGAGAGAAACACAGCCATTTTGACTACTACTTCCTGAACTACATTGCAAGATCATTTTCACTCACAACTTAAACTTGTTTTTAAAAGGTAAGATATTATTTCATAAATTTGAAAACTTTTTCAGATAGTTATATACTATCCCTCTGTAAGAGTTAGACATTGAGAAAGGCTTGTTTATTATAATTATGGATTGATTTAGGTTTCTGTGGTATAATTATGAATTTACATAGGCTTTCTCACAGGCACTTTTTAATAGTACTACTTCATGCCTCAAAAGTACCTGTCTGAACTTAAACCCAACAGTGCCCTATCTCTACTGATATATTTATTTTTTATTCAAATTTCAGCACAAAAATGCAAGGAGAACAAAAACGTTTCCTTTGAAATTGTCCTAGACATGAATAATGAGGAAATAATTGAACCCATTGACTTGGAATTCATGGATGAATCACGAGACCATGAACTTCTACAATGTGTAGAATCTGTGGATTATTTACTTCATTATGATGACGGTCAAATGTGGGAAGTTATGTTCACTCAACAAAAGGACATATCGGACAGTCAAATGTTAGACGTTCGATTAAATTTGGAAAAAGAATCAGAAAAATAAAATTATATTTAATATTAAAAAATTGTTTGAGTCTTTAATCATTTTTATATGTAATTCATAAACTAGTACCAAATTGATTATAATGTAAAGTCAGACTTATAGTATACTGTGCACAATTCCAAAAATACATTTATATTTAATAATCATTAATACTGCTACTTAAATAAAAATAAAAAAAAGATCAATAAACATACAATATTTCAAAATATCATAGTCTATCATTCTTTTTTCCTTATAGTACGCTTCCCGGACCGTTTCCCGGTGCGCGAACCGGGCGCTCCCCACGCAAAAAAATAAATATATATATGTTTTTTTTTTGCCCCGCGGGGCCCTTTTAAAACCTCCACATCAAACCTAGGGGGTCAGGGAGGATCTACTATGCCCCCTTATGGTCATTTCCCCCTTTGTTTTGGCCTCCTCTTGTCTCTCGATCCTACCGAGAGACAAGATAGCGGCCGCTCCGGACTGTTTAGAATTTTGACAGGCACCGGAGAGCCAATCAGCTTCGCTTCGCAAAGTTCCGTTACGCGTCAAGTACGCGAACCGGGGCGCTGCCCGGAGCGCTGTTACAGATATATATATTTTTTGGAACCTTAATTTCTCAAAATCCACTGGACCGCATATATTGAGACCTAGCAAAGGCACATCGGGCTACCAATCCCTACAATTTTGCCAAGTTTCGTGAAAATCCATTCAGCCGTTCGGGCTAAAAGTGAGGCCAACCGCCCTATGGAAATTAACATGGGAAAAACGCGTTTTGGGACCCCCCTTTTTTCTCGGCCCCCCCTTGACGAACCCCCCCCCAAATTTTCAGTGGCTGCTCAGAAACAAAATGTTCCATTTTCCTGAATATTTCAGCCAATTCCGTCCACAAACGCCAAAGTTATTAGACATAGAATTTTCAAAAATCCCATAGGAAAAAAATCCTAACTATATATACCTACTGGCGACCGCCAGTAGGTAATATATATATATATATATATATATTCACTGAAAAAACCATAGGTTATAGACCATATATAGTTAGGAATTAGCATTTACAAAACCTTATTTTACTCACACAAAACCATTGAAATTCCATTTATATTTAGTTGCACTAACTATATATCGCGCACCCGCAATCCACTGCTGATGATGTCACATATTACATCATTCATGACATGGTCAGTGACATCACTGATGACATCTCAAAGGACATCACTGATGACATCACTGATGACATCTCATTTGACATTACTGATCACATCACTGATGACATCATTCATGTGATGATACGATGAACCTCTTCGGACTCTAATATAACCTTAGATACACTCAGTGTAAACAGACACTCACAGACTGTCACACATCCATGGAGTTACTCACACACCTAGTCAGTCTTGCAGAGAATCAATCACACCTCCATTTCCTCAACTATATACTTATACACACCTTACTTATTGAAACATATACTAACACATATTTACTCTCTTATACAATCCCTGATACAAGTTCACAATGATCCATACAGCCACTCACACATTCACTGGCTCTTATGCACAGTTATTTATATATGTCAACTCTCACATGTACTGTGTTTTACATATGTACTTACTTTGACATGTAGCACTGAGATATCCATTCACTCACCAATACACTCATGCACACAGTCAACCGCCCATACAGCTGTTTCCACATGCACTTTTGAACCCATACATCTAGTGAATCAACTGCTCACACATCTATGCACAGAGTCATACACCTCCCAGACACCCACACACACACTCAGTCTCCCATACAAATAATTGGCCAACCAATCAATAACCCATATAGTTAGTCATATAGCTAATGATCAAAACATGCATCAGATTACAGAACAGCAGACACAATGATGCACAATTTAAAACAGTTTAGTCACTAACCCATGCACTCAGTGAGACACATTTAATCACTCACCTATACGTCAGTCATGCACCTACTAAATCCTTCATCCAGACACTTATACATCCACTCATTCTTCAATATGTAAGACAAATTTTAACTTTACAGAAACATACCGTCACTGGATGTTGTCATCAGTGATGTCCTTTGAGATGTCATCAGTGATGTCATCAGTGATGTCACTGACCATGTCATGAATGATGTAATATGTGACATCATCAGCAGTGGATTGCGGGTGCGCGATATATAGTTAGTCCAACTAACTATATATGGAATTTCAATGGTTTTGTGTGAGTAAAATAAGGTTTTGTAAATGCTAATTCCTAACTATATATGGTCTATAACCTATGGTTTTTTCAGTGAATTTTCAAGGTTTTGTAAATGCTAATTCCTAACTATATATGGTCTATAACCTATGGTTTTTTCAGTGAATTTCATAGGTTTTTTAATAGCAAATCTTTATATTTAAAAAAAAATAATAAATGTTAATGCGAATTTTATATTGTATAATTATGTCATTTTTTTTTTTTTTTATTCTTTTCGGTGCGCTCCTGGGGCGCGGACCGGTGAACGCACGGGTAACCGCAATCTTGCGGCGCGCCTCGGGGCGCGTACTGATGAGCGTCCCAATAGCGCTATTGCCGCGAACGAAAACAACATCGTGACGTTTTGCGTAGCCGCCACGCCTTGCGTCATAAGACACGTATCGCGTAGCCGCGAGATGCGTCTTATGACGCACCGCGTTAGCGCACCCGGAAGCGCATACGATCGCGCAACGTAAACGCCCTGATGCGCTTATGAAACACGCCCCTGGACGCGCCCGGAGTCGCGTAGCGTAAGCGCGTCAAACCATGTGACTTTAAAATAACACTTTTCATTGGTTCAGAACTTTTTTGTTTCCAAATTGTGTGAAACCCACCCATTTCTCTCACTATTGCTTTGTACTTGGAGAGAGCAAGAGCTGTTCTGTGTACTGTCTTCATCTCCTACTTTCCTGATCTACAGCAATGGCTGCAAGAGAGTCATCCAGCAGTGATTCCGACGGATTTTTAGAGGAGGACCCTCCTCAGCAGAAGAAAAAAACCCATTTCATCTGGAAATTTTATGACATCCCTGAAGGACAAAAAAAAGTCAACGCTCCAAAAGTAACCTGCAAAATATGTGGTAGTACTTTATCCAGAGGCAATCCTCTGAAAAAATATAGCTTTGGAAATGCCAATTTAATCAGGCATGTCAAAAGAAGACACCCAAACAACTTTGCGAGGGAGAGTGTCAGAGAGCTGGCACGGAAATTACCCACAGATGGCGGCAGCACCTCCACTGGTGGAGCAACACCTTCGGGACCATCCCGTAGAAGAATGGTCCCTAACATACAGCCAGAGTTTGCAGGCATCAAATTTCTGTGCACGGAGTGTGACGAACTGCTCTGCTATGGGGAGCAGAGTGTTGAACTCATTGCCATAAAGTAACAGCAACACCGCTGCCCTGACACTCCCTACATTTTCACATTTTTTTGCTCCTGTTGAGCAGTTTTTGAATCCCTGTTTTTTGTTTTTCCCTTGACAAAAATCCAAAAAAAATATAAAATCGTTTTAAAAAGTCTAAAAAAATATAAAACATCAAAATCAAAAAAAAAAGTTCTTTTCAGAACTACCTCAAATTTATAAAAAAATGCTATTTTTTTGTGAAAAAAAATCTGTAATTTTTTATCTCCATGGTACGCTCCCCAGTAAGCTCCCCGGTACGCGTACCGGGTGCGCCCCCCGCGAAAATCGAATTTATTTTTTATTTTATTTTTTACCCGCGGGACCCTTTTATGGCCCCCACATCAAAACTAGGGGGTCAGGGGGGTGTACCCTGCCCCCTTTTTCTCATTTCCCCCTTTGATTTTTGCCACCTCTTGTGTCTCAATCCTACCGAGACACAAGATGGCGGCCGCTGCGGACTGTTTCGAATGTTTACAGACAACCGAGAACCAATCAGCTTGCCGTGCGTAAGTCGCGTGGCGCGCCCTAAGCGCTCCCCGGTACGCGTACCGGGGAGCGGCTCTAGATATATATCTTTTTTTAAACCTAATTTACTCAAAATTCACAGGAGCACATATCTTGAGACCTAGCAAAGGCACATCGGGCAA